>NW_022881603.1:11193092-11793092 GCF_003369915.1 Drosophila miranda
TGAGATGCGTTCAAACGTCTGTGCGTATCTCGACGACTTGCTGATTATTGCTGAGGCCTTCCAAACGCACGTGAAGATTCTGCGACAGGTTGCCGAGCGTCTACGAGAAGCAAATTTAACGATAGGGCTGAGCAAATCTAATTTTTGCTATAAAAACATTAAATACCTGGGATTTATAGTGGGAGGAGGAGCGCTGAAGATGGATCCGGATCGTGTGTCGGCCATTTTGCGCATTCCCGAGCCGCCATCTGTTCGAGAATTGCGTAGTTTCCTGGGAACTGCGGGCTGGTACCGGCGCTTTATGAAAAACTATGCTGAGATGGCCGGTCCGCTCACAGACGCCCTGAAAAAGTCGGGAAATGGAAAGTTTAAATTGACGGAGGAGGCAAAACGAGCCATGGGGGAGCTAAAAGCTGCACTCACCTCGGCACCAGTCCTGGTACACGCGGATTTCAAGCGGCACTTCTACGTACAGTGCGACGCCTCACATTATGGAGTAGGAGCCGTACTCTTCCAAAGGGATGACGAGCAGAACGAGAGGCCCATAGCGTTTTTCACTGCCAAACTGAATTGCCACCAAAAAACTACTCGGTGACAGAGAAAGAGTGTCTGGCAGCCCTCATGGCGATCCTTAAGTTCCGTCCGTACGTAGAGCTAATGCCGTTTACAGTCATAACTGACCACGCCAGTCTCATGGTGTTACGCCTGTCGCCTCGTGAACCGAGTTCCTAATAGCCAGTTCTATCTCCGGCAGATGCACATCCCAGTCCCGGTGATCGTCTTCCAGATACGCCCGAATCGCGCTGAGTACGCTGAGTTACTCTGCGGAGAATACACTGGCGTCCTCATATGAGTGACTCCGAATGCATCGGTCATCTCCTTAAAAGTTTTCGAGACGAACTGAGCCCCATTGTCCGAGTGAATCATCTCCGGCACTCCAAACTTGTAAAACACCTCGTGAACGAGGAATCTTACAACTTCCTTTGCTGTGGCCTTGGTCATGGTCTTTAGGAATGTGAACTTAGAGAACTGGTCAACTACAATAAATATCCACGCCTGACCGTTCTTTGACCGCGGATATTTGCCCAAAAAATCAATATAAAGTTTTTGGAACGGGCGCTCAGTGACCACTTCTTGCCCCATCCCGACCTGCATCCGATAATTCGGCGCTTTCGACTCCTTGCACACGGTGCACCGTCGGATATAATCCCGCACCTCTATCGCCATGTTCGGCCAGTAAAACTGCCTACGCAATAAGTGCAAGGTTTTCGCGATTCCTCCGTGCGCTGTCTTCTCTTCCGAATGTGCTTTGTCTATCAACGCGGCCGTCAGCGAACTCGGAACCCACAATTTCCAGACGGCGCCCTCCAGTTGATCATCCAATCGTTCAAAGCGCATGCGCTTAAATATCATGCCGTCAACAATCTGGAGATCAGGTAAGCGGTCTTGGTTCTCTGTTATTTCCTTCCTTAACTCCTGATATTCTCCAGATTCAAACTCCACCGTTTCAAAACCCAGGATACTACTCGGATCCACTTCCAGCTCTTCAATACTGCGTGACAATGTATCTGCCACTACATTGTCCGCTCCTTTACGGTGTTCTATGCCGAAATCGAAGGCCTGCAGTTGAAGGGACCAACGAGCTAAGAGACCATCCAGGTTCTTCATGGTCATGCTACAAGCTGGCAAAGCGACTGCGGTCAATCGGCGAGCATGACATATCGCTGCTGGAGGGTCAGGACAAGCGACAACTCATCCAAGAGAGGATTCGCGCTAGTTTACATCAGGCATACGAGCGTAGTAGGGTAAGATACAACCAGCGAGCTCGGGTGTTTTACGCGAGGCCGGGACAAGAGGTATTCCGCCGAAATTTTGTCCTTAGTGACTTCGGAAAAGGCTTTAATGCCAAGTTCGCGCGCAAATTCATCCGATGCCGGGTAGTGAAGCCAGTAGGAGAGAACGCGTATGCTCTGGAGGACCTTAACGGCCGTCCCATAGGAGTGTACCACGCCAAAGACCTGAGAATGTAGTGAGGTGTGGGTGTGGCCTACGTTTGGCGCGGCAGAAGAATGCAGGGCACGCCGGCGTGTGCTCAATAGTGTTCCGGAATCCGGTGGGCATGCCCACGCGTATGTTGTCCCTCCTGGGACTGACGACATACTCGTGGTGGTGTTCCAGTCCCACCTGAACGATAGGTGGCCAGGGCTGAGGGCGACGCGCCATCTAGCGGAAGTCCAGGGAGGCTCGATGGTGTATGGGGACATCGGGGGGAGCTGGAGCCGTCACTGGGGAAATTGGAAATTTTGTGCTTAAAACAGAAAGTTTGAAGTGAGTACAGAAAAGGCGGGCGATAAAATAGGTTCTAATGCAGAAAATTTTACAAACAGCCGGCAAGGAATATAGCCACCAGAACCGGGCCAGAAGGTTTCCTGGAGAGGGACACTGGAGTTCGAGAAAGTCGACTGCAGAGAAGAAGACTGCCCAACGGAACCTGAGTGAGTTCGTTCCAGTTGCGCGTGTGTGAGCCAAGTAGCGCGGGACGTGTGAAGGGGGAGGGTGAAAGAGAACGATTTAGCTGCCAGGGCGATTCTAGCCACACCGCACGATCGTTGCATCGCCTTCCAGTGCGTGCCACACGTTTGGTCTCATTCACCAAGTAACAACCCCGAAACCCTATTCACACACACACACACGCGCACACGTATACACGGACCTATATAAATTTAGGGCTGACCGGCCACGGCCAGCGATCGCCCACGTCGTTTGAACTTAAAGAAAAAAAACATAATCCGCACTCCAAACACCGTTCCACATTAAATGTTATTTTGTTCCGTGTGTTGTCCTTTATTTGGTAATTAGTATTAGCTTAAACCGTTTAACAAAAAATCTTGGCCACTGAAAAAAAAATATGTAAAAACACCAACACCTTTCACGAACCTAAATCTGCGATCAGCTGTTCAGTGCCAGAAGATTAACCCTTAGTGGGTGACGCGGGGGTCCCATCAGTCCACCGTATTTGGTCGAGCGATTTGTGGAAAAATATTGTTTATTGTTTATGTCCCGGGGACCCTTAACAAGAGCTCTTGGTAGGTTAAGTCTCCGTAGGGGCCCGAGTTAAATTAACTCCCGTAAAACTGGATCCACTCATCTACACATATTCCATTACGTATGGGTGAGGGTATCCCTGTTGGTTGAACGAAATTTCAGCAGTTATTTCCTTGTTTGCCTTTGTGTCGAACGTTTTGGTGTTTCTTAGTGGTTAGTGATAATTTTGAGTATAGCTATTTATTAATGAGAAAGATGAAATTGTCAATTTACGATTATTAAAGCTTGGATATATATTGAAGCATGATGCATTAAATTTAAAATAGAGGGAGGACGCGTGGCGTAAGCCATGGATTAGGCCAGCCGTTACCGTTCCAGCAGAGGGTGGCCAAAATGAACGTTGTGTTTGGTCACAGGTAGGGCGGGCGCGCGAAGTGATAACACCCAAGCTTCACCCACTTGATAGCCGTCTGTTTATGATTTTCTTTGTTGTTGTTAGGTTGTTGTTAGTTTTGATGTCCCGAGAAGTAGTATGTTTCCTTTTTTGTCTACATTTGGCGGGCAAGGGGAACTACCCAGCCCTGGGGTCGACAGCTAGCCGGCATTGCCCTCTGGGAAACAAGCCAAGTGTAACACTTTGGCACTTTCGTCAGCGGGGATAGTTGGTTTCGTTATCCCTAGCAGGGTCACACCCTTCAATGAGCGCCACCTTTTGAATTCGCTCCCTTTTCATATTCAGGGTCCCGCTCTTCTTCTCGCTCTCGTCCCACCCAACTACCGTTTTCTATTCACTCATGACTCTTTTCAAATTTTCATTTTATATCCATTATATTTTCTTATTTATCTTCTTGAACATTATTAATTAATAATCTAGGTTTATAAAAAGGAAACAAATACTAACAAAAAAATACTAACAAAAAAAATAAACCCTATTTCGGCCGACTTGGCAGCCCCCTTTGATAGAGGTTGTTGCTTCCTGATGCTTGCTGATGTTTACGCTTGTTTGTTACGTGGTGTTTTTTGTATGATCGTGATATTTTGTATAATTGTGGGTCGGACGGGTGTAGATGTGTGAAATGTGGTGATGTTATGTGATGTGTTATGAATGAGGGTATACATGCGTGGGTTGTGTGTGATGTGGGTGGATGAAGGTGTGTGAAATTGATTCGTGTGGTGGGGGTGGTGGTGGGTGGTGGTGGGGGGGGGGGGGTGTGTGGGGTACACAAACGTGTCTCCAGTCGGTGTTCCGCTGGATTCCTTGGTGCCGGTGCTCCGCTGACGGTTCTCGCACCAGGTTTTCGGCCTGGCCAGTACCGGGCTGCTGCTGCTGATGTCCGCCGCTTCCGCTGATGTTGATGCCTGCCGCTGATGTCTTGGTGGGATCGTCGTCTCCACGATCACCAATTTTGCGGCCTCCACTATTCTCCACCGGAAAACCTCCCTTTTTTTCTTCCTCGCCCCGTTTCCTTTTCTCCCACGCAACTCTGCCACTGCTTCCCAGGTTCCACTATAGATGCCGCTGTCTCTTTCTTCTCCAGCCCTGATACCTATCGGCTCTCTCCAAAACCGCCCATAACACCACACTACCGTTTCCAGGATTACTCCGCCGAAACGGGAGTGCCAAGCAGGCGGGCTTTTTCAATTAAGGGGCCCCAAACGTAGGCCATCGCCCACACCCTGAGATTGAGAGTCTCTGGCTCCATCGACTGAGATGCCTGGGCTACTGCTTCAGATCCTTTGCGTGAAACACCCCAATACGTGAGCCTTGCAACGTCTCCAGCTCGTACAGACTGTTGCCCATACTCCGGATCACTCGGCACTTGACGTATTTTGGGCTGAACTTCGCGTTGATGTTGTCTTTAAATTTGCTCAACACGAAATTCCGCTTGTATATCTCCTGACCCGGTGAGTACCTAATTTTTCGAGCTTTTCGATTATACCTGTTCTTCGCTCTGTTGTAGGCTTCATGAGAGTTTCCTCGGACCTCATTTCGGACTATTTCCATCTTGTCACCCCTCGCCAAGGGGGACATTTGTGCATCATTTAGGGCGCCCAGTCTGCGTGCCAATTTATAATCTCGGTCGCGAGTAAACATGTGCTGCCCAAACAACACAAAGTATGGCGACGTCCCGATACCCGTGTGTATAACGCTCCTAGCCACACACTGGATCTCCGTCAGCTTCTCGTCCCAGCGCGTGTGATCCTCACTAGCGTATGTCCTTATTGCTGCCAGTACAGTCTGGTTCACTCGTTCGGCCGCGTTCGCCTGCGGTGCATAGTTCCCCGACTTCAGGTGCGGTATGCTTCTCCTATCCAGGAATTGAGAGAATTTAGCTGCTTTCCATTATCGGTATGCACTATTTCAGGCACGCCAAACTGCGCGAGACCTCGGCGTGCAAGAATCGGATCACGGCCGAAGACGTCGCCTTAGGCAAAGCCATCAACCAGACATATCTGGACATGTGATCGAGGACTATTAGTATGACTACATTGCCACTTCGAGTCCTCGGATATGGACCCAGGAAATCCAGGTACAGTTTTTGAATCGTCCTCTCGGTTCTGGTTTCGGCCCCCATGAGTGGACGGTGAACCTGTGTTGAATGGTTTGTTTCTTTGCAGGTGTCACAATCAGCCACATATGCCTTCACCTGCACGGTCATCCGGGGCCAATAATAGAACTGTCGCAGCCGTCCCAGTGTCCTCGCGATTCCTCCATGCATTGCCACATCGCTGTCGTGAGCCTGTTGGATCAGTGTGCTCGTCAGGGCTTCCAGGATCCATAGCTTCCACGAAAACTCCTCTAATTCCGGCCGGCCAAATTGTGTGCGCTTAAACAGCAGTCCTTCCTCCACCTTCAGGTCTGGGAACTCATCCTCATCGCTCTGGACCGACTCGATTTTTCTTCGGTATTCTTCATCCTCGAAGGTTGTGGTGTCGAACTCCAGGAAGTCGATAGCGTCAACGTCAAAGGGACGTGACAGCATATCGCGACGATATTTTCCTTTCCTTTGCGATGCTCGATTTCGAAGTCATAAGCCTGGAGAGCAAACGACCACCTGGCTAGCCTCCCATCCAGTGCTTTGAATCGCATGAGCCACTGCAAACTCGCGTGACCTGTTATCACCGTGAATGGCATCAGTTCTACGTATGCACGGAACTTCTCTATGGCTCTTACCGCCGCCAGACACTCCTTCTCTGGTACGCTATAGTTGAGCTGTGCCCCTCTTAGCTTCGCCGAAAAGAATGCGATCGGGTGCTCTGCTCCTTCATCATCCCTCTGGAAGAGAACTGCTCCAATCCCCACGTGACTCGCATCACACTGGATGAAGAAGTGCTTCTTAAAGTCTGGGTGATGTAGCGCTGGGGGCGCTGGTAAGTGCTTTTTTGAGCTCCTCGAACGATTTTCCTGCCTCCTCCGTCAGCTTAAATTGCCCTTTTCCTTTCAGACAGTCTGTCAGAGGAGCCGAGAGTGCCGAGAAATTTCGCCGATACCAGCCAGCTGTCCCCAAAAATCTCCGGATTTGTCTCACGTTCCTTGGCATTGGTATTTGGGTGATCGCCTGTACTTTCTCCGGATCTGTCCTAAGTGCGCCGTCGCCTACGATGTACCCTAAATACTTTAAATATTTATAGCCGAATTTCGATTTTTTTCTTCCAATTGTCAAGTTTGCCTCCTTGAGACACTTGGCCACTTCCTCTAACAGGTGTATATGCTCCTCAAACCTCCGGGAAATAACTAGTAGATCGTCTAAGTATACAAAGACATGGCTTCAGAGTCGTTGTGGAATTACTCGATCCATCAACCGACACAGCCGTTGGGCTGCATTGCACAACCCGAAGGGCATCGATTTAAATTGATAGAGTGGTCTGCCCGGCACCGTGAATGCTGTGTACGGCCGACTTTCAGACTCCAGCTCTATCTGCCAAAATGCGTGCTTTAAATCGATGCTGCTGATGTACACCGTATCCTCTACGCGGCTCAGAATTGACTCGATGCTCTGCAGCGGGTAAGCATCCTTTACGGGTAATTTGTTTAGTTTCCGCGAATCCAGACACAATCGGTTTTTTCCCGGCTTCCGTACCAGCGTCACGCGGTTGCTCCACGGGCTCTCGCTGGTTTCGATGACTCCGAGACGCAACATTTCGTCCACCTCGGCAAACAACAGCTCTTGCACCGCGGGAGATATCGGGTAGAATCGCTCCTTTACGGGTACGGCTCCCTCGATTAATTGAATTTCGTGCCTTTCGAGCGTCGTTCTTCCCAAACCATGTGTGTCGAATGCCCTGAAGTTGTTCTTCACCTGGTCCAGACGTGTCTGCTGCGTGTGCGTCAACTCGTGCGGTTCCGTTGGTCTACTCCTAGTCAGCACCTCAGCATCAATTTCGGCTAATTCCTTGTGTCGTTCTAAGTCTACTATATGCGGAGCCAGACCAAACTTCCGCCAGAAATCGACCCCTAGGTACAGCGGTTGTTTCTGCGAGGGACACAGGAACAACTCCATAGTCTGCTTCTGGCTTCCATACGTCATTACCGTCGACACATGTCCCAGTATTTTATGAGGAGTGCCGCCCGCTGTTTGTACTGAGAATTTCTTTATGTCTTGAAGTTTCAGCTCCAATTCTCCTATCAGTTCCAGGCCGCCTTTCCCCAGAATGCTCACCGATGCCCCTGTATCCAGTAGTCCCATCAGCGTCCTCGGGCCCAATTTCACTCGTGCGAATGGCCTGTCATCCTGACGAATTGCCGAGTGGACTGCAGCACACACCTGGAGCCGCCTCCTCTTGCGCCCCTGAAACCTGTCCCGAGCCCGCTGTGCTCTGACTGCTCCCGTTCGGATACTCTCATCGACTTCGTCCCCCATTATCCGATTCCTGGCCTGTTCGTACTGCCGCTGTCTTTCCTTTATCGGCTTGCGCTCGGACCATCTAGCTTCGGGTAATACCGCTTGGTTAACCTTATATATGGTAGTGTAAATATTCTTATTGCTACTTCTTTCCTTAGGGGTATCTAATTTAACGTTGGGGGGCCTATCTATTGGCTGCTTCGCGGCGACGTGGAACTCGACTCCTCCAATTGTGTCGTGCTCCCTTTCGCGTTTCCCGGCCGACATTTAGGGCATTTAGGGAGGATGACCCCGGCCAGCCCGCACTTGTAGCAGAACAGGTTACGCACGGCCGACTCACCCTCAAAATAGGTGTGACCCGGCTGAGCGCAATGCCAGCACTTCAGCTGGGTGCGGTCGCCTCCGGATTCCCTTGTCCTATGGACAGCATCCAATGCCTCGGTCTGTTCCTCCGGGTCGTGAGTGTTCGCATCCAATTCATGTACTTTGTGATCTTCCCTGCGCCTACTACCCCCATGGTCTGGACCGCTCCTTGTCCATCGCGTCGCCAGCAGTTTCTCGGCGTCCGCACACTCTTCTCGCAGCTTCTGTAGATTTGGTATCTGCATTGGATAAATCACCCTCGAAATTGCATCCCTAATATTGATCTTTATGATCTTTATTAGATCATAATCCGAGAACGGATTCAGCAATCTCGACCTTAACACCAACATCTCCTGGATGTACTGGTCCGCCGACTCCCCGTGGCGTTGTCGGCGTTCCCTGAGCTCTTGCTCTCGCTCTAGCGCGGGACGTGTGATGGGGGAGGGTGAAAGAGAACGATTTAGCTGCCAGGGCGATTCTAGCCACACCGCACGATCGTTGCATCGCCTTCCAGTGCGTGCCACACGTTTGGTCTCATTCACCAAGTAACAACCCCGAAACCCTATTCACACACACACACGCGCACACGTATACACGGACCTATATAAATTTAGGGCTGACCGGCCACGGCCAGCGATCGCCCACGTCGTTTGAACTTAAAGAAAAAAAACATAATCCGCACTCCAAACACCGTTCCACATTAAATGTTATTTTGTTCCGTGTGTTGTCCTTTATTTGGTAATTAGTATTAGCTTAAACCGTTTAACAAAAAATCTTGGCCACTGAAAAAAAAATATGTAAAAACACCAACACCTTTCACGAACCTAAATCTGCGATCAGCTGTTCAGTGCCAGAAGATTAACCCTTAGTGGGTGACGCGGGGGTCCCATCAGTCCACCGTATTTGGTCGAGCGATTTGTGGAAAAATATTGTTTATTGTTTATGTCCCGGGGACCCTTAACAAGAGCTCTTGGTAGGTTAAGTCTCCGTAGGGGCCCGAGTTAAATTAACTCCCGTAAAACTGGATCCACTCATCTACACATATTCCATTACGTATGGGTGAGGGTATCCCTGTTGGTTGAACGAAATTTCAGCAGTTATTTCCTTGTTTGCCTTTGTGTCGAACGTTTTGGTGTTTCTTAGTGGTTAGTGATAATTTTGAGTATAGCTATTTATTAATGAGAAAGATGAAATTGTCAATTTACGATTATTAAAGCTTGGATATATATTGAAGCATGATGCATTAAATTTAAAATAGAGGGAGGACGCGTGGCGTAAGCCATGGATTAGGCCAGCCGTTACCGTTCCAGCAGAGGGTGGCCAAAATGAACGTTGTGTTTGGTCACAGGTAGGGCGGGCGCGCGAAGTGATAACACCCAAGCTTCACCCACTTGATAGCCGTCTGTTTATGATTTTCTTTGTTGTTGTTAGGTTGTTGTTAGTTTTGATGTCCCGAGAAGTAGTATGTCTCCTTTTTTGTCTACATTTGGCGGGCAAGGGAAACTACCCAGCCCTGGGGTCGACAGCTAGCCGGCATTGCCCTCTGGGAAACAAGCCAAGTGTAACAAATGGCGCCCAATTATTATTTCGAATTCGCATGCATCTGGACTGACGCAGGTTCGGGTGGTATTACAAGAAATGTCACTCGGGCTGGTAAAGGCAGATGCGGGGAATGAAAAAAAAAAATAAATTTAGTGGAGAAGACGACAGCTCGCGAAGTGCAGTTTAGCTGTCCCGGCAGAAGTCGCTGCTGCAGGCTTAAGGTGAGCGTAAAGCTGGTCCTTAATGGCGCGGGGTGATTGATGCTAGGGATGGATAGACGGAGGCAGTTAACGGATATATAAAATATGTGATAGGGACTTACGAATTACAGTTGAACATTTTGTCGCTATTCGATGTCGCAAGTGAACGTAAGTCACTGCCGTTCAACAAAAAAATGGACAGGGAGTTTGCGACGGACACATTGCCTGGTGGACTGTGATATCGAATAAATCTGTGATGGAATGTGATATTGGAATAAGTTAGAGTAAGTCATGTAGGTAAATGTTCATTGTAGTTTCGCACCTGTTTGTTTAAAACAAAGCCGCTTTCGTGTTTTTGAACCTGTTGTCTGTCTGCCGAGAGGTGGTGAGGAGTAGGTGGCCCGGGAGTCGTAAAGACAACCTGTTGTCATGGCAGATCGGTATGATGGATGACAGGAACAAATCACAAGCAAAGTGAGCTCATGCACCGTGAGGCTTCTCGTTTATCGGCCATCGCTTAGAGCGATGACTAGAGTAGATGACAGGCCACACAAAGGTGGTGTTCGTAATTGTAGGATATCCGTAGGGCGACTGTCAAGTGGAGCGCAGAAACTGGAGCGGTTACTGGTCCCGGCTAGTCACGTGTCCCCCTCTTAATGAATCTGGTAAGAAGAAGAAGAACTGTTAGGAATTTTTTTTGTTAGGTTTTGTGTTGTGTTGAATGTGTTTGAAGTTTGAGTGTCTTAGGTGTCGATCGAATATACATGTATGTTATTATTTATTTATTCAAATATTTAATTGCATATATCTCGTTAACGGCGCTAGTTGGCGCAATATTTATATCGGTATTTATTTATTTATTTATCGGAGTATTTATTGGTCCGAAGCGTGGTGTTATTTATTCTTACTAGTTATTTCTTTGGGTATTTATTTCTTTATTTATATATATTATCTTAGTTTAGGAGTTTCCCTTTTTTTTTTTGTAATATTGGTGTTGCTCGGTGCAGATGCCACAAGAAGGGGGTAGTCGACAGTATCATACGCGATCACGCGTAAACAAAACAGTGGACCAGATAGGAGAAGTGTCAGGGGCGATGTTTGATCAAGATCGGGAGGAACTTGGAGCTGTGGGTGGGTTGCCAAGAACACCGGTCCAGGCCAGGTCAGAATGGCCAATGTCCGATCCTACACCCACGCTTGCTTCCGAACTGGCATCAGCAGTCAACGTATCGTTGGCTCAGGCTCATGCGACACACAGGGCAGCGAACACTGACTCGATTAGTCGGGTGTTGCAGGAGGAGTTGCGTAAGGGGTTTATCGAGATGATGCACCAACTCAACGAGGTACTCCAGCCGGTTAGACAGCTGCAGCAGCAGAAGGAACCGGAGCGGGAGGAGGTTCACCACGAGCAGGAGTATCGAGGAGCAATCCCGAAAAGGAAGCCGTCTAGCACGACTGATGCGCCGATTCCGCCACCAAAACCATTTTTGGCTCGCTCGGGCCGAGGTGGTATTGGTCCGGAACCGTCTTCAGGAGTAGGACCGACCGCATCCAGTGAGCAGCATCAACGGGGTGGGCATCAAGCGCGAAATTGGCGAAACCCGATAGCACTCAGACACTCGGGTCAGGGTCGTGGCGAGGGTAGGAGAGCTGGTGGTATTCCTCGAGAAGATCCGCATCCAAATCCCCCGGGTTATAGACCTTGGCCACGGTGGGGCCGAGTCGAAAAATGGGACGTGACGTTCGACGGAGACAGCAACAAAATGACAGTCGAGGATTTTGTGTTCCGAATTGAATTCCTACAAGCCCAATGCCGCTGTCCGTGGGATGAAGTTCTAAAGGGATTTCATCACCTGGTTACAGGAAACGCGCGGGAATGGTACTGGCAGTACATCCGTGATCATGGCGGTGGTGTTTGGCACGAACTAAGGGGCGACTTAATTGCTCGTTTCCGAGGCACGGCGTCCGAGTTCGACCGCATGAGAGAACTGCGAGAAAGAATGCAGCGGTCAAACGAGAGTGTGGAAGACTTTTTCCATGTCATGAGATAGCGAGTTTCGTCTACGGCTTACGGGTTTATTCCTTAGACCAACTGCGGGATGAGTGCGTGGAAATAGAGGCACATCTGAAGAGGAAGGCTCGATCTTCGTGGCGAGGAGCACCCAAAGCCACAAACTATGGTCGCGGGCCGAATGCGAACGTCAGCGAGGTCGCGCAGGATCGGTCGATTGGCGATGAAGAGGCAGAGGTCATTGAGGAAGCGCAAGTGACACAGCGTGTTCCACAGAAGTTGATTTGCTGGAACTGCGGGCAGACCGATCATGGCTTTAGGGACTGTATGGCATCGGAGAGGCGAATTTTCTGCTACCGGTGTGGAAAGCCCGATGCATATTGTCCAACCTGTCCGAATTGCGCGGGAAACGTGAAGAGGGGTGCGATCCAAGCAGGCGAATCACGCTCACAGAAGGGGCCTGCGCAGAGAAAGTAGAAGAAAATAAAAATGAATTAGATAGACGTAAATTGCATGCTAGGTTAAGGAACTTATCATATGAAGAGCGCTTAAGAAATTATTTAGAAACCAGAAATAGAATATTTTCTGAACTACGAGTGGATGGTATGCGAGCACTGTCGGTGCGGGTGAGAAAGGCGAGATCCCGTTTTAAGCAAAGGCGAGCTATGAGGAGGCAGGTAATTGCTTCAGTAAAGCGTTTGTGCAAGAAAGACCCGAGAGTTTTCGCAGAAATCTCTATAATGGGCGAGTCCGTGCGAGGCCTGTTGGATTCAGGCGCTACACACAGCATGCTAGGGTGTAATGGTCAGGAATTCCTGGAGAAGCTGGGCGTGGAGGCTCGTCGATATTCTTCTATAGTGAAGGTAGCGAATGGGGAAGATCGCGCAATCGTTGGTCGAGTAGAATTACCGGTGAAATACAAGGGAGAGGTAAAAAGATTAACGTTTTTCGTATGCCCTTTCTTAGAACAGGAAATTTACTTGGGGGTAGACTTTTGGCGGGTATTCTCATTGGCTCCTGAGGTGATGGGAGAAGGTCCAGTAGGGGCATCTCACAGATTAGTGGAAGAAGTGCTGGCTGATCAAGTCGCTCACTATGTGGAAGGCCCGGAGAAGGAGATAGTGCAGGAAGAATGGGAGTTGTCAGAGGAGCAAAGGGCAGCATTGGATCAGGTGAAGGCAGAGTTTCTGACTTTCGAAGCCGTAGGCCTGGGGATGACGTCGAGAGAGACTCACAAAATTCAGTTGGTGGAGAAGGCCGAGCCTGTGAAGGATCGACATTACCCGATGTCGCCAGCGATGCAGGAAGTGGTGTGTGGTGAGGTGGACAAAATGATGGCTTTGGGAGTCATCGAGTACAGTGATAGTCCGTGGAGCAGCCGTACCACCGTGGTGCGAAGGCCGGGCAAAAATCGTTTCTGCCTCGATGCCCGAAAGCTCAACAAAGTAACCATCAAGGACGCTTACCCACTTCCTAGCATCGAGGGGATTTTGTCGCGTCTCGATCAGACGATATATATCTCCAGCGTCGACTTAAAATTCGCTTTTTGGCAAATCGAGCTGGACGAGCAGAGTCGACCATATACGGCGTTCACGGTGCCGGGACGGCCTCTGTACCAGTTCCGTATGATGCCCTTTGGCCTCTGCAACGCCGCACAACGCCTATGTAGACTGGTCGATAAGGTGATTCCGGTTGAGATGCGTTCAAACGTCTATGCCTATCTCGACGACTTGCTGATTATAGCTGAGGACTTCCAAACGCACGTGAATATTCTGCGACAGGTTGCCGAGCGTCTACGAGAAGCAAATTTAACGATAGGGCTGAGCAAATCTAATTTTTGCTATAAAAACATTAAATACCTGGGATTTATAGTGGGAGGAGGAGCGCTGAAGATGGATCCGGATCGTGTGTCGGCCATTTTGCGCATTCCCGAGCCGCGATCTGTTCGAGAATTGCGTAGTTTCCTGGGAACTGCGGGCTGGTACCGGCGCTTTATGAAAAACTATGCTGAGATGGACGGTCCGCTCACAGACGCCCTGAAAAAGTCGGGAAATGGAAAGGTTAAATTGACGGAGGAGGCAAAACGAGCCATGGGGGAGCTAAAAGCTGCACTCACCTCGGCACCAGTCCTGGTACACGCGGATTTCAAGCGGCACTTCTACGTACAGTGCGACGCCTCACATTATGGAGTAGGAGCCGTACTCTTCCAAAGGGATGACGAGCAGAACGAGAGGCCCATAGCGTTTTTCTCCGTCCGTACGTAGAGCTTATGCCGTTTACAGTCATAACTGACCACGCCAGTCTCATGGTGTTACGCCTGTCGCCTCGTGAACCGAGTTCCTAATAGCCAGTTCTATCTCCGGCAGATGCACATCCCAGTCCCGGTGATCGTCTTCCAGATACGCCCGAATCGCGCTGAGTACTGTGCGATTCACGCGTTCGGCTGCGTTACTCTGCGGAGAATACACTGGCGTCCTCATATGAGTGACTCCGAATGCATCGGTCATCTCCTTAAAAGTTTTCGAGACGAACTGAGCCCCATTGTCCGAGTGAATCATCTCCGGCACTCCAAACTTGTAAAACACCTCGTGAACGAGGAATCTTACAACTTCCTTTGCTGTGGCCTTGGTCATGGTCTTTAGGAATGTGAACTTAGAGAACTGGTCAACTACAATAAATATCCACGCCTGACCGTTCTTTGACCGCGGATATTTGCCCAAAAAATCAATATAAAGTTTTTGGAACGGGCGCTCAGTGACCCCTTCTTGCCCCATCCCGACCTGCATCCGATAATTCGGCGCTTTCGACTCCTTGCACACGGTGCACCGTCGGATATAATCCCGCACCTCTATCGCCATGTTCGGCCAGTAAAACTGCCTACGCAATAAGTGCAAGGTTTTCGCGATTCCTCCGTGCGCTGTCTTCTCTTCCGAATGTGCTTTGTCTATCAACGCGGCCGTCAGCGAACTCGGAACCCACAATTTCCAGACGGCGCCCTCCAGTTGATCATCCAATCGTTCAAAGCGCATGCGCTTGAATATCATGCCGTCAACAATCTGGAGATCAGGTAAGCGGTCTTGGTTCTCTGTTATTTCCTTCCTTAACTCCTGATATTCTCCAGATTCAAACTCCACCGTTTCAAAACCCAGGATACTACTCGGATCCACTTCCAGCTCTTCAATACTGCGTGACAATGTATCTGCCACTACATTGTCCGCTCCTTTCCGGTGTTCTATGCCGAAATCGAAGGCCTGCAGTTGAAGGGACCAACGAGCTAAGCGACCATCCAGGTTCTTCATGGTCATGCTACAAGCTGGCAAAGCGACTGCGGTCAATCGGCGAGCATGACATATCGCTGCTGGAGGGTCAGGACAAGCGACAACTCATCCAAGAGAGGATTCGCGCTAGTTTACATCAGGCATACGAGCGTAGTAGGGTAAGATACAACCAGCGAGCTCGGGTGTTTTACGCGAGGCCGGGACAAGAGGTATTCCGCCGAAATTTTGTCCTTAGTGACTTCGAAAAAGGCTTTAATGCCAAGTTCGCGCGCAAATTCATCCGATGCCGGGTAGTGAAGCCAGTAGGAGAGAACGCGTATGCTCTGGAGGACCTTAACGGCCGTCCCATAGGAGTGTACCACGCCAAAGACCTGAGAATGTAGTGAGGTGTGGGTGTGGCCTACGTTTGGCGCGGCAGAAGAATGCAGGGCACGCCGGCGTGTGCTCAATAGTGTTCCGGAATCCGGTGGGCATGCCCACGCGTATGTTGTCCCTCCTGGGACTGACGACATACTCGTGGTGGTGTTCCAGTCCCACCTGAACGATAGGTGGCCAGGGCTGAGGGCGACGCGCCATCTAGCGGAAGTCCAGGGAGGCTCGATGGTGTATGAGGACATCGGGGGGAGCTGGAGCCGTCACTGGGGAAATTGGAAATTTTGTGCATAAAACAGAAAGTTTGAAGTGAGTACAGAAAAGGCGGGCGATAAAATAGGTTCTAATGCAGAAAATTTTACAAACAGCCGGCAAGGAATATAGCCACCAGAACCGGGCCAGAAGGTTTCCTGGAGAGGGACACTGGAGTTCGAGAAAGTCGACTGCAGAGAAGAAGACTGCCCAACGGAACCTGAGTGAGTTCGTTCCAGTTGCGCGTGTGTGAGCCAAGTAGCGCGGGACGTGTGAAGGGGGAGGGTGAAAGAGAACGATTTAGCTGCCAGGGCGATTCTAGCCACACCGCACGATCGTTGCATCGCCTTCCAGTGCGTGCCACACGTTTGGTCTCATTCACCAAGTAACAACCCCGAAACCCTATTCACACACACACACACGCGCACACGTATACACGGACCTATATAAATTTAGGGCTGACCGGCCACGGCCAGCGATCGCCCACGTCGTTTGAACTTAAAGAAAAAAAACATAATCCGCACTCCAAACACCGTTCCACATTAAATGTTATTTTGTTCCGTGTGTTGTCCTTTATTTGGTAATTAGTATTAGCTTAAACCGTTTAACAAAAAATCTTGGCCACTGAAAAAAAAATATGTAAAAACACCAACACCTTTCACGAACCTAAATCTGCGATCAGCTGTTCAGTGCCAGAAGATTAACCCTTAGTGGGTGACGCGGGGGTCCCATCAGTCCACCGTATTTGGTCGAGCGATTTGTGGAAAAATATTGTTTATTGTTTATGTCCCGGGGACCCTTAACAAGAGCTCTTGGTAGGTTAAGTCTCCGTAGGGGCCCGAGTTAAATTAACTCCCGTAAAACTGGATCCACTCATCTACACATATTCCATTACGTATGGGTGAGGGTATCTCTGTTGGTTGAACGAAATTTCAGCAGTTATTTCCTTGTTTGCCTTTGTGTCGAACGTTTTGGTGTTTCTTAGTGGTTAGTGATAATTTTGAGTATAGCTATTTATTAATGAGAAAGATGAAATTGTCAATTTACGATTATTAAAGCTTGGATATATATTGAAGCATGATGCATTAAATTTAAAATAGAGGGAGGACGCGTGGCGTAAGCCATGGATTAGGCCAGCCGTTACCGTTCCAGCAGAGGGTGGCCAAAATGAACGTTGTGTTTGGTCACAGGTAGGGCGGGCGCGCGAAGTGATAACACCCAAGCTTCACCCACTTGATAGCCGTCTGTTTATGATTTTCTTTGTTGTTGTTAGGTTGTTGTTAGTTTTGATGTCCCGAGAAGTAGTATGTTTCCTTTTTTGTCTACATTTGGCGGGCAAGGGGAACTACCCAGCCCTGGGGTCGACAGCTAGCCGGCATTGCCCTCTGGGAAACAAGCCAAGTGTAACACTTTGGCACTTTCGTCAGCGGGGATAGTTGGTTTCGTTATCCCTAGCAGGGTCACACCCTTCAATGAGCGCCACCTTTTGAGTTCGCTCCCTTTTCATATTCAGGGTCCCGCTCTTCTTCTCGCTCTCGTCCCACCCAACTACCGTTTTCTATTCACTCATGACTCTTTTCAAATTTTCATTTTATATCCATTATATTTTCTTATTTATCTTCTTGAACATTATTAATTAATAATCTAGGTTTATAAAAAGGAAACAAATACTAACAAAAAAATACTAACAAAAAAAACACAAACGTGTCTCCAGTCGGTGTTCCGCTGGATTCCTTGGTGCCGGTGCTCCGCTGACGGTTCTCGCACCAGGTTTTCGGCCTGGCCAGTACCGGGCTGCTGCTGCCGATGTCCGCCGCTTCCGCTGATGTTGATGCCTGCCGCTGATGTCTTGGTGGGATCGTCATCTCCACGATCACCAATTTTGCGGCCTCCACTATTCTCCACCGGAAAACCTCCCTTTTTTTCTTCCTCGCCCCGTTTCCTTTTCTCCCACGCAACTCTGCCACTGCTTCCTAGGTTCCACTATAGATGCCGCTGTCTCTTTCTTCTCCAGCCCTGATACCTATCGGCTCTCTCCAAAACCGCCCATAACACCACACTACCGTTTCCAGGATTACTCCGCCGAAACGGGAGTGCCAAGCAGGCGGGCTTTTTCAATTAAGGGGCCCCAAACGTAGGCCATCGCCCACACCCTGAGATTGAGAGTCTCTGGCTCCATCGACTGAGATGCCTGGGCTACTGCTTCAGATCCTTTGCGTGAAACACCCCAATACGTGAGCCTTGCAACGTCTCCAGCTCGTACAGACTGTTGCCCATACTCCGGATCACTCGGCACTTGACGTATTTTGGGCTGAACTTCGCGTTGATGTTGTCTTTAAATTTGCTCAACACGAAATTCCGCTTGTATATCTCCTGACCCGGTGAGTACCTAATTTTTCGAGCTTTTCGATTATACCTGTTCTTCGCTCTGTTGTAGGCTTCATGAGAGTTTCCTCGGACCTCATTTCGGACTATTTCCATCTTGTCACTCCTCGCCAAGGGGGACATTTGTGCATCATTTACGGCGCCCAGTCTGCGTGCCAATTTATAATCTCGGTCGCGAGTAAACATGTGCTGCCCAAACAACACAAAGTATGGCGACGTCCCGATACCCGTGTGTATAACGCTCCTAGCCACAAACTGGATCTCCGTCAGCTTCTCGTCCCAGCGCGTGTGATCCTCACTAGCGTATGTCCTTATTGCTGCCAGTACAGTCTGGTTCACTCGTTCGGCCGCGTTCGCCTGCGGTGCATAGTTCCCCGACTTCAGGTGCGTTATGCTTCTCCTATCCAGGAATTGAGAGAATTTAGCTGCTTTCCATTATCGGTATGCACTATTTCAGGCACGCCAAACTGCGCGAGACCTCGGCGTGCAAGAATCGGATCACGGCCGAAGACGTCGCCTTAGGCAAAGCCATCAACCAGACATATCTGGACATGTGATCGAGGACTATTAGTATGACTACATTGCCACTTCGAGTCCTCGGATATGGACCCAGGAAATCCAGGTACAGTTTTTGAATCGTCCTCTCGGTTCTGGTTTCGGCCCCCATGAGTGGACGGTGAACCTGTGTTGAATGGTTTGTTTCTTTGCAGGTGTCACAATCAGCCACATATGCCTTCACCTGCACGGTCATCCGGGGCCAATAATAGAACTGTCCCAGCCGTCCCAGTGTCCTCGCGATTCCTCCATGCATTGCCACAACGCTGTCGTGAGCCTGTTGGATCAGTGTGCTCGTCAGGGCTTCCAGGATCCATAGCTTCCACGAAAACTCCTCTAATTCCGGCCGGCCAAATTGTGTGCGCTTAAACAGCAGTCCACCTTCAGGTCTGGGAACTCATCCTCATCGCTCTGGACCGACTCGATTTTTCTTCGGTATTCTTCATCCTCGAAGGCTGTGGTGTCGAACTCCAGGAAGTCGATAGCGTCAACGTCAAAGGGACGTGACAGCATATCGCGACGATATTTTCCTTTCCTTTGCGATGCTCGATTTCGAAGTCATAAGCCTGGAGAGCAAACGACCACCTGGCTAGCCTCCCATCCAGTGCTTTGAATCGCATGAGCCACTGCAAACTCGCGTGACCTGTTATCACCGTGAATGGCATCAGTTCTACGTATGCACGGAACTTCTCTATGGCTCTTACCGCCGCCAGACACTCCTTCTCTGGTACGCTATAGTTGAGCTGTGCCCCTCTTAGCTTCGCCGAAAAGAATGCGATCGGGTGCTCTGCTCCTTCATCATCCCTCTGGAAGAGAACTGCTCCAATCCCCACGTGACTCGCATCACACTGGATGAAGAAGTGCTTCTTAAAGTCTGGGTGATGTAGCGCTGGGGGCGCTGGTAAGTGCTTTTTTGAGCTCCTCGAACGATTTTCCTGCCTCCTCCGTCAGCTTAAATTGCCCTTTTCCTTTCAGACAGTCTGTCAGAGGAGCCGAGAGTGCCGAGAAATTTCGCCGATACCAGCCAGCTGTCCCCAAAAATCTCCGGATTTGTCTCACGTTCCTTGGCATTGGTATTTGGGTGATCGCCTGTACTTTCTCCGGATCTGTCCTAAGTGCGCCGTCGCCTACGATGTAACCTAAATACTTTAAATATTTATAGCCGAATTTCGATTTTTTTCTTCCAATTGTCAAGTTTGCCTCCTTGAGACACTTGGCCACTTCCTCTAACAGGTGTATATGCTCCTCAAACCTCCGGGAAATACCTAGTAGATCGTCTAAGTATACAAAGACATGGCTTCAGAGTCGTTGTGGAATTACTCGATCCATCAACCGACACAGCCGTTGGGCTGCATTGCACAACCCGAAGGGCATCGATTTAAATTGATAGAGTGGTCTGCCCGGCACCGTGAATGCTGTGTACGGCCGACTTTCAGGCTCCAGCTCTATCTGCCAAAATGCGTGCTTTAAATCGATGCTGCTGATGTACACCGTATCCTCTACGCGGCTCAGAATTGACTCGATGCTCTGCAGCGGGTAAGCATCCTTTACGGGTAATTTGTTTAGTTTCCGCGCATCCAGACACAATCGGTTTTTTCCCGGCTTCCGTACCAGCGTCACGCGGTTGCTCCACGGGCTCTCGCTGGTTTCGATGACTCCGAGACGCAACATTTCGTCCACCTCGGCAAACAACAGCTCTTGCACCGCGGGAGATATCGGGTAGAATCGCTCCTTTACGGGTACGGCTCCCTCGATTAATTGAATTTCGTGCCTTTCGAGCGTCGTTCTTCCCAAACCATGTGTGTCGAATGCCCTGAAGTTGTTCTTCACCTGGTCCAGACGTGTCTGCTGCGTGTGCGTCAACTCGTGCGGTTCCGTTGGTCTACTCCTAGTCAGCACCTCAGCATCAATTTCGGCTAATTCCTTGTGTCGTTCTAAGTCTACTATATGCGGAGCCAGACCAAACTTCCGCCAGAAATCGACCCCTAGGTACAGCGGTTGTTTCAGCGAGGGACACAGGAACAACTCCATAGTCTGCTTCTGGCCTCCATACGTCATTACCGTCGACACATGTCCCAGTATTTTATGAGGAGTGCCGCCCGCTGTTTGTACTGAGAATTTCTTTATGTCTTGAAGTTTCAGCTCCAATTCTCCTATCAGTTCCAGGCCGCCTTTCCCCAGAATGCTCACCGATGCCCCTGTATCCAGTAGTCCCATCAGCGTCCTCGGGCCCAATTTCACTCGTGCGAATGGCCTGTCATCCTGACGAATTGCCGAGTGGACTGCAGCACACACCTGGAGCCGCCTCCTCTTGCGCCCCTGAAACCTGTCCCGAGCCCGCTGTGCTCTGACTGCTCCCGTTCGGATACTCTCATCGACTTCGTCCCCCATTATCCGATTCCTGGCCTGTTCGTACTGCCGCTGTCTTTCCTTTATCGGCTTGCGCTCGGACCATCTAGCTTCGGGTAATACCGCTTGGTTAACCTTATATATGGTAGTGTAAATATTCTTATTGCTACTTCTTTCCTTAGGGGTATCTAATTTAACGTTGGGGGGCCTATCTATTGGCTGCTTCGCGGCGACGTGGAACTCGACTCCTCCAATTGTGTCGTGCTCCTTTTCGCGTTTCCCGGCCGACATTTAGGGCATTTAGGGAGGATGACCCCGGCCAGCCCGCACTTGTAGCAGAACAGGTTACGCACGGCCGACTCACACTCAAAATAGGTGTGACCCGGCTGAGCGCAATGCCAGCACTTCAGCTGGGTGCGGTCGCCTCCGGATTCCCTTGTCCTATGGACAGCATCCAATGCCTCGGTCTGTTCCTCCGGGTCGTGAGTGTTCGCATCCAATTCATGTACTTTGTGATCTTCCCTGCGCCTACTACCCCCATGGTCTGGACCGCTCCTTGTCCATCGCGTCGCCAGCAGTTTCTCGGCGTCCGCACACTCTTCTCGCAGCTTCTGTAGATTTGGTATCTGCATTGGATAAATCACCCTCGAAATTGCATCCCTAATATTGATCTTTATGATCTTTATTAGATCATAATCCGAGAACGGATTCAGCAATCTCGACCTTAACACCAACATCTCCTGGATGTACTGGTCCGCCGACTCCCCGTGGCGTTGTCGGCGTTCCCTGAGCTCTTGCTCTCGCTCTAGCGCGGGACGTGTGATGGGGGAGGGTGAAAGAGAACGATTTAGCTGCCAGGGCGATTCTAGCCACACCGCACGATCGTTGCATCGCCTTCCAGTGCGTGCCACACGTTTGGTCTCATTCACCAAGTAACAACCCCGAAACCCTATTCACACACACACACACGCGCACACGTATACACGGACCTATATAAATTTAGGGCTGACCGGCCACGGCCAGCGATCGCCCACGTCGTTTGAACTTAAAGAAAAAAAACATAATCCGCACTCCAAACACCGTTCCACATTAAATGTTATTTTGTTCCGTGTGTTGTCCTTTATTTGGTAATTAGTATTAGCTTAAACCGTTTAACAAAAAATCTTGGCCACTGAAAAAAAAATATGTAAAAACACCAACACCTTTCACGAACCTAAATCTGCGATCAGCTGTTCAGTGCCAGAAGATTAACCCTTAGTGGGTGACGCGGGGGTCCCATCAGTCCACCGTATTTGGTCGAGCGATTTGTGGAAAAATATTGTTTATTGTTTATGTCCCGGGGACCCTTAACAAGAGCTCTTGGTAGGTTAAGTCTCCGTAGGGGCCCGAGTTAAATTAACTCCCGTAAAACTGGATCCACTCATCTACACATATTCCATTACGTATGGGTGAGGGTATCCCTGTTGGTTGAACGAAATTTCAGCAGTTATTTCCTTGTTTGCCTTTGTGTCGAACGTTTTGGTGTTTCTTAGTGGTTAGTGATAATTTTGAGTATAGCTATTTATTAATGAGAAAGATGAAATTGTCAATTTACGATTATTAAAGCTTGGATATATATTGAAGCATGATGCATTAAATTTAAAATAGAGGGAGGACGCGTGGCGTAAGCCATGGATTAGGCCAGCCGTTACCGTTCCAGCAGAGGGTGGCCAAAATGAACGTTGTGTTTGGTCACAGGTAGGGCGGGCGCGCGAAGTGATAACACCCAAGCTTCACCCACTTGATAGCCGTCTGTTTATGATTTTCTTTGTTGTTGTTAGGTTGTTGTTAGTTTTGATGTCCCGAGAAGTAGTATGTCTCCTTTTTTGTCTACATTTGGCGGGCAAGGGAAACTACCCAGCCCTGGGGTCGACAGCTAGCCGGCATTGCCCTCTGGGAAACAAGCCAAGTGTAACAAATGGCGCCCAATTATTATTTCGAATTCGCATGCATCTGGACTGACGCAGGTTCGGGTGGTATTACAAGAAATGTCACTCGGGCTGGTAAAGGCAGATGCGGGGAATGAAAAAATAAAAATAAATTTAGTGGAGAAGACGACAGCTCGCGAAGTGCAGTTTAGCTGTCCCGGCAGAAGTCGCTGCTGCAGGCTTAAGGTGAGCGTAAAGCTGGTCCTTAATGGCGCGGGGTGATTGATGCTAGGGATGGATAGACGGAGGCAGTTAACGGATATATAAAATATGTGATAGGGACTTACGAATTACAGTTGAACATTTTGTCGCTATTCGATGTCGCAAGTGAACGTAAGTCACTGCCGTTCAACAAAAAAATGGACAGGGAGTTTGCGACGGACACATTGCCTGGTGGACTGTGATATCGAATAAATCTGTGATGGAATGTGATATTGGAATAAGTTAGAGTAAGTCATGTAGGTAAATGTTCATTGTAGTTTCGCACCTGTTTGTTTAAAACAAAGCCGCTTTCGTGTTTTTGAACCTGTTGTCTGTCTGCCGAGAGGTGGTGAGGAGTAGGTGGCCCGGGAGTCGTAAAGACAACCTGTTGTCATGGCAGATCGGTATGATGGATGACAGGAACAAATCACAAGCAAAGTGAGCTCATGCACCGTGAGGCTTCTCGTTTATCGGCCATCGCTTAGAGCGATGACTAGAGTAGATGACAGGCCACACAAAGGTGGTGTTCGTAATTGTAGGATATCCGTAGGGCGACTGTCAAGTGGAGCGCAGAAACTGGAGCGGTTACTGGTCCCGGCTAGTCACGTGTCCCCCTCTTAATGAATCTGGTAAGAAGAAGAAGAACTGTTAGGAATTTTTTTTGTTAGGTTTTGTGTTGTGTTGAATGTGTTTGAAGTTTGAGTGTCTTAGGTGTCGATCGAATATACATGTATGTTATTATTTATTTATTCAAATATTTAATTGCATATATCTCGTTAACGGCGCTAGTTGGCGCAATATTTATATCGGTATTTGTTTATTTATTTATCGGAGTATTTATTGGTCAGAAGCGTGGTGTTATTTATTCTTACTAGTTATTTCTTTGGGTATTTATTTCTTTATTTATATATATTATCTTAGTTTAGGAGTTTCCCTTTTTTTTTTGTAATATTGGTGTTGCTCGGTGCAGATGCCACAAGAAGGGGGTAGTCGACAGTATCATACGCGATCACGCGTAAACAAAACAGTGGACCAGATAGGAGAAGTGTCAGGGGCGATGTTTGATCAAGATCGGGAGGAACTTGGAGCTGTGGGTGGGTTGCCAAGAACACCGGTCCAGGCCAGGTCAGAATGGCCAATGTCCGATCCTACACCCACGCTTGCTTCCGAACTGGCATCAGCAGTCAACGTATCGTTGGCTCAGGCTCATGCGACACACAGGGCAGCGAACACTGACTCGATTAGTCGGGTGTTGCAGGAGGAGTTGCGTAAGGGGTTTATCGAGATGATGCACCAACTCAACGAGGTACTCCAGCCGGTTAGACAGCTGCAGCAGCAGAAGGAACCGCAGCGGGAGGAGGTTCACCACGAGCAGGAGTATCGAGGAGCAATCCCGAAAAGGAAGCCGTCTAGCACGACTGATGCGCCGATTCCGCCACCAAAACCATTTTTGGCTCGCTCGGGCCGAGGTGGTATTGGTCCGGAACCGTCTTCAGGAGTAGGACCGACCGCATCCAGTGAGCAGCATCAACGGGGTGGGCATCAAGCGCGAAATTGGCGAAACCCGATAGCACTCAGACACTCGGGTCAGGGTCGTGGCGAGGGTAGGAGAGCTGGTGGTATTCCTCGAGAAGATCCGCATCCAAATCCCCCGGGTTATAGACCTTGGCCACGGTGGGGCCGAGTCGAAAAATGGGACGTGACGTTCGACGGAGACAGCAACAAAATGACAGTCGAGGATTTTGTGTTCCGAATTGAATTCCTACAAGCCCAATGCCGCTGTCCGTGGGATGAAGTTCTAAAGGGATTTCATCACCTGGTTACAGGAAACGCGCGGGAATGGTACTGGCAGTACATCCGTGATCATGGCGGTGGTGTTTGGCACGAACTAAGGGGCGACTTAATTGCTCGTTTCCGAGGCACGGCGTCCGAGTTCGACCGCATGAGAGAACTGCGAGAAAGAATGCAGCGGTCAAACGAGAGTGTGGAAGACTTTTTCCATGTCATGAGAAAGCTCGCGTCGAGGTTGGAGATGCCACCACCTGAAAAGGAGATGGTAAAAATCGTCAAAAAGGCACTCACAGATGAGATAGCGAGTTTCGTCTACGGCTTACGGGTTTATTCCTTAGACCAACTGCGGGATGAGTGCGTGGAAATAGAGGCACATCTGAAGAGGAAGGCTCGATCTTCGTGGCGAGGAGCACCCAAAGCCACAAACTATGGTCGCGGGCCGAATGCGAACGTCAGCGAGGTCGCGCAGGATCGGTCGATTGGCGATGAAGAGGCAGAGGTCATTGAGGAAGCGCAAGTGACACAGCGTGTTCCACAGAAGTTGATTTGCTGGAACTGCGGGCAGACCGATCATGGCTTTAGGGACTGTATGGCATCGGAGAGGCGAATTTTCTGCTACCGGTGTGGAAAGCCCGATGCATATTGTCCAACCTGTCCGAATTGCGCGGGAAACGTGAAGAGGGGTGCGATCCAAGCAGGCGAATCACGCTCACAGAAGGGGCCTGCGCAGAGAAAGTAGAAGAAAATAAAAATGAATTAGATAGACGTAAATTGCATGCTAGGTTAAGGAACTTATCATATGAAGAGCGCTTAAGAAATTATTTATAAACCAGAAATAGAATATTTTCTGAACTACGAGTGGATGGTATGCGAGCACTGTCGGTGCGGGTGAGAAAGGCGAGATCCCGTTTTAAGCAAAGGCGAGCTATGAGGAGGAAGGTAATTGCTTCAGTAAAGCGTTTGTGCAAGAAAGACCCGAGAGTTTTCGCAGAAATCTCTATAATGGGCGAGTCCGTGCGAGGCCTGTTGGATTCAGGCGCTACACACAGCATGCTAGGGTGTAATGGTCAGGAATTCCTGGAGAAGCTGGGCGTGGAGGCTCGTCGATATTCTTCTATAGTGAAGGTAGCGAATGAGGTAGCGCAATCGTTGGTCGAGTAGAATTACCGGTGAAATACAAGGGAGAGGTAAAAAGATTAACGTTTTTCGTATGCCCTTTCTTAGAACAGGAAATTTACTTGGGGGTAGACTTTTGGCGGGTATTCTCATTGGCTCCTGAGGTGATGGGAGAAGGTCCAGTAGGGGCATCTCACAGATTAGTGGAAGAAGTGCTGGCTGATCAAGTCGCTCACTATGTGGAAGGCCCGGAGAAGGAGATAGTGCAGGAAGAATGGGAGTTGTCAGAGGAGCAAAGGGCAGCATTGGATCAGGTGAAGGCAGAGTTTCTGACTTTCGAAGCCGTAGGCCTGGGGAGGACGTCGAGAGAGACTCACAAAATTCAGTTGGTGGAGAAGGCCGAGCCTGTGAAGGATCGACATTACCCGATGTCGCCAGCGATGCAGGAAGTGGTGTGTGGTGAGGTGGACAAAATGATGGCTTTGGGAGTCATCGAGTACAGTGATAGTCCGTGGAGCAGCCGTACCACCGTGGTGCGAAGGCCGGGCAAAAATCGTTTCTGCCTCGATGCCCGAAAGCTCAACAAAGTAACCATCAAGGACGCTTACCCACTTCCTAGCATCGAGGGGATTTTGTCGCGTCTCGATCAGACGATATATATCTCCAGCGTCGACTTAAAATTCGCTTTTTGGCAAATCGAGCTGGACGAGCAGAGTCGACCATATACGGCGTTCACGGTGCCGGGACGGCCTCTGTACCAGTTCCGTATGATGCCCTTTGGCCTCTGCAACGCCGCACAACGCCTATGTAGACTGGTCGATAAGGTGATTCCGGTTGAGATGCGTTCAAACGTCTATGCCTATCTCGACGACTTGCTGATTATAGCTGAGGACTTCCAAACGCACGTGAAGATTCTGCGACAGGTTGCCGAGCGTCTACGAGAAGCAAATTTAACGATAGGGCTGAGCAAATCTAATTTTTGCTATAAAAACATTAAATACCTGGGATTTATAGTGGGAGGAGGAGCGCTGAAGATGGATCCGGATCGTGTGTCGGCCATTTTGCGCATTCCCGAGCCGCGATCTGTTCGAGAATTGCGTAGTTTCCTGGGAACTGCGGGCTGGTACCGGCGCTTTATGAAAAACTATGCTGAGATGGACGGTCCGCTCACAGACGCCCTGAAAAAGTCGGGAAATGGAAAGTTTAAATTGACGGAGGGGGCAAAACGAGCCATGGGGGAGCTAAAAGCTGCACTCACCTCGGCACCAGTCCTGGTACACGCGGATTTCAAGCGGCACTTCTACGTACAGTGCGACGCCTCACATTATGGAGTAGGAGCCGTACTCTTCCAAAGGGATGACGAGCAGAACGAGAGGCCCATAGCGTTTTTCTCTGCCAAACTGAATTGCCACCAAAAAACTACTCGGTGACAGAGAAAGAGTGTCTGGCAGCCCTCATGGCGATCCTTAAGTTCCGTCCGTACGTAGAGCTTATGCCGTTTACAGTCATAACTGACCACGCCAGTCTCATGGTGTTACGCCTGTCGCCTCGTGAACCGAGTTCCTAATAGCCAGTTCTATCTCCGGCAGATGCACATCCCAGTCCCGGTGATCGTCTTCCAGATACGCCCGAATCGCGCTGAGTACTGTGCGATTCACGCGTTCGGCTGCGTTACTCTGCGGAGAATACACTGGCGTCCTCATATGAGTGACTCCGAATGCATCGGTCATCTCCTTAAAAGTTTTCGAGACGAACTGAGCCCCATTGTCCGAGTGAATCATCTCCGGCACTCCAAACTTGTAAAACACCTCGTGAACGAGGAATCTTACAACTTCCTTTGCTGTGGCCTTGGTCATGGTCTTTAGGAATGTGAACTTAGAGAACTGGTCAACTACAATAAATATCCACGCCTGACCGTTCTTTGACCGCGGATATTTGCCCAAAAAATCAATATAAAGTTTTTGGAACGGGCGCTCAGTGACCACTTCTTGCCCCATCCCGACCTGCATCCGATAATTCGGCGCTTTCGACTCCTTGCACACGGTGCACCGTCGGATATAATCCCGCACCTCTATCGCCATGTTCGGCCAGTAAAACTGCCTACGCAATAAGTGCAAGGTTTTCGCGATTCCTCCGTGCGCTGTCTTCTCTTCCGAATGTGCTTTGTCTATCAACGCGGCCGTCAGCGAACTCGGAACCCACAATTTCCAGACGGCGCCCTCCAGTTGATCATCCAATCGTTCAAAGCGCATGCGCTTGAATATCATGCCGTCAACAATCTGGAGATCAGGTAAGCGGTCTTGGTTCTCTGTTATTTCCTTCCTTAACTCCTGATATTCTCCAGATTCAAACTCCACCGTTTCAAAACCCAGGATACTACTCGGATCCACTTCCAGCTCTTCAATACTGCGTGACAATGTATCTGCCACTACATTGTCCGCTCCTTTCCGGTGTTCTATGCCGAAATCGAAGGCCTGCAGTTGAAGGGACCAACGAGCTAAGCGACCATCCAGGTTCTTCATGGTCATGCTACAAGCTGGCAAAGCGACTGCGGTCAATCGGCGAGCATGACATATCGCTGCTGGAGGGTCAGGACAAGCGACAACTCATCCAAGAGAGGATTCGCGCTAGTTTACATCAGGCATACGAGCGTAGTAGGGTAAGATACAACCAGCGAGCTCGGGTGTTTTACGCGAGGCCGGGACAAGAGGTATTCCGCCGAAATTTTGTCCTTAGTGACTTCGAAAAAGGCTTTAATGCCAAGTTCGCGCGCAAATTCATCCGATGCCGGGTAGTGAAGCCAGTAGGAGAGAACGCGTATGCTCTGGAGGACCTTAACGGCCGTCCCATAGGAGTGTACCACGCCAAAGACCTGAGAATGTAGTGAGGTGTGGGTGTGGCCTACGTTTGGCGCGGCAGAAGAATGCAGGGCACGCCGGCGTGTGCTCAATAGTGTTCCGGAATCCGGTGGGCATGCCCACGCGTATGTTGTCCCTCCTGGGACTGACGACATACTCGTGGTGGTGTTCCAGTCCCACCTGAACGATAGGTGGCCAGGGCTGAGGGCGACGCGCCATCTAGCGGAAGTCCAGGGAGGCTCGATGGTGTATGGGGACATCGGGGGGAGCTGGAGCCGTCACTGGGGAAATTGGAAATTTTGTGCTTAAAACAGAAAGTTTGAAGTGAGTACAGAAAAGGCGGGCGATAAAATAGGTTCTAATGCAGAAAATTTTACAAACAGCCGGCAAGGAATATAGCCACCAGAACCGGGCCAGAAGGTTTCCTGGAGAGGGACACTGGAGTTCGAGAAAGTCGACTGCAGAGAAGAAGACTGCCCAACGGAACCTGAGTGAGTTCGTTCCAGTTGCGCGTGTGTGAGCCAAGTAGCGCGGGACGTGTGAAGGGGGAGGGTGAAAGAGAACGATTTAGCTGCCAGGGCGATTCTAGCCACACCGCACGATCGTTGCATCGCCTTCCAGTGCGTGCCACACGTTTGGTCTCATTCACCAAGTAACAACCCCGAAACCCTATTCACACACACACACACGCGCACACGTATACACGGACCTATATAAATTTAGGGCTGACCGGCCACGGCCAGCGATCGCCCACGTCGTTTGAACTTAAAGAAAAAAAACATAATCCGCACTCCAAACACCGTTCCACATTAAATGTTATTTTGTTCCGTGTGTTGTCCTTTATTTGGTAATTAGTATTAGCTTAAACCGTTTAACAAAAAATCTTGGCCACTGAAAAAAAAATATGTAAAAACACCAACACCTTTCACGAACCTAAATCTGCGATCAGCTGTTCAGTGCCAGAAGATTAACCCTTAGTGGGTGACGCGGGGGTCCCATCAGTCCACCGTATTTGGTCGAGCGATTTGTGGAAAAATATTGTTTATTGTTTATGTCCCGGGGACCCTTAACAAGAGCTCTTGGTAGGTTAAGTCTCCGTAGGGGCCCGAGTTAAATTAACTCCCGTAAAACTGGATCCACTCATCTACACATATTCCATTACGTATGGGTGAGGGTATCTCTGTTGGTTGAACGAAATTTCAGCAGTTATTTCCTTGTTTGCCTTTGTGTCGAACGTTTTGGTGTTTCTTAGTGGTTAGTGATAATTTTGAGTATAGCTATTTATTAATGAGAAAGATGAAATTGTCAATTTACGATTATTAAAGCTTGGATATATATTGAAGCATGATGCATTAAATTTAAAATAGAGGGAGGACGCGTGGCGTAAGCCATGGATTAGGCCAGCCGTTACCGTTCCAGCAGAGGGTGGCCAAAATGAACGTTGTGTTTGGTCACAGGTAGGGCGGGCGCGCGAAGTGATAACACCCAAGCTTCACCCACTTGATAGCCGTCTGTTTATGATTTTCTTTGTTGTTGTTAGGTTGTTGTTAGTTTTGATGTCCCGAGAAGTAGTATGTTTCCTTTTTTGTCTACATTTGGCGGGCAAGGGGAACTACCCAGCCCTGGGGTCGACAGCTAGCCGGCATTGCCCTCTGGGAAACAAGCCAAGTGTAACACTTTGGCACTTTCGTCAGCGGGGATAGTTGGTTTCGTTATCCCTAGCAGGGTCACACCCTTCAATGAGCGCCACCTTTTGAGTTCGCTCCCTTTTCATATTCAGGGTCCCGCTCTTCTTCTCGCTCTCGTCCCACCCAACTACCGTTTTCTATTCACTCATGACTCTTTTCAAATTTTCATTTTATATCCATTATATTTTCTTATTTATCTTCTTGAACATTATTAATTAATAATCTAGGTTTATAAAAAGGAAACAAATACTAACAAAAAAATACTAACAAAAAAAACACAAACGTGTCTCCAGTCGGTGTTCCGCTGGATTCCTTGGTGCCGGTGCTCCGCTGACGGTTCTCGCACCAGGTTTTCGGCCTGGCCAGTACCGGGCTGCTGCTGCCGATGTCCGCCGCTTCCGCTGATGTTGATGCCTGCCGCTGATGTCTTGGTGGGATCGTCATCTCCACGATCACCAATTTTGCGGCCTCCACTATTCTCCACCGGAAAACCTCCCTTTTTTTCTTCCTCGCCCCGTTTCCTTTTCTCCCACGCAACTCTGCCACTGCTTCCTAGGTTCCACTATAGATGCCGCTGTCTCTTTCTTCTCCAGCCCTGATACCTATCGGCTCTCTCCAAAACCGCCCATAACACCACACTACCGTTTCCAGGATTACTCCGCCGAAACGGGAGTGCCAAGCAGGCGGGCTTTTTCAATTAAGGGGCCCCAAACGTAGGCCATCGCCCACACCCTGAGATTGAGAGTCTCTGGCTCCATCGACTGAGATGCCTGGGCTACTGCTTCAGATCCTTTGCGTGAAACACCCCAATACGTGAGCCTTGCAACGTCTCCAGCTCGTACAGACTGTTGCCCATACTCCGGATCACTCGGCACTTGACGTATTTTGGGCTGAACTTCGCGTTGATGTTGTCTTTAAATTTGCTCAACACGAAATTCCGCTTGTATATCTCCTGACCCGGTGAGTACCTAATTTTTCGAGCTTTTCGATTATACCTGTTCTTCGCTCTGTTGTAGGCTTCATGAGAGTTTCCTCGGACCTCATTTCGGACTATTTCCATCTTGTCACTCCTCGCCAAGGGGGACATTTGTGCATCATTTACGGCGCCCAGTCTGCGTGCCAATTTATAATCTCGGTCGCGAGTAAACATGTGCTGCCCAAACAACACAAAGTATGGCGACGTCCCGATACCCGTGTGTATAACGCTCCTAGCCACAAACTGGATCTCCGTCAGCTTCTCGTCCCAGCGCGTGTGATCCTCACTAGCGTATGTCCTTATTGCTGCCAGTACAGTCTGGTTCACTCGTTCGGCCGCGTTCGCCTGCGGTGCATAGTTCCCCGACTTCAGGTGCGTTATGCTTCTCCTATCCAGGAATTGAGAGAATTTAGCTGCTTTCCATTATCGGTATGCACTATTTCAGGCACGCCAAACTGCGCGAGACCTCGGCGTGCAAGAATCGGATCACGGCCGAAGACGTCGCCTTAGGCAAAGCCATCAACCAGACATATCTGGACATGTGATCGAGGACTATTAGTATGACTACATTGCCACTTCGAGTCCTCGGATATGGACCCAGGAAATCCAGGTACAGTTTTTGAATCGTCCTCTCGGTTCTGGTTTCGGCCCCCATGAGTGGACGGTGAACCTGTGTTGAATGGTTTGTTTCTTTGCAGGTGTCACAATCAGCCAAATATGCCTTCACCTGCACGGTCATCCGGGGCCAATAATAGAACTGTCCCAGCCGTCCCAGTGTCCTCGCGATTCCTCCATGCATTGCCACATCGCTGTCGTGAGCCTGTTGGATCAGTGTGCTCGTCAGGGCTTCCAGGATCCATAGCTTCCACGAAAACTCCTCTAATTCCGGCCGGCCAAATTGTGTGCGCTTAAACAGCAGTCCTTCCTCCACCTTCAGGTCTGGGAACTCATCCTCATCGCTCTGGACCGACTCGATTTTTCTTCGGTATTCTTCATCCTCGAAGGCTGTGGTGTCGAACTCCAGGAAGTCGATAGCGTCAACGTCAAAGGGACGTGACAGCATATCGCGACGATATTTTCCTTTCCTTTGCGATGCTCGATTTCGAAGTCATAAGCCTGGAGAGCAAACGCTGGTAAGTGCTTTTTTGAGCTCCTCGAACGATTTTCCTGCCTCCTCCGTCAGCTTAAATTGCCCTTTTCCTTTCAGACAGTCTGTCAGAGGAGCCGAGAGTGCCGAGAAATTTCGCCGATACCAGCCAGCTGTCCCCAAAAATCTCCGGATTTGTCTCACGTTCCTTGGCATTGGTATTTGGGTGATCGCCTGTACTTTCTCCGGATCTGTCCTAAGTGCGCCGTCGCCTACGATGTAACCTAAATACTTTAAATATTTATAGCCGAATTTCGATTTTTTTCTTCCAATTGTCAAGTTTGCCTCCTTGAGACACTTGGCCACTTCCTCTAACAGGTGTATATGCTCCGCAAACCTCCGGGAAATAACTAGTAGATCGTCTAAGTATACAAAGACATGGCTTCAGAGTCGTTGTGGAAGTACTCGATCCATCAACCGACACAGCCGTTGGGCTGCATTGCACAACCCGAAGGGCATCGATTTAAATTGATAGAGTGGTCTGCCCGGCACCGTGAATGCTGTGTACGGCCGACTTTCAGGCTCCAGCTCTATCTGCCAAAATGCGTGCTTTAAATCGATGCTGCTGATGTACACCGTATCCTCTACGCGGCTCAGAATTGACTCGATGCTCTGCAGCGGGTAAGCATCCTTTACGGGTAATTTGTTTAGTTTCCGCGCATCCAGACACAATCGGTTTTTTCCCGGCTTCCGTACCAGCGTCACGCGGTTGCTCCACGGGCTCTCGCTGGTTTCGATGACTCCGAGACGCAACATTTCGTCCACCTCGGCAAACAACAGCTCTTGCACCGCGGGAGATATCGGGTAGAATCGCTCCTTTACGGGTACGGCTCCCTCGATTAATTGAATTTCGTGCCTTTCGAGCGTCGTTCTTCCCAAACCATGTGTGTCGAATGCCCTGAAGTTGTTCTTCACCTGGTCCAGACGTGTCTGCTGCGTGTGCGTCAACTCGTGCGGTTCCGTTGGTCTACTCCTAGTCAGCACCTCAGCATCAATTTCGGCTAATTCCTTGTGTCGTTCTAAGTCTACTATATGCGGAGCCAGACCAAACTTCCGCCAGAAATCGACCCCTAGGTACAGCGGTTGTTTCAGCGAGGGACACAGGAACAACTCCATAGTCTGCTTCTGGCCTCCATACGTCATTACCGTCGACACATGTCCCAGTATTTTATGAGGAGTGCCGCCCGCTGTTTGTACTGAGAATTTCTTTATGTCTTGAAGTTTCAGCTCCAATTCTCCTATCAGTTCCAGGCCGCCTTTCCCCAGAATGCTCACCGATGCCCCTGTATCCAGTAGTCCCATCAGCGTCCTCGGGCCCAATTTCACTCGTGCGAATGGCCTGTCATCCTGACGAATTGCCGAGTGGACTGCAGCACACACCTGGAGCCGCCTCCTCTTGCGCCCCTGAAACCTGTCCCGAGCCCGCTGTGCTCTGACTGCTCCCGTTCGGATACTCTCATCGACTTCGTCCCCCATTATCCGATTCCTGGCCTGTTCGTACTGCCGCTGTCTTTCCTTTATCGGCTTGCGCTCGGACCATCTAGCTTCGGGTAATACCGCTTGGTTAACCTTATATATGGTAGTGTAAATATTCTTATTGCTACTTCTTTCCTTAGGGGTATCTAATTTAACGTTGGGGGCCTATCTATTGGCTGCTTCGCGGCGACGTGGAACTCGACTCCTCCAATTGTGTCGTGCTCCTTTTCGCGTTTCCCGGCCGACCTTTAGGGCATTTAGGGAGGATGACCCCGGCCAGCCCGCACTTGTAGCAGAACAGGTTACGCACGGCCGACTCACACTCAAAATAGGTGTGACCCGGCTGAGCGCAATGCCAGCACTTCAGCTGGGTGCGGTCGCCTCCGGATTCCCTTGTCCTATGGACAGCATCCAATGCCTCGGTCTGTTCCTCCGGGTCGTGAGTGTTCGCATCCAATTCATGTACTTTGTGATCTTCCCTGCGCCTACTACCCCCATGGTCTGGACCGCTCCTTGTCCATCGCGTCGCCAGCAGTTTCTCGGCGTCCGCACACTCTTCTCGCAGCTTCTGTAGATTTGGTATCTGCATTGGATAAATCACCCTCGAAATTGCATCCCTAATATTGATCTTTATGATCTTTATTAGATCATAATCCGAGAACGGATTCAGCAATCTCGACCTTAACACCAACATCTCCTGGATGTACTGGTCCGCCGACTCCCCGTGGCGTTGTCGGCGTTCCCTGAGCTCTTGCTCTCGCTCGAACTCTGTCCGACGAACTTGAAACTGCTGCTGGAGACCATATCTCAGATTCGGCCAGTCCGGCATTCCTACCGTCCGAACATGCATCCAGTACCAATCCCTTGCGTGGCCACTGACCAATGTGTGAAAGGCTTTCAACACCTCCGCCCACGGTACCTGATACGACGTCTGTAGATGCTCCACCCGGAATATGAATTCCGCCACAGGCATCCCCTTTGCACTTGCTCCTGCCTAGCCTCTCCGAAACTCGGTCGATTCCTGTTAGGGTTTGCTCCTGCGCCCATCCCGTTGAACAGCCACTCCTCCACGGGTCTCTGATCGGCTTGGGCCCTCTGATCGGCCTCCAATGTTCGGTTGTTCACGAACAAGTGCGTTGGATGTGCTTGCTGGTTCGCGGGTGCTTCCTGTTGACCTCCTCCCAGACTGGTTGCATTTGATCCCCGATTCCTTCCATTCGCATCACTCGCCGTTCGCTCCGCTTTTAACGAACCCACCACAGCGTTGATCTCTCGCATGAACTCTAGCATGTCCGCTTGCATTGACGATCTCAGCGCTTCCATTTGCTGCCCGAGCGACGCTCGGTAAGTCTCCTGTGCTTGGGCTAAGGCTGCGTTCACGGCTGAGCTTAACTCGGACGGTAACACCAGGTCCTTACGGGTTCGCTGTTGACCTCCTACCGCTCCGACCTCTGGGTCCTCCTGGTACAACCCCGCATGTACGTTTTCCGCCACTTGCGACGACCCTTCCGGCCTACTGCCGGCTTTACCGTCCTGGAACCGAGTCGTCGGCATGTTGTACGGCTGGTACCTGCGCTGTGTCTCTGGGCTTTGTCTTTCCCGAGCCTTTAAAAATCTCCGGGTCACTCATCAACCAATTTTCCTAACGTACTCCTTTCCATCGTCTATTCCCTATTTACTTAACTATCTTGGTAATACATTAATTGGATTGTTTATTATCTGACTACCCTACTCCACTAAACACCTAGTTCCTGGCTACGTAATCCTCAAAACCTTCAATCGTAACAAGAAAACAAATAAATAAATAGTGCAATAAATAAATAAGCCAGGGGGGGGGGGGTTGGTGTTGGTGTTGGACACAAACGTGTCTCCAGTCGGTGTTCCGCTGGATTCCTTGGTGCCGGTGCTCCGCTGACGGTTCTCGCACCAGGTTTTCGGCATGACCAGTACCTCTGCCAGCTGCGGAATCGGAATCACCATGCAGACTCGCACCTTTGTCAACCATCTGGGTCGCAAGCGCTGTCCGCACATCACCATCGTGGAGAAGAACAAGTGCATGCGGCCATACTGCACCTACGAGCAAGTGGAGCTGCCCGATCCGACTTGTCCCACCACACAGTGGAGTGATTGGAGCCCGTGCTCAGCCACCTGTGGTCGCGGCGTGACCATCCGCTCCCGTCTCTTGTTGCTGGAGAACGGACCCGAGAAGGAGAACTGCACGCAGCGAATGGAGCTGCATCAACAGAAGGAGTGTGTTAACCCGCAGGACTGCCACATCAATATGGAGCTGGCCAAGGACATTTGCGTTCAACAGCCGGACTCTGGTCCTTGCCGCGGCAGCTACCAGCGCTACGCCTTCAATCCGCACACCCATCGCTGCGATGCGTTCAGCTACGGCGGTTGCCGTGGAAACCGGAACAACTTCCTTACGGAGAACGACTGTCTGCACACCTGCAGCATGACAGGCTCCGCCTCGAGCACAGCTCACCAGGATGGCAATCTACCCAAAGGCTGCATCATGTCCGAGTGGGAAAATTGGTCGGCCTGTAGCGTCAGCTGCGGCCTCGGCTTCTCCGAGGCCCATCGCTTTGTCATAAGCGAGCCGAAGCATGGCGGCCAGTCCTGTCCCAAGCGTTTGGTCAAACATCGTCGCCAATTACTCAATATACGTCTCCACAGAGATTCAAATAAACACAATTACATATTTTCACCTATTTTCTATTGATCATCTTAAATACATATATCACACCACACAGTAACGCATGAGATACTGACGGGCCTTCCAGGAGTTGCCATTGGCGCGGTAGATGAGATGCAAGTTGAAGGCCGTCTCGTGCTGAAGTCCCAGAGTGTCCTCATACTCGGCAATCAGTGGATGATGCACGGCCAAGGCCTTTTCGTAGAACTCGACTGCGAGGTGGAGTATATTGGCCTGATGGTAGATGCTTCCGATATTGTAGAAGATTTCCAGCTGGGCAGCGCACTTGCAGAAATCATCGCCAGCAGACCGGAGTTCTTTGTACCGCTCGGCAAAGGCCACCGCTTGAGCTACGGCTGCCGACTTCCGGAGCACCTTCTTCTGCAGGGCCAACTGATTGAAGACGACGGCTATGGAAAGCGCTACCAGGGGATCCGGATTCTCGCGTAGCATGGGCACGTACACGTTGAGGGCGTACTTGAATGAACTGCAGTTGAGATGGTAGTGGCCCAGGAAGAGACGCATCTGTTGGTCGACAAGGGGCTGGCGATGCAGGAGACGCCTTATGTAGCGGCAGTACCGCATGTCCTCCCCTTCTGGACGAGCAGGGAGAGCAGGTTCCACAAGTTTATCTGGTCAGTATCATAATCCTTTCAATCTCGTAATGGTAATACGTGAACCTCTTTGTGGTGACCATTGCAAAGCAGAGCTTCTCAGCGGCACTGCTCATGCCATGTGTGTGGGCCGTGCGCATCAGGTCCAGAAACAGATCATACTCATCCTTGATGGTCAGATCGGAGGCCTCTGATGCGGCACTCTTGCCGGGATCCTAAAGATCATTCAATTGAATGGAATTCTTTCGGAATCGAACAAGTAAGTATTTTTGCCTGCAGCTCCGGCTCTGTTGATCCCGTTGCCCCAGCTGCCAGACTTCGCATCTGCATAATGGCCTTTAAGCTCTCGGCGTTGTAGGTACTTCCGCCGTTGGCCGCCGCTATCATTTCCTCGCGATTTTTCAGCTTGATGGAATGTCTACTGAGCGAAACATATCCCACGTCCAGAAACTCTTCGATGCGCCCGATTTGCTTCAACATTACGCATCTTTCGTAGAGCAGGCGAGCAATCAAGGGCTGGCCCTCGACCTCGCCAGACTGCTCCAAGGCCTCGACGGCCTCCTCATGCCGGCCCTGCTGTTTCAGAAGTGCGGACAGCGTGAACTTGGCATCGTAGCAAACGGGGGCTAGATGGACCACTCTCTGGTAGCATTGGATGGCCTCATTGGTGCGATTTAGCTGGCGAAGACACTCCGCCTGCTGCAGCCAGACGAAGGCGGGACAGTCGAAGGTGTCGCCATCGGTGATGGGACTCATAAGGGCTATGGCCTCGGCATACTTGTGCTCCTGCATCAGGGCTTCCGTGATGTCCATGTACAGTTCCACGCGGCCCACGAACAGGATGTGCTCCTGTACATTCTGGATGAGGTATCCCAAGAGGTGGTGGGCCCGCAGATGGATCAGACTCACACATAGCTTGGCCCTCAGCTCGGGCGCGTAGTCGTCGGGTATGACGCAAAAGTAAATCATCTCCAGGCTCTCCTCCTGATCGTCTTCCAGCTCAAAGTTTGTTCGCTCTCTGAGGCAACTGAGCACCTTGGAGTATCGCTTGTTGATAATCAACAGTTCGAGATACATGTTGAGATCCTCCAGGCTGAAGCGGGCTTCGCATCCACTGTACGCCCCCTCCATGGCCTCGAGAGCTATCGCATGCTTCTCGAGGACGTGAAAGAAACGAGCCACATTCTTCGCCGTGCTAAGGCACGTGCTCCACTCCTCTGGCGGCATCAGGGGCAGCATCTTGAGGTACGTGAACATGGCCGCATTCGTCTCGCCCATTTTCTCCAGCAGCTGGGCTTTTCGGAGCCTTAACAAGTAACCTTTTGGAAGCACTTTGATGGCCTTTGTAAAAATAAGACGGGCACGAGCCATGTTGCCCTGCTGCACCAGCAAATCAGAGACTCTTATCCACATGTCGCGATCCTGAGGGTTCAAGTGTGCCGCGAGAGTGGAGAAGTGCAGGAACTTGACCTCGTCGCGATTTTCATAGATCTCGGCCAACGTGTAGAACGGCTCACTGGCCAGCGGGTTCTGGCGGATGATCTCCATGCAAATCCGTTCGGCTGTCTCATACCGACCGTACGCGAAGCTCAGGTTCGCCTTGCCCATCAATCCTTGCAGAGCGGGGCTCAGCTGGCTCTTGCGCCCCAGATTTCCGCCACCGCCGGAGCGAGCACCTTCCTGCTGCTGTCCCACCGGCGGTTTTCGTTGCGCAGACACTGTGGGTTGTTCCTCTGCTTCCTCCTCTCCATTATTTTCATCATCTTCGTCGCTGGGCTCGAGCTTTGTGCAGAAGTCTGGGAATTCTAGGCACTGGACTCCCTGCAAATAGCGCTTGATTAGCGCTCCTTCCTCCTCGTAGTCGTAGTTCTGGTCACTGTCTTCGGCCTCCCCTGTAGCCATGTCTATGATGTCCACAATCCTGAGGGGCTGCGTCTCCTCGAACTGCTCCAACTCATCGTCCGGCACATCGTTGGTCTCAATTTCCTCAATTAAACGTTGGAGTCGGCCTGGTCCATTGTAAACATTACACACCAGCAAACTTAACCCCCTTAAACCCCCTCAAATTAAACAGGTGAACAGCGTGAGTTACGCCGCAGAAAATAATACTGAACTTTCTCTATCTGTTTTTTTTCTCCGTCCTTTCTCTATACATAAAAAAGGGCAACGATATTTTTTACCAGAACAGCGCTAAAGTTCTTCAAGTTTCTTAATATTCTTGGAGTGCATTTAATACCCAATGGTCTACAATGGGTTAAGTTAATCAACAGGAGATCAAACAAACGGCCCTCGATACTATCGACTGGGTAATCGTTAGAGCTAAAGCTGCGCATCTCTAAGATATTCGCAAGATGTATGACCTGGAGAGGGAGAGCGGAGCAAGTGCGCAATGTGGCCGTATACCGCAAAGTTCGAAATACCGAAGCAGAGCTACCAGACAGAGCTAAGAGTTAACGGAACTTTTTTTTACTGAATGCTTATCGCGCAGTCCCTGTTTTTACTTGTGTATTCTTGTTTTTAGTGGCATCAACACGCATGCACGCAAGCGGAATGAATCTGCAACTTGTAAGTGAGCATGCAGCACAACTAGTGGAAGTTCGCTAATAATGAATTTCAAATTATAGTTAGATCGGCAGCTGTCGCATATAGGCACCGAGGTGGATTTTTGGTTAAAACAAACGGTACAGCTAGCGAAATCGGAACCATTAAACGGAACGAATGCCGGAGAAACTATGCCGGGAATCGGGATACAGAACGGGTAGGTGAGGAGTACCAGGGAGTGCATTTTACTGTTTTCCATTAAATTTTTGCAGGTCATCGGGCTTTACGCGCGACCTGCCGTACTACGAGCCCAATGCGATAATGCTGCAGGCCCAGACAAACAATTTTATGGACGACGATTTGACCGAAAATGACGCCATCTTTGCGCATTATTTGAGCACCGAGAAGTTGGAGTTTTACAATGCGTCCTCGGTGATGCTGACTCTGCTTACTATCGAGGATGTGACTACAATGAAGCTGTACTCGCAGCTCATCGAGCCGGATGTGGCGGTTCATAAAGTACATATAAATGCATTTCGTGTCGCTCTCTCTGCTAGAGATTCTGTTAATGCCGAGCAAGTGGTGTCCCCGGGAATCGATGAGGTTGTCTTGATACCCAAGTGCAGTTTAATGGCCTCGCCGCTGCCAAAGGAGCTCATATCGGCCCTGTTTCCACATCCGCATGAGCAATTGCCTTTTAAAGATCCGATGCGCCGCCATGTGGCCAGTGTGGAACAGTGTTCACTTCAAGTTCAGTAGGGGAAAACTTCCAGACGACAATGTGTTGCAGTCGCAACGCTTTCATGTAATTCTCCGCTCCACGCGTATTCCGTTTCGCTTTATGTACCGCGCTGTCAATATGCTCCCGGAGATGCCAGGTCTCCGTCGTTACCTCTTTCCCTTTCCGAATTGGCTAACCACAATGATAGAAACCTCGAAGATTTCATTGCATGACTGCAATCTTCCATCTTGGATGCAAATCCAACCGCCGCCCCCGCAAGCTCCTCCAGCACATATTTCGCTGCTGAACGAGACCATAGGCGACAATGAAGATCAGTTGGAGGTGGTGCAGACGATTGTGGCTGGACCCAATCCCAAAGCTCCATTTATAGTGTTCGGACCACCAGGTAAGCATCAGGTATGCTAGCCACAGTCGTACACAATTCACACCTTCTATCCATTCAGGCTCTGGCAAGACCACTACCATTGTGGAGGCCATTCTACAGGTGCGCCTTCGACGACCGCAAAGCCGCATCCTTGTAACAGCCGGTTCGAACTCGGCCTGCGACACGATTGCCATGAAACTGTGCGAGTATATCGAAGGAAACTTTCGGCTCATGTTTTTAAGGGAAAAGCCGCTGATCCGAATCTATTCACGCAGCATATTCATGAAGGTACTGAAATTGGTGCCGCCCTTGCTGCTAAAGAACTCCAATTGCTCGGACCATTTGTTCAAGCATCTACGAGTGCGTAATGTGATTACGTATACCATCATCGTGGCCACATTGGTTACTGTCGGCCGCCTGGCTAACGATGGCTTTGGTGACTTTTTCACCCACATATTCATCGACGAGGCTGGAGCTTCCACCGAGCCGGAGACTATTATGGGCATTGTGGGTGTTAAAAAGAACAAAGATTGTCATGTAATTCTGTCCGGAGATCACAAGCAGCTGGGAGCAGTGATCAAAAGCAGCCGGGCTGCGTCCCTTGGCTTGAATCAATCTCTCATGGAGCGTCTACTGGCATCGAATTGCTACAAGGTAGACGAGAACGGCAACTACGATCGCACCCTTCAGGTGCGTCTGCGTCGTAACTATCGGTCACATCCCGAGATCGTGCGTCTTTTTAACGAGCTCTACTACGGCGGAGAGCTAATCGCAAAGGCTCCGGACGAACAGGTCAACCTTGCCGCTGAATGGGATGTGCTGCCCAATGGCCAGTTCCCCATCATCTTCCAGGCCACACATGGAGTCACCAAAAAGGAGGAGCACACCATCAGCTCCTTCAATTCGCTGGAGGCAGAGGTTCTGTGCTGGTACGTCAAGCGCTTGATAAAAAATGGCCTCGGCCCAAATATAGAGGTAAAGCAGGAAGACATCGGTGTGGTGGCTCCATACACGTCTCACGGCAACCTAATCATTCGGAAGCTTAAGCGGCAGGGCCTCGGCAATGTGGAAGTTGGCAGCGTGGAGACCTATCAGGGCAGAGAGAAGCTCATCATCAATGCCACTCTGGTGCGTTCGTTCAGTTATATGGGGTTCATGCGTAACCCGCGTCGCATCAATGTGCTCATTTCGCGGCCCAAGGCGCTGCTCATACTGATTGGTAATCCCGTCACTCTGCGCCATCATCCCGACTTCAAGTTCATCATTGATGAGTGCATCCAACATCAAACGTATCTCTTCAAAAAGAGAGATTCATTCCACTTCGTGGTAAAACATGTGGCTATAAGCGATTTGGAAGATGGCAAAAATGTGAACACTGCAAATCCGAAAAAAGCCTTAGTTAAAGCCAAGCAAGTGATCCCAGAAATGGGTAAGTGCTTAAACTACAGTCTTGGATTTATTTTGCTATACCACCTATTTTACAGATAAAATCTCCACCGCCATCTGTGCCATGATGAATGCTTTAAATATATCATAGAGATACGCTCTTCCCTAATCTAAATCGAACAAAATCTAGAGATATAAGCTAGGACTAACGGCTGCCGTACCCTGATAATTATATGTGCAAGACCCAGAGACTGCCTAGAACATTCCTAAAGTACGCATCTGTTTGTAACCATTTACTTTAATTTTTTTTTTAATTTTATTTGTATTATTTGTCTATCTGTAACAGTGGGCTGCTCTTGCTCTTGCGGTCTTTAAGAGCTGTAATAAGCGCTCCATTTATTTCACTGTAAACGAAAGGAAAAGAATAGGTATTATTTGAGAAATTCCTCGGACCGGATGAGTAGTTCCCATGAATGGATGTCGTTTGGTACGCTCAACCGGATTGATAGTCAGATGCAATTGTGTAAGCATTATCATTTAGAGTATATATATTTAAGCAGTGTCTCTATATAATTAGTAATCAGATTATAAAGAATACAATACAATTGAGTTGCCGCGTTAGTTTTCGAAAAATGTTTAAAAATAGTTACGATCTTGCTTGCGGAGGAGCCTGTCATTCATTTAATTTTTTTGTCCATCGCCTATCGTATAAATTCGTACAGTCTTTGTTAATCAACAATTTTACTTTTTCAAAGTGATTAATGGTTTACATTTGTTTTGAGTCAGAGAAATGTGCACTTAACGAGAAATGCAAAGTTAATTAGAGAAACCTCAATTTAATGAACTTCTTCTGCAATGACTGTCTCCGTTCGTTCGATATAAAAATTTGTGTTCGCATTTTTGGTTTATAATAAAATATATATATTAAATATTATTATTGTTCTGTGTGTAGGACATATCAAACGCTCTCCTTAGCTGCCTCGATTGCGTGTGAGTAACTACATTTGGTATACACTTATAAAAGACCCCGACCCCAGGAGGCGACGCTCTTCGTCACCAGCATCCATCATCAGGGTGAGTGTGTTGCGATGTGATTTTGTGAGTGGGGGATGGGGTACAACACTATCTACGTGGGGTTAAGACCCGAGATTAGAGTATAATTCGCCGCACGCCGCACTCCATGCAGAACTTGGCGTGCTCGATGATGAACCTGCCGCCACACTCGTGGCAGAACTTGGACATCTTCATACTCGAACTTAGGCTGGACGCGGAGTTACAGCTCAGCAGGGAATGCTGCGATGTGGTTGGAGTCAGCGACGCCTGCCCATTGTTGTTGTTGTTATATACTGGCTAGGATTGCACCTGCTGTTGCTGCTGCTGGTAGTTGTAGTTGCTGTCTGGTCTATTGTGCTTCTGTTGTTCCGGCTGCTGCGTGGACATTGTCAGAGAGTGCTCCGATCCGCTGGAGGATCCTGCTCCGTCGGTATTGCCATTGCCAATGCTATTGATAGCGCCGCCGCCGCCGCCATAAAGCCTCTGACGTGCCTTGAGAGTGCCATAGGCAGTGTGCGCCTGGGTCGAGACATCAGTCATGGCGCTCGGCAGCTTGGCACTGGCCGTGTGCGGACGCAGCAGATTCTGGTTGCGTGGTGTACCCGGTTGTAGGTCGCCGGACCGCTGTCGCGACAGGCTGTAGGGGGAGTTGGTGCTGCAATAGAAATGCAAGACAAATTATTCAATGAAAGTCATCATGGCAGATTACTCACCTGCCATAGGCAGAGTCGGAGCTTAGCTTGGAGCTAGCGCCGCGACGAGACGAGTGGGACGAGGACATGGGATAACCATCGAGACTGCTTAACTCGTCGGAATCCGCTGATGCTGAGGGTGTCAAGGGGGAGCTGGCCTTCAACTGATGCTGCTCCTGCTGCTGAAGCTGTTGCACTGGCTCCGGATCCAATTCCCTTGCTGTACCCTGCTCTTCGGGTCTTCTGATGAACAGGGTACGGATTGAGGCGCCGGCATCCTCGCCCAGTTGCCGAAACTCGCTCTGAATTTTCTGGATCAGATTTTTAGCGTTATTGACCTGGACGGAGTCGCTCGATAATAGGGCCAGTCTGTTGGCATTGCCAGCCAACTGGCTGGCCCGATCCTCAGGCCCGCCCTGGGCGTCGACATAGGCGTCCTCTGTATCGCTGATCTTTCTGAACCGAGCGTGCTCCGGCTCGTTGCCATTCTCGATGTGCAGCACGTCGATGGGCGTCTGTGAATTGCCCACCATGTGGCGCAGGGAGTCGGGTGAAATTGGGGAACGGCCGTGGGCATTTGTCTCCGTCTCGATGCTGATGAAGATCTCCCGCTTCTGCTGATCCTCGACTGGCCTCTTCCCCACCATCTGCACTGGCATCTGCAGCATCTTTTCGTCGTGGCTGCTAGCACTGGATACATTCGATTGCTGGCGCTGCATCTGCATCTGCAATTTCTCGCCTCCCTTGCTATTCGAACTATTCGAGTTGGATCTGTGGGTGTGAGGGTCTTTAGTGGGCTGTGACTTGGGCTGAAGGATGCTACTGGTGGTGGCCGGTCTCAGTGTGGCTGTAGTGGTCTGTTGTGGGGTCGAAGTCGCTTTATGGAACGAGCGTTGCCTGCTCGTCGTGCGATTCAGCAGGAATTCGCGACAATCTTTGAACAGCGGGAGCTGCTCGTCGTCATTCTCGTTCTCGAATGAGGAGAGAAACTCCCCAAAGTCAAAGTCGTCGAAGGTGGGCATGTTGCCCATCGGCATGACCAGGGGCAGTGGATTGGCCAGCAGTTGCTTCTGCTGCTGCTGCCAGCACTGCTCGTCGTACTCCATTGAGGACCGATTGGCCTCATCGTCGGCGGAGCACCCCGACGAGGCATCGGCATCCTCCGGCGAGGCATCGTACAGAAACTGATTGCGTCCCAAGCGCATCTTTCGCTTCAGCAGATTCCTGGCCTCTCCGGACTGACGTCGCTCGTAGGTGATGGTCGACTGAGAGCTGTTCCGACTTCGGCTCTGCGACAGCTGCTGTGGCGTGGAACTGGCATCCGAGGCTACGCCGCTGGACACGTGCAGATTATCGCATGCGTTGATCAGCTTTGGGTCGATGAACTGTCCGCCGCCCGCTGCGGCCGGACGGCCAAAGCCGAAGATGCTCTCCAGCTTGATGGGTGTTAGGGTGTTCGCCCCACCGCTGACGGGCTGATGGACTGATGGCGTCGCCGTCGCTGGTCTGCTGATGTGCTCCAGCCGCAAGGGGGTGGCAATGGGCTGGTAGTTGTTGGGCACCCTCTTCTCGTTATTTTCCTTGGCCGACACGGCAACTGGGGGTGGGGCTGTGGCTGGTGCTGATTCTGGTGTCACCGTGGTCAGGGCCAGGGGCGGCAGCTGGCCGGGATTGCTGGACGTGGTCAGGTTCTTGGCCGAGTTCTGCTTGCTCAGGTTGTTGCTCTTATCCTTGAGCTCCTTGCTTGTCAGCTGACTGGCGGCTGCCACCTCCGCTGCCTTGGCATTCAGCTCTTTCAGCTCGTGTTCGTATTTAAGGAACACCGCCAGGGAGTCGGTCTTGGCCACGTTACGCCCGGGCAGTGCCTGAGCTGTGGTCTCGCTGGCAGCGCCAACGCCCACCGGTAGCTTCAGCATCTGTTTGCGTACTCGTACTCGTCCACGTTGGACGTACTCGTATCCCGGCGGACCACGCGTGGACTGTGGAAGTCGTTGACGCAGGAGGCGCGCACCGGCATCTCGTCGTACTCTTCCGGCTTGAGGAAGTTCGTGGAGATGGGACCCTCGTCGGAGAGGCCCCGCTGTATGGTGGGGCGATAGTTGGTCGCAAACAACGGACGACTAGGCAGCAGCGGTGTGCGCTGCTGGGTTTCGGTGTGGTCGGCGGTGCCTTGCTGCTCGGCATGGTCAACGAGGTGGTCATGGAAAGACTTGGTGTGGCTGTTGGGGGAACCGAAACCTCCTCCTGCTCCGGCGGCGTGCCGGGGGAGCAAAGCTCCTCCAGCTGACGTTTGGACGAGAGGAAGGGATCGTACTTGTCGCCGCGGACGCTGACTCCACTGAGGCCGCTATGCAGGAGATTGGAAAGGATTCAGTAAAGTGAGAGAAAGAGCGCAAAATGGTAGAAAGTTTCTGTGGGAAAGCTATAATGGTAACCCGCCCGTCAGTGCATAGCCTGGCTGTCGTCTGGGTGAAATGGCATGAGGAGGAAGAGGAGGAGGGTGAATCAGATTAGCAGGCTACAAGCCTCTTGAAGGTGCCTCCGCGGCGGGAATTGGGAAGCGAGTGGCTGTCGTCCTTGGCAGGCGGCTCCTTGATGTACATTTTTCCATCCTCGTCCTGCTCGAGCATCACCAGGCAGCGACTGATCCTGCTGCCGCTCTGTTTGGCCACAAGAGGCAGCTTCGTGACAGGCCGCTGATCGCTCTCAGCTTCTACGTCGCTGTGCTCGACCTGCGGGAACTCTCCGCTATTCGGACTGGACGTGCGTTCGAGGATCTTCGCGGACCTCCTCATCATATTTTCCTTGCTACATTCCAGCTCACACGATTCGTTGTCCATTTCAATGACATCGCGCTCGAACTGCAGCCAATCGCTGGCGAGGTGCAGTCTGGGCAGCTTGGTATGGCTCATGGTGTGGCCGAGGGCCTCCAGGCTTTGCTGCAGCTGGGGCATGGGCAGGGCCCGCATGGGTAACGAACTGTTCATCTCCATGGTGGCCTGGCCAGTCCGCTTCTTGGGCCGGCACACAGTTCGCGTGGTGGTCGTTTCCATTTTGATTTGGATCTCGGCTCGCGGCGAATCGTCCTCGTAATCGGAATAGGCAACACGCGGTCTCCGCGACAGAGGCACAAGGCTCCAATCCATATCATCTTCGGTCGATATCTGCATGGAGTTCGCTTTCTTAGTTGGCGATGATTGCTCCAAGTTGCGCAACTCCAAGCTGGGATGCCCCCGTGTGCGGATGCGGCGACGCGCGATGTGGAGGAACGCACCTTCACTTTAACCACCTCCTGCGGTGTTTCATCCATTTTAGTTGCTTTTACGATGGTCGTAGGGCCTGACGTGGGCAGCGTGTGGGTGTATGGGAGGTTGCTTCAATTAGCTTATAGTTCGATAAAAAATCCTGGTATGAATGGGTTCTATTTTCTCAAAGTTTCTATCTAAAATCTAAATGCCATGATCCTATAGGAACCTCTACAAGACTACTATATATATTATTTTTATTTGTTCTATTTCTATCTCGAGACTCTCGCGTTACCCTTCACTTCTCCCTCTAAGAACCCATCCATTGTATACCATAGCTGCACCTAGACAGCCACTTATAGAGCTTAATGCATCGGTGATCTTTTTGGAATGCTTTTGAGGCGGCGGCGCGCATTAATTACGAACCATGAACAAGTTCCGGCTTCTTACATCCGACAAGTACTCGTAAGCCAAGTTAATTGGGAAACTGCACGCTACAGTCAGTGGAACCCCGTGGCATCCCATATATACAAGGTATATCCCTACATCTGACTATAGAACCCAAACCCATACCTTTTCGCTTGATCAACCGATTGAGATCCTCGAATTTGAGTGCCGGCAACATTTCCTTCTCGGCAGCATCGACCCTTTCCCGATTGGTCATCCGTTTGCGGAGCCTGGCGGCTGGCTTCAGCGGTGCCGCCTCCACACAGTCCAGCTGGAGGGTTTCGCCACTGGATTGGCTTCGCAAGCGATCCATGGTTTCGGTGATGCGGTCACAAGTCTCGATAGGCTTGCGTTTGGCGCGTAGGACGCGCTCCTTTGGCGGAGCTGGTGCTGCTGGTGGATCGTCGTCTTGGGTCACGCACAAGGTGACTGTGTTTTGAGTGACTTTTGTCCTGGCTCCCTCGGCCTTGCTGCGGACTGCGGGCGTCCCGTTCTTTGGTTGGGGGCGTGCCAGCTTATTTGCTTTAGGAGGGCTGAGTGGGAGGAGCATGAGTGGAGTTCGCTGATGGATATATATGCTCTAACTACGATGAGGCGCAAGGCGCAATACGAAGTATCTGTCTACCACAAGGATACGTTTACAATTATGGATACTGGTGGGGATGCGGGGGATTAGTCAACGACAACCAAAGCAACGACAGAGGAGCGATTGGGTTAGGTGTATCTAAGTATCTCTAGCCTCTATATCTATAACTATATCTATCCCTTGGTACTCACTTATCACTGTGCACGGACGAGGTCATGGAGGGGAGCGACATCAGGCTCTGCTTGGGGGCCGTCATGTCGCCGGCGTCCAGCAGATCCTCGTGGTTGCCGGAGTACTTGTTCCGGTTGATCGTGCGCTTCGTCCTATAATTATTCATTGCGAGTGGAAATTGAAACGGCAAACAGAAAAAATAATTGGAATAATAAATTGGTACTGTCTGGGTTTGTGGCAAGTGTGTGACTAGTGTCAAACAAGAATACATATGTCGAAGGACATGTCATCGAAAACCAGGCTTACTTGAGATTGGGCGGCCTGTATTGCTTCCTGGCGTCCAGCCGTTCCTTTGCTTTCGACGTCTCCTGGGTGTTGGTCAGCTTCGGAGGCCACACCCTTGATGCGCTTGGCCAGCGAGCGATCGCGGGCTGGTACATGGTTTGGGTCGCCTGCGGGCGATGTTGCAGCACCTCCTGTTCCTGTTGCTGTGCTTCCTGCTCTACGCACGGAAGCTCGGGCCGTAGAGCGAACCAGCTCGGTTTGGGAGTTGCGACGAATGGGCAGAGGAGAGCCCACACTCTGAATATGCAACAGCATCCAGAAGAGAAAAAGAGAAAGAGAGAGAGAGAAGGAGTTGAGCGATGGCTCGATTGATTGGCAGATGTACTCACGTCTGTTGGTATTGTGGATCCCGTGCCTACGGGATCCCGACTCCCAGCGGTGGGGGTGTGAACTCCAGACACCTTCTCAGCATTGGGCAGGCCAAAGTTTTTGGGAAGGACATACGTGGAAAGTGCTGTGCCCTCGCGGCGCTGGCGCGAGGAATCAAAGGTATTGCGCTTCTTTGAGATCTTCTCGCAGACGACGACATGCTTGCGCAGGGCATTCAAGTTGAAGGTGCGGCTGCAGCACGGACAGGGCGTCAGATCGCTGGGGTTGATGGCCACTATCTCGGGCACGGGCAGCGGCAGTCCTCGGGTGAGCGGCGGCGAAGAGGGCTCCTCTTCCTGCCCGCATTCGGGCGCTTCCAACTCGGCCTCCGTGTTGAATGTGGCTGCGTGGTGCGGTTATATGGAAGTAGATAATGTAAGAAATCAATTCTGTTTCTGCGAGCACTTTGACAATGTTTTGTATATGCTGTATATTCACAAAATATGTGTATATATGTAAGATATGAATATTAGTTTATAAGATTTGAATATTAGTTTAAGATTTACTCATCGATAGTATTATAAGAAATAACAATGTACTCGATATATCGATACTTGTCCTCGACAAGTATCGATATGCCAACACACATTCATTCGAATACGACGATCAAGAAAGAAGAACATATAATAAAACCTATTAAAAGTTTACATATCAGGTGTGGGGTTTGCCCAAAAAAAAAAAAAAAAAAAAAAAAACTCTGCGATGAACAATGCAGACATAAGAGCGAAAACCAAAAGTGAACTTAGCGACATCTTGCGTAGGCAAAACGTATATTTTGATCAAGATGCCAACATACACCAATTACGTACAGCAGTGAAAAAAATCATGGAAGACACGCATGAGCTAGGAAATACGGCGCCAAGCGTAGACGAGACTATGCAGGCAGACATTTTTGCAGTCCCGGTTGAGCGCGAGATAGATAGAGACAACCGTAGTGCACAACACGCAGTAAAAGCGGCGCCAGAAGAATATGGTGAAAATGTGCAGAAGGCTCGAGAAGCATTCATGCCGCGACAAGACAACGCTTGTTCGAAATTGACCATGCGATCAGATGATTACGAAGAAGAATCGCGCCGTTTGCAGCAGTTGGAACAATTGTACGTTTCTCGCAAGCGCTTAGCTGATCTCAAATTAAGCATATTGAAAACGGAGAAAGAGGATATGGAGTTGGAAACGCCGAGAGATTGCATCGACTTGACACACATTGAGGCTTTGATGCGTCGATTTTCTGGAGATGACGACCAGGCTGTAACCAGTTGGATAAGTAACTTTGAGGACATTATGAATTTCCATGGTGTATCCGAGTCCAAATGCTGGATATTAGCGAAGCGGCTGCTAGGCGGATCGGCGAAGGCGTACATCGACCATGTGGCGCCTTTGACTTGGCAATTGATGCGAGCAGAATTGCTCAACGTCTTTGAGCAGAAAGTGACAGCGTGGGACATTGGGAAGCGACTGGAGGCACGGAAAATTGCAAATAATGAAAGCGCATTGCAAGCAGACATGGCCACGAGCGATGTGGTCAAATTCATCGTAGAGGGACTGCAGGACAAGACAAGCATGGCAGCATCCATGCTATATTGCAGCACACTCAACGAGTTGCGTGACAAGATGGGCACCTATGATAAGGTCAGAAGAGCTCCTGGCGTCGTAGCAATTCGTAGCGAAGGTATGACAAAGGGAAAACTAAATGTGAGTATGGCAGTTGGGCAGCGGCAAGGTGGTGGCGCAATGCGTTGCTACAACTGTCGGCAATTTGGGCACGTTGTGAAGGAATGCAGTCAGCCAAAGAGACCGGATGGGGCATGTTTTAACTGTTGGAGTACCAGCCACCTATACTCGCAGTGCCCGAAACGAAAGATGACCACTAGGGGGGTAGCTGCAGTTCAAGATGAGGAGCGACCAGGAGAAAAAAACAACGACGATTTAGCGGCTGTCCAGTTAATCACTTTATGACTTCCGTTTGGTGAACAAAGAGGCGTCAGTATTTTTAGTGTATTTGATACAGGTAGCCCTGTAAGTTTTATTCATAAGTCTTTGATACCGAAGTCGGCTATAGTTGAAGCCTATAATGAAGTTAGGAAATACTATGGACTAGGAGGACAACCAATTCCCATATGGGGAAAATTTAAGTGCCATATTGAATTTTGCACAAAGAAATATATCGTTTTATTAAACATCGTAGATGATAACATGCTGCCTTTGCCGTATTGTTGGGACGCGATGCCCTTAAAGTTATTGAAGTAAAATTAGTTCATAAGAAAAATATCAATGCGAAGCAACACGCACCATTAAGTTCGTTAAAGCAAAAAGCTATTAGTTTAACCTGCGCGTCTTTATTCACCGAAGGTAAAAATAATATTAACATAAGACTATATGATAAGTTAGATGGTAATCAATCAGAAAGAAGCGAGCTAATCAAACGTTCTAATCCATTTAAAAATCAGACACAAGAAAACTCAAGGAATGACAAAATGGCCATCGAGAATATGAATCAAGGCGACGAATTCAGTAACTTTTGTGCGTCGGTAGAGATTGATGAAGAGGAACATATTAACGTAGGTTTCGAATTTGGCCCCACTCTTGCAGAAAAGTGTAGGGAAGTTATTAAGACATACTATTTACACAAAGAATTTGACTTTAAAGCACCACCAAAGTATCAGATGCAGATTCGTGTAACAGAAACAACACCATTTCATTGTACTCCGCGTCGTTTATCCTACCATGAGAGAGAGAAAGTAGCTGAAATAGTAGATGATCTGTTAGAAAAGAAAGTAATCCGTCATAGTGAGTCTCCTTATGCTTCCCCGTTGGTCCTAGTAAAAAAAAAATCAGGAGAACTTCGAATGTGTGTCGATTACCGTGGTCTGAACAAACGAATTGTTAAAGATAATTTCCCATTGCCCCTTATTGAGGACTGTCTTGAGTTTTTAGAAAACAAGTGCTGTTTTTCCATTATAGATTTGAAAAGTGGGTATCATCAAATAGGCGTAGAAGAAAAATCAGTTCCGTATTCATCGTTTGTGACACCGCAAGGACAGTATGAGTACTTGAGAATGCCCTTTGGGTTAAAAAATGGATCCGCTATTTTTCATAGATTTATTTCGGAGCTCTTGAGAGACTTTATTAGGAACAAAAGCATTGTAGTGTACATGGATGATATATTAGTAGCGACTAAAACAGTTGAAGAACACATGGATATATTAAAAAGACTATGCATTCGGTTTAGCGAGCAAAATTTAGAGATAAATCTAAAAAAGTGTAGGTTTGTCAATCGAAACATCGATTTCCTGGGGTATAAAGTTAATCAAAACGGAATAGTTCCTAGTGATTCCCATATTGAGGCATTGAAAAAATACCCAGTCCCTCAAAATGTAAAAGCACTGCACTCATACTTGGGATTCTTTTCGTATTTTGTCATTTGCGACGACAGCTAAGCCCTTGGTGCAGTTGTTAACAGAAGGTGGTCCGTTTCCCATGAATGGAGAACAGGTGAAGACGTTTAAAACTCTTAAGAATGCGTTGGCAAATCCTCCGGTATTAGCCATTTTTAGCCCAAATAGAGAAACGGAATTACATACAGACGCAGGTTCATACGGTTATGGCGCAATACTGATGCAAAGACAAGATGATGGGAAGATGCACCCTGTGTCCTATTATTCCGGCAAAACAACAGAAAGAGAATCACGTTATCATAGTTTCGAACTAGAGACATTGGCTATAAGGTGGAAGTCTGATGATAGAGAGAACCTTGGTAGTGATTTTAGAGATAACATAGAGAATAGTGAATATAGGGAAGAGGATGGATGGAAGATTGAAATTAGAGATTTAAGCCAATGTAGAGGAAGCGTTAACGATGTGGTGGGGGGAGTAAAGTACATTAGTAGTAGGAATTCAGATAAAGAGAAAAAACGTGTTGAGGATACAGTAGAGAGGGACAAGTTAGAGTTTCAGGAGGAAAGATTACTAAAATCATTGATAGTTGGGGTAGTAGGTGCAACGCCAGAAGATGTTGATTTGATATTGCAAACAGAACAGATGCGAGACAAGGAAGTAGTTAGGATTCGAAAAATGCTAGAGGATGGAATTGAAGTAGATTTTGAAATGATAGATGGTATTGTTTACAAGAGGAGTTGTGAAAACAAACTATGTTTCTATGTACCAATGTGTATGGAAGAGCAGTTGATAAGGCGGTCACACGAAAAACTAGGACATCTGGCCGCAGAGAAGTGCGTGAGTGACCTTTTGAGGACCTACTGGTTTCCGTCAATGAGAAGTAAAGTGGCAAGTGTATGAGGCTTGTAGCTGAGGGCGTAAACTAAATTGACCGCCAACGGCGTTGTATGGGCAGCCAAAGTCTCGCTGCTACAGGGGGTTTTGGAGTCAGGGGCTCTTAAACGGTGCTCTGAAAGGTTGGCTCCCTCTGGGGGTGAGTTAACGCTGATGGCAGGTGAAGAGAAAGAGGAGAAAGCGATGACATTCGAACGTCATCCAGTGGATCCGACCGGTCTCATAGTGGATGGGAGCGTGTCCATCTTCCTTTTGGAATTTGGATGTCGAGCGACCAACATCGCCCCGAACAGGCTCAGCAAAAATCATTAATGAAAAAGTTCCAAAGTCAAGAAAAGAATATTGTCAAAGCGCGAGTGGTATCCAGCAGCAGCAAAGCAAAAGTCGCGGGACTACGATAACTGAAGCTAGGTCGGCCACTGGGGCCAAGATTGACGGGTAAGAGGAACAAAAAGAGGGTTACCACAGATCTTTCGGGGCCGAATACGTTAGACGGTTCTTTCTCCCTGCACTAGAGTTGGCGCCTAGCAATTTGGGCTGGCGAAGCAGCGGCGCTCCAAGCAGCTGATCCCTCGCAGCACAGAGCGAGGGAGCAGAGACGCAGAAAAAATTCAGAGAGGCTCGACCTTCGCGGGCAGCCGGATCGACGTCGGTGAGGCGGCGGCCACAAAGCGGGACGGTCGATAATCCGCGATAGCGGAAAGTTCAGCACCGGCGAAATACGAACGGAGAAAAAGGAAATAGCGCAAATCCTACCTAAACGTGCCGTATGGCAAATACAGTTAATAAGGCCCAATTAAGATCCGCAGCACATAGGGAAGGAAAGAGTTAGTGTGTTGTTGGAGTTCAATACTCAGAGCTGCAAGGGTAATGCCCCAAAAAAATAAAGAGGGCGAGCGGAGCCAAAGGTGATGCGCGCATAGGCAGAGAGTGAAAGCGGGGGAGAGAGAGAACACGCAAGCAGCAAAGGCAGAGCCCAATAGGAGAGCGAGCGAGCTATAAAAACGCTCGCCAGCAACGGAGCCGAAGGGGGCTGGCGATAAGGCGAGAGAAGTAACATAAGTTAACATAAGAGTAAGCAGAATAGTACCGAGCAGCAGAACAGCTATTTAAGTTTAGATACATATACATAAAAAAGAAATGCAGAAATGAAGAACAGCAGTGAGGGAGCATAGAGTAGGAAAAGAAGGGCAAGAGGAAGAGTGAATATGAAACTAAAACAAATCCATAAATAGATAACCTTCCATGCACAGATCAAAACAAAAAAAAATAACAAGAACCAATATGTTTATAACCGAAATGCAATAATAATACACCCGAACCCAAAATATCATATTAACCACAGTTTTGCAGCAACCATCAGAAAGCGCTTTCGACGGTGGATCCGCAGTAAAAGTGAGTTTATTTACTAGGTATTTGATTACAATCATTTGGGCATGGAAGAAATTGTCTATGGGTGTTCCGACCAAATTGCCTCACCGTTTCGTAGCCCGTAAGAGTCAACATTTATATTCTATCTTTAAATTTTAATCTTTACCATTGCACATTTATTCAAATACTAGTTTATAAGTTTACCTGATCCTAGTTCAAGGGAACCAGGCTCAGGTAGCCTATGGGAGGGAACATATACCCCGTATTTTTATGTATAATTTAGTTCCAATAAATATCATTATAATGTTTAACTAAACCCTTCTTATGATCTCCCCTTCCAAGCCCCTGTAGCGCGTGTCGGCACACCAAGGGGTCATGGCCGACAGATAGATGTATGGAATGGCATGACCAAGGTAGGGTGGGCAAGGGGTCCTCGAAACAGCTGAGGATCGTCCGTCTGTCTTTTAGGTAATCGTCCGTGTTATGTGGTAATTTGTAGTGAACTCTGCCCGGTGAGGTGTATGGCTTGTTTTTTTCTTGCACGTTAAATTTAAAATAAAGAAAGTAAAGGGCCTCGGACTATGACAATAAAACAACTCCACCCCTTGCTGACGAGCCAGCAGCCGGAAACAATACGTGCCGGTCATAGCCGAGTAATACCATCTCGCCCAAGTACTCGTTACCCATTACACAAGGTTCATCAGAAACTGTCTACCGTGTATACTACACTCGATGCCTAAAACAATCCATAACAGAACGCTCCATAGTATCCCAAAGTCGTGTGTTCCTTTTCATACCCTACATGTTGATCATTTGGGTCCGTTGCCGAGTATTAGATCTAAGCAAAAACACCTCCTTGTGGTAATAGATGCATTCACTAAGTTTGTCAAATTGTTCCCGGTTAATAGTACCAGCACGCGGGAAGCGAAGGATGCCTTAAGTAAATATTTTGATTTCTATAGTCGCCCTACTAGGATAATATCAGATCGTGGGCCCTGTTTCACCTCGTTAGAGTTCTCTAGTTTTCTGCAGGAGAGAGGGATAGAGCACATTAAGGTAGCTACAGGTGCACCGCAGGCGAATGGCCAAGTGGAGCAGGTGAATCGTGTTCTTACTCCTATGTTAGGAAAACTGTCAGAGCCCCTTGAGCAAGCCGATTGGTATAGGTTGATGAGCAAGGTAGAGCACGCCATTAATAACTCCGTTAACAGCAGTACGAAAAAGACACCTAGCACATTGTTATTTGGAATACCCCAGAAAGGCCCCGTTGTAGATGAATTAACCGAATACCTAGAGGAGAAGTTAGCGTCAGAACTTAGAGAGTTTCACCTCTCACTCTAGCAAGTGAGAACATACGGTTGTCGCAGAAAAGAAATGAGAAGATGTATGCCCATAAACATAGAGCCCCATTAAAGTATGAACCTGGTGACTATGTAGCAGTCCGGCATGTGGACACAACACCGGGGATCAATAAGAAGTTCGCACCAAAGTATCGAGGACCGTACAGGATCAATAGAGTATTGGATAATGATCGTTATGAGGTTGTCGACATTGAGGACTGTCAGTTGACGCAAATGCCATTCCGAAGTATACTAGAACCAGCAAGGCTTAAACCCTGGGTAGAGTGTAAGGATAAAACCATGGTCTCATGTTGTTAATCGATGAAATAGTATGTTAAGTAAGACAATACCGAATAAGAAATGTTTAACCAACTTTATGCCTTAGTGTGTAGATCGTGGGCGATCTGTATTCAGGTTGCCCGAATGTAAGATATGAATATTAGTTTATAAGATTTGAATATTAGTTTAAGATTTACTCATCGATAGTATTATAAGAAATAACAATGTACTCGATATATCGATACTTGTCCTCGACAAGTATCGATATGCCAACACACATTCATTCGAATACGACGATCAAGAAAGAAGAACATATAATAAAACCGTGCTATTAAAAGTTTACATATATGTAAATATATGTATGTATATTTTCGCGGTTGCAAGCCAATATTTCGATTTCGATTTTCAAATCATGGAGCTATCAGTGATCGATAACTAAGCAGTGTTTACACCATTATTTAGTTTTAATTGTGAAAAAATCTTTCTCGGTTGTGTGTGGGCATTAAAAACTAATAATTAACATCACATTATGGGGTAAGCAAAAAAGACCATCAATGATGGCAGCTACTGCCAGACAGCGGCAATCCAATTACAATGCGAGGCCAGCGGAGCACCCACGACTGGCTGCCAGCAAAGATTACATCAATCAACGGCACGCATGAGACAAGGGGAGCAGAAATTTCCGCAACATCTTGGGAGTCCTCCCTCCTCCCCCTTCGCGGGGACAGATTCTCTCGTTTCAATTGAAATCAATGCAAAGTTTTATGTTACGCATTCTTTTCCCAAACCAGCAAAGAGCCGTTGCACACGACTGCTCTGGCCCGTGTCGGTGCTAATGACGCCCGCAGAATGCAACAGAATCAAATCCACTGCTGCATTATATGAATCCACTCTTCCCACTTGAGATCTATAATAATAACAGCATCCATGACTGCATGGAGAGAATAGAGAATGGATGGCAATGATTCGGCCAAGTGATTTCAGATGGTCAAGAGTTTACTAGATCAAAAGTTTAAAGCCCTACAACTGAGTGATGAATGCAATTTTCAATAGACTATATATGTGTCTGTTCCTTCTTTCATAATCACACGATTCCCTATCCACATCCATTCCATCTAATAGTCCGCGTCTAGTCGGTTCCAAGCATTTTCCATAGTCTTTCATGGGTCTTTTCGTTGCAGCTGTTGTCGGTCCGCTGTTGGGCAAGATCTATAAGCCACTTAAGACATCAGGCCCATAAATGTGTTGTTTTCTGATGTGCAATAAGGTAAAGCATAATACAAACGGTTTTCTCATTCCAGTTCTTGGCCACACTTTGAACTTCCAACTGTTTGACACTTGGCGATGCTTCCCATGAACCAAAACATTGGGAACCTAATGAAAGGGCCCCTTCCTCTCTTAGTTCTCAGTAAATCATTCAGATTTTCAATTTCGCTTTCATTACGAGTATTTGGTCAAACGGGAGGTGACATCATTCGGAATTGATAAGAATACGAGTACTAGAAGGAGTCAACATTTTCCCCCCCACTTAGCTTGGTCACTTGGTCAATTTTGTAGAAACTAAAACGGTTCATTTAGCATTTGTGTATTAGTTGATAATTTGCATTGATAATTACTTGGCTTAATTGCTGGGGCTGTTGCTGTTTCTGATGGTTTGGCATGCAAATGATTGTTAGTTGGTTGGTTAGTAGACAACACGTCGATCTTATTGACAACAATCAGAATGCGTTGCAGTTGATTGTTATTGTTAGTTGCTGCCGCCGTTGTTGTTGCAGGTTCAGTGGGCGTTGCTGCGCCCACATGGGTCCTGGAGGTGTGTCCGACTCACTTGACTTGGCATTGGGCAGATTTTTCTTGCCTTTATTGCTGCTGCTGCTGCTGCCGTTGCTGTTGCGTTTGAGGGAAAACGTATTGCGGACGCGCGAAAATGTGGACAGCTGTTGCTGCTGATGCTGCTGTTGCTGTTGCGGCAGTGATTGTTGCGCCTCAATAAGCTGCAACGAGTTGTAAGAACTCTTCAGCGGCTGCTGTTCAAATACGTTAATGCTGCCATTTCCACAGCCATTTCCATTTTCGTTTTCGTTTTCCCTTTGATTGCAGAAATTCAGTTGAGCTTTTTCGCTGACCAGCAAATCGTTGAGTTGCTGGTACTCCTCGTAGATGCCCCTACTGTGCCGCTTATTGATTTTGGCCAGTGGCTGAGGCTTCTGCGACTTTGATTTAAAGATCTTGTTCCACATTTTCTTGCTCATCTTGCTCAAAATTATTATTCCCGATACTTCGTTATTTTTAAACACATTTCACATTTTCCGCGCTCCGCACCGTTTCGCTCTTTCCAATTGGACTTTTTCTTGCGCCGGCGTCTGGTTCAATTTTGAGCGGCAGCAACATCGCCGCCAGCCCGCCAGCAACATTAAGCTCTCGCAAGCAACAAGCTGCCCGCACAGTGGGCCTTTGGACCTTTTGGCGTTAAAAATCATACTGTGGACCATACTTATGGCGGGGCTATTTTGGATGTTTTTCCTTCGTAGTTGCGACACATAAATACGTACATATGTCGCTCTAAAACACAAATCGTAGATTGGTGAACTTTAAGTGTCCATATTACCTAAATTGAATTTTTAAAATCTCTGAAAGACTTATCATATGCGTGAATCTGAATATTATTCGTATTATCCAAGCCGCTCATTGGATTTTTGATTTTGGCCACCTGATATCCACTGTGCGACGTGCCGGCAACATGTTGCCGTGCACATTTTGCATTGAATTAAAAATAGTTGCACTCCAGTTTTGGCTTCAGCTGCGGTGTGGGTGGGTGGGTGTGGGTGTAGCGGCTACCAGCAACAAAGGCCACCATTCTTTTCCAACTTATTCCCTCCATTTCCACTCTGGGTTGTCTGTTTCCCCTTCTCTTGATATTCGCTTGGTGAGGGTATTGTGGTTTTGAGCAGATATTTGCCACAAAGAGATGAAATCATAAATTATGGTATATCTTGATCAATATAGCACATCATGTCAATACAGTTATGCCTATCTGTCTGTTGAAGGTTTAAAGGCACTACATATATCTTATAGCTGACATTGCGAGTTTATATATGTAAGAGTATCAACAGCTTCGGAATTCGTCTTTGGACTTCCTTTCTTGTTTGTCTTGTCTTTACGGCTGATTTATTTAAAGCCGTCGCCAACACTGCCGCCCGTTCCGCCGCCAAATGTTGCTGAACCCTTGGCTGCTTAGACCGTAATTCATTCCACTCTGAAATCGGGCAGAATGACTGCCAATTCCCCCCATTTGAATATATTCGAATTTCTAAATTGAAGTAGTCTTTGGCGCGACTTCCTTTCGGGCCATCAGTCAATCAGCCTAAAGACTAGACATCAAAGTGGATCGTTTCCTGGCCAGTGGGAATTGGGTCCACGACTGGTACTGGGTGTAGTAAGTATGTACATATGTACAATAAGATGTAATAATGTCCACTTATGGCACTCCAAAGAAACATCAACTTACTTGCATAAGTTGCATAAGTGCGCCAAAAAAGGTAACCGCCATCGGAGTTGCATGTGACAACGGCAGCAGCAACATTTGGCGAGCTCAGAAACATTTGGTGTTGCAGGCGCATTACATAAATAAACAGCTGGGAGGGGGGTTGGAGGCGACACATTTGGCTGAACTGATGAGGACAGAACTCTTTAGAGAGTCTATTAGGTAGCTCATGAAATTTGCCGCAGATATATAAAAAAGATATAGTCAGTAGTAGTCGTAGGGAGAGGCGCCCGGGGTTGTGGGCGGCATCGTTTGTGGTCGCCCACGCGTCTCGACTCTGACTTGCCCTCAACATCCTGATAATCTCTTATAATTGTCACGCTCTGAGAGCGCAGCCGAAAATAGAAGATATGTTGCAGTTGCATATACATATGGTTCATACATATGTACATACATGTGCACGATGCATCTATCTCGCTCTACCGATTTTCACGCTTTTCACGGCAGACCCCTAGGGACAAAAAAAGGGGCGCGTGCGCATAAATAGTCAAAGTTCTCGAATCTAGATGATGTGTTGTATGGATGGCAAGGCGGCGACATGACACAAGCACAAAAACAAGGCAAAAAAAAGTGAACTTAAAATTTAATATTTCCTATGCACTGAAAGAAATTAGGAGGAAAAATGTAAGAAACCTGACAGGAAGTCCAACAAACCTATCAGTCTTTAATATGATATTCTACTGAAAAGCACTCTGATTTAAGAATTCTTTTGTACTTCGAACCATGTAGTTTATATTATACGTGGTATTATATACTCCAAGCTAATATATTTACAGATAAAATTATAGAGCAACCCAATACCTTATCCATTCAGAATTAACCTCAGGTGAACTCTAGAAGTTCCCACTTCTGTCTTCTCTTTGAGAGCACTTCCTTTCTTATGATGGAATCTTCTAAATATATTGCGCTAGTGTATCAGAATCGAATTAGACTTCCGAATGGTACTATGAGTGACATTTAGATGGCCCCTCTCTATAGCTCTTATAGCTTCTCCCCATCCTCTCTCTCTTCACATATCAACAACATCGGTGCGTCGTATTTTCCACTAATTAAGTTCTATTTCTTCCAGTCGTCTCCACTCCACTCCCATCCGTCATCCGTCCCTCCTCTGCTGTAGTGAAATCATTTCAGTTCATTGGCGCGATTTGTGGTCGGAGGTGAAGCCAAACGATTAGCGAATCGATTTGTGAGTGGCCCACAACGAATTGAATGTTGAGCGAAATTGAATTAGATCATTTATAGTAGATTGAAATCAATTAAAACATATCTTTTAGGGGTATGTCATGAATCACTACGAGCTTGGAGTATTTTTTTCCAGTCAAAAGAAGAAAATAGAGGACTGCCGTTCCTCTACAACGAAATACAAACATTGCTCATTACTTAAAAAAACGTTAGTTTAGTTGTTTAAATAAATCGCTTGAATCAAAAACGTAGGAGTTTTTCATCCAAAAATATCAGCAAACTTGAAGCACAGCAACACTGACCGTAGCGTAGTTTCAAAGCTTAAGCAAAAGCTTTATTTTGCACTCGACGGCTAGCTTTTAGCCGTTGCCGCTTAAAGGAAACTTCGCGCATTACTCGTAAATTCGTACTTTAATTCGAAAATAATATAAAATTAAGAAACAGCTATCCGTCAATGACAAATTTGCTGATCGAAGAACTCATCTCATCCTAACAAGAGAGTGACTGCGATTTCGGCTGGAACACAGTAAATGTTTTGAAAACTGGTTTCGAGCCAGACAATGAAATTCATCTACATATATATAAATTGCGTTTTGTACAAACTGTTTTGATATTTGACTTTGGAATTCATTCTATAAAATAAGCATTGTGTTCGGGCTTTGCTTTGCCACTAAATGTGGTTCAATGTCAAGGAAATTCCATGGCAGACAGAGAGGCAGAAAAGGAGGAAACTCAAGTGTGGGCTGCTGGCACATTAAGCCGAGGGAAGTGGGTCATATGCCCCCTACTGGAGACCATTTAGGCCATATATGCAGATGGGCCATTACAATCTAAATCAGTCAGACAGCCAACCAGGCAGCTGGAGAGTGACAATGGAATACTCGTAGTTTTTGCTCGTACGAATATTTATTATTTATTATCGGAAACTTGTAAAAACTGGCACGCAAAGCCTCCCGACGTGACCGACATGGCTAAGGCGGAACGCCCGATTTATGTCAAGCTGCGAGTATATTTATCTGCCCTATGAATATAGCATATAAGTCGAGCCTAGTTTTATTACTTTTTCGTTTCAATTGCAGCTCGAATTCTATTTAATTCTGCTTTGTCTTTGTTTTGTGGCTGATTTTTGCCAAAAGTTAAGCTGACATTCCTGTTTTGCGTTTTTTTAATTTAATTAAGATTGATTTAGTTTAGTTGACGCTGCTGACTGCAAATGGAAATTGACAAGAATATGTCAGTGTCTCTTGTCTGTTGCTTGGCTTCTTTTTATACCCGATACTCAAAATGAGTATTGGGGTATATTAGATTTGTGGTAAAAGTGGATGTGTGTAACGTCCAGAAGGAATCGTTTCCGACCCCACAAAGTATACATATTCTTGATCAGCATCAATAGCCGAGTCGATTGAGCCATGTCTGTCTGTCCGTCCGTCCGTCTGTCCGTCTGTCCGTCCCCTTCAGCGCCTAGTGCTCAAAGACTATAAGAGCTAGAGCAACGATGTTTTGTATCCAGACTTCTGTGATATGTCACTGCTACAAAAATATTTCAAAACTTCGCCCCGCCCACTTCCGCCCCCACAAAGGACGAAAATCTGTGGCATCCACATTTTTAAAGATACGATAAAGCCAAAAACGCAGAATCGTAGAGGATGACTATATGTTCTAGAGTGTAAAATCTCAACCAGATCGTATAATTATTATAGCCAGAATCAAGAAAACAATTTCATAAACATAGAGCCCCATTAAAGTATGAACCTGGTGACTATGTAGCAGTCCGGCATGTGGACACAACACCGGGGATCAATAAGAAGTTCGCACCAAAGTATCGAGGACCGTACAGGATCAATAGAGTATTGGATAATGATCGTTATGAGGTTGTCGACATTGAGGACTGTCAGTTGACGCAAATGCCATTCCGAAGTATACTAGAACCAGCAAGGCTTAAACCCTGGGTTTTCGCTTCTAGCTCTTGCTTAAGCCGGTTGTGTTTTTTTCTTGCTCCCGCATTCTCCGCCCTTTGCCTAAATATCATACAACATTGTTGTGTCTTTGTTTTGATTTATTATCGCATCTCTTTAATTTGATTCTACTTTGTGTTAACCACCAGTGTTTTGTTTGTAAACAAGTGTTTAATATAAATTCAATATTGCAACGTAACACATCGGACTCGTGCAGGCAATTTGTTATTGTTTTTTGCCCAGTCTGCTTTTCGTTATCGCTTCTTCGGTGTGCACTGTTCTCGCGCATCAGCGTTTGCATCGCCCACACTCTCTCGTGAGCATACGCGGGCTTCTCGCATTGTTGCTCTCACTCTCTCTGGATTGCCTACACTCTCCCTCTCTGTGGACTTTTCTTTTGTGTCTCTTCTTTGGTGAGTTTACCGCTCGTTTTCTGCACTTCGTTGGATCATCTGCTTTGAATTATTGCCGCTGCAGCTGATTGTCTGGCTCGCTCTGCTGTCTGCTCTCCTACTTTACCTGCGATCTCACTCCGTTCTCTTATTATTCGTGCACAGTGATTCTACTGCTGTCAATAATGGCAATCGTTTGTAGTGCAAAGAAATGTGAATTCGGTGGTGTTATCATTGGTGATTCATTTCTTAGCTGCTGGCTGTGCGACAATTTTGCCCACATAAAATGTGCTGGTGGTGGAAATTTTGGCCGGCTGAATGATCTGATCTCGAAACGCATGGGCCTGTCTTGGTCATGTCTGGCTTGTCGGGAGATTGAGGCCGAAATGCGCACATTTATGAGACAGACTCGAACTGGGTTTCTGGATGTCCGGAAACAATTTGTGGCTCTCAACGAGAAATTTCTTGCCCTTGAATCACAGTTTCTTGGGCTCAAACTCTTGAGCGAATCGCCTAGACGGAAAATTCCGCATAATGATACCAATCTCTTGCAACCTAATCCGATTGGTACGCCTGCCTCCCACCTTCATCCATCGGAAGCATTTCCGTGTAGGCATGCCACGCCGTTGTCTGTAAATCCGCCAACGGTGGCTCCGGAGTTCTTTACACCGAGCAATGTGCTTCCTTCGAGCACCCAACTCCCCAACAGCATCAATCCCATCCCTGCAGTTTCTGTGGCCGTCACTTCTGACGCGGTGAGTGCTCCTAGTGCGGGTGTGCTGGTTGCTGACGACGTCTTGCCAATTCCTGCTCCAATTCCTGCTCCAATTCCTGCTGCAATTCCTACTCCAATTCCTGCTACAGCCATTGCTGCCAATTCCTCTGCCCTTGTACCGAGATCTCTTTTAGGTGTGGCTCCACCATCTCGATCTCGCTCGGGACTTCAACTTAAAGCAGTGGTCCCTCGGAAAGCAATATTTGTTTCTCGTCTTATTCCTGAGGCTACAACGGAGGATGTTAAACAACATCTTGCCACTAAACTTAACACTTCGCCTGTTGATATAGTTGTGACTAAATTTTCATTTAAACATAAGCGCAACATATCATCATTTAAAATTCTTCTCCCTGATTCTTTACTATCCTGTTCTCTAGAACCGTCAATATGACCTGAGCATACAATTGTGCATGAGTTCCTTCTCAAAGATTCGAACTCGAATCCAAGAATTACCGAACATGCTCCAAAAAACTAATGTACTATTTTTCCATGCACTATCAGAACGTTCGCAGTTTGCTGGGAAAGTTGCGTCAAATTCATACTAATAGCGCGTCCTTTGATTTCGATGCCATCGCGTTTACCGAAACCTGGCTTAACTCCTCTGTCAATGATCGCGAAATTTTCATTGATAGTTACACTATTTATAGAATGGACCGCCCATCTTTTGCAGGTGGGGTTCTGATTGCAGTTAAATCTGTTTTCTCATCTGAGTTATTCCCATTCAATAACATTCATGGAATTGAATTTGTTGCAGTCAAAGTTCGTGTTGGCTCCGCATTTTTCTATTTAACCTGCTCTTACATTCCTCCCAGGTCTGATGCTGAGCTTTACTTACACCACCTTTCAGCAATTAATAATGTTGTTTCTACATTAGGGTGCAATGATCGAATTATTGTCATGGGGGACTTTAACCTCCCATTTCTTTCTTGGCTGCCTTGTAATGACGCTAACCTGTTGTTTCCCAATTGCCATAATGACTTTATCAATGGGCTAACGGATATTTCCCTTGTCCAAATTAATGCCGTTAAAAACATTAGGGACAGACTTCTTGACCTCGTTTTTGTTAACGATGGTTCTCTTGCTACTGTATCTAGAGCAAGCCCAATATCTCTCCCTGAAGATCCTTACCATCCAACTTTGTTGATATCACTGGAGTGTACACAATCTGGAGGTGCTGACAGTTCCATGGCTCCTTGTCACATAAAGTGTTTTCGCAAAACAAACTTTATTGATTTAGATCTACATCTCTCGCGTGTTGATTGGTCGTTTCTTTATTCATTACCGAACATAGATGCAACTGTTAACTCGTTTTATAGTTCTATTTACTCCGCCCTTAATACGTTTGTTCCAGATATCACTGTACCTGTATCGTCCAAGCCTCCCTGGTTCTCCAAGTATTTGTCATACTTAAAAAATAATAAATCCCGGCTCTATAAAAAGTACCAGAAGTCGGGCTCCACGTTGGCCTTAGCTCTATACTCCTCCGCTCGCTCTCTGTTCCTTGCCGTCAATAGTCAGTGTTATAATCATTACCTTTCACAATGTAGTAGTAATTTTCGTAGTGATCCTAAAAAATTCTATTCGTTCGTTAATTCTAAGCGCAAGTCAAACGTTTTTCCTCCGTCCCTTCATTACCAGAACAAAACAGAAGCTTCTGCTGTGGGTATTGCAAATTTATTCGCTAACTTTTTCCAAACAACGTACTCGTCTCATATTTACAACGCATCCACTCCGTATCCGTACCAGCTACCTCAAGCTAACAGTATTTTTCTGCCCTTTTTCGAGGAAAGCGTTGTTCTTGAAGGTTTGTCATCTATGGACATATCGTTTTCTGCGGGTCCAGATAAGGTACCAAGTTGCATCTTAAAACACTGTGCCCAGTCCCTTTGCAAGCCCTTGACCTTTCTCTTCAACCTCTCCTTGGAACAGTCTTGTCTCCCAGTAATTTGGAATGAGTCCTACATCATTCCGCTTCACAAAAAAGGTTCAAGATCAAACATTGAAAACTATCGTGGTATCGCAAAGCTTTCCGCCATCCCGAAGCTTCTTGAGTTCCTGGTCACCCGGCAACTGCAACATCTTTGTTGCAGCTTGATATCTCCGTCGCAACACGGTTTTTTCAGACATCGTTCAACATCGACTAACCTTCTTGAGTTTTCTAACCTAATCCACCGTGGTTTTCAAATTGGTTTGCAGACGGATGTAGTTTTTACGGACTTCAGCAAGGCATTCGATTCTGTGAACCATGCTCTGCTTATTCAAAAGCTCTCCTTATTAGGGTTCCCAACGAATCTTCTAGATTGGATTTTGTCCTATCTCTCTAACCGTACTCAACGTGTTTTGTTTTCTAACGTGTTGTCAAATACTGTTAATGTTACTTCAGGTGTGCCACAGGGAAGTCATCTGGGCCCGCTTCTGTTTATTTTATTTGTGAACGACCTTCCTCAAGTTATAACATACTCTACTACACTAATGTATGCTGATGATGTCAAAATCTGTCTTTCTTACTCTGATTGGTATTTGCACACACGCCTTCAACTTGATCTAAGTGAACTACTATTGTGGTGTTCAACTAATCTTCTTTTTCTGAACCTTTCCAAATGCAAACTTATGACATTTTACCGTCGCGCTCCTCATTTTGTCTCATATGTTCTAGGAAATCATGTCCTTGAGCGAATTTCGAGTTCAAATGACCTCGGAGTCTTTTTTGATCATAAGATGTGTTTCAACACCCATATAGCTGCAACTGTAAATAAAGCTAAGGGTGTTTTAGCGTTCATCAAGCGTTGGTCCAAGGAGTTTGACGACCCGTACGTTACGAAACAACTGTACATCTCGTTAGTACGTCCTATATTGGAGTATTGTTCTTGTGTGTGGAGCCCGCAGTATAAAGAGCAGCAGGCTGTTATTGAATCCGTGCAAAAGCAATTTTTAATTTTTGCCCTTCGGAACTTTAACTGGGACTCGGGTAGAATCTTGCCACCCTACCGGTCTAGGCTAAATCTTATTGACCTGCCGTCGTTGCACCATCGCAGAATATGCAATGGCGTAATGTTCGTGCACAAGCTCCTTCTTGGGACTGTTGACTCCCAAACTCTCTTGGGTCAGATTGACTTGGCCGTTCCATCCAGACCTACCCGTACTTTTAGGCCTATCCGTCTACCCATATGTAGGTCTAATTATGCTGATCATGAACCTTTTAGGGTTTTATGCCATAATTATAACTCCCTCTGTCTAACCCTATCCCCTGAACTGTCTCTTAAACTAATTGCATGCAATATTTATAATCATTTAAATTTAGCTAACTTTTAACTTATCTTTTTCTGCCTTTAGTAACTAAGTACCATTATTAACAGATAATTTGTTAATTTAATAAATAAATAAATAAATAAATAAAAAGAGTGTAAGGATAAAACCATGGTCTCATGTTGTTAATCGATGAAATAGTATGTTAAGTAAGACAATACCGAATAAGAAATGTTTAACCAACTTTATGCCTTAGTGTGTAGATCGTGGGAGATCTGTATTCAGGTTGCCCGAATGTAAGATATGAATATTAGTTTATAAGATTTGAATATTAGTTTAAGATTTACTCATCGATAGTATTATAAGAAATAACAATGTACTCGATATATCGATACTTGTCCTCGACAAGTATCGATATGCCAACACACATTCATTCGAATACGACGATCAAGAAAGAAGAACATATAATAAAACCGTGCTATTAAAAGTTTACATATATGTAAATATATGTATGCATATTTTCGCGGTTGCAAGCCAATATTTCGATTTCGATTTTCAAATCATGGAGCTATCAGTGATCGATAACTAAGCAGTGTTTACACCATTATTTAGTTTTAATTGTGAAAAAATCTTTCTCGGTTGTGTGTGGGCATTAAAAACTAATAATTAACATCACATTATGGGGTAAGCAAAAAAGACCATCAATGATGGCAGCTACTGCCAGACAGCGGCAATCCAATTACAATGCGAGGCCAGCGGAGCACCCACGACTGGCTGCCAGCAAAGATTACATCAATCAACGGCACGCATGAGACAAGGGGAGCAGAAATTTCCGCAACATCTTGGGAGTCCTCCCTCCTCCCCCTTCGCGGGGACAGATTCTCTCGTTTCAATTGAAATCAATGCAAAGTTTTATGTTACGCATTCTTTTCCCAAACCAGCAAAGAGCCGTTGCACACGACTGCTCTGGCCCGTGTCGGTGCTAATGACGCCCGCAGAATGCAACAGAATCAAATCCACTGCTGCATTATATGAATCCACTCTTCCCACTTGAGATCTATAATAATAACAGCATCCCTGTCCAATGGGAGCCTGAGCAGATCTGACTGCATGGAGAGAATAGAGAATGGATGGCAATGATTCGGCCAAGTGATTTCAGATGGTCAAGAGTTTACTAGATCAAAAGTTTAAAGCCCTACAACTGAGTGATGAATGCAATTTTCAATAGACTATATATGTGTCTGTTCCTTCTTTCATAATCAAACGATTCCCTATACACATCCATTCCATCCAATAGTCCGCGTCTAGTCGGTTCCAAGCATTTTCCATAGTCTTTCATGGGTCTTTTCGTTGCAGCTGTTGTCGGTCCGCTGTTGGGCAAGCTCTATAAGCCACTTAAGACATCAGGCCCATAAATGTGTTGTTTTCTGATGTGCAATAAGGTAAAGCATAATACAAACGGTTTTCTCATTCCAGTTCTTTGAACTTTGAACTTTGAACTTCCAACTGTTTGACACTTGGCGATGCTTCCCATGAACCAAAACATTGGGAACCTAATGAAAGGGCCCCTTCCTCTCTTAGTTCTCAGTAAATCATTCAGATTTTCAATTTCGCTTTCATTACGAGTATTTGGTCAAACGGGAGGTGACATCATTCGGAATTGATAAGAATACGAGTACTAGAAGGAGTCAATGAAAAGGTCGTCTTGGCATTGGATTCTATGAAGCAGATTAAGCAGCTGTTCCAGCATTTACATTTTCCCCCCCACTTAGCGCTTTCACTTGGTCAATTTTGTAGAAACTAAAACGGTTCATTTAGCATTTGTGTATTAGTTGATAATTTGCATTGATAATTACTTGGCTTAATTGCTGGGGCTGTTGCTGTTTCTGATGGTTTGGTTAGTAGACAACACGTCGATCTTATTGACAACAATCAGAATGCGTTGCAGTTGATTGTTATTGTTAGTTGCTGCTGCTGTTGTTGTTGCAGGTTCAGTGGGCGTTGCTGCGCCCACATGGGTCCTGGAGGTGTGTCCGACTCACTTGACTTGGCATTGGGCAGATTTTTCTTGCCTTTATTGCTGCTGCTGCTGCTGCCGTTGCTGTTGCGTTTGAGGGAAAACGTATTGCGGACGCGCGAAAATGTGGACAGCTGTTGCTGCTGATGCTGCTGTTGCTGTTGCGGCAGTGATTGTTGCGCCTCAATAAGCTGCAACGAGTTGAAAGAACTCTTCAGCGGCTGCTGTTCAAATACGTTAATGCTGCCATTTCCACAGCCATTTCCATTTTCGTTTTCGTTTTCCCTTTGATTGCAGAAATTCAGTTGACCTTTTTCGCTGACCAGCAAATCGTTGAGTTGCTGGTACTCCTCGTAGATGCCCCTACTGTGCCGCTTATTGATTTTGGCCAGTGGCTGAGGCTTCTGCGACTTTGATTTAAAGATCTTGTTCCACATTTTCTTGCTCATCTTGCTCAAAATTATTATTCCCGATACTTCGTTATTTTTAAACACATTTCACATTTTCCGCGCTCCGCACCGTTTCGCTCTTTCCAATTGGACTTTTTCTTGCGCCGGCGTCTGGTTCAATTTTGAGCGGCAGCAACATCGCCGCCAGCCCGCCAGCAACATTAAGCTCTCGCAAGCAACAAGCTGCCCGCACAGTGGGCCTTTGGACCTTTTGGCGTTAAAAATCATACTGTGGACCATACTTATGGCGGGGCTATTTTGGATGTTTTTCCTTGGTAGTTGCGACACATAAATACGTACATATGTCGCTCTAAAACACAAATCGTAGATTGGTGAACTTTAAGTGTCCATATTACCTAAATTGAATTTTTAAAATCTCTGAAAGACTTATCATATGCGTGAATCTGAATATTATTCGTATTATCCAAGCCGCTCATTGGATTTTTGATTTTGGCCACCTGATATCCACTGTGCGACGTGCCGGCAACATGTTGCCGTGCACATTTTGCATGGAATTAAAAATAGTTGCACTCCAGTTTTGGCTTTAGCTGCGGTGTGGGTGGGTGGGTGTGGGTGTAGCTGCTACCAGCAACAAAGGCCACCATTCTTTTCCAACTTATTCCCTCAATTTCTGCTTTGGGTTGTCTGTTTCCCCTTCTCTTGATATTCGCTTGGTGAGGGTGTTGTGGTTTTGAGCATATATTTGCCACAAAGAGATGAAATCATAAATTATGGTATATCTTGATCAATATAGCACATCATGTCAATACAGTTATGCCTATCTGTCTGTTGAAGGTTTAAAGGCACTACATATATCTTATAGCTGACATTGCGAGTTTATATATGTAAGAGTATCAACAGCTTCGGAATTCGTCTTTGGACTTCCTTTCTTGTTTGTCTTGTCTTTACGGCTGATTTATTTAAAGCCGTCGCCAACACTGCCGCCCGTTCCGCCGCCAAATGTTGCTGAACCCTTGGCTGCTTAGACCGTAATTCATTCCACTCTGAAATCGGGCAGAATGACTGCCAATTCCCCCATTTGAATATATTCGAATTTCTAAATTGAAGTAGTCTTTGGCGCGACTTCCTTTCGGGCCATCAGTCAATCAGCCTAAAGACTAGACATCAAAGTGGATCGTTTCCTGGCCAGTGGGAATTGGGTCCACGACTGGTACTGGGTGTAGTAAGTATGTACATATGTACAATAATATGTAATTATGTCCACTTATGGCACTCCAAAGAAACATCAACTTACTTGCATAAGTTGCATAAGTGCGCCAAAAAAGGTAACCGCCATCGGAGTTGCATGTGACAACGGCAGCAGCAACATTTGGCGAGCTCAGAAACATTTGGTGTTGCAGGCCCATTACATAAATAAACAGCTGGGAGGGGAGTTGGAGGCGACACATTTGGCTGAACTGATGAGGACAGAACTCTTTAGAGAGTCTATTAGGTAGCTCATGAAATTTGCCGCAGATATATAAAAAAGATATAGTCAGTAGTAGTCGTAGGGAGAGGCGCCCGGGGTTGTGGGCGGCATCGTTTGTGGTCGCCCACGCGTCTCGACTCTGACTTGCCCTCAACATCCTGATAATCTCTTATAATTGTCTCGCTCTGAGAGCGCAGCCGAAAATAGAAGATATGTTGCAGTTGCATATACATATGGTTCATACATATGTACATACATGTGCACGATGCATCTATCTCGCTCTACCGATTTTCACGCTTTTCACGGCAGACCCCTAGGGACAAAAAAAGGGGCGCGTGCGCATAAATAGTCAAAGTTCTCGAATCTAGATGATGTGTTGTATGGATGGCAAGGCGGCGACATGACACAAGCACAAAAACAAGGCAAAAAAAAAGTGAACTTAAAATTTAATATTTCCTATGCACTGAAAGAAATTAGGAGGAAAAATGTAAGAAACCTGACAGGAAGTCCAACAAACCTATCAGTCTTTAATATGATATTCTACTGAAAAGCATTCTGATTTAAGAATTCTTTTGTACTTCGAACCATGTAGTTTATATTATACGTGGTATTATATACTCCAAGCTAATATATTTACAGATAAAATTATAGAGCAACCCAATACCTTATCCATTCAGAATTAACCTCAGGTGAACTCTAGAAGTTCCCACTTCTGTCTTCTCTTTGAGAGCACTTCCTTTCTTATGATGGAATCTTCTAAATATATTGCGCTAGTGTATCAGAATCGAATTAGACTTCCGACTGGCACTATGAGTGACATTTAGATGGCCCCTCTCTTTAGCTCTTATAGCTTCTCCCCATCCTCTCTCTCTTCACATATCAACAACATCGGTGCGTCGTATTTTCCACTAATTAAGTTCTATTTCTTCCAGTCGTCTCCACTCCACTCCCATCCGTCGCTCCCTCCTCTGCTGTAGTGAAATCATTTCAGTTCATTGGCGCGATTTGTGGTCGGAGGTGAAGCCAAACGATTAGCGAATCGATTTGTGAGTGGCCCACAACGAATTGAATGTTGAGCGAAATTGAATTAGATCATTTATAGTAGATTGAAATCAATTAAAACATATCTTTTAGGGGTATGTCATGAATCACTACGAGCTTGGAGTATTTTTTTCCAGTCAAAAGAAGAAAATAGAGGACTGCCGTTCCTCTACAACGAAATACAAACATTGCTCATTACTTAAAAAAACGTTAGTTTAGTTGTTTAAATAAATCGCTTGAATCAAAAACGTAGGAGTTTTTCATCCAAAAATATCAGCAAACTTGAAGCACAGCAACACTGACCGTAGCGTAGTTTCAAAGCTTAAGCAAAAGCTTTATTTTGCACTCGACGGCTAGCTTTTAGCCGTTGCCGCTTAAAGGAAACTTCGCGCATTACTCGTAAATTCGTACTTTAATTCGAAAATAATATAAAATTAAGAAACAGCTATCCGTCAATGACAAATTTGCTGATCGAAGAACTCATCTCATCCTATCAAGAGAGTGACTGCGATTTCGGCTGGAACACAGTAAATGTTTTGAAAACTGGTTTCGAGCCAGACAATGAAATTCATCTACATATATATAAATTGCGTTTTGTACAAACTGTTTTGATATTTGACTTTGGAATTCATTCTATAAAATAAGCATTGTGTTCGGGCTTTGCTTTGCCACTAAATGTGGTTCAATGTCAAGGAAATTCCATGGCAGACAGAGAGGCAGAAAAGGAGGAAACTCAAGTGTGGGCTGCTGGCACATTAAGCCGAGGGAAGTGGGTCATATGCCTCCCACTGGAGACCATTTAGGACATATATGCAGATGGGCCATTACAATCCAAATCAGTCAGACAGCCAACCAGGCAGCTGGAGAGTGACAATGGAATACTCGTAGTTTTTGCTCGTACGAATATTTATTATTTATTATCGGAAACTTGTAAAAACTGGCACGCAAAGCCTCCCGACGTGACCGACATGGCTAAGGCGGAACGCCCGATTTATGTCAAGCTGCGAGTATATTTATCTGCCCTATGAATATAGCATATAAGTCGAGCCTAGTTTTATTACTTTTTCGTTTCAATTGCAGCTCGAATTCTATTTAATTCTGCTTTGTCTTTGTTTTGTGGCTGATTTTTGCCAAAAGTTAAGCTGACATTCCTGTTTTGCGTTTTTTTAATTTAATTAAGATTGATTTAGTTTAGTTGACGCTGCTGACTGCAAATGGAAATTGACAAGAATATGTCAGTGTCTCTTGTCTGTTGCTTGGCTTCTTTTTATACCAGATACTCAAAATGAGTATTGGGGTATATTAGATTTGTGGTAAAAGTGGATGTGAGTAACGTCCAGAAGGAATCGTTTCCGACCCCACAAAGTATACATATTCTTGATCAGCATCAATAGCCGAGTCGATTGAGCCATGTCTGTCTGTCCGTCCGTCCGTCTGTCCGTCTGTCCGTCCCCTTCAGCGCCTAGTGCTCAAAGACTATAAGAGCTAGAGCAACGATGTTTTGTATCCAGACTTCTGTGATATGTCACTGCTACAAAAATATTTCAAAACTTCGCCCCGCCCACTTCCGCCCCCACAAAGGACGAAAATCTGTGGCATCCACATTTTTAAAGATACGATAAAGCCAAAAACGCAGAATCGTAGAGGATGACTATATGTTCTAGAGTGTAAAATCTCAACCAGATCGTATAATTATTATAGCCAGAATCAAGAAAACAATTTCATAAACATAGAGCCCCATTAAAGTATGAACCTGGTGACTATGTAGCAGTCCGGCATGTGGACACAACACCGGGGATCAATAAGAAGTTCGCACCAAAGTATCGAGGACCGTACAGGATCAATAGAGTATTGGATAATGATCGTTATGAGGTTGTCGACATTGAGGACTGTCAGTTGACGCAAATGCCATTCCGAAGTATACTAGAACCAGCAAGGCTTAAACCCTGGGTAGAGTGTAAGGATAAAACCATGGTCTCATGTTGTTAATCGATGAAATAGTATGTTAAGTAAGACAATACCGAATAAGAAATGTTTAACCAACTTTATGCCTTAGTGTGTAGATCGTGGGCGATCTGTATTCAGGTTGCCCGAATGTAAGATATGAATATTAGTTTATAAGATTTGAATATTAGTTTAAGATTTACTCATCGATAGTATTATAAGAAATAACAATGTACTCGATATATCGATACTTGTCGAGGACAAGTAAAATGCCAACACACATTCATTCGAATACGACGATCAAGAAAGAAGAACATATAATAAAACCGTGCTATTAAAAGTTTACATATATGTAAATATATGTATGTATATTTTCGCGGTTGCAAGCCAATATTTCGATTTCGATTTTCAAATCATGGAGCTACCAGTGATCGATAACTAAGCAGTGTTTACACCATTATTTAGTTTTAATTGTGAAAAAATCTTTCTCGGTTGTGTGTGGGCATTAAAAACTAATAATTAACATCACATTATGGGGTAAGCAAAAAAGACCATCAATGATGGCAGCTACTGCCAGACAGCGGCAATCCAATTACAATGCGAGGCCAGCGGAGCACCCACGACTGGCTGCCAGCAAAGATTACATCAATCAACGGCACGCATGAGACAAGGGGAGCAGAAATTTCCGCAACATCTTGGGAGTCCTCCCTCCTCCCCATTCGCGGGGACAGATTCTCTCGTTTCAATTGAAATCAATGCAAAGTTTTATGTTCCGCATTCTTTTCCCAAACCAGCAAAGAGCCGTTGCACACGACTGCTCTGGCCCGTGTCGGTGCTAATGACGCCCGCAGAATGCAACAGAATCAAATCCACTGCTGCATTATATGAATCCACTCTTCCCACTTGAGATCTATAATAATAACAGCATCCCTGTCCAATGAGAGCCTGAGCAGATCTGACTGCATGGAGAGAATAGAGAATGGATGGCAATGATTCGGCCAAGTGATTTCAGATGGTCAAGAGTTTACTAGATCAAAAGTTTAAAGCCCTACAACTGAGTGATGAATGCAATTTTCAATAGACTATATATGTGTCTGTTCCTTCTTTCATAATCAAACGATTCCCTATCCACATCCATTCCATCCAATAGTCCGCGTCTAGTCGGTTCCAAGCATTTTCCATAGTCTTTCATGGGTCATTTCGTTGCAGCTGTTGTCGGTCCGCTGTTGGGCAAGCTCTATAAGCCACTTAAGACATCAGGCCCATAAATGTGTTGTTTTCTGATGTGCAATAAGGTAAAGCATAATACAAACGGTTTTCTCATTCCAGTTCTTGGCCACACTTTGAACTTCCAACTGTTTGACACTTGGCGATGCTTCCCATGAACCAAAACATTGGGAACCTAATGAAAGGGCCCCTTCCTCTCTTAGTTCTCAGTAAATCATTCAGATTTTCAATTTCGCTTTCATTACGAGTATTTGGTCAAACGGGAGGTGACATCATTCGGAATTGATAAGAATACGAGTACTAGAAGGAGTCAATGAAAAGGTCGTCTTGGCATTGGATTCTATGAAGCAGATTAAGCAGCTGTTCCAGCATTTACATTTTCCCCCCCACTTAGCGCTTTCACTTGGTCAATTTTGTAGAAACTAAAACGGTTCATTTAGCATTTGTGTATTAGTTGATAATTTGCATTGATAATTACTTGGCTTAATTGCTGGGGCTGTTGCTGTTTCTGATGGTTTGGCATGCAAATGATTGTTAGTTGGTTGGTTAGTAGACAACACGTCGATCTTATTGACAACAATCAGAATGCGTTGCAGTTGATTGTTATTGTTAGTTGCTGCTGCTGTTGTTGTTGCAGGTTCAGTGGGCGTTGCTGCGCCCACATGGGTCCTGGAGGTGTGTCCGACTCACTTGACTTGGCATTGGGCAGATTTTTCTTTCCTTTATTGCTGCTGCTGCTGCTGCCGTTGCTGTTGCGTTTGAGGGAAAACGTATTGCGGACGCGCGAAAATGTGGACAGCTGTTGCTGCTGATGCTGCTGTTGCTGTTGCGGCAGTGATTGTTGCGCCTCAATAAGCTGCAACGAGTTGAAAGAACTCTTCAGCGGCTGCTGTTCAAATACGTTAATGCTGCCATTTCCATTTTCGTTTTCGTTTTCCCTTTGATTGCAGAAATTCAGTTGAGCTTTTTCGCTGACCAGCAAATCGTTGAGTTGCTGGTACTCCTCGTAGATGCCCCTACTGTGCCGCTTATTGATTTTGGCCAGTGGCTGAGGCTTCTGCGACTTTGATTTAAAGATCTTGTTCCACATTTTCTTGCTCATCTTGCTCAAAATTATTATTCCCGATACTTCGTTATTTTTAAACACATTTCACATTTTCCGCGCTCCGCACCGTTTCGCTCTTTCCAATTGGACTTTTTCTTGCGCCGGCGTCTGGTTCAATTTTGAGCGGCAGCAACATCGCCGCCAGCCCGCCAGCAACATTAAGCTCTCGCAAGCAACAAGCTGCCCGCACAGTGGGCCTTTGGACCTTTTGGCGTTAAAAATCATACTGTGGACCATACTTATGGCGGGGCTATTTTGGATGTTTTTCCTTCGTAGTTGCGACACATAAATACGTACATATGTCGCTCTAAAACACAAATCGTAGATTGGTGAACTTTAAGTGTCCATATTACCTAAATTAAATTTCCTGGAAATTTGAATTTTTAAAATCTCTGAAAGACTTATCATATGCGTGAATCTGAATATTATTCGTATTATCCAAGCCGCTCATAGGATTTTTGATTTTGGCCACCTGATATCCACTGTGCGACGTGCCGGCAACATGTTGCCGTGCACATTTTGCATTGAATTAAAAATAGTTGCACTCCAGTTTTGGCTTTAGCTGCGGTGTGGGTGGGTGGGTGTGGGTGTAGCGGCTACCAGCAACAAAGGCCACCATTCTTTTCCAACTTATTCCCTCCATTTCCACTCTGGGTTGTCTGTTTCCCCTTCTCTTGATATTCGCTTGGTGAGGGTATTGTGGTTTTGAGCAGATATTTGCCACAAAGAGATGAAATCATAAATTATGGTATATCTTGATCAATATAGCACATCATGTCAATACAGTTATGCCTATCTGTCTGTTGAAGGTTTAAAGGCACTACATATATCTTATAGCTGACATTGCGAGTTTATATATGTAAGAGTATCAACAGCTTCGGAATTCGTCTTTGGACTTCCTTTCTTGTTTGTCTTGTCTTTACGGCTGATTTATTTAAAGCCGTCGCCAACACTGCCGCCCGTTCCGCCGCCAAATGTTGCTGAACCCTTGGCTGCTTAGACCGTAATTCATTCCACTCTGAAATCGGGCAGAATGACTGCCAATTCCCCCCATTTGAATATATTCGAATTTCTAAATTGAAGTAGTCTTTGGCGCGACTTCCTTTCGGGCCATCAGTCAATCAGCCTAAAGACTAGACATCAAAGTGGATCGTTTCCTGGCCAGTGGGAATTGGGTCCACGACTGGTACTGGGTGTAGTAAGTATGTACATATGTACAATAATATGTAATTATGTCCACTTATGGCACTCCAAAGAAACATCAACTTACTTGCATAAGTTGCATAAGTGCGCCAAAAAAGGTAACCGCCATCGGAGTTGCATGTGACAACGGCAGCAGCAACATTTGGCGAGCTCAGAAACATTTGGTGTTGCAGGCGCATTACATAAATAAACAGCTGGGAGGGGAGTTGTAGGCGACACATTTGGCTGAACTGATGAGGACAGAACTCTTTAGAGAGTCTATTAGGTAGCTCATGAAATTTGCCGCAGATATATAAAAAAGATATAGTCAGTAGTAGTCGTAGGGAGAGGCGCCCGGGGTTGTGGGCGGCATCGTTTGTGGTCGCCCACGCGTCTCGACTCTGACTTGCCCTCAACATCCTGATAATCTCTTATAATTGTCACGCTCTGAGAGCGCAGCCGAAAATAGAAGATATGTTGCAGTTGCATATACATATGGTTCATACATATGTACATACATGTGCACGATGCATCTATCTCGCTCTACCGATTTTCACGCTTTTCACGGCAGACCCCTCGGGACCAAAAAAAGGGGCGCGTGCGCATAAATAGTCAAAGTTCTCGAATCTAGATGATGTGTTGTATGGATGGCAAGGCGGCGACATGACACAAGCACAAAAACAAGGCAAAAAAAAGTGAACTTAAAATTTAATATTTCCTATGCACTGAAAGAAATTAGGAGGAAAAATGTAAGAAACCTGACAGGAAGTCCAACAAACCTATCAGTCTTTAATATGATATTCTACTGAAAAGCATTCTGATTTAAGAATTCTTTTGTACTTCGAACCATGTAGTTTATATTATACGTGGTATTATATACTCCAAGCTAATATATTTACAGATAAAATTATAGAGCAACCCAATACCTTATCCATTCAGAATTAACCTCAGGTGAACTCTAGAAGTTCCCACTTCTGTCTTCTCTTTGAGAGCACTTCCTTTCTTATGATGGAATCTTCTAAATATATTGCGCTAGTGTATCAGAATCGAATTAGACTTCCGAATGGTACTATGAGTGACATTTAGATGGCCCCTCTCTTTAGCTCTTATAGCTTCTCCCCATCCTCTCTCTCTTCACATATCAACAACATCGGTGCGTCGTATTTTCCACTAATTAAGTTCTATTTCTTCCAGTCGTCTCCACTCCACTCCCATCCGTCGCTCCCTCCTCTGCTGTAGTGAAATCATTTCAGTTCATTGGCGCGATTTGTGGTCGGAGGTGAAGCCAAACGATTAGCGAATCGATTTGTGAGTGGCCCACAACGAATTGAATGTTGAGCGAAATTGAATTAGATCATTTATAGTAGATTGAAATCAATTAAAACATATCTTTTAGGGGTATGTCATGAATCACTACGAGCTTGGAGTATTTTTTTCCAGTCAAAAGAAGAAAATAGAGGACTGCCGTTCCTCTACAACGAAATACAAACATTGCTCATTACTTAAAAAAACGTTAGTTTAGTTGTTTAAATAAATCGCTTGAATCAAAAACGTAGGAGTTTTTCATCCAAAAATATCAGCAAACTTGAAGCACAGCAACACTGACCGTAGCGTAGTTTCAAAGCTTAAGCAAAAGCTTTATTTTGCACTCGACGGCTAGCTTTTAGCCGTTGCCGCTTAAAGGAAACTTCGCGCATTACTCGTAAATTCGTACTTTAATTCGAAAATAATATAAAATTAAGAAACAGCTATCCGTCAATGACAAATTTGCTGATCGAAGAACTCATCTCATCCTAACAAGAGAGTGACTGCGATTTCGGCTGGAACACAGTAAATGTTTTGAAAACTGGTTTCGAGCCAGACAATGAAATTCATCTACATATATATAAATTGCGTTTTGTACAAACTGTTTTGATATTTGACTTTGGAATTCATTCTATAAAATAAGCATTGTGTTCGGGCTTTGCTTTGCCACTAAATGTGGTTCAATGTCAAGGAAATTCCATGGCAGACAGAGAGGCAGAAAAGGAGGAAACTCAAGTGTGGGCTGCTGGCACATTAAGCCGAGGGAAGTGGGTCATATGCCCCCCACTGGAGACCATTTAGGCCATATATGCGGATGGGCCATTACAATCTAAATCAGTCAGACAGCCAACCAGGCAGCTGGAGAGTGACAATGGAATACTCGTAGTTTTTGCTCGTACGAATATTTATTATTTATTATCGGAAACTTGTAAAAACTGGCACGCAAAGCCTCCCGACGTGACCGACATGGCTAAGGCGGAACGCCCGATTTATGTCAAGCTGCGAGTATATTTATCTGCCCTATGAATATAGCATATAAGTCGAGCCTAGTTTTATTACTTTTTCGTTTCAATTGCAGCTCGAATTCTATTTAATTCTGCTTTGTCTTTGTTTTGTGGCTGATTTTTGCCAAAAGTTAAGCTGACATTCCTGTTTTGCGTTTTTTTAATTTAATTAAGATTGATTTAGTTTAGTTGACGCTGCTGACTGCAAATGGAAATTGACAAGAATATGTCAGTGTCTCTTGTCTGTTGCTTGGCTTCTTTTTATACCCGATACTCAAAATAAGTATTGGGGTATATTAGATTTGTGGTAAAAGTGGATGTGTGTAACGTCCAGAAGGAATCGTTTCCGACCCCACAAAGTATACATATTCTTGATCAGCATCAATAGCCGAGTCGATTGAGCCATGTCTGTCTGTCCGTCCGTCCGTCTGTCCGTCTGTCCGTCCCCTTCAGCGCCTAGTGCTCAAAGACTATAAGAGCTAGAGCAACGATGTTTTGTATCCAGACTTCTGTGATATGTCACTGCTACAAAAATATTTCAAAACTTCGCCCCGCCCACTTCCGCCCCCACAAATGACGAAAATCTGTGGCATCCACATTTTTAAAGATACGATAAAGCCAAAAACGCAGAATCGTAGAGGATGACTATATGTTCTAGAGTGTAAAATCTCAACCAGATCGTATAATTATTATAGCCAGAATCAATAAAACAATTTCATTCTTTCTCGCTCTGTCTCTCTCTAGTTTCATGGTCGCCTTTGCCAATTGCAAAATATGAGTTCAAGGATCTCAGAACCTATAAGAGCCAGAGCAACCAAATTTGGTGTCCACACTCCTGTGATATCGGACCTTGACCGTTTCGTGTCCAAATTTCGCCACACCCCCTTCCGCCCCCGCAAAGGACGAAAATCTGGGGCATCCACAAATCTCAGAGACTATTAAAGCTAGAGTAACCAAATTTTGGTATCCGCACTTCTGTTAGATCTCACTATTTATTTATTTATTAAATTAACAAATTATCTGTTAATAATGGTACTTAGTTACTAAAGGCGGAAAAAGATAAGTTAAAAGTTAGCTAAATTTAAATGATTATAAATATTGCATGCAATTAGTTTAAGAGACAGTTCAAGGGATAGGGTTTGACAGAGGGAGTTATAATTATGGCATAAAACCCTAAAAGGTTCATGATCAGCATAATTAGACCTACATATGGGTAGACGGATAGGCCTAAAAGTACGGGTAGGTCTGGATGGAACGGCCAAGTCAATCTGACCCAAGAGAGTTTGGGAGTCAACAGTCCCAAGAAGGAGCTTGTGCACGAAAATTACGCCATTGCATATTCTGCGATGGTGCAACGACGGCAGGTCAATAAGATTTAGCCTAGACCGGTAGGGTGGCAAGATTCTACCCGCGTCCCAGTTAAAGTTCCGAAGGGCAAAAATTAAAAATTGCTTTTGCACGGATTCAATAACTGCCTGCTGCTCTTTATACTGCGGGCTCCACACACAAGAACAATACTCCAATATAGGACGTACTAACGAGATGTACAGTTGTTTCGTAACGTACGGGTCGTCAAACTCCTTGGACCAACGCTTGATGAACGCTAAAACACCCTTAGCTTTATTTACAGTTGCAGCTATATGGGTGTTGAAACACATCTTATGATCAAAAAGGACTCCGAGGTCATTTGAACTCGAAATTCGCTCAAGGACATGATTTCCTAGAACATATGAGACAAAATGAGGAGCGCGACGGTAAAATGTCATAAGTTTGCATTTTGAAAGGTTCAGAAAAAGAAGATTAGTTAAACACCACAATAGTAGTTCACTTAGATCAAGTTGAAGGCGTGTGTGCAAATACCAATCAGAGTAAGAAAGACAGATTTTGACATCATCAGCATACATTAGTGTAGTAGAGTATGTTATAACTTGAGGAAGGTCGTTCACAAATAAAATAAACAGAAGCGGGCCCAGATGACTTCCCTGTGGCACACCTGAAGTAACATTAACAGTATTTGACAACACGTTAGAAAACAAAACACGTTGAGTACGGTTAGAGAGATAGGACAAAATCCAATCTAGAAGATTCGTTGGGAACCCTAATAAAGAGAGCTTTTGAATAAGCAGAGCATGGTTCACAGAATCGAATGCCTTGCTGAAGTCCGTAAAAACTACATCCGTCTGCAAACCAATTTGAAAACCCCAGTGGATTAGGTTTGAAAACTCAAGAAGGTTAGTCGATGTTGAACGATGTCTGAAAAAACCGTGTTGCGACGGAGATATCAAGCTGCAACAAAGATGTTGCAGTTGCCGGGTGACCAGGAACTCAAGAAGCTTCGGGATGGCGGAAAGCTTTGCGATACCACGATAGTTTTCAATGTTTGATCTTGAACCTTTTTTGTGAAGCGGAATGATGTAGGACTCATTCCAAATTACTGGGAGACAAGACTGTTCCAAGGAGAGGTTGAAGAGAAAGGTCAAGGGTTTGCAAAGGGACTGGGCACAGTGTTTTAAGATGCAGCTTGGTACCTTATCTGGACCCGCAGAAAACGATATGTCCATAGATGACAAACCTTCCAGAACAACGCTTTCCTCGAAAAAGGGCTGAAAAATGCTGTTAGCTTGAGGTAGCTGGTACGGATACGGAGTGGATGCGTTGTAAATATGAGACGAGTACGTTGTTTGGAAAAAGTTAGCGAATAAATTTGCAATACCAACAGCAGAAGCTTCTGTTTTGTTCTGGTAATGAAGGGACGGAGGAAAAACGTTTGACTTGCGCTTAGAATTAACGAACGAATAGAATTTTTTAGGATCACTACGAAAGTTACTACTACATTGTGAAAGGTAATGATTATAACACTGACTATTGACGGCAAGGAACAGAGAGCGAGCGGAGGAGTATAGAGCTAAGGCCAACGTGGAGCCCGACTTCTGGTACTTTTTATAGAGCCGGGATTTATTATTATACCCGATACTCAAAATGAGTATTGGGGTATATTAGATTTGTGGTAAAAGTGGATGTGTGTAACGTCCAGAAGGAATCGTTTCCGACCCCATAAAGTATATATATTCTTGATCAGCATCAATAGCCGAGTCGATTGAGCCATGTCTGTCTGTCCGTCTGTCCGTCCGTCCGTCTGTCCGTCTGTCCGTCCGTCCGTCTGTCCGTCTGTCCGTCCCCTTCAGCGCCTAGTGCTCAAAGACTATAAGAGCTAGAGCAACGATGTTTTGGATCCAGACTTCTGTGATATGTCACTGCTACAAAAATATTTCAAATATTTCTTGATCGCGACCATGTCTCCTAGTCTGTAGCCGTGCTCAGGTCGTCGTTTTTTATCATAATAGCGCTTGTACACCTCTTGCGCCTTCTCAATGTTTTGTTTCGCTTGGTCACGCAGTTCTTGGCGCTCGTTGTTAAACTGCGTAACCAACTCCTCGTTGAGCACCTCCAATAGTCGACTTTCAGCTTGTCTGTGCATCTTTGTCCCAAACATGACCTCGAATGGCGACGACTTCAACGTAGAATGCACATACGAATTAATCGCCATCTGGACCTGTGGCACATGCTTGTACCACTTCGTTGACTCCTGAGCTGAGAGCTTTGCGATGATACCCAAAATTGAACGGTTCACCCGCTCAATCTGACCGTTGCCTCTCGCCACACCTGTCGTTGTACACACATGTTCGACTTTGTTCTCGTTGAGAAACTCGCTGAATGCGCTGGATGTAAACGCTGCTCCTCTGTCGCTGACTATGCGCTTGGGAAAACCAAACACAAATGACCAATCTCTCAGCCTCTTCACAACTTCTTCGTGACCTGTTGACTTAGTTGGGAACAGCCACACAAACTTGGAGAATGCATCTATCACAGCAAAAATGTACTTGTATTGCTTGGCTGTCGCATCCATTGGTCCCAAATGATCAACGTGCAGCGTGTATAGTGGTGTGTCACCCTTGTCAATGCAATGAAGATAGCCTTCTTGTTTGCCCAACTTTTTGCTGAAAATTATACAACTGATACAATTAGTAATCAACTTATTTACTTTCCGTTCAAGGTGCGGAATCCAGTATTGCTGCTGAACTGAGTGCATTGTCTTCGCTGTGGAGAAATGACCAACTTCATGCGATCCTTGAATGATTTCCCTTTCCATCAGCCTTGGAACCACCAAAACGTCATTGCCATTTACAGATTTGAAGAGAAGGCCTCCTTTAAGCTTGTAGTCTTGATATGGGTGCTGCTTCAGGATCTCAACTGTGGCTTTGATGAAATCGTCATCCTGCTGTGCTTTCTTTATCCGAGCTGTTAGCTCCGTCGTCACGAACATGCATGTCTGCGGAAAACGACTGAGACAGTCCACGTGTCTCATTCTGTCCCCTGGGCGGTGTACTGCTTTGAATGTAAAGTCCTCCATATACAGAATCCACTGGGAAGCTTCTCTGGGTATATCTGCTTTCGTTGTTGTCTGCTTAAACGCCGCACAGTCAGTGGCAAGATCAAATTTGATCCCCAACAGGTAGTGACGAAACTTCTTGAGTGCGAGGTATACAGCTTTGACCTCCAAATAGTAACTGTGACGTTTGGACTCGGCTTGTGTAGTCTTTTTACTCCAATAGTAAATCGGGTGGAAATTGCCATCAAACTGCTGCAACAAAACTGCTCCGAAACCTTCTTTGGATGCATCCGTGTGGAGTTCCGTTGGCGCTTCTCGTGAGTATAAATGTAATACAGGTGCGATTACAAGCAGATTCTTTAAGGTTTGTAGCGATTGTTGCTCTGCTTCGCCAATGTTGAAAACTGCTTCCTTCCTGAGTAGATTCGTGAGCGGCCGGGCAACTTGTGCATAGCCAGGGATGAACTTTCTGAAAAAGCCTGTGAGTCCCAGAAATGCTTGAACTGCTTTAATGTCTTTGGGCGTAGCAAACCGACTGACAGCTGCTGTCTTCTCTTTGCCGGGCCAGATTCTCCCGTCCTCAATGATATGGCCCAGAAAGCTAATGCGTGGCTGCATGAAGCTACATTTCTTCCACTTGATCTTTAGGCCAAACTGCGCAGCTGTCTCCAGGACCAACTTTGTCTTCCTCATGCATACCTCGGGCGACGCGGCGTAAACAATTATGTCGTCCATATAAAGCTGCATAATGTCAGAGTTGATTAATTCTTGAAAAATATAGCTTACGAACCGAATGAACGCAGCTGGCGAGTTCTTGAATCCGAAAGGCGCTTTATTAAACTCGAATAATCCCTCCTTTGTAACAAAGGCCGTATACGACTTGCTTTGCTCTTCCATAGGCACATGGAAAAATCCGTTTTCAAGGCCCATTATGGTAAACCACTTAGCCGACTGCAGCTTTTCCAAGACTTCCTCCATGATCGGGACTGGGAAGCAGTCCAGCAATACCATGCTGTTTAACTTCCTGTAGTCTACGCCAACTCTAAGTGTACCATCTTTTTTCTTCACGACGACAACTCTGCTCGCTACATTTGAAGACGACTTGCGCACGATTCCTTGCTCGATCCATTCTTCGACTTGCTTCTTTACGGCACTGGCTTCCTCTGTTGATAAACGACTCGGTGAGTGATGAAACGGCTTGATTAATCCGTCGGGAACTATCTTCGGTAAAATGTCATAAGTTTGCATTTGGAAAGGTTCAGAAAAAGAAGATTAGTTGAACACCACAATAGTAGTTCACTTAGATCAAGTTGAAGGCGTGTGTGCAAATACCAATCAGAGTAAGAAAGACAGATTTTGACATCATCAGCATACATTAGTGTAGTAGAGTATGTTATAACTTGAGGAAGGTCGTTCACAAATAAAATAAACAGAAGCGGGCCCAGATGACTTCCCTGTGGCACACCTGAAGTAACATTAACAGTATTTGACAACACGTTAGAAAACAAAACACGTTGAGTACGGTTAGAGAGATAGGACAAAATCCAATCTAGAAGATTCGTTGGGAACCCTAATAAAGAGAGCTTTTGAATAAGCAGAGCATGGTTCACAGAATCGAATGCCTTGCTGAAGTCCGTAAAAACTACATCCGTCTGCAAACCAATTTGAAAACCCCAGTGGATTAGGTTAGAAAACTCAAGAAGGTTAGTCGATGTTGAACGATGTCTGAAAAAACCGTGTTGCGACGGAGATATCAAGCTGCAACAAAGATGTTGCAGTTGCCGGGTGACCAGGAACTCAAGAAGCTTCGGGATGGCGGAAAGCTTTGCGATACCACGATAGTTTTCAATGTTTGATCTTGAACCTTTTTTGTGAAGCGGAATGATGTAGGACTCATTCCAAATTACTGGGAGACAAGACTGTTCCAAGGAGAGGTTGAAGAGAAAGGTCAAGGGTTTGCAAAGGGACTGGGCACAGTGTTTTAAGATGCAGCTTGGTACCTTATCTGGACCCGCAGAAAACGATATGTCCATAGATGACAAACCTTCCAGAACAACGCTTTCCTCGAAAAAGGGCTGAAAAATGCTGTTAGCTTGAGGTAGCTGGTACGGATACGGAGTGGATGCGTTGTAAATATGAGACGAGTACGTTGTTTGGAAAAAGTTAGCGAATAAATTTGCAATACCAACAGCAGAAGCTTCTGTTTTGTTCTGGTAATGAAGGGACGGAGGAAAAACGTTTGACTTGCGCTTAGAATTAACGAACGAATAGAATTTTTTAGGATCACTACGAAAGTTACTACTACATTGTGAAAGGTAATGATTATAACACTGACTATTGACGGCAAGGAACAGAGAGCGAGCGGAGGAGTATAGAGCTAAGGCCAACGTGGAGCCCGACTTCTGGTACTTTTTATAGAGCCGGGATTTATTATTATACCCGATACTCAAAATGAGTATTGGGGTATATTAGATTTGTGGTAAAAGTGGATGTGTGTAACGTCCAGAAGGAATCGTTTCCGACCCCATAAAGTATATATATTATTGATCAGCATCAATAGCCGAGTCGATTGAGCCATGTCTGTCTGTCCGTCTGTCCGTCCGTCCGTCTGTCCGTCCGTCCGTCTGTCCGTCTGTCCGTCCCCTTCAGCGCCTAGTGCTCAAAGACTATAAGAGCTAGAGCAACGATGTTTTGGATCCAGACTTCTGTGATATGTCACTGCTACAAAAATATTTCAAAACTTCGCCCCGCCCACTTCCGCCCCCACAAAGGACGAAAATCTGTGGCATCCACATTTTTAAAGATACGATAAAACCAAAAACGCAGAATCGTAGAGGATGACTATATGTTCTAGAGTGTAAAATCTCAACCAGATCGTATAATTATTATAGCCAGAATCAAGAAAACAATTTCACTCTTTCTCGGTCTGTCTCTCTCTAACACAGAGGTTTCATGGTCGGCTTTGCCAATTGCAAAATATGAGTTCAAGGATCTCAGAACCTATAAGAGCCAGAGCAACCAAATTTGGTATCCACACTCCTGTGATATCGGACCTTGCCCGTTTCGTGTCCAAACTTCGCCACACCCCCTTCCGCCCCGCAAAGGACGAAAATCTGGGGCATCCACAAATCTCAGAGACTATTAAGGCTAGAGTAACATAATTTGGTATCCGCACTTCTGTTAGATCTCACTATAAAACGTAGATCTCAGAATTTCGCACCACCCTTTTCCGCCCCCACAAAGGACGAAAATCTGTTGCATCCACAATATTGCACATTCGATAAAACTAAAAACGCAGAATCATAGATAATGATCATATATATGTAAGATTAATAATAATGTATCGTTTATTAATAGTGTTTTTCGAAAAAGAGTACAAAGTGTATGATTTAAGATGTGCAATTAATGAGTCTGTTCTTCCGACTTTTTGTTCAACTTTCTGCTTCTACTTCCAACAACCGACTCCCGTATCGATAACCCCTTATCGGTTAGGTCTTTTAAACATCGGTTAAGTCTGGTTATATCGGTTAGGTCTTATCGATGGTATCTTAAGTTCAAATGTTAATTTAGATGGGATAGTGCTAACTGCTTGATACACTGTCCTTTACATTCGGCCCTCCTGCTCATCTTCATCTGTCCCAGATGATAATATATCATCGTTCTCTGAGACAAAACGCCATAGCTTCATATTGTCACTGCTCGTTGCTGTGATATTTGGCCCCTCGACTTGAGCAACCTTTCTGACGTCGTAGCGACCGTTCCGCTTTACCTTGGTGACTTCATATGGGCCTAGATACTCGCTGGCCAACTTGCGTCCTGCGACGAACTGCGTCCTCTTGATCGCGACCATGTCTCCTAGTCTGTAGCCGTGCTCAGGTCGTCGTTTTTTATCATAATAGCGCTTGTACACCTCTTGCGCCTTCTCAATGTTTTGTTTCGCTTGGTCACGCAGTTCTTGGCGCTCGTTGTTAAACTGCGTAACCAACTCCTCGTTGAGCACCTCCAATAGTCGACTTTCAGCTTGTCTGTGCATCTTTGTCCCAAACATGACCTCGAATGGCGACGACTTCAACGTAGAATGCACATACGAATTAATCGCCATCTGGACCTGTGGCACATGCTTGTACCACTTCGTTGACTCCTGAGCTGAGAGCTTTGCGATGATACCCAAAATTGAACGGTTCACCCGCTCAATCTGACCGTTGCCTCTCGCCACACCTGTCGTTGTACACACATGTTCGACTTTGTTCTCGTTGAGAAACTCGCTGAATGCGCTGGATGTAAACGCTGCTCCTCTGTCGCTGACTATGCGCTTGGGAAAACCAAACACAAATGACCAATCTCTCAGCCTCTTCACAACTTCTTCGTGACCTGTTGACTTAGTTGGGAACAGCCACACAAACTTGGAGAATGCATCTATCACAGCAAAAATGTACTTGTATTGCTTGGCTGTCGCATCCATTGGTCCCAAATGATCAACGTGCAGCGTGTATAGTGGTGTGTCACCCTTGTCAATGCAATGAAGATAGCCTTCTTGTTTGCCCAACTTTTTGCTGAAAATTATACAACTGATACAATTAGTAATCAACTTATTTACTTTCCGTTCAAGGTGCGGAATCCAGTATTGCTGCTGAACTGAGTGCATTGTCTTCGCTGTGGAGAAATGACCAACTTCATGCGATCCTTGAATGATTTCCCTTTCCATCAGCCTTGGAACCACCAAAACGTCATTGCCATTTACAGATTTGAAGAGAAGGCCTCCTTTAAGCTTGTAGTCTTGATATGGGTGCTGCTTCAGGATCTCAACTGTGGCTTTGATGAAATCGTCATCCTGCTGTGCTTTCTTTATCCGAGCTGTTAGCTCCGTCGTCACGAACATGCATGTCTGCGGAAAACGACTGAGACAGTCCACGTGTCTCATTCTGTCCCCTGGGCGGTGTACTGCTTTGAATGTAAAGTCCTCCATATACAGAATCCACTGGGAAGCTTCTCTGGGTATATCTGCTTTCGTTGTTGTCTGCTTAAACGCCGCACAGTCAGTGGCAAGATCAAATTTGATCCCCAACAGGTAGTGACGAAACTTCTTGAGTGCGAGGTATACAGCTTTGACCTCCAAATAGTAACTGTGACGTTTGGACTCGGCTTGTGTAGTCTTTTTACTCCAATAGTAAATCGGGTGGAAATTGCCATCAAACTGCTGCAACAAAACTGCTCCGAAACCTTCTTTGGATGCATCCGTGTGGAGTTCCGTTGGCGCTTCTCGTGAGTATAAATGTAATACAGGTGCGATTACAAGCAGATTCTTTAAGGTTTGTAGCGATTGTTGCTCTGCTTCGCCAATGTTGAAAACTGCTTCCTTCCTGAGTAGATTCGTGAGCGGCCGGGCAACTTGTGCATAGCCAGGGATGAACTTTCTGAAAAAGCCTGTGAGTCCCAGAAATGCTTGAACTGCTTTAATGTCTTTGGGCGTAGCAAACCGACTGACAGCTGCTGTCTTCTCTTTGCCGGGCCAGATTCTCCCGTCCTCAATGATATGGCCCAGAAAGCTAATGCGTGGCTGCATGAAGCTACATTTCTTCCACTTGATCTTTAGGCCAAACTGCGCAGCTGTCTCCAGGACCAACTTTGTCTTCCTCATGCATACCTCGGGCGACGCGGCGTAAACAATTATGTCGTCCATATAAAGCTGCATAATGTCAGAGTTGATTTATTCTTGAAAAATATAGCTTACGAACCGAATGAACGCAGCTGGCGAGTTCTTGAATCCGAAAGGCGCTTTATTAAACTCGAATAATCCCTCCTTTGTAACAAAGGCCGTATACGACTTGCTTTGCTCTTCCATAGGCACATGGAAAAATCCGTTTTCAAGGCCCATTATGGTAAACCACTTAGCCGACTGCAGCTTTTCCAAGACTTCCTCCATGATCGGGACTGGGAAGCAGTCCAGCAATACCATGCTGTTTAACTTCCTGTAGTCTACGCAAACTCTAAGTGTACCATCTTTTTTCTTCACGACGACAACTCTGCTCGCTACATTTGAAGACGACTTGCGCACGATTCCTTGCTCGATCCATTCTTCGACTTGCTTCTTTACGGCACTGGCTTCCTCTGTTGATAAACGACTCGGTGAGTGATGAAACGGCTTGATTAATCCGTCGGGAACTATCTTCAGTTGGATTGGAGACTGCTTTGCAACTTCTGTGGGCATTTGGTAACTGTTTCTTATCATCTGTTCAACGTCTTTTCGATATTGCGGCGGAGCTACAAAGGATGACTCTTCAGTTACATTATATATAAGAGCATGCTCATCTGTTGGCACAGGATCTGCGTCATGCTTCAAAAACGTGTATTCTTGCATATCAGCGACGAAACGGAACTTTTTAATGAAATCATGCCCCAAAAGTGCGTCGAAATCAATCTGGCTACTGGGGACTACTAAAAACTTCTGTGTGGTCAGCAACTTATCCACGGTAACTTCTGCATTAAAGTATCCAACAGGCTTTGTTGATATCTGACCCAGACCGCGCAACATAGTTGTGCACTTCAAAAGTTTAACGTTTTTCATGGTCTTCAACATACTCTCTTTGATTATGGTTACATCTGACCCTGTATCCACAAGACAATCAACAACAATGCCGTTTATTTGAATTTTTTTCATGCGACTGCGATCCAAAATGACGCGAACTTTATCAACTTTATCAGCTTCATAAGGACAGTTACGCGAAATGTGACCATTCTGATTGCACTTAAAACACTTCGTTTCGGCTTTGCAGTCTTTGCGTTTGTGTTCTCCTGATCCACAGTTATAGCAATATTCTTTTTTACCGCTTAGCCCACTTTGCTGCTTGAAACTCGTTTTATGCTGTTCGTTATTGCCCTTCTTCTCCGATATGTTCAAACGATCATAGATATCGAACTCTTCTTTCAAGGCCCTGAAGGTCTTACAGCGATACATGGCATACTTATACTCGTTTCTTATGTCCAGACCGTTCACAATATGGCTTATAACAGCCGCGTGTTCAACATGTCCGACTGCTGCTATTTTTCTCATCTGCAGCAAGTACTCGTGCATCGACTCACTACTCTTCCTCTTTCTTTCTTGCAGCAGCTTATGAATGTCTGCACTGTTATAGCTACATATGAATTCATCCAATAATACGTTCTTGAGTTCCTCATAGGTGCACACGCATTCAGCTTCAAGGAAAAGCTTAGCTGCACCGGTCATTTTTCCTCTGGCCTGCACATACTTTTGCTTTTCAGTAAGCTCATATGCGTCGGCATTTTTTTCGAATATCTCATTTTTCTATGGGAACCGATTTTCCATCACAATCGCTCACAACTTTTGTAAAATTATCTGGAGCGATCTTCATTTCTCGTTGCTCATCGCAAAGCAGTTTCAAACTTAGCAACTTTATCATTTGATCAATCTTGTCATCACTATTGTTTTCTGCATTTTCTAAATCTTCCATCTCGTTTGCACTCGGGCGCGACGTTCCTGGTACAGCTTCTTCCTTCTCTCTCTCTTTCCAGTGCAACGGCGGCGGTGTTTGCATCATTTTGCGGCTCTTTTCGACTTGTGTCTGTGTACCCGACGAGTGCTTGTTTTTTCTGTTTATAAGTGTGTATCACACACAACGTGTCTGTGCGTGTTTTTTCTGCTTGTGTACGTACTGCGCACGGACAAGGCGACGCTGCGGCGCGACAATGAATTTCACAATTTTCCAACCGAATTAAACGACCGATCTTTTATTAAACTCCGTGTCTACTGTTAGGCTCACAGAATTTGGATTGTTCAACTTAATGTTTATAGCCACCAACAACAACTTTACAACTTTATGTAGCTACAAACAACAACTTTAACAACTTTTCAACAATCCTCTTCTTGCATCAGCTTCTGCTTTCTTCTGTTTTTCTTTTTCACACACTCCGAGCTCTGTATTCGACGCGGACGAGCCCCCAAATGTAAGATTAATAATAATGTATCGTTTATTAATAGTGTTTTTCGAAAAAGAGTACAAAGTGTATGATTTAAGATGTGCAATTAATGAGTCTGTTCTTCCGACTTTTTGTTCAACTTTCTGCTTCTACTTCCAACAACCGACTCCCGTATCGATAACCCCTTATCGGTTAGGTCTTTTAAACATCGGATAAGTCTGGTTATATCGGTTAGGTCTTATCGATGGTATCTTAAGTTCAAATGTTAATTTAGATGGGATAGGGCTAACTGCTTGATACACTGTCCTTTACATATATCAGATTGCTGAATCTGGATCAGATCAGATCATTTTTATAGCCGACGTCACGCTCAGACTGATTTTCTGTCTCTCTCGCACGCACTCCTTGTCGTGTCGTTTAATATTAGCGGCGTCTGCCGGAGGAGAGCCATACTGACTTAGTATCGGGTATAACTGTAGAGTTGCGGTCTCCGCAGCAACTCACAACGTTCCCCCTCGTTTTTTAAGTATGACAAATACTTGGAGAACCAGGGAGGCTTGGACGATACAGGTACAGTGATATCTGGAACAAACGTATTAAGGGCGGAGTAAATAGAACTATAAAACGAGTTAACAGTTGCATCTATGTTCGGTAATGAATAAAGAAACGACCAATCAACACGCGAGAGATGTAGATCTAAATCAATAAAGTTTGTTTTGCGAAAACACTTTATGTGACAAGGAGCCATGGAACTGTCAGCACCTCCAGATTGTGTACTCTCCAGTGATATCAACAAAGTTTGATGGTAAGGATCTTCAGGGAGAGATATTGGGCTTGCTCTAGATACAGTAGCAAGAGAACCATCGTTAACAAAAACGAGGTCAAGAAGTCTGTCCCTAATATTTTTAACGGCATTAATTTGGACAAGGGAAATATCCGTTAGCCCATTGATAAAGTCATTATGGCAATTGGGAAAAAACAGGTTAGCGTCATTACAAGGCAGCCAAGAAAGAAATGGGAGGTTAAAGTCCCCCATGACAATAATTCGATCATTGCACCCTAATGTAGAAACAACATTATTAATTGCTGAAAGGTGGTGTAAGTAAAGCTCAGCATCAGACCTGGGAGGAATGTAAGAGCAGGTTAAATAGAAAAATGAATGTTCCATGAATGTTATTGAATGGGAATAACTCAGATGAGAAAACAGATTTAACTGCAATCAGAACCCCACCTGCAAAAGATGGGCGGTCCATTCTATAAATAGTGTAACTATCAATGAAAATTTCGTGATCATTGACAGAGGAGTTAAGCCAGGTTTCGGTAAACGCGCTGGCATCGAAATCAAAGGACGCGCTATTAGTATGAATTTTACGCAATTTTCCCAGCAAACTGCGAACGTTCTGATAGTGCATGGAAAAATAGTACATCAGTTTTTTGGAGCATGTTCGGTAATTCTTGGATTCGAGTTCGAATCTTTGAGAAGGAACTCATGCACAATTGTATGCTCAGGCCATATTGACGGTTCTAGAGAACAGGATAGTAAAGAATCAGGGAGAAGAATTTTAAAGGATGATATGTTGCGCTTATGTTTAAATGTAAATTTAGTCACAACTATATCAACAGGCGAAGTGTTAAGTTTAGCGGCAAGATGTTGTTTAACATCCTCCGTTGTAGCCTCAGGAATAAGACGAGAAACAAATATTGCTTTCCGAGGAACCACTGCTTTAAGTTGAAGTCCCGAGCGAGATCGAGAAGGTGGAGCCACTCCTAAAAGAGATCTCGGTACAAGGGCAGAGGAATTGGCAGCAATGGCTGTAGCAAGAATTGGAGTAGGAATTGGAGCAGGAATTGGAGCAGGAATTGGAGCAGGAATTGGCAAGACGTCGTCAGCAACCAGCACACCCGCACTAGGAGCACTCACCGCGTCAGAAGTGACGGCCACAGAAACTGCAGGGATGGGATTGATGCTGTTGGGGAGTTGGGTGCTCGAAGGAAGCACATTGCTCGGTGTAAAGAACTCCGGAGCCACCGTTGGCGGATTTACAGACAACGGCGTGGCATGACTACACGGAAATGCTTCCGATGGATGAAGGTGGGAGGCAGGCGTACCAATCGGATTAGGTTGCAAGAGATTGGTATCATTATGCGGAATTTTCCGTCTAGGCGATTCGCTCAAGAGTTTGAGCCCAAGAAACTGTGATTCAAGGGCAAGAAATTTCTCGGTGAGAGCCACAAATTGTTTCCGGACATCCAGAAACCCAGTTCGAGTCTGTCTCATAAATGTGCGCATTTCGGCCTCAATCTCCCGACAAGCCAGACATGACCAAGACAGGCCCATGCGTTTCGAGATCAGATCATTCAGCCGGCCAAAATTTCCACCACCAGCACATTTTATGTGGGCAAAATTGTCGCACAGCCAGCAGCTAAGAAATGAATCACCAATGATAACACCACCGAATTCACATTTCTTTGCACTACAAACGATTGCCATTATTGACAGCAGTAGAATCACTGTGCACGAATAATAAGAGAACGGAGTGAGATCGCAGGTAAAGTAGGAGAGCAGACAGCAGAGCGAGCCAGACAATCAGCTGCAGCGGCAATAATTCAAAGCAGATGATCCAACGAAGTGCAGAAAGGGAGCAGTAGACTCACCAAAGCAGTGTCACAAAAAAAAAGTCCACAGAGAGGGAGAGTATAGGCAATCCACGCTGATGCGCGAGAACAGTGCACACCGAAGAAGCGATAACGAAAAGCAGACTGGGCAAAAAACAATAACAAATTGCCTGCACGAGTCCGATGTGTTACGTTGCAATATTGAATTTATATTAAACATTTGTTTACAAACAAAACACTGGTGGTTAACACAAAGTAGAATCAAATTAAAGAGATGCGATAATAAATTAAAACAAAGACACAACAATGTTGTATGATATTTAGGCAAAGGGCGAAGAATGCGGGAGCAAAAAAAAAAAAACAACCGGCTTAAGCAAGAGCTAGAAGCGAAACGTATATCTCAGAATTTCGCCCCACCCCCTTCCGCCCACACAAAGGACGAAAATCTGTTGCATCCACAATATTGCAGATTCGGGAAAACTAAAAACGCAGAATCATAGATAATGACCATATTTATCAGACTGCTGAATCTGGATCAGATCGGATCATTTTTATACCCAAAAGGAACAAATCAATTTGCACTGGCTACGCAGCGCCCGACGTCACGCTCAGACTGATTTTCTGTCTCTCTCGCACGCACTCTTTGTCGTGTCGTTTAATATTAGCGGCGTCTGCCGGAGGAGAGCCATACTGACTAAGTATCGGGTATAACTGTAGAGTTGCGGTGTCCGCAGCAACTCACAACGTTCCCCCTCGTTTGTTTTTGTCTTTGTTGCTTCTTTTTTTGCAATCATCAAAAAATTTGCAATAATAACTGATGTCATCTGCAGATTTCAAGCGATAGAAAGTTTTTTTAACAATATATTTTATCATAGCGGAAAGCGTGAACAATTACCAGCATATGTATGTAAATTTATATGTAATTTTTATATTTCCTATATCCTCCTTTTTCAAAAGGTTTTCAACTAAAAAATAGCCATAAAATTTGAATTATATTGTAAATTCCTATTCAAATCTTTTATTATCCATCTATAAAACTTCTATTAAAATTTCATTTAACGTATGTATTTTCCGTTTATTTATACAGCGCCATAAAACAAATTCATGATTTAAGTATTGCATTAATTATTATATTTGTTTCCCCTTAAGTGGTTTCCCAAACACTTCCTTCAACACCGAAGAGCTGCCGCAGGGGGCAGCACTTTGTGCGCCTGCGCGGAAGTCGACTCAATTTGAATTTTGCCGCTGTCTTTGTTTTCGAAACTCGAAATTCGAAAATTGCAGAGTTCGACAAGCACTTAAGACTTAAAGGTACAAGAGGTGTGTTAATAAACGGTTAGGCCTGCTCAATACTCCTTCTTTCTCTCGATCTCTCACAACTGAAATAAAAATGGCACGAAGAGAGCGGTCTCTGGCAATGCTTCACCTTATATTCACAGAGCTTGAGCTTGTTCCCATGAACATGTAAGTACAATAGTATTTGTTGGGTTTTTGTCGCTTACCGAAATCAAAGTGATACATTGTGGGGCGTTCGCGAGGTGTTGTTGTCCGCGTCACCGAGTTGTGCTGCATCAGGGGAGTTGACGGGGGTGTGGCGATGAATATCGCCTCCAGCTGCCGCCTGCTGCTCTGCTCCGAAGCTGCCATTTTCACATAGACTAGACACACACACACACACACACAGCTGCACAAGTGTGAAGTGAGAAAGTGCGGTCGCGTTTTCCTGGTGCTCCCGCGCGGAAGGCTATTTAGCCAAGTGTCTGCAGGAAAAAAGCGAAACCGGTGAATTGACAGACCCACACGTGTGGCCGGTACATACCGAGGAGATTTGCAAGGCAGGCGAGGCCGCATGTCCAATTCCAGACGGCAGGAAGGCGAAATGCGTCCCCCCTTGGTCCACCTGGTCAAGGGGGGGTGGTGAGTTTGCCCTCCTTTCTTGTTCTCCCTGCTCTTTCAGCACTCGATATTCTTTGTTGTTTTAATTGTAACTTTTCACTCTTTGGCCCGGCCGTCTTGCTCTTGTTCTTCACTGCAAGTGTTACTCGTCAGGCCAGCTGATCGATATATCAGCTGCCGACCAGTGCACTGCAGCGGAACCAATGAGCCACCTGCAGAGGGCGTGCTCATGCTGATCTAGGATTATCTACTCCTACATCTGCTACACCTACATGTAGCATAGATTATGTTCCCCCACCAGAGGCCGCCACTGTATTAAGGTGGCTACACAGTGCCAAAATTAAGTTTTTGGACACTGTACTATTGGTGATATGGGACGTACTAGGAGGCAGTTGTACTAAAGGTAGTGGAACCCAATAATAGTAACCACCACGGCGAGCCGCTGCCTGTCGCAGGAGGCGACAAAACACGGCATCAAGGCCGAGACCAGTACAGCCTTGATTATAAAACTGGAAACACCGGCACGGAAAGACGTTTTTGGGCTGACGGCGTCAGTATTCTAGAACTTCAGTAAGCGGAGTGAAATCCTGCTGAAATAGCTTCTAGGCTAATGCTGAGGCCGCCCCCGTCCCGTTAAAAACTGGCAGTTCTCCTAAGTACGCTTCCTGATTCGTCGCCATTAAGTTGGTGGTGCAGGCTCGGTTGAGCAACGCTCCCGACTAGGCCGGATCCGGCTCTGAACTCTTGACCCCGTGAAGGCAAGAGTCAACCCTAGCATGGCCTCACTGATTGCATAGACAACCATGGGATTAATAACGCGACTGCGCAAGCGAACAGGAACAACGACCCGAGAGTTGGGACCCATTAGAATGGAAACACCACAATCACAACCAAAAATTACAGAGGACGAAAACGCATTCACGAGGAGTGCAAGGATGGCAAGATCACCGGTGGAGGTGAGACCTGCGGGAGAAGCAGCAGTAGCAGTCCAGGAGCGGACTCAAAAAGATCGGAACAAAAAGAAGCTACAACAGAAGGAGCAGACCCAGATGGAGCAGACCCAGATAGGGCAGACCCAAACGGAGCAGACCCAGAAGGGGCAGAGGAGCACGGCGCTACGCGATCTCGGGCAGGAAATTGCAAAGCTGGTGGAGATGCTGGAAGACGGGAAGAGGCGCTCCATCCACCAGCCGATGAGGGACTCCATTGAAAGCATCCGAGTGCTCTACGAGCTGGTGGCCATCCAGCTTCATGACGATAGGGCAAAGGCGGTGATCCGTACCCACCAGTCCTCCCAAACTTCGCCGTTGTTTAGGACAGCGGTGGAGGCAAAAAGGAAGCAGGAAAATGGGAAAGCACCGAAAAACAAGAGGAGCAAAGGGGTGGACACCCAGACGAAAACCTGCGCGGTTGGAGTGGATGCGAAAACTCCAACTCCAGTAGATAACGACACAGGGGAGACACCGACGGCGCCTCCGAACAGGGAGTGGAGGAAAGTTGAAAGAAGGCCGAGAGTTAGGAAGCCGAAGCCTTCTAGGGTGATGACGGAGAAGGCACGCCCGGATGCCATCATCATAGCGGCGAAAGACCCGAGCAGCTACGCAGAGATTCTCCGAAAGGTAAAAGGAGACGAGAAGCTACAAGGGCTAGGAGAGGCGGTGGCAAGAATCCGCCGCACCCAAAAGGGGAACTCCTGCTCCAGCTCAGCAAATCAGGAGAGGAAACCTCGACCTTCCAGAGTCTGGTCGGCGAGTCGCTAGGGGACGCAGCAGAGGTCCGCGCCCTCCAACAGCGAGTCATCGTTGAATGCAGCGACTTGGGCGAGGTGACCACCAAGGAGGAGATAAGGGACGCCCTCATGTGCCAGGTCCAGTTGGCAAACGTGACACTGGACGACATATCAATAAGGAGAGGGTACGGACAGACGCAGATTGCAACTGTCCGACTTCCGACAGAGGACGCCCGCAGGGCACTCAAAATAGGAGGACTGAAGGACGGCTGGGTAAGAGGCAGACTTAGGGAAAGGGTCAGCGTCACCAAATGCTTCCGCTGCATGGAGTTCGGCCACATGGCCAGACAGTGTAGGAGCGATGTAGATCGTTCTAAGCTGTGCCGGAGATGCGGGAAGGAGGACCACCTTGCAAAAGACTGCGACAAGGACCCCCAGTGTATGTTCTGCAAGGGAAAGAAGGAAGATTGGAGGCATATCGCAGGAAGCGGCAGGTGCCCCCTCTTTAGACAGGCACTTGCAAAGAGGATAGGATGAGGTGCATGCAGCTGAACCTTAACCACTGCGAGGCGGCACAGGCACTACTGAGCCAAGACCCCAGGGAGAGGAAACCGGACGTGGTCATCGTATGCGAACCATACAAACCGGTGCCAGGCAGCGGTTGGGCACAAAGTAAGAGCAGGAAGGCCGCGATCTGGGGCGTCGAGACCCCGCCGCTCGATGTGGATTCGTCAAAGGAGGGCTTTGTAAGAGCTAGCCTCAAGGGTGTAACTTTCTACAGTTGTTACGCACCGCCGAGCTGGGACCTGTCGCGTTTCCAAACTATGTTGGAACACATTGCGGAAGACACTCGTGGGAGGACACCCTTTGTCATCGCAGGGGACTTTAATGCGTGGGCCGTCGAATGGGGCAGCAAAGAGACCAACGCAAGAGGGTACTGCCTACTGGAGCAGTTCTCGTCTCTAGACGTCGGACTGGAAAACGACGGGAAAAAGATGACCTTCTGCAGGACGGGAAGATCCTCAATAATAGATCTGACCTTTCTGAGCAGTTCGCTATGTAGACATTCCACCTGGAGAGTGGGTGACGAATTCACATTTAGCGACCACCAGGCGATACACTTTGAGCTCGGAAAGCGCAACAGAGTCCCCAGGAAGCCAAAAACAACGGGGCCAAAGTGGAAGGATAGTCTACTGGACGTCGCAGCCTTCTCGGACTCCTTCAGGCAACACGAGTGGAACCTAGCTGGTATCTCAGCGGAGAAAGCGCCACGGGAACTGACGCAGAGGATAGCCGACGCATGCCATCACCCCATGCCAAGGAGGAAGCCGTCTCTACGAGGAAGACCTTGCTACTGGTGGACGCAGGAAATAGGCGAGCTTAGAAGGGCTTGTCTCCGAGCGCGACGGCGTGCCCAAAGATCGAGAGGCCGCTACGCCTTCGAAACCAGGCAAGAGGAATTTCGCACGGCAAAACACGGGCTGAAGGTGGCCATCAAGAAGAGTAAGAGCGATTGCTTCCGCCACATATGCGACGAAGCGGAGGTAGACCCCTGGGGTACTGCTTATAAAGTAGTCACCAAAAGGATCAGAGGAATAAGCACCCCTACCCCGACGTGCCCGCAACTGCTGCATAGGATTGTGACAGCGCTGTTCCCCAGGCACCCGCAGAAGGAAGAAGCTAACCTGGACCAGGAGGAACCACCATACGAGCCAGTATCTACACTGGAGGTCATAGAAGCAACCAGGAGAGTTGGCGACCGGAAGGCACCAGGACCGGATGGAATACCCAACAAGGCCCTAAAGCTCGCGGTGGCCACCCGACCGGAACCCTTTGCGGAGACGTTCAACAGTTGCCTCAGGGAGGGAACATTCCCAAAACGATGGAAGAGGCAGCGTCTAATTCTGCTGCCCAAAGGCAACAAGCCAGCAGACGATCCATCGGCGTACAGACCAATCTGCCTGTTGGACACGGTGGGCAAGATGCTTGAAAGAGTGCTGTACAACAGGCTTCTAGAGTTCGTGGAGGAAACAGAAGCACTCTCAGAGGCGCAATATGGATTCCGGAAATCCCGCTCGACCGTGGACGCCATCATGGCGGTAGTTAGCATCGCAGCGAAGGCCATAGAAGGAACAAGATGGAGGTGGGGCACCAAGGAGTACTGTGCCATCGTGACGCTGGACATCCGAAACGCTTTCAACTCGGCCAACTGGTCAAGGATCGAGACGGCGTTGTACCGAATCGGGGTACCGGTATACCTTCTGAGGATGATCTCCAGTTACTTCTCGGACAGGGTGCTGGGCTACGAGACGGACCAAGGAGAGATAGCGTACGAGGTTACGGCAGGAGTCCCGCAAGGATCAGTCTTGGGGCCGCTCCTGTGGAACCTCATGTACGACAGCGTGCTCAGACTGCAGCTACCCCCAGGTTGCCAGCTAATCGGTTTCGCTGACGACCTGGCCCTAGTCGTTGTAGCTAAGGAGGTCCAGAAAGTCGAATTGGTAGCCAATACAGCTATTGAATTAATTTCTGGATGGATGCGGGAAGCCGGTCTGGATCTGGCTGGCCACAAGACGGAAGCAGTCCTCATCACGAGCAGGAAGAAGACGGAGTACGCCACAGTGCGAGTAGGAGCAGACTTGATAAAATCGCAAGACTCCATCAAGTATTTGGGAATGATGTTGGACAACCGCCTAACCTTCCGCTCGCATGTGGAGTATGCTAGCCAGAAGGCAGCGAGGATGCAAGGAGCTCTCTCCCGCACGCTTCCAAATGTTGGTGGACCAAAGACTGGATGCCGAAGACTGATGGCAAGCGTAGTGTCCTCCATCCTTCTCCACGCAGCGCCAATCTGGGCGGCAGCGGTCATAAGCAACCAAAGCCTGCGAAGGAAGTTAGCTGCTCCATACAGGCTAGCCGCGCTGAGGGTCATCTCGGCTTACAGGACTGTGTCCGAGGACGCAGCACTAGTCCTAGCGGGTATGATACCCGTGGACATACTGGCCAGGGAGATGAAAATAGTGTACGAAAAGAGTACGGCGCAGGGAACCATAGGCGGCACGGCGGCCATCCGCAATACAGCGCGACAGGACTCCATCGAAACATGGCAGGAACGGTGGAATCAGAGCGTCAAAGGGAGGTGGACGCATAAATTGATCAGTAGCGCGAAGGAGTGGATCGGAAGGAGCAGAGGCAACGCGGACTACCACATAACGCAATTCCTAACCGCGCATGGGGGCTATCGTAGCTACCTATATAAGTATAAACACGATACCAGCCCATACTGCCCTACGTGCCCAACCGCAATCGAAGACCCGGAGCATGCCCTCTACGGCTGTAAGAGATACGCAGCATGGACGGAGAATATCCCCCCAGCAGAGTTGCTGGTTAGCTTTATGACAGCATCGGAGGATAACTATATATACGTGTACCGTCTCATCAAGCGCATCCAGGATGACCTGAGACGATGCGAGAAAGAGCGGCATGTAGCGGCCTAGAATAGGCCCCCCCTCCCCGCGAAGCAATACCTAACGGTGATCCCGCGGGGGAAGAGGTGTGTATGTGTGTGGGGTGGTTTTAGTACGTATGACTTGACTAGAGCAAGGAATCGTGAATGCCAATGGCACGGGTCATTGGTATCTCATGAAGATTTCCACTGCTCAAGGCGCATCCATGGAAAAAAAAAAAAAAAACACACACACACACACACACACACACACACACACACTGTCGCGTACCTATATAGCTGCTACATAGCCCCCCGATTCACACAGAGCGAATACGAGGCGGTCATCAGGGACATAGCCAACGACGCCAAGGACAGATCCCCGGTCATAATAGCGGGCGATTTCAACGCCTGGGCTACGACCTGGGGCAGGGCCAGGAACACGCCCCGAGGGACAGCGCTATTGGAGGAATTTGCGAGCCTGAACGTCTGTCTCCTGAACGCAGGAAGCACCCCGACATACAGCAAAGCAGGCCGAGTGTCTATCATAGACCTCACCTTTGCAAGCCCGGAGATCGCTCGCCACGCAAAGTGGCAAGTCCTGAGCACGTACACGCACAGCGACCACCTGGCTGTGATGACGGACACAGCCGCCATCGGGAATGCAACAAGCGGGCAACGAGCGCAATTGACTGGCTACAAAGAAGCAACGCTGGATACAGACGCGCTTCTAACAGCAGCAGAGAACCTAGCTGCCGCCGGGGACGCCGAAACAAGCGCGAGATCCATCTCCAGGACCTTCGTAGCGGCATGTGATGCAGCTATGCAGCGAAGGAAGCTAGGAGGAAGTAGACACCGCCCAGTACCATGGTGGAACGAGCACATCGCCCAAGCAAGGAGGGAGTGCTGCGCAGCGCGACGCGCGTACCAGCGATCCAGAGGTACACCACAGTTTGGGATCAAAGGGGCGGCATTCAAGGCAAATCGGAGAGCCCTTAGAGACGCCATTAGAAGCAGCAAGGCCAAATGCTTCCAGCAGCTCTGTGAGGCGGCAGATGCAGAACCCTTCGGAGGGGCATACAAGCTGGTCATGGGAAAGCTCTGTAGGCAACCCACCCCCAAGTGCCCTGTCCTGCTGAGGGAAATAGTCTGCGCACTCTTCCCCCGGCAACCACCACTCCAGGAGGCAGACAGCGTCGAGGATCAGGCACAGGCGGCCACCACCACCTTCTCGGTGAAGGAGGTGCAGGAGGTCACTGCCAAACTGAAGAACGGCAAGGCGGCAGAACCCGACGGAATCCCCAACGCGGCCCTGAAATGCTTGGTCAGTGCCCACCCAGAGGTATTCGCACGGATGTACAACCAGTGCATCCAGGAGCGGTACGTACCACTAGCATGGAAACGCCAGAGACTTGCCCTGGTACCCAAGCCAGGCAAGGACCTAAGCGACCCATCGGCATACCGACCACTATGCATGCTAGATGGTGTGGGCAAGATCTTCGAGAGGCTGGTATGCAACCGACTTGAGGCCGAGCTGACGCAACGGAATGGCCTCTCCACAATCCAGTTCGGATTCAGGGAGCAGAGGAGCACCATCGACGCCATCCAGATGGTTACGAGCTTGGCCAGAGAAGCCATTGCAGGAACTCGATGGGCAGGAGGCTCGAAGGAGTACTGCCTAGTGTGCACGCTAGACGTGCGGAACGCATTCAACTCGGCCAGCTGGAAGAGCATCCTCGATGCACTGGCGAGGAGAGGCACACCCCAATACGACGACACGGAGGATGGAGCGAAGCAGCACATAATCACCGGTGGCGTTCCACAGGGGTCGGTCCTAGGGCCGATCCTGTGGAATGCGATGTACGACGACATCCTGCGTCTGGAACTACCGGAAGGCTGCACGCTAGTGGGCTTTGCGGACGACATCGCGCTAGTGACGGTAGCAAAGCACATCAGCGGAGCAGAGCAGAGATGCAACGCAGCAGTGGGAAAAATAACATCATGGCTCACAGCGAGAAGAAAACGGAGGCTGTGCTCATAAGTAGCAGGAAGGTGGTCGAACAGGCGTGCGTGATGGTTGGCAGCACTGCCATCAGGACCAAGCCCGCCCTAAAATATTTATGGGTAGTACTCGACCAGCGACTTACATTCAAGGCGCACCTGGAGTACGCAAGCGCGAAGGCAGCCACAGCAACAGCGGCCATCAGTAGGATGATGGCCAACACTGGAGGGCCAAGACAACGCAGCAGACAGCTCATCGCCGGAGTTGTCACCTCCATAATCCTATATGGATCGGTTGTGTGGGCACCAGCAATGAGGGTGCCGTCATACAGCAGGGACAGCAGAGGCGCATACAGACGCTGCGCCCTCAGGGTTGCATGCTGCTTCCGGACGGTGTCAGAGGACGCCGCACTTGTGGTGGCAGGCATGGTCCCGCTGGACCTCCTGGCGGACGAGCGGCAGAGCGGCATGGCAGTCAGTAGCGAACGCCGCGAGGGCACTATAGCACGCTGGCAACGGCGATGGGACCAAGCCGAGAATGGAAGATGGACGAGACGGCTAATCCCCCAGCTGAGACCATGGATGCAGCGGAAGAGAGGCCAGATTGACCACTACCTCGGACAACTGCTAACGGGGCATGGCTGCTTCAAGAAATACCTATACCGCTTCAAGCACGCCGACGACCCGTACTGCAGCTACTGCGGGCCAGGAGTAGATGAAGACGCGGAGCACGTCTTCTTTTCCTGTCCCCGCTTTCGTCGGGAACGAGAGATGCTAGGAGAGGCGAGCCTAGGAGTAAGCGCAGACACCCTCACCGAGCGGATGGTAGCCGACGAGCAGACGTGGCACGCGGCTGCCAATATGGCAGCAAGCGTCATAAGGGAGCTGCGTAGGCTGGAGCGATGCCGAACCAACTAGAGCCATAGAAGACACCAAGCTCCGCACCGCGAAGTAATGCCTAGCGGCAGACCTACCCTCAACATTCCCATTCCAACAACCCATCCCCCCCCCACCACCCACTATTGTTAATATTGTTTTCCCAATAAAAAAAAAAAAAAAAAAAAACATACACTGTCGCGAAATTTATGCAATGAACTCGCTTTTAATTATACCCGATACTCAAAATGAGTATTGGGGTATATTAGATTTGTGGTAAAAGTGGATGTGTGTAACGTTCAGAAGGAATAGTTTCCGACCCCATAAAGTATATATATTCTTGATCAGCATCAATAGCCGAGTCGATTGAGCCCTGTCTGTCTGTCCGTCCGTCCGTCTGTCCGTCTGTCCGTCCCCTTCAGCGCCTAGTGCTCAAAGACTATAAGAGCTAGAGCAACGATGTTTTGGATCCAGACTTCTGTGATATGTCACTGCTACAAAAATATTTCAAAACTTCGCCCCGCCCACTTCCGCCCCCACAAAGGACGAAAATCTGTGGCATCCACAATTTTAAAGATATGAGAAAACCAAAAACGTAGAGTTGTAGAGAATGACCATATCTTTAAGACTGCGGAATCTGAATTGGATCGTATTATTATTATAGCCAGCATCAGGAAAACAATTTCATTTTTTCTCGCCCTGTCTCTCTCTAACACACACGTAGCATAGGCGGCTTTGCTTAGAGTAAAACATTAGCGCCTAGATCTCAGAGACTACAAAAGCTAGAGCAACCAAATTTGGTATCCACACTCCAAATATATCGGACCGAGACGAGTTTGTTTCAAAATTTCGCCACACCCCCTTCCGCCCCCGCAAAGGACGAAAATCTGGGGATATTCAAAAATCTCAGAGACTATTAAGGCTAGAGTAACCAAATTTGGTATCCGCACTCCTGTTAGATCTTACTATAAAACGTGTATCTCAAAATTTCGCCCCACCCCCTTCCGCCCACACAAAGGACGAAAATCACATTCGAGAAAACTAAAAACGCAGAATCATAGATAATGACCATATCTATCAGATTGCTGAATCTGGATCAGATCAGATCATTTTTATAGCCAATAGGAACAAATCAATTTTCAGTGGCTACGCAGCGCCCGACGTCACGCTCAGACTGATTTTCTGTCTCTCTCGCACGCACTCTTTGTCGTGTCGTTTAATATTAGCGGCGTCTGCCGGAGGAGAGCCATACTGACTTAGTATCGGGTATAACCGTAGAGTTGCGGTGTCCGCAGCAACTCACAACGTTCCCCCCCGTTTTTTGTTATCTCTCTTCCGCTTTTTTGTTGTAAGAAAAACGCGAGCGCGTCTTTAGTCGCCGGCGTTTAAAAAAGCGCCAAACTCTCTTTATCCGAACATGCAAGTTGCTTTATCGCGTTTTTGCACTATCTTTTTGGGTGTTTTAATTTATATTCATTAACGATTTTGCCTCATTGCCAATTAATCACCTTTCGTTTTCAATGCACTTTCAAAAATTTGGAAATACTTTTGCCTTGTTTCTTTTGTTGTTTTCTTTTCACAATATTTCTTTTTTCTTGCACGCTATTTTTGGTTATTTTTTGCCGTAGTTTTTGTGATTGGCTCACATTTGAAATTCGCTTTGTTCGCAGCCAGTTTCCACCAAAAACTTATGGAAATGCTGCGGCTGGCATATAATTTGAGACTGCGATTGCCGCGACTTGCAATTGGAGTTGAGTTGGGTCGCAGTCCCTCCACAGCGCCTTCTACTCCTGCAACCCACCTCGTCTACACCTCCTCCGCCTCCTCCACCGCCTGCGCCACCCTCGTTGGGTTCGTTGTCGTATGGATCTGTAAAAGGTCAGAGCGTGAGATATGAATTTTAATCTACCCTTTAAGCTACCCTTTCTTCTTTCTGGTTTTATAGTATCTAAGCATTTCACCAGCTACGAAACGTGAGGAGCCAGCAACAGCCAGAGAGACAGATTGCGCTGCGCCAGGCCAAATACCAAATAAACATTCACCAATGGAGCTAAGCGCATATTAGCTAATTTGCGAAAGCCAACAACAGACTACGAATAGCGTCAGACAACCGCTGCAGAAGCGTTTATCTCTATCTAATGAATACGCAAAGCAGAATATGATGAAATCGTCTAAACTTAGATACGGTTTTTAAGGGGCTCGGCTCACGCAATCCTCCAAACGGACAATGAGAGCGACCAGGCTGGAAAGACAGGTGTCTGGGGACAGGCTGGCGAGGATGATTAAATTGGTTTGTTTTTTTTCAGACACATTTCCCTAATAAGCCAATCAATTACCGTTTACTATTCGTTTCAGCCGCTAAACTTCGCCTTGAGCCTCCCGATTGGGGCGCAGTTCGAACGAGACTGAGCCTCTCAGAACGGGCCCGAGCATTTTCTCTTAATTGCGAAAAGAAAGTGAACTCAACATCTGCATTAAAAGCAATTAAATATCTTTTGTGTGTGAGTGAGTATTACCCCCTGCATAGTACATAGATATTGTATCTGTATCTCTCCAGCTTCTCTCAGTGCTTGAGAGAGTAAGCTCTGTTTGGGGTGAGCGGGTGGATCGAGGGGCATCTTCTAATTATACTTTTTTTGGCGCTGCTAATGGTCAGACTCGACTCTGAGCCATGCCATGGAAGTATTCAATAAATTGGAACTAATTGGTGCGATGAAAATCTGTATAGGAAAGGTCAGGGCCAGGCCCATTATTAGATCGAGCTGAAGGCCAATAATCTGTAATGATCCACCCACACTTGACCAAGTAGAAAATGTTCTACTCCATGAAGATGTCACTCCATAGATAATCGCATACAACGCAATCGATAAATCCTTAGTTGTGTTCAGAAAGTCGTAGATAAACCAGACGCCATATGTTATACAATATAGAACAAGTTTTTTATGGTTGCTGCTGCTGTTGTTGTAATTGTGTGTTTTGTGTTCACTTGAAGCGACAAACCCGTTTCGATTTTCACATGTGCCAGAGCTAATTTATGCCGCGCTCTGTTCCTCCACTCCAGCGTTCCACCAAATTACTGGTTTCCTTCGGGGTCTACGCACAGATAAGACCTAAATTTATGTAAGATTATTGTGCATAATTCGAGTTGAAAGGTTTTCCTACCCTGCCGCACCCTCACAGGTCCAGTCCAAATGTTCTGTTATGCATATGAAGTGGTTTTCGGAACAGTCATAAATGTGAGGGCCATATTGGGATAGGGCTGCTGTTTGAGGACGTGCTCTGAGTAGCCAGTCAAGAGTAACGCAATTGAGGCTCCTGATTGTGCTGCTTGGAGAGATTCATGGGAGGGGGGCAAATAGCTCTGTTACAATCCTAAAAGTCATGCCCCCAAATCTTCCACTTCAAACTTGTTTCCTTATTTGGCTAATTTATTTATTTATGAATATCACATCTCATCGTTTTCTTGGAGAAGCATCATCATGATTTACCACCCACTCGAAGCATACCGAGACGCTGACGAACCGTATCTAGATATTTCTTCATTCCGAAATTCGAATCAAACATGCAACTCCCACGTCCGAAACTCAAGCTTTAAGCTCGGCTCCAATCGCTGCAAGCTCACACAGGGATGGGACGGGAGAACAGAACGTGGAACTGAAATGTGGCACAAATATTGAACCCACTTCTTGCCACAGAGCATTGAACCAAAGGCGATGTAAACAAAAGCCCACTTGGAGCTGGTCCCCCAAAGAGCTTGTGACAGCTGTCTGCCTCCAAGTCTCGGGCCCAACTGTCGTCGTCGTTCCAATTGGACAAGCTCACCTTCAAATGCAGTCGTTGCACATGCCCCACATGGCATGGCCATTCCGCATCACTTTCGGTTTGGCCCGGTAACAGATGTCAGAGAGAGGGAAAATAAGTGCACTGGAGTGGACATTGTCTTGTCTTTCGGTGCCTGTTGAAGGTCACGTGGCGTTCCCACCACCAGCTGTACGAGGTGTCGGCTTACAAGATCTAATTTCACGAATAAGTATATAAGTAGGCCATGCGATAAAGTACCCAAAATACCCATGTGCATATGTTTCTTTTCCTTTTTATACCCGATACTCAAAATGAGTATTGGGGTATATTAGATTTGTGGTAAAAGTGGATGTGTGTAACGTCCAGAAGGAATCGTTTCCGACCCCATAAAGTATATATATTCTTGACCAGCATCAATAGCCGAGTCGATTGAGCCATGTCTGTCTGTCCGTCTGTCCGTCCGTCCGTCTGTCCGTCTGTCCGTCCGTCCCCTTCAGCGCCTAGTGCTCAAAGACTATAAGAGCTAGAGCAACGATGTTTTGGATCCAGACTTCTGTGATATGTCACTGCTACAAAAATATTTCAAAACTTCGCCCCGCCCACTTCCGCCCCCACAAAGGACGAAAATCTGTGGCATCCACATTTTTAAAGATACGATAAAACCAAAAACGCAGAATCGTAGAGGATGACTATATGTTCTAGAGTGTAAAATCTCAACCAGATCGTATAATTATTATAGCCAGAATCAAGAAAACAATTTCATTCTTTCTCGGTCTGTCTCTCTCTAACACAGAGGTTTCATGGTCGGCTTTGCCAATTGCAAAATATGAGTTCAAGGATCTCAGAACCTATAAGAGCCAGAGCAACCAAATTTGGTATGCACACTCCTGTGATATCGGACCTTGACCGTTTCGTGTCCAAATTTCGCCACACCGCCTTCCGCCCCCGCAAAGGACGAAAATTTGGGGCATCCACAAATATCAGAGACTGTTAAGGCTAGAGTAACCCAATTTGGTATCCGCACTTCTGTTAGATCTCACTATAAAACGTATATCTCAGAATTTCGCCCCACCCCCTTCCGCCCCCACAAAGGACGAAAATCTGTTGCGTCCACAATATTGCAGATTCGGGAAAACTAAAATCGCAGAATCATAGATAATGACCATATCTATCAGACTGCTGAATCTGGATCAGATCGGATCATTTTTATACCCAAAAGGAACAAATCAATTTGCACTGGCTACGCAGCGCCCGACGTCACGCTCAGACTGATTTTCTGTCTCTCTCGCACGCACTCTTTGTCGTGTCGTTTAATATTAGCGGCGTCTGCCGGAGGAGAGCATGGGCATGTGCCCCTTCGCGTTGCCCGAACCGTGAGAGCATACTACTGCAGGTTAAGGGCAGTCCCATCCGGTGGCTTGGATGTATTTGGACAAGGTCCCTGGTTTGATTACGGACATGTCCGAAATTTCCATGAGGAAAGCGGCCCCGAGAATACGAAGCCCACGATTTCCAAGGGCTGGGCAGTGGCAGAAGAAGTGGGGGACCGATTCCTCCTCCTCCTCGTCGCGACAACTCCTGCAGAAGTCGTTATGAAGGATTGACAGTCTAGAGGCGTGAGTGCCGATCTGCCAGTGTCCCGTAATGGCTCTAGTAACTGCAGAGCACTGTGCTCTGCTGAGTTTATACAGCTCTGCTGAGCGCTTTTTCGATCGATATGGCCATATCAATCTTGAGACTTTACAGGAAACGGTTTGCTGCCATCTCCTATTGGCATTTTGCTCGAACAATTCGTGCATTAGGAGCCTGCACGTAGCCAAGGGCATCGCTACTTGGTCCCTCTCCGGTAGGAGAGGAATCGTAGTACCCTGCCTGGCTAGCTCGTCGGCGGCGTCATTCCCCTCGATGTCCCTGTGGCCGGGGACCCATATAAGGAAGAGATCTAACTGCTCTGCGATCTCGTGCAGAGACCTGCGGCAGTCATTTACAGTCGCTGAGTTCGACGATATTGAGCCTAGAGCTTTGATAGCTGCTTGGCTGTCCGAGAAGACGCACACTAAGTGCGTATCTAGAAGTAATTTGGAGACGATCGAAATGGCCTCCTTGATGGCTTCAACCTCCGCTTGGAACACACTACAGTGATCCGGGAGCCTGAAGCAATGACTGATGTTCAGCTCGCTGCAGTAGACTCCGCCTCCCACGCGGCCGTCTAGCTTTGAGCCATCAGTGTAGAAGTGGACCGCATTTGCAGGTCCTGGTTCGCCCATCTCCCAGTCCTCCCTAAATGGGATTGATACCTGGAAGGGCGTCGAGAGGTGATCACTGGGGATACAGTAATCTGTCCTCTCTGGTAATTGCGGAAGTCTCATCAGGATTCCCGAGTGCGCAACCGCGGATGCTTTCCACAGTCTGGCTTCTCTCATTCTGAGGGCGGAAAGTGTTGCCACCTTCTTTCCCATGAGATCCACAGGGAGGAGGTCCAGCACAGTATCCAGGGCTTCCCCTGGAGTAGTGCGTAGCCCGCCAGTTATGCATAGCTCTGCCATGCGTTGAACTCTGCTGAGTTTATTGAGGCATGTCCTTCTGTCCAAGGCTGGCCACCATACCACCACTCCATAGAGCATGATTGGTCGTATGATGGCGGTGTTGAGCCACCGAACTATATGGGGGTCATTCCCCATTTTAGTCCGATGGCTTTCCTGCAAGTATAGAGGGCCACTGTGGCCTTCTTTACTCTATCCTCTATGCTCAATTTCCAATCGAGCTTTCTATCGAGGATTAGGCCAAGATACTTGGCGTTGTTGCTGAAGACTAGCGTTTCCCCACATAGTCTTGGGGGAATCTGTACCGGAACTTTGTACTTCCTAGTGAAAAGCACCAGTTCCGTTTTAGACGGGTTGACGCCTAACCCGCATTTGTCTGCCCATTTCAACATTTTCGTGAGAGTACTTGTCATGCACTCACACAATGTCTGCGGAAATTTTCCGGAGAATGCTATGGCAACATCGTCCGCGTACGCCACCACACGGCAACCACCCCCCTCTATCTCCCGCAGCAGTGAGTTCACTGCCACGTTTCATAGGAGGGGCGAGAGGACTCCGCCCTGCGGTGTGCCTCTGCTGACAAATCTGGTACACGTTGACGTCCCCAGTGATGCCTCAACCGTCCTGCATTGTAGCATCTGATCGATCAGGCTCACCGTCCTGGAGTCAACGCCCAGATCCGTCAGTGCGCCCGTGATGGCGGTCGGAAGGATGTTGTTAAAGGCGCCTTCTATGTCGAGGAAGGCTACTAGGGTGTACTCCTTAAAATTAAGGGATGCTTCGATGATCGATGTGATCGAGTGTAGGGCCGTTTCGGTGGATCTTCCCTTCCGATAGGCATGCTGGGAGTCTGAGATCAGACTGGACGGAATGCACGCCGTTAGATGCAGCCCCAGGAGCCGCTCCATCGCCTTTAGAAGAAAAGACGATAGACTTATGGGTCTGAAATCTTTTGGGGCAGTGTGCGAGGGCTTGCCTGCCTTGGGTATGAATACGACTTTGGTCTGAAGCCAGGTGTCAGGAATGCACCCGTGGGAGAAGATTCCCTAGTAAATTATTTTGAGCCAGTTAATGGCTTTATGTCCCGCGTGAATCAGTTGGGCAGGGAAAATGCCGTCTGGCCCCGCGGACTTGTAGGGTTTAAAGCTTCTGATCGCCCAGGAAATGTTCTCCTGGCTTAGCAGTCCCAAGATGGCATTTGAGGCGACAGAAGGAGGCGCGAGGTAGTTGGGTCTGTTTTCATCGCAGCCAGGGAAGTGGGTATTTAGGAGAAGATTTAGCGACTCCTCGCTGGACGTAGTCCACGACTGGTCGGTGTTCTTCAAGTAGCCCAGGGGGGGTGTTGGCTTCGAGAGAACTCTGCGCAAGCGTGAGGCTTCTGAGTTACTCTCGATTTCGCTGCAGAACTTACGCCAGGAGGCGCGTTTGGCTTTTCTAAGTTCTTTGTTGTAGGTTGACAGACTGGCCTTGTATTCGGCCCAGTTTTGCTCAACGTTTTCAGCCTTAGCTTTATTGAAGAGTCTCCGGGAGGCTTTCCGGAGTTCACCCAGTTTCGGATTCCACCATTCAGGTTTCTTCCGGCCTCTGTTCTTGCCAGAGGGGCATGCTTTGTCGAGCGCCTTATTGCAGGCGTCGGTAAAGATCTTAAGAAGACGAGACGCAGACCGCACCGGGTATTACTAACCGGAGCGGCTGCGCCTCAGTTCCGAGTTCACAGTTGTGCGAGCCGACCCGTCATCCGTTTGTCCCCCTGTAGCACCCGATGGCTGACGGCTGCCATACTGACTAAGTATCGGGTATAACTGTAGAGTTGCGGTGTCCGCAGCAACTCACAACGTTCCCCCTCGTTTTTATACCCGATACTCAAAATGAGTATTGGGGTATATTAGATTTGTGGTAAAAGTGGATGTGTGTAACGTCCAGAAGGAATCGTTTCCGACCCCATAAAGTATATATAATCTTGATCAGCATCAATAGCCGAGTCGATTGAGCCCTGTCTGTCTGTCCGTCCGTCCGTCTGTCCGTCTGTCCGTCCCCTTCAGCGCCTAGTGCTCAAAGACTATAAGAGCTAGAGCAACGATGTTTTGTATCCAGACTTCTGTGATATGTCACTCGACTGCTGCCGCCCCCACAAAGGACGAAAATCTGTGGCATCCACAATTTTAAAGATATGAGAAAATCTAAAACGTAGAATTGTAGAGAAGGACCATATCTTTAAGACTGCGGAATCTTAATTGGATATTATTATTATTATAGCCAGCATCAAGAAAACAATTTCATTTTTTCTCGCCCTGTCTCTCTCTAACACACACGTAGCATAGGCGGCTTTGCTTAGAGTAAAACATTAGCGCCTAGATCTCAGAGACTACAAAAGCTAGAGCAACCAAATTTGGTATCCACACTCCAAATATATCGGACCGAGACGAGTTTGTTTCACAATTTCGCCACACCCGCTTCCGCCCCCGCAAAGGACGAAAATCTGGGGATATTCAAAAATCTCAGAGACTATTAAGGCTAGAGTAACCAAATTTGGTATCCGCACTCCTGTTAGATCTTACTATAAAACGTGTATCTCAAAGTTTCGCCCCACCCCCTTCCGCCCACACAAAGGACGAAAATCTGTTGCATCCACAATATTGCACATTCGAGAAAACTAAAAACGCAGAATCATAGATAATGACCATATCTATCAGATTGCTGAATCTGGATCAAATCAGATAATTTTTATAGCCAATAGGAACAAATCAATTTGCAGTGGCTACGCAGCGCCCGACTTCACGCTCAGACTGATTTTCTGTCTCTCTCGCACGCACTCTTTGTCGTGTCGTTTAATATTAGCGGCGTCTGCCGGAGGAGAGCCATACTGACTTAGTATCGGGTATAACCGTAGAGTTGCGGTGTCCGCAGCAACTCACAACGTTCCCCCTCGTTATTTGTTATGGATATGCCCAAAGGAATCGACTGGGTCCACAGATAAAGGCGATTCGAGGGCTTGAGTACTTAGAAAGGGTATGCTTAGGAGACTTTATAGATATTCCACTTTTCCAGTATTTGCATAGAATGTGCATTAGAAAATCAAATGCTAACGGTGTTAACCAATCAATGTGAACATTGACTTTCAATTGTATCAATTAAAGTTGTTTTTCATTGCATTGTCGGGTAATTTGTCAGCATACTTCCCCTTCCCCCCACAAACCGCACAATTAACGCGAACATGATCCATTCACAGTACCCGAAACCGATTAACCGCAGTTCCCACCTGTTAGATCATCATTATGAGGGGGAGATCATTATGGGTAGATGTATTATAATTGAGGCAACAGGCTTTCGCTGGATCGTTGAAGAAGAAAGCCATAAAGAGCAGCACCCATAGCCAGACCCGTAGCCGTACTCGAACAGGTTGAAGTCACACTTTGGAGACTCTGCTTTGTTCCCAGTGCTGATGTCATTCGGTAATCATCTAAGCCCCGTCCCGTCGCACGGGGTTTGCTTAGAACTCGACAGCACGTCACTCGACTCGAGAGTCGAGAGTAGAGTCGACTAGTCGTGCGAAGGTTACACACAGAATCTTGAGACGAAACGAAAAACACTTTCAGAGGCGTGTTCTGTTCCGTTCGCCGGATCTCAATTTCAAATCAGAGAAGTCAATAAGTATTTGTCTGTACACCGCCCGTGTTTGATGTTAATTGCAGCTCTACCCATGCATACATGTATCCCCTAAATAGTATCTGTGTGCATATCTGTAGCCTTATGCAAATCTCTTGCTGAAAGCAATAGAAAAGCATTTGCCAGCCTGCCTCTTGTTGGGCTTTTTGGAGCGTTGCAAATATGCATAGAAAATATTTACCAACTGTGAAATATGTTGCGTTTTTTTGTTTTGTGGACGGAGCGGGAAGGAAACCCCACAGAAACTAAAGAAAAAGAAAAACTGATGATAGCTTGATTGGTATTTATTGCTGGAACTGTCAGAGATTGCGATTTGAAATATGTTATTAAAGATACAGATAGTTATTTCATATATGTATCCATATTTTGTACATAATTTCCTCTCTGTATTCTATTATTATGATTATCTCTAGATCTGCATTCAAGTTTTAAATTTTTAACAAATTTCCATTGGCCAATTACTCTCCTCTACTTTGTTGATCTTCTCTACCAGGGCTAACCACATTCCATGCCAACTCATGCTGCCACATGTTTCGACTGCGTCGCCTCGCGAAATTCCAAAAGCCAATTAACGTCAAAGTTAACGAGTCCAAGCCATTTGGCTTGGGTACAGTAAACACCCCCACACTGACTCCCAATCCCTTGCCCCCATAAGCAAATCAGTTACTTAGCCTCGATCTGCAATTAGCACACAAATGGCGACCGAGGAGCCGGCAATGAAATGGCGAAATGCCGGGCCGAAAGGAGTTTCCTCGGGCCACTGTGGGTTAATCGATTAAACACCCTGAAGGGAGGAGCGAAAGTTCTCGGAAAACATGGCTATAAATGGTATAATGACGCCAGACATTAAAGCCGCACCCAGCTGGCCAGTCGGCGGTGGATGTAATATCCTTTGGCTTGGGGACTGGGGGTTGCCCCGGGTTGTTGTTGTTTGTGCTTCCGTTCTTTTCTGTTGTTGTGCGGCAAACAACTTTGAGTGGACTTGTTGTGCCCGGCTGGGGCAGCGGTGGCCATGGAGCGATTCCATGTGTTGTCCCTACTCCTTTTATCTGACCAAATACATCTGATCCTGCAGGGAAGCACCCACTGATTGCCTCCTTGCATGCCAACGGTGACCAAACAACCAACCCAAACGAGAGCCTACCAAAGCCAAAAACTAGAGCAAGACTTCCATATACCCCACAAATATATGGTATGTGTGTCCCTGGCCATATCTTATCGGATAGATAAAAAAAATGCATGGTAGTAGGCTAAAATCAAAAGAGAAACTGAGCGACCGGAGAACCTTATCTCTACGCTGGGCTCTGTCCGAGCCTATCAAGATGCAAGCAAAATACCAACGCGGATGAGGTATGGGAATTAGCCTAGGAATGGGAATCTCTATATGAGTGCTGGATAAATACATTTTGCGCATTAATTTAATATTTTGTTTCCAATACCTGCGCTATATTTATTCGACTCTGGGGATGATAAGGCAAACTCAAGGTGGAGATATGTCTGGAGAAAGAATAAACGATGATAAGTTGAGGCTAAGATGTATAGGTATAAAGAGAATGGAAAGTTGAACAAATAGTGAATGAAAAAAGAGGTAAATAAATAGAAAAGAGCACTAGAGCACTAGAATAAATAGAAGCTACAGAGATATCCGATATCTTTAGACTCGATCTAGTATTCCATTAAAGAAATTACACTCTTCCGCTACGAAACATTTCCCATCATTAGATAGATACCTCATCTATAGTACTGTCTATAGTACTTCAGTTTATAGTACAACTAGTTGTTTGCTCTCGAGTTCTAGATGTTTACTTCTCCATAGGTGGGTCTCTCTGTATGCGTAATGTTCAAGTGTGTTTACCTTATCGATACAGAAAAAACTGCTAATGAACAATTCATGGCTATAATGGTGACTAAATAATTGGCTATTAATATAGCTATTTAACTTATCAACAAATTCCAATCCGAAATGAGCTTTAAACTTACCTTGGGGCGGACGAGTATTCCTTTGGAAGAGTTGCTGGCGCTCTAAGTAATTGAAAATCCTGAAAGTCCGGTCAATGGAGCTCCCCCTTGAGATGGATTAAAGCCCTCTCATATCATATATCATATCACAATCACCCATACACACAGACACTCGCACTCACACAGGTAGAACGGAAAAGTGGGATCAACCTTCTGGGCGCCACTTTCCCCCTTCCCCTTTCGATAAACTGCTGGCCCCAACAATGAGGAAAGTTTTACTTATTTATGCAATTTTTAAAAGAAATCAGGTTTTATTTTTTCTCAAAAAAATATTTATTGTCTTATTTTATTTTTTTTTTTGCTGCACACACGCGACGACAACGACAGCGACGACGGCGACTCCAACGTCTCGGCGATTAAACGAGCGCACAACGAATGAGCCGCTCCGCGTCTCTGAGGCCATTGGGTGCTCTCTGCCTCTGCCCGGCTCTGCCCGGCTCTCTGCTCCGCCCTCGCTCAGCTGCGCGTCGTCGTCGCTGGGGCCCCGTTCAGAGCTGCGTCACTACGAAGTGAACTTTTTTTGCAACCCGGTTTGAGCCGAATTTGTTGGGGCCATAATGCGAGCCCATAAGGCCTGCAGGGAAGACAGAGTATTGGAGGGCAGAAGGTGGGGTAGCAGGGTGTCAGCGTGGGCATCTTGTTAATGTGACAGGTTTCGCCTTTGTTGCAGTCCAAAATGAATGCCTCCATTTGATCTCCACCTCCGCTGAATGGCTCTTGTTGCTCGCTTTTTGGCTATTTTTAATTTTTTCGAAATTTCTCCTGAAAAAATGACACTTGACGCGTGTCCACGGGATTCTGGCTGGCAGTCGTTTAGATAAATGTTTCCGCTACTGAAATTTATTTGAAACAATTTGAACAGAGCCCGAGAAAACCGGCATAAATTACACAAGGGAAATGGGCGTGTCAGGTGGGCAACAGCTAAATTAAAACGCCGACGCGTGGCAAAGCGTCTGACAGATCGCACCAGATCGGGTCAGATCCGATCAGACCGGAATGCAGGGGCCCACGCTGAAGCAATTACGAGTATGGTTAATTGTTTGGGGAACAAATGTACACGACAATCGAAGAAAAAGGCAACAAATTGATCAAGAATCGAGAGAATTGAGATCAATTCTTAATAGACTGATGAGTATACAAAATGTACTATACTTATATTTTTCTAACACTTTACACAGAACAATCACTTTAATAAAATAGCTCTTTGAGGAAAGACTGCCTCCGGTTGGTAGGATTATATCGTAGACAGAATCAACTTTGTTGACGACGCTTTTTGTACCCTCGATTACAGCTCTAATTGCAGGTATATATAAATATTGCTTGGATAACACGGAGTTCTAGGTGGTTCTAAAAACAGTAGCACTGCAGATGAAATGCTTGCATGGGTGGGAGCTGTAGGAAGAGTAGCTGAGGCAGATGCGTACTTCTGGCTGGGCGTGTAGTACATGGAGTGCAGGAAGAGGCGGGTCACCTCGCCAATTACCGAGCGGTCGGGTATGCTCTGGGCCATGCCGTACAGGGCCATCTTTCCGACCACGGGCTGGCCAGGATCCTTCATGATCTCCGCCGTGCAGCTGCGAACGTCGGCAATGAAATTGTCTGCCACTCCGGCCTGGGTGTGCACGTCCGTGTCGCAGATGTGGATACTGGTAGACAGAATACCAAATTTTAAGCATGGTTAACTATGGTTTTAATAGATCTATCATACCCAGAGGGGAACTGCAGGACATTCAGGTTCCAGCCGAGCTTGCAGAGCGAGTCCGACAGTCGGAAGATATCAAACACATTCGATCCAAAGGCAATGACGGAAGTGGCTGGCTTGCCAAACACAAACAGCCCATCGATGTCGCGAACACTGTGGAGTTTCGATAAGGTCAGCCGTAGTCCAAGTGCATTCGTACCCAGTCTTACCCCCTCTCAATGTAGCGAGCCGTGTCCACAATTCGGTTGGTAGCCTCCAAATAGCCATCGTAGCCGAAGCTCATCATGGTGGCCCAGCAGGCGGCGATGATGCCTCCGGCACGGGAACCATTTACAGAGGGTAAGCCGTAGACGCCGCCTGGCCAGCCGGTGGTCACTGTGAACTGGTGATCCTTGAACTTCTCCTCAGAGTACAGGATCACCGACGATCCCTTTGGAGCAAATCCGTATTTGTGCGTGTCGGCAGAGATGCTGGTTACGCCCTTAACGTCAAAGGGCGTCTACGTGGACGGGAATGTCGTACTTTACGCCCAGAGCGGCGATGGCTTCGATGTCGTCGATAGTGCCGTAGGGGAAATTGGGAGCAGAGCCAACCAGCTGGAGCGGCATAAGGCTAGAATTAGTGGGGATAAATTGGGGAAACATGGGTCAATCCTCACCAGAATGGTGTTCCTATTGATGGCACGCTTGAACTTCTTCATGTCGACCTCGAAGGTCTCCGGATCGACGTCCACAGATCTCACATGGATGTTGAAGTATTGGCCACCCTTGTCGAAGGCCGCATGCGCGGTGCGTGGCACGACTATGTTCGGCCTGGTGATTCCCTAGTACTCGCGAGCGTAGTCCCGGTATGCCTTCATGGCCATCACAATGGATTCGGTGCCGCCGGTTGTCATGGTGCCGCAGCTGTCGTTGCTTCCATGGAACAGATTGCAGGCCATACGCACCACCTCGGCCTCCATTTTGCAGACGCCCGGGAAGAGGTCCGCATGGAGGGGATTCGTGTACGACGCCTTGCCATACACCTCCGTCACGAGCTGCACCAGCTCCGGGTTGTAGCCGTACACGGCACCGGAGACGCGACCGTCGCGCCATTCGTAGTGACCTGTCTTTAGATGGTCGTCCACCGGCTTCAGGATCACCTCCTTGCTCAGACCCTTCTCGGGCAGCGTCACCGTGTATGTGAGGTCTGCGTTGCTCTCCTTGATCGCCGATTCGAAGTCATTGTTGGCCTTGGTAAGCTCCGCCTCCACCTGTCGCCGAACTGCGGGTATTTTCTTGGCAAACCTGAAGAACTGCCGCCTGCCACGCGTGTAGAGACCTGCAACAAACAAAGCGATGGAGGAATGATCGCCTGATCAACTAATTTCAATATTCCCCTATCGAATAACCTAATGCATGCTTATCTAAAGGCGTATCGAACCATGAAATAAAATTATGAATCATTATACCCGATACTCAAAATGAGTATTGGGGTATATTAGATTTGTGGTAAAAGTGGATGTGTGTAACGTCCAGAAGGAATCGTTTCCGACCCCATAAAGTATATATATTCTTGATCAGCATCAATAGCCGAGTCGATTGAGCCCTGTCTGTCTGTCCGTCCGTCCGTCTGTCCGTCTGTTCGTCCCCTTCAGCGCCTAGTGCTCAAAGACTATAAGAGCTAGAGCAACGACGTTTTGGATCCAGACTTCTGTGATATGTCACTGCTACAAAAATATTTCAAAACTTCGCCCCGCCCACTTCCGCCCCCACAAAAGACGAAAATCTGTGGCATCCACAATTTTAAAGATATGAGAAAACCAAAAACGTAGAATTGTAGAGAATGTCCATATCTTTAAGACTGCGGAATCTTAATTGGATCGTATTATTATTATAGCCAGCATCAAGAAAACAATTTCATTTTTTCTCGCCCTGTCTCTCTCTAACACACACGTAGCATAGGCGGCTTTGCTTAGAGTAAAACATTAGCGCCTAGATCTCAGAGACTACAAAAGCTAGAGCAACCAAATTTGGTATCCACACTCCAAATATATCGGACCGAGACGAGTTTGTTTCAAAATTTTGCCACACCCCCTTCCGCCCCCGCAAAAGACGAAAATCTGGGGATATTCAAAAATCTCAGAGACTATTAAGGCTAGAGTAACCAAATTTGGTATCCGCACTCCTGTTAGATCTTACTATAAAACGTGTATCTCAAAATTTCGCCCCACCCCCTTCCGCCCACACAAAGGACGAAAATCTGTTGCATCCACAATATTGCACATTCGAGAAAACTAAAAATCATAGATAATGACCATATCTATCAGATTGCTGAATCTGGATCAGATCAGATCATTTTTATAGCCAATAGGAACAAATCAATTTGCAGTGGCTACGCAGCGACCGACGTCACGCTCAGACTGATTTTCTGTCTCTCTCGCACGCACTCTTTGTCGTGTCGTTTAATATTAGCGGCGTCTGCCGGAGGAGAGCCATACTGACTTAGTATCGGGTATAACCGTAGAGTTGCGGTGTCCGCAGCAACTCACAACGTTCCCCTCGTTTTATAATGAGAATGTGTCGATCGGTAGTCGCTGGAACACGATAGCATATCGTGGAAGCCAGACAGGTCTTGTGCGAAGTTGCCGAACGGAAAGGAACTTTTTCCAAGAATTCGGGTTCCAACTGGTTGCTTTAGAAAACCGATTGTAATTCCAATTTTGGAATTCGTATAACGTTTTCCATTTAGGGGATTAGTCATTAGAAATCTCTTGTGCTTCCAAACAGGTGCCACCTGACTGATAAAGGAGCTACAAGGGAGAGCCCATTGAAAACTAAATTCCAACTAGCGGATTAGCGGATATTCTTATCGAAGCCAGAAGCTATGCCGTTTGGCTATATATAAATTGTTGTGTATATATAAATTTGGTTTCTAATCTATTGTAATCTGTTCCCAGATTAAACGCAAAAGTTCAGGAAGGGCACACAACGGGTGCATGGCACTCGAACTCTATTATATAAGGCACAAAGTACATAGTACATGGGTATACATAAGTACCGATTTCGATTTCTTGAGTCAAACTACAAAAATGGGCCGGCTAGGCTGGGTATTTACTTGGTGGGCTGCGTAGGAAAGTGCAAGCCGCGGCAGATAAGATTGTTTGATGGATTATAATTTATGACGCCGCCGACAACGGCGTGAAAGGAATCGACAAACACTAGGTGGCCTGACTTTTGCCTACGAGTGCCTACTTGTAGATAGTGATGTATTTTGAGAAGACCTCTCTCTCAGTGGAAACTCACTTTCATTCTTACAGACAAACGTCCAGAGCCAGAGCCGGTTATGGATTTTGCGTTCCGGAGAGTAAGAGCCAAACACTGCCGCACGCGCACGCCTCTGGCAAATAACTGATTCGAAGCGTGAATGTGGGCTACAAAGTGGTCGACTAAACGCTGATAAAGGTCTGGGCATGTAGTATCTCTCGAATTTAGTTGATACGATACGCCACTATGCTATATTATTGCACCAGCTGATGCAGGCACGCAATGAAAACAAAGGCTCGGCTAAGTGTTTGATGAGGCGGCTGGTGCGTTGTCGGTTACTCACCTCTGTAATCTGTAATCAGGCTTGTTATAATGCAATTCACTTTATCGTTGTTTTGGTATGTGGGGACACAAACGTGTCTCCAGTCGGTGTTCCGCTGGATTCCTTGGTGCCGGTGCTCCGCTGACGGTTCTCGCACCAGGTTTTCGGCCTGGCCAGTACCGGGCTGCTGCTGCCGATGTCCGCCGCTTCCGCTGATGTTAATGCCTGCCGCTGATGTCTTGGTGGGATCGTCGTCTCCACGATCACCAATTTTGCGGCCTCCACTATTCTCCACCGGAAAACCTCCCTTTTTTTCTTCCTCGCCCCGTTTCCTTTTCTCCCACGCAACTCTGCCACTGCTTCCCAGGTTCCACTATAGATGCCGCTGTCTCTTCCTTCTCCAGCCCTGATACCTATCGGCTCTCTGCAAAACCGCCCATAACACCACACTACCGTTTCCAGGATTACTCCGTCGAAACGGGAGTGCCAAGCAGGCGGGCTTTTTCAATTAAGGGGCCCCAAACGTAGGCCATCGCCCACACCCTGAGATTGAGAGTCTCTGGCTCCATCGACTGAGATGCCTGGGCTACTGCTTCAGATCCTTTGCGTGAAACACCCCAATACGTGAGCCTTGCAACGTCTCCAGCTCGTACAGACTGTTGCCCATACTCCGGATCACTCGGCACTTGACTTATTTTGGTTTGAACTTCGCGTTGAATTTGTCTTTAAATTTGCTCAACACGAAATTCCGCTTGTATATCTCCTGACCCGGTGTGTACCTAATTTCTCGAGCTTTTCGATTATACCTGTTCTTCGCTCTGTTGTAGGCTTCATGAGAGTTTCCTCGGACCTCATTTCGGACTATTTCCATCTTGTCACTCCTCGCCAAGGGGGACATTTGTGCATCATTTAGGGCGCCCAGTCTGCGTGCCAATTTATAATCTCGGTCGCTAGTAAACATGTGCTGCCCAAACAACACGAAGTATGGCGACGTCCCGATACCCGTGTGTATAACGCTCCTAGCCACACACTGGATCTCCGTCAGCTTCTCGTCCCAGCGCGTGTGATCCTCACTAGCGTATGTCCTTATTGCTGCCAGTACAGTCTGGTTCACTCGTTCGGCCGCGTTCGCCTGCGGTACATAGTTCCCCGACTTCAGGTGCGTTATGCTTCTCCTATCCAGGAATTGAGAGAATTCAGCTGACACAAATTGCTTTCCATTATCGGTATGCACTATTTCAGGCACGCCAAACTTCGCGAGACCTCGGCGTGCAAGAATCGGATCACGGCCGAAGACGTCGCCTTAGGCAAAGCCATCAACCAGACATATCTGGACATGTGATCGAGGACTATTAGTATGACTACATTGCCACTTCGAGTCCTCGGATATGGACCCAGGAAATCCAGGTACAGTTTTTGAATCGTCCTCTCGGTTCTGGTTTCGGCCCCCATAAGTGGACGGTGAACCTGTGTTGAATGTTTTGTTTCTTTGCAGGTGTCACAATCAGCCACATATGCCTTCACCTGCACGGTCATCCGGGGCCAATAATAGAACTGTCGCAGCCGTCCCAGTGTCCTCGCGATTCCTCCATGCATTGCCACATCGCTGTCGTGAGCCTGTTGGATCAGTGTGCTCGTCAGGGCTTCCGGGATCCATAGCTTCCACGAAAACTCCTCTAATTCCGGCCGGCCAAATTGTGTGCGCTTAAACAGCAGTCCTTCCTCCACCTTCAGGTCTGGGAACTCATCCTCATCGCTCTGGACCGACTCGATTTTTCTTCGGTATTCTTCATCCTCGAATGCTGTGGTGTCGAACTCCAGGAAGTCGATAGCGTCAACGTCAAAGGGACGTGACAGCATATCGGCGACGATATTTTCCTTTCCTTTGCGGTGCTCGATTTCGAAGTCATAAGCCTGGAGAGCCAACGACCACCTGGATAGCCTCCCATCCAGTTCTTTGAATCGCATGAGCCACTGCAAACTCGCGTGATCTGTTATCACCGTGAATGGCATCAGTTCTACGTATGCACGGAACTTCTCTATGGCTCTTACCGCCGCCAGACACTCCTTCTCTTGTACGCTATAGTTAAGCTGTGCCCCTCTTAGCTTCGCCGAAAAGAATGCGATCGGGTGCTCTGCTCCTTCATCATCCCTCTGGAAGAGAACTGCTCCAATCCCCACGTGACTCGCATCACACTGGATGAAGAAGTGCTTCTTAAAGGCTGGGTGATGTAGCACGGGGGCGCTGGGAAGTGCTTTTTTGAGCTCCTCGAAAGATTTTCCTGCCTCCTCCGTCAGCTTAAATTGCCCTTTTCCTTTCAGACAGTCTGTCAGAGGAGCCGAGAGTGCCGAGAAATTTCGCCGATACCAGCCAGCTGTCCCCAAAAATCTCCGGATTTGTCTCACGTTCCTTGGCATTGGTATTTGGGTGATCGCCTGTACTTTCTCCGGATCTGTCCTAAGTGCGCCGTCGCCTACGGTGTACCCTAAATACTTTAAATATTTATAGCCGAATTTCGATTTTTTTTCTTCCAATTGTCAGGTTTGCCTCCTTGAGACACTTGGCCACTTCCTCTAACAGGTGTATATGCTCCTCAAACGTCCGGGAAATAACTAGTAGATCGTCTAAGTATACAAAGACATGGCTTCAGAGTCGTTGTGGAATTACTCGATCCATCAACCGACACAGCCGTTGGGCTGCATTGCACAACCCGAAGGGCATCGATTTAAATTGATAGAGTGGTCTGCCCGGCACCGTGAATGCTGTGTACGGCCGACTTTCAGGCTCCAGCTCTATCTGCCAAAATGCGTGCTTTAAATCGATGCTGCTGATGTACACCGTATCCTCTACGCGGCTCAGAATTGACTCGATGCTCTGCAGCGGGTAAGCATCCTTTACGGGTAATTTGTTTAGTTTCCGCGCATCCAGACACAATCGGGTTTTTCCCGGCTTTCGTACCAGCGTCACGCGGTTGCTCCACGGGCTCTCGCTGGTTTCGATGACTCCGAGACGCAACATTTCGTCCACCTCGGCAAACAACAGCTCTTCCACCGCGGGAGATATCGGGTAGAATCGCTCCTTTACGGGTACGGCTCCCTCGATTAATTGAATTTCGTGCCTTTCGAGCGTCGTTCTTCCAAAACCATGTGTGTCGAATGCCCTGAAGTTGTTCTTCACCTGGTCCAGACGTGTCTGCTGCGTGTGCGTCAACTCGTGCGGTTCCGTTGGTCTACTCCTAGTCAGCACCTCAGCATCAATTTCGGCTAATTCCTTGTGTCGTTCTAAGCATACTATATGCGGAGCCAGACCAAACTTCCGCCAGAAATCGACCCCTAGGTACAGCGGTTGTTTCAGCGAGGGACACACGAACAACTCCATAGTCTGCTTCTGGCCTCCATACGTCATTACCGTCGACACATGTCCCAGTATTTTATGAGGAGTGCCGCCCGCTGTTTGTACTGAGAATTTCTTTATGTCTTGAAGTTTCAGCTCCAATTCTCCTATCGGTTCCAGGCCGCCTTTCCCCAGAAGGGGGAAGGCCCCTGTATCCAGTAGTCCCATCAGCGTCCTCGGGCCCAACTTCACTCGTGCGAATGGCCTGTCATCCTGACGAATTGCCGAGTGGACTGCAGCACACACCTGGAGCCGCCTCCTCTTGCGCCCCTGAAACCTGTCCCGAGCCCGCTGTGCTCTGACTGCTCCCGTTCGGATACTCTCATCGACTTCGTCCCCCATTATCCGATTCCTGGCCTGTTCGTACTGCCGCTGTCTTGGCTTGCGCTCGGACCATCTAGCTTCGGGTAATACCGCTTTGTTAACCTTATATATGGTAGTGTAAATATTCTTATTGCTACTTCTTTCCTTAGGTGTATCTAATTTAACGTTGGGGGGCCTATCTATTGGCTGCTTCGCGGCGACGTGGAACTCGACTCCTCCAATTGCGTCGTGCTCCTTTTCGCGTTTCCCGGCCGACATTTAGGGCATTTAGGGAGGATGACCCCGGCCAGCCCGCACTTGTAGCAGAACAGGTTACGCACGGCCGACTCACACTCAAAATAGGTGTGACACGGCTGAGCGCAATTCCAGCACTTCAGCTGGGTGCGGTCGCCTCCGGATTCCCTTGTCCTATGGACAGCATCCAATGCCTCGGTCTGTTCCTCCGGGTCGTGAGTGTTCGCATCCAATTCATGTACTTTGTGATCTTCCCTGCGCCTACTACCTCCATGGTCTGGACCGCTCCTTGTCCATCGCGTCGCCAGCAGTTTTTCGGCGTCCGCACACTCTTCTCGCAGCTTCTGTAGATTTGGTATCTGCATTGGATAAATCACCCTCGAAATTGCATCCCTAATATTGATCTTTTTGATCTTTATTAGATCATAATCCGAGAACGGATTCAGCAATCTCGACCTTAACACCAACATCTCCTGGATGTACTGGTCCGCCGACTCCCCGTGGCGTTGTCGGCGTTCCCCGAGCTCTTGCTCTCGCTCGAACTCTGTCCGACGAACTTGAAACTGCTGCTGGAGACCATATCTCAGATTCGGCCAGTCCGGCATTCCTACCGTCCGAACATGCATCCAGTACCAATCCCTTGCGTGGCCACTGACCAATGTGTGAAAGGCTTTCTGTAGATGTCTGTAGATGCTCCACCCGGAATATGAATTCCGCCACAGGCATCCCCTTTGGATCGCCGTCGAAGCTAAGTCCCCATCTTCGTATCTGCACTTGCTCCTGCCTAGCCTCTCCGAAACTCGGTCGATTCCTGTTAGGGTTTGCTCCTGCGCCCATCCCGTTGAACAGCCACTCCTCCACGGGTCTGTGATCGGCTTGGGTCCTCTGATCGGCCTCCAATGTTCGGTTGTTCACGAACAAGTGCGTTGGATGTGCTTGCTGGTTCGCGGGTGCTTCCTGTTGACCTCCTCCCAGACTGGTTGCATTTGATTCCCGATTCCTTCCATTCGCATCACTCGCCGTTCGCTCCGCTTTTAACGAACCCACCACAGCGTTGATCTCTCGCATGAACTCTAGCATGTCCGCTTGCATTGACGATCTCAGCGCTTCCATTTGCTGCCCGAGCGACGCTCGGTAGGACTCCTGTGCTTGGGATAAGGCTGCGTTCACGGCTGAGCTTAACTCGGACGGTAACACCAGGTCCTTACGGGTTCGCTGTTGACCTCCTACCGCTCCGACCTCTGGGTCCTCCTGGTACAACCCCGCATGTACGTTTTCCGCCACTTGCGACGGCCCTTCCGGCCTACTGCCGGCTTTACCGTCCTGGGACCGAGTCGTCGGCATGTTGTACGGCTGGTACCTGCGCTGTGCCTCTGGGCTACGCCTTGTCTTTCCCGACCCTTTAAAAATCTCCGGGTCACTCATCAACCAATTTTCCTAACGTACTCCTTTCCATCGTCTATTCCCTATTTACTTAACTATCTTGGTGATACATTAATTGGATTGTTTATTATCTGACTACCCTACTCCACTAAACACCTAGTTCCTGGCTACGTAATCCTCAAAACCTTCAATCGTAACAAGAAAACAAATAAATAAATAGTGCAATAAATAAACGAGGGGGAACGTTGTGAGTTGCTGCGGACACCGCAACTCTACAGTTATACCCGATACTTAGTCAGTATGGCTCTCCTCCGGCAGACGCCGCTAATATTAAACGACACGACAAAGAGTGCGTGCGAGAGAGACAGAAAATCAGTCTAAGCGTGACGTCGGGCGCTGCGTAGCCAGTGCAAATTGATTTGTTCCTTTTGGGTATAAAAATGATCCGATCTGATCCAGATTCAGCAGTCTGATAGATATGGTCATTTTCTATAATTCTGCGTTTTTAGTTTTCTCGAATCTGCAATATTGTGGATGCAACAGATTTTCGTCCTTTGTGTGGGCGGAAGAGGGTGGGGCGAAATTCTGAGATATACGTTTTATAGTGAGATCTAACAGAAGTGCGGATACCAAATTTGGTTACTCTAGCCTTAATAGTCTCTGAGATTTGTGGAAGCCCCAGAGTTTCGTCCTTTGCGGGAGCGGAAGGGGGTGTGGCGAAATTTGGACACGAAACGGTCAAGGTCCGATATCACAGGAGTGTGGATACCAAATTTGGTTGCTCTGGCTCTTATAGGTTCTGAGATCCTTGAACTCATATTTTGCAATTGGCAAAGCCGACCATGAAACCTGTGTGTTAGAGAGAGACAGAGCGAGAAAGAATGAAATTGTTTTCTTGTTTCTGGCTATAATAATTATACGATCTGGTTGAGATTTTACACTCTATAACATATAGTCATCCTCTACGATTCTGCTTTTTCGGTTTTATCGTATCTTTAAAAATATGGATGCCACAGATTTTCGTCCTTTGTGGGGGCGGAAGTGGGCGGGGCGAAGTTTTGAAATATTTTTGTAGCAGTGACATATCACAGAAGTCTGGATCCAAAACATCGTTGCTCTAGCTCTTATAGTCTTTGAGCACTAGGCGCTGAAGGGGACGGACAGACGGACAGACGGACGGACGGACAGACGGACAGACGGACAGACGGACGGACGGACAGACAGACAGGGCTCAATCGACTCGGCTATTGATGCTGATCAAGAATATATATACTTTATGGGGTCGGAAACGATTCCTTCTGGACGTTACACACATCCACTTTTACCACAAATCTAATATACCCCAATACTCATTTTGAGTATCGGGTATAATAAGTGAGGGGGGGGGGGGGGGGCGGAGGGGGTTTGTGTGTGGGGACACAAACGTGTCTCCAGTCGGTGTTCCGCTGGATTCCTTGGTGCCGGTGCTCCGCTGACGGTTCTCGCACCAGGTTTTCGGCATGGCCAGTACCTCTGCCAGCTGCGGAATCGGAATCACCATGCAGACTCGCACCTTTGTCAACCATCTGGGTCGCAAGCGCTGTCCGCACATCACCATCGTGGAGAAGAACAAGTGCATGCGGCCATACTGCACCTACGAGCAAGTGGAGCTGCCCGATCCGACTTGTCCCACCACACAGTGGAGTGATTGGAGCCCGTGCTCAGCCACCTGTGGTCGCGGCGTGACCATCCGCACCCGTCTCTTGTTGCTGGAGAACGGACCCGAGAAGGAGAACTGCACGCAGCGAATGGAGCTGCATCAACAGAAGGAGTGTGTTAACCCGCAGGACTGCCACATCAATATGGAGCTGGCCAAGGACATTTGCGTTCAACAGCCGGACTCTGGTCCTTGCCGCGGCAGCTACCAGCGCTACGCCTTCAATCCGCACGCCCATCGCTGCGATGCGTTCAGCTACGGCGGTTGCCGTGGAAACCGGAACAACTTCCTTACGGAGAACGACTGTCTGCACACCTGCAGCATGACAGGCTCCGCCTCGAGCACAGCTCACCAGGATGGCAATCTACCCAAAGGCTGCATCATGTCCGAGTGGGAAAATTGGTCGGCCTGTAGCGTCAGCTGCGGCCTCGGCTTCTCCTAGGCCCATCGCTTTGTCATAAGCGAGCCGAAGCATGGCGGCCAGTCCTGTCCCAAGCGTTTGGTCAAACATCGTCGCCAATTACTCAATGTACGTCTCCACAGAGATTCAAATAAACACAATTACATATTTTCATCTATTTTCTATTGATCATCTTAAATACATATATCACACCACACAGTAACGCATGAGATACTGACGGGCCTTCCAGGGGTTGCCATTGGCGCGGTAGATGAGATGCAAGTTGAAGGCCGTCTCGTGCTGAGGTCCCAGAGTGTCCTCATACTCGGCAATCAGTGGATGATGCACGGCCAAGGCCTTTTCGTAGAACTCGACTGCGAGGTGGAGTATATTGGCCTGATGGTAGATGCTTCCGATATTGTAGAAGATTTCCTGCTGGGCAGCGCACCTGCAGAAATCATCGCCAGCAGACCGGAGTTCTTTGTACCGCTCGGCAAAGGCCACCGCTTGAGCTACGGCTGCCGACTTCCGGAGCACCTTCTTCTGCAGGGCCAACTGATTGAAGACGACGGCTATGGAAAGCGCTACCAGGGGATCCGGATTCTCGCGTAGCATGGGCACGTACACGTTGAGGGCGTACTTGAATGAACTGCAGTTGAGATGGTAGTGGCCCAGGAAGAGACGCATCTGTTGGTCGACAAGGGGCTGGCGATGCAGGAGACGCCTTATGTAGCGGCAGTACCGCATGTCCTCCCCCTTCTGGACGAGCAGGGAGAGCAGGTTCCACAAGTTTATCTGGTTCGGCTGCTTTGCGATGAGTTCACGCAGATACGAAAACGCAATGGCGCAGTCGTCATTGAAATAGCAGGCCAGTATCATAATCCTTTCAATCTCGTAATGGTAATACGTGAACCTCTTTGTGGTGACCATTGCGAAGCAGAGCTTCTCAGCGGCACTGCTCATGCCATGTGTGTGGGCCGTGCGCATCAGGTCCAGAAACAGATCATACTCATCCTTGATGGTCAGATCGGAGGCCTCTGATGCGGCACTCTTGCCGGGATCCTAAAGATCATTCAATTGAATGGAATTCTTTCGGAATCGAACAAGTAAGTATTTTTGCCTGCAGCTCCGGCCCTGTTGATCCCGTTGCCCCAGCTGCCAGACTTCGCATCTGCATAATGGCCTTTAAGCTCTCGGCGTTGTAGGTACTTCCGCCGTTGGCCGCCGCTATCATTGCCTCGCGATTTTTCAGCTTGATGGAATGTCTACTGAGCAAAACATATCCCACGTTCAGAAACTCTTCGATGCGCCCGATTTGCTTCAACATTACGCATCTTTCGTAGAGCAGGCGAGCAATCAAGGGCTGGCCCTCGACCTCGCCAGACTGCTCCAAGGCCTCGACGGCCTCCTCATGCCGGCCCTGCTGTTTCAGAAGTGCGGACAGCGTGAACTTGGCATCGTAGCAAACGGGGGCTAGATGGACCACTCTCTGGTAGCATTGGATGGCCTCATTGGTGCGATTTAGCTGGCGAAGACACTCCGCCTGCTGCAGCCAGACGAAGGCGGGACAGTCGAAGGTATCGCCATCGGTGATGGGACTCATAAGGGCTATGGCCTCGGCATACTTGTGCTCCTGCATCAGGGCTTCCGTGATGTCCATGTACAGTTCCACGCGGCCCACGGACAGGATGTGCTCCTGTACATTCTGGATGAGGTAGCCCAAGAGGTGGTGGGCCCGCAGATGGATCAGACTCACACATAGCTTGGCCCTCAGCTCGGGCGCGTAGTCGTCGGGTATGACGCAAAAGTAAATTATCTCCAGGCTCTCCTCCTGATCGTCTTCCAGCTCAAAGTTTGTTCGCTCTCTGAGGCAACTGAGCACCTTGGAGTATCGCTTGTTGATAATCAACAGTTCGAGATACATGTTGAGATCCTCCAGGCTGAAGCGGGCTTCGCATCCACTGTACGCCCCCTCCATGGCCTCGAGAGCTATCGCATGCTTCTCGAGGACGTGAAAGAAACGAGCCACATTCTTCGCCGTGCTAAGGCACGTGCTCCACTCCTCTGGCGGCATCAGGGGCAGCATCTTGAGGTACGTGAACATGGCCGCATTCGTCTCGCCCATTTTCTCCAGCAGCTGGGCTTTTCGGAGCCTTAACAAGTAACCTTTTGGAAGCACTTTGATGGCCTTTGTATAAATAAGACGGGCACGGGCCATGTTGCCCTGCTGCACCAGCAAATCAGAGACTCTTAACCACATGTCGCGATCCTGAGGGTTCAAGTGTGCCGCGAGAGTGGAGAAGTGCAGGAACTTACCTCGTCGCGATTTTCATAGATCTCGGCCAACGTGTAGAACGGCTCACTGGCCAGCGGGTTCTGGCGGATGATCTCCATGCAAATCCGTTCGGCTGTCTCATACCGACCGTACGCGAAGCTCAGGTTCGCCTCGCCCATCAATCCTTGCAGAGCGGGGCTCAGCTGGCTCTTGCGCCCCAGATTTCCGCCACCGCCGGAGCGAGCACCTTCCTGCTACTGTCCCACCGGCGGTTTTCGTTGCGCAGACACTGTGGGTTGTTCCTCTGCTTCCTCCTCTCCATTATTTTCATCATCTTCGTCGCTGGGCTCGAGCTTTGTGCAGAAGTCTGGGAATTCTAGGCACTGGACTCCCTGCACATAGCGCTTGATTAGCGCTCCTTCCTCCTCGTAGTCGTAGTTCTGGTCACTGTCTTCGGCCTCCCCTGTAGCCATGTCTATGATGTCCACAATCCTGAGGGGCTGCGTCTCCTCGAACTGCTCCAACTCATCGTCCGGCACATCGTTGGTCTCAATTTCCTCAATTAAACGTTGGAGTCGGCCTGGTCCATTGTAAACATTACACACCAGCAAACTTAACCCCCTTAAACCCCCCAAAATTAAAACGGTGAACAGCGTGCGTTACGCCGCAGAAAATAAAACTGAACTTTCTCTATCTGTTTTTTTTCTCCGTCCTTTCTCTATACATAAAAAAGGGCAACGATATTTTTTACCAGAACAGCGCTAAAGTTCTTCAAGTTTCTTAATATTCTTGGAGTGCATTTAATACCCAATGGTCTACAATGGGTTAAGTTAATCAACAGGAGATCAAACAAACGGCCCTCGATACTATCGACTGGGTAATCGTTAGACCTAAAGCTGCGCATCTCTAAGATATTCGCAAGATGTATGATCTGGAGAGGGAGAGCGGAGCAAGTGCGCAATGTGGCCGTATACCGCAAAGTTCGAAATACCGAAGCAGAGCTACCAGACAGAGCTAAGAGTTAACGGAACTTTTTTTTACTGAATGCTTATCGCGCAGTCCCTGTTTTTACTTGTGTATTCTTGTTTTTAGTGGCATCAACGCGCATGCACGCAAGCGGAATGAATCTGCAACTTGTAAGTGAGCATGCAGCACAACTAGTGGAAGTTCGCTAATAATGAATTTCAAATTATAGTTAGATCGGCAGCTGTCGCATATAGGCACCGAGGTGGATTTTTGGTTAAAACAAACGGTACAGCTAGCGAAATCGGAACCATTAAACGGAACGAATGCCGGAGAAACTATGCCGGGAATCGGGATACAGAACGGGTAGGTGAGGAGTACCAGGGAGTGCATTTTACTGTTTTCCATTAAATTTTTGCAGGTCATCGGGCTTTACGCGCGACCTGCCGTACTACGAGCCCAATGCGAAAATGCTGCAGGCCCAGACAAACAATTTTATGGACGACGATTTGACCGACAATGACGCCATCTTTGCGCATTATTTGAGCACCGAGAAGTTGGAGTTTTACAATGCGTCCTCGGTGATGCTGACTCTGCTTACTATCGAGGATGTGACTACAATGAAGCTGTACTCGCAGCTCATCGAGCCGGATGTGGCGGGTCATAAAGTACATATAAATGCATTTCGTGTCGCTCTCTCTGCTAGAGATTCTGTAAATGCCGAGGAAGTGGTGTCCCCGGGAATCGATGAGGTTGTCTTGATACCCAAGTGCAGTTTAATGGCCTCGCCGCTGCCAAAGGAGCTCATATCGGCCCTGTTTCCACATCCGCATGAGCAGATGCCTTTTAAAGATCCGATGCGCCGCCATGTGGCCAGTGTGGAACAGGTCTGCCGCACCAGTGTTCACTTCAAGTTCAGTAGGGGAAAACTTCCAGACGACAATGTGTTGCAGTCGCAACGCTTTCATGTAATTCTCCGCTCCACGCGTATTCCGTTTCGCTTTATGTACCGCGCTGTCAATATGCTCCCGGAGATGCCAGGTCTCCGTCGTTACCTCTTTCTCTTTCCGAATTGGCAAATCCAACCGCCGCCCCCGCAAGCTCCTCCAGCACATATTTCGCTGCTGAACGAGACCATAGGCGACAATGAAGAACAGTTGGAGGCGGTGCAGACGATTGTGACTGGACCCAATCCCAAAGCTCCATTTATAGTGTTCGGACCACAAGGTAAGCATCAGGTATGCTAGCCACAGTCGTACACAATTCACACCTTCTATCCATTCAGGCACTGGCAAGACCACTACCATTGTGGAGGCCATTCTACAGGTGCGCCTTCGACGACCGCAAAGCCGCATCCTTGTAACAGCCGGTTCGAACTCGGCCTGCGACACGATTGCCATGAAACTGTGCGAGTATATCGAAGGAAACTTTCGGCTCATGTTTTTAAGGGAAAAGCCGCTGATCCGAATCTATTCACGCAGCATATTCAAGAAGGTACTGAAATTGGTGCCGCCCTTGCTGCTGAAGAACTCCAATTGCTCGGACCATTTGTTCAAGCATCTACGAGTGCGTAATGTGATTACGTATACCATCATCGTGGCCACATTGGTTACTGTCGGCCGCCTGGCTAACGATGGCTTTGGTGACTTTTTCACCCACATATTCATCGACGAGGCTGGAGCTTCCACCGTGCCGGAGACTATTATGGGCATTGTGGGTGTTAAAAAGAACAAAGATTGTCATGTAATTCTGTCCGGAGATCACAAGCAGCTGGGAGCAGTGATCAAAAGCAGCCGGGCTGCGTCCCTTGGCTTGAATCAATCTCTCATGGAGCGACTACTGGCATCGGATTGCTACAAGGTAGACGAGAACGGCAACTACGATCGCACCCTTCAGGTGCGTCTGCGTCGTATTTATCGGTCACATCCCGAGATCGTGCGTCTTTTTAACGAGCTCTACTACGGCGGAGAGCTAATCGCAAAGGCTCCGGACGAACAGGTCAACCTTGCCGCTGAATGGGATGTGCTGCCCAATGGCCAGTTCCCCATCATCTTCCAGGCCACACATGGAGTCACCAAAAAGGAGGAGCACACCACCAGCTCCTTCAATTCGCTGGAGGCAGAGGTTCTGTGCTGGCACGTCAAGCGCTTGATAAAAAATGGCCTCGGCCCAAATATAGAGGTAAAGCAGGAAGACATCGGTGTGGTGGCTCCATACACGTCTCAGGGCAACCTAATCATTCGGAAGCTTAAGCGGCAGGGCCTCGGCAATGTGGAAGTTGGCAGCGTGGAGACCTATCAGGGCAGAGAGAAGCTCATCATCATTGCCACTCTGGTGCGTTCGTTCAGCTATATGGGGTTCATGCGTAACCCGCGTCGCATCAATGTGCTCATTTCGCGGCCCAAGGCGCTGCTCATACTGATTGGTAATCCCGTCACTCTGCGTCATCATCCCGACTTCAAGTTCATCATTGATGAGTGCATCCAACATCAAACGTATCTCTTCAAAAAGAGAGATTCATTGCATTTCGTGGTAAAACATGTGGCTATAAGCGATTTGGAAGATGGCAAAAATGTGAACACTGCAAATCCGAAAAAAGCCTTAGTTAAAGCCAAGCAAGTGATCCCAGAAATGGGTAAGTGCTTAAACTACAGTCTTGGATTTATTTTGCTACACCACCTATTTTACAGATAAAATCTCCACCGCCATCTGTGCCATGATGAATGCTTTAAATATATCATAGAGCTACGCTCTTCCCTAATCTAAATCGAACAAAATCTTCTAGATATAAGCTAGGACTAACGGCTGCCGTACCCTGATAATAATATGTGCAAGACCCAGAGACTGCCTAGAACATTCCTAAAGTACGCATCTGTTTGTAACCATTTACTTTAATTTTTTTTTAAATTTTATTTGTATTATTTTTCTATCTGTAACAGTGGGCTGCTCTTGCTCTTGCGGTCTTTAAGAGCTGTAATAAGCGCTTCATTTATTTCACTGTAAACGAAAGGAAAAGAATAGGTATTATTTGAGAAATTCCTCGGACCGGATGAGTAGTTCCCATGAATGGATATCGTTTGGTACGCTCAACCGGATTGATAGTCAGATGTGTCAGAATGTGTAAGCATTATCATTTAGAGTATATATATTTAAGCAGTGTCTCTATATAATTAGTAATCAGATTATAAAGAATACAATACAATGGAGTTGCTGCGTTAGTTTTCGAAAAATGTTTAAAAATAGTTACGATCTTGCTTGCGGAGGAGCCTGTCATTCATTTAATTTTTTTGTCCATCGCCTATCGTATAAATTCGTTGTCTTTGTTAATCAACAATTTTACTTTTTTAAAGTGATTAATGGTTTACATTTGTTTTGAGTCAGAGAAATGTGCACTTAACGAGAAATGCAAAGTTAATGAGAGAAACCTCAATTTAATGAACTTCTTCTGCAATGACTGTCTCCGTTCGTTCGATATAAAAATTTGTGTTCGCATTTTTGGTTTATAATAAAATATATATATTAAATATTATTATTGTTCTGTGTGTAGGACATATCAAACGCTCTCCTTAGCTGCCTCGATTGCGTGTGAGTAACTACATTTGGTATACACTTATAAAAGACCCCGACCCCAGGAGGCGACGCTCTTCGTCACCAGCATCCATCATCAGGGTGAGTGTGTTGCGATGTGATTTTGTGAGTGGGGGATGGGGTACAACACTATCTACGTGGGGTTAAGACCCGAGATTAGAGTATAATTCGCCGCACGCCGCACTCCATGCAGAACTTGGCGTGCTCGATGATGAACCTGCCGCCACACTCGTGGCAGAACTTGGACATCTTCATACTCGAACTTAGGCTGGACGCGGAGTTACAGCTCAGCAGGGAATGCTGCGATGTGGTTGGAGTCAGCGACGCCTGCCCATTGTTGTTGTTGTTGTTATATACTGGCTGGGATTGCACCTGCTGTTGCTGCTGCTGGTAGTTGTAGTTGCTGTCTGGTCTATTGTGCTTCTGTTGTTCCTGCGGCTGCTGCGTGGACATTGTCAGAGAGTGCTCCGATCCACTGGAGGATTCTGCTCCGTCGGTATTGCCATTGCCAATGCTATTGATAGCGCCGCCGCCGCCGCCGCCATAAAGCCTCTGACGTGCCTTGAGAGTGCCATAGGCAGTGTGCGCCTGGGTCGAGACATCAGTCATGGCGCTCGGCAGCTTGGCACTGGCCGTGTGCGGACGCAGCAGATTCTGGTTGCGTGGTGTACCCGGTTGTAGGTCGCCGGACCGCTGTCGCGACAGGCTGTAGGGGGAGTTGGTGCTGCAATAGAAATGCAAGACAAACTATTCAATGAAAGTCATCATGGCAGATTACTCACCTGCCATAGGCAGAGTCGGAGCTTAGCTTGGAGCTAGCGCCGCGACGAGACGAGTGGGACGAGGACATGGGATAACCATCGAGACTGCTTAGCTCGTCGGAATCCGCTGATGCTGAGTGTGTCAAGGGGGAGCTGGCCTTCAACTGATGCTGCTCCTGCTGCTGAAGCTGTTGCACTGGCTCCGGATCCAATTCCCTTGCTGTACCCTGCTCTTCGGGTCTTCTGATGAACAGGGTACGAATTGAGGCGCCGGCATCCTCGCCCAGTTGCCGAAACTCGCTCTGCATTTGCTGGATCAGATTTTTAGCGTTATTGACCTGGACGGAGTCGCTCGATAATAGGGCCAGTCTGTTGGCATTGCCAGCCAACTGGCTGGCCCGATCCTCAGGCCCGCCCTGGGCGTCGACATAGGCGTCCTCTGTATCGCTGATCTTTCTGAACCGAGCGTGCTCCGGCTCGTTGCCATTCTCGATGTGCAGCACGTCGATGGGCGTCTGTGAGTTGCCCACCATGTGGCGCAGGGAGTCGGGTGAAATTGGGGAACGGCCGTGGGCATTTGTCTCCGTCTCGATGCTGATGAAGATCTCCCGCTTCTGCTGATCCTCGACTGGCCTCTTCCCCACCATCTGCACTGGCATCTGCTGCATCTTTTCGTCGTGGCTGCTAGCACTGGATGCATTCGATTGCTGGCGCTGCATCTGCATCTGCAATTTCTCGCCTCCCTTGCTATTCGAACTATTCGAGTTGGATCTGTGGGTGTGAGGGTCTTTAGTGGGCTGTGACTTGGGCTGAAGGATGCTACTGGTGGTGGCCGGTCTCAGTGTGGCTGTAGTGGTCTGTTGTGGGGTCGAAGTCGCTTTATGGAACGAGCGTTGCCTGCTCGTCGTGCGATTCAGCAGGAATTCGCGACAATCTTTGAACAGCGGGAACTGCTCGTCGTCATTCTCGTTCTCGAATGAGGAGAGAAACTCCTCAAAGTCAAAGTCGTCGAAGGTGGGCATGTTGCCCATCGGCATTGGATTGGCCAGCAGTTGCTTCTGCTGCTGCTGCCAGCACTGCTCGTCGTACTCCATTGAGGACCGATTGGCCTCATCGTCGGCGGAGCACCCCGACGAGGCATCGGCATCCTCCGGCGAGGCATCGTACAGAAACTGATTGCGTCCCAAGCGCATCTTTCGCTTCAGCAGATTCCTGGCCTCTCCGGACTGACGTCGCTCGTAGGTGATGGTCGACTGAGAGCTGTTCCGACTTCGGCTCTGCGACAGCTGCTGTGGCGTGGAACTGGCATCCGAGGCTACGCCGCTGGACACGTGCAGATTATCGCATGCGTTGATCAGCTTTGGGTCGATGAACTGTCCGCCGCCCGCTGCGGCCGGACGGCCAAAGCCGAAGATGCTCTCCAGCTTGATGGGTGTTAGGGTGTTCGCCCCACCGCTGACGGGCTGATGGACTGATGGCGTCGCCGTCGCTGGTCTGCTGATGTGCTCCAGCCGCAAGGGGGTGGCAATGGGCTGGTAGTTTTTGAGCACCCTCTTCTCGTTATTCTCCTTGGCCGACACGGCAACTGGGGGTGGGGCTGTGGCTGGTGCTGATTCTGGTGTCACCGTTGTCAGGGCCAGGGGCGGCAGCTGGCCGGGATTGCTGGACGTGGTCAGGTTCTTGGCCGAGTTCTGCTTGCTCAGGTTGTTGCTCTTATCCTTGAGCTCCTTGCTTGTCAGCTGACTGGCGGCTGCCACCTCCGCTGCCTTGGCATTCAGCTCTTCCAGCTCGTGTTCGTATTTAAGGAACACCGCCAGGGAGTCGGTCTTGGCCACGTTACGCCCGGGCAGTGCCTGAGCTGTGGTCTCGCTGGCAGCGCCAACGCCCACCGGTAGCTTCAGCATCTGTTTGCGGTTGGACGTACTCGTATCCCGGCGGACCACGCGTGGACTGTGGAAGTCGTTGACGCAGGAGGCGCGCACCGGCATCTCGTCGTACTCTTCCGGCTTGAGGAAGTTCGTGGAGATGGGACCCTCGTCGGAGAGGCCCCGCTGTATGGTGGGGCGATAGTTGGTCGCAAACAACGGACGACTAGGCAGCAGCGGTGTGCGCCGGGGGCCCCGCAGAGAGGAAGGGCGCCGGAAGTTGGAGGCGGGTGTGGGTTTCGGTGTGGTCGGCGGTGCCTTGCTGCTCGGCATGGTCAACGAGGTGGTCATGGAAAGACTTGGTGTGGCTGTTAGTGTGGCTGTTGGGGGAACCGAAACTTCCTCCTGCTCCGGCGGCGTGCCGGGGAGCAAAGCTCCTCCAGCTGACGTTTGGCCGAGAGGAAGGGATCGTACTTGTCGCCGCGGACGCTGACTCCACTGAGGCCGCTATGCAGGAGATTGGAAAGGATGCAGGAAAGTGAGAGAAAGAGCGCAAAATGGTAGAAAGTTTCTGAGGAAAAGCTATAATGGTAACCCGCCCGTCTGTGCATAGCCTGGCTGTCGTCTGGGTGAAATGGCATGAGGAGGAAGAGGAGGAGGGTGAATCAGATTAGCACGCTACAAACCTCTTGAAGGTGCCTCCGCGGCGGGAATTGGGAAGCGAGTGGCTGTCGTCCTTGGCAGGCGGCTCCTTGATGTACATTTTTCCATCCTCGTCCTGCTCGAGCATCACAAGGCAGCGACTGATTCTGCTGCCGCTCTGCTTGGCCACAAGAGGCAGCTTCGTGACAGGCCGCTGATCGCTCTCAGCTTCTACGTCGCTGTGCTCGACCTGCGGGAACTCTCCGCTATTCGGACTGGACGTGCGTTCGAGGATCTTCGCGGACCTCCTCATCATATTTTCCTTGCTACATTCCAGCTCACTCGATTCGTTGTCCATTTCAATGACATCGCGCTCGAACTGCAGCCGATCGCAGCCGAGGTGCAGTCTGGGCAGCTTGTTATGGCTCATGGTGTGGCCGAGGGCCTCCAGGCTTTGCTGCAGCTGGGGCATGGGCAGGGCCCGCATGGGTAACGAACTGTTCATCTCCATGGTGGCCTGGCCAGTCCGCTTCTTGGGCCGGCACACAGTTCGCGTGGTGGTCGTTTCCATTTTGATTTGGATCTCGGCTCGCGGCGAATCGTCCTCGTAATCGGAATAGGCAACACGCGGTCTCCGCGACAGAGGCACAAGGCTGCAATCCATATCATCTTCGGTCGATATCTGTATGGAGTTCGCTTTCTTAGTTGGCGATGATTGCTCCAAGTGGCGCAACTCCAAGCTGGGATGCTCCCGTGTGCGGATGCGGCGACGCGCCTGCCGCACTAGCGATGTGGAGGAACGCACCTTCACTTTAACCACCTCCTGCGGTGTTTCATCCATTTTAGTTGCTTTAACGATGGTCGTAGGGCCTGACGTGGGCAGCGTGTGGGTGTATGGGAGGTTGCTTCAATTAGCTTATAGTTCGATAAAAAATCCTGGTATGAATGGGTTCTATTTTCTCAAAGTTTCTATCTAAAATCGAAATGCCATGATCCTATAGGAACCTCTACAAGACTACTATATATATTATTTTTATTTGTTCTATTTCTATCTCGAGACTCTCGCGTTACCCTTCACTTCTCCCTCTAAGAACCCATCCATTGGATACCATAGCTGCACCTAGACAGCCACTTATAGAGCTTAATGCATCGGTGATCTTTTTGGAATGCTTTTGAGGCGGCGGCGCGCATTAATTACGAACCATGAACAAGTTCCGGCTTCTTAGATCCGACAAGTACTCGTAAGCCAAGTTAATTGGGAAACTGCACGCTACGGTCAGTGGATCCCCATGGCATCCCATATATACAAGGTATATCCCTACATTTGACTATAGAACCCAAACCCATACCTTTTCCCTTGATCAACCGATTGAGATCCTCGAATTTGAGTGCCGGCATTTCCTTCTCGGCAGCATCGACCCTTTCCCGATTAGTCATCCGTTTGCGGAGCCTGGCGGCTGGCTTCAGCAGTGCCGCCTCCACACAGTCCAGCTGGAGGGTTTCGCCACTGGATTGGCTTCGCAAGCGATCCATGGTTTCGGTGATGCGGTCACAAGTCTCGATAGGCTTGCGTTTGGCGCGTAGGACACGCTCCTTTGGCGGAGCTGGTGCTGCTGGTGGATCGTCGTCTTGGGGCACGCACAAGGTGACTGTGTTTTGAGTGACTTTTGTCCTGGCTCCCTCGGCCTTGCTGCGGACTGCGGGCGTCCCGTTCTTTGGTTGGGGGCGTGCCAGCTTATTTGCTTTAGGAGGGCTGAGTGGGAGGAGCATGAGTTGAGTTCGCTGATGGATATATATGCTCTCACTACGGTGAGGCGCAAGGCGCAATACGAAGTATCTGTCTACCACAAGGATACGTTTACAATTACGGATACTGGTGGGGATACGGGGGATTAGTCAACGACAACCAAAGCAACGACAGAGGAGCGATTGGGTTAGGTGTATCTAAGTATCTCTAGCCTCTATATCTATAACTATATCTATCCCTTGGTACTCACTTATCACTGTGCACGGACGAGGTCATGGAGGGGAGCGACATCAGGCTCTGCTTGGGGGCCGTCATGTCGCCGGCGTCCAGCAGATCCTCGTGGTTGCCGGAGTACTTGTTCCGGTTGATTGAGCGCTTCGTCCTATAATTATTCATTGCGAGTGGAAATTGAAACGGCAAACAGAAAAAATAATTGGAATAATAAATTGGTAGTGTCTGGGTTTGTGGCAAGTGTGTGACTAGTGTCAAACAAGAATACATATGTCGAAGGACATGTCATCGAAAACCAGGCTTACTTGAGATTGGGCGGCCTGTATTGCTTCCTGGCGTCCAGCCGTTCCTTTGCTTTCGACGTCTCCTGGGTGTTGGTCAGCTTCATGGTGGCCTGAATCGCCTTCTCCTTGCACCACTCCACATGCCGGTCGAAGGCCTTCACGCTGAAGTTCCGCTCGCAGTGGGGACAGTGCTCGGAGGCCACACCCTTGATGCGCTTGGCCGGCGAGCGATCGCGGGCTGGTACATGGTTTGGGTCGCCTGCGGGCGATGTTGCAGCACCTCCTGTTCCTGTTGCTGTGCCCCCTGCTCTACGCACGGAAGCTCGGGCCGTAGAGCGAACCAGCTCGGTTTGGGAGTTGCGACGAATGGGCAGAGGAGAGCCCACACTCTGAATATGCAACAGCATCCAGAAGAGAAAAAGAGAAAGAGAGAGAGAGAAGGAGTTGAGCGATGGCTCGATTGATTGGCAGATGTACTCACGTCTGTTGGTATTGTGGATCCCGTGCCTACGGGATCCCGACTCCCAGCGGTGGGGGTGTGAACTCCAGACACCTTCTCAGCATTGGGCAGGCCAAAGTTTTTGGGAAGGACATACGTGGAAAGTGCTGTGCCCTCGCGGCGCTGGCGCGAGGAATCAAAGGTATTGCGCTTCTTTGAGATCTTCTCGCAGACGACGACATGCTTGCGCAGGGCATTCAAGTTGAAGGTGCGGCTGCAGCACGGACAGGGCGTCAGATCGCTGGGGTTGATGGCCACTATCTCGGGCACGGGCAGAGGCAGTCCTCGGGTGAGCGGCGGCGAAGAGGGCTCCTCCTCCTGCCCGCATTCGGGCGCTTCCAACTCGGCCTCCGTGTTGAATGTGGCTGCGTGGTGCGGTTATATGGAAGTAGATAATGTAAGAAATCAATTCTGTTTCTGCGAGCACTTTGACAATGTTTTGTATATGCTGTATATTCACAAAATATGTATATATATGTAAATATATGTATGTATATTTCCGCGGTTGCAAGCCAATATTTCGATTTCGATTTTCAAATCATGGAGATATCAGTGATCGATAACTAAGCAGTGTTTACACCATTATTTAGTTTTAATTGTGAAAAAATCTTTCTCGGTTGTGTGTGGGCATTAAAAACTAATAATTAACATCACATTATGGGGTAAGCAAAAAATACCATCAATGATGGCAGCTACTGCCAGACAGCGGCAATCCAATTACAATGCGAGGCCAGCGGAGCACCCACGACTGGCTGCCAGCAAAGATTACATCAATCAACGGCACGCATGAGACAAGGGGAGCAGAAATTTCCGCAACATCTTGGGAGTCTTCCCTCCTCCCCCTTCGCGGGGACAGCTTCTCTCGTTTCAATTGAAATCAATGCAAAGTTTTATGTTACGCATTCTTTTCCCAAACCAGCAAAGAGCCGTTGCACACGACTGCTCTGGCCCGTGTCGGTGCTAATGACGCCCGCAGAATGCAACAGAATCAAATCCACTGCTGCATTATATGAATCCACTCATCCCACTTGAGATCTATAATAATAACAGCATCCCTGTCCAATGGGAGCCTGAGCAGATCTGACTGCATGGAGAGAATAGAGAATGGATGGCAATGATTCGGCCAAGTGATTTCAGATGGTCAAGAGTTTACTAGATCAAAAGTTTAAAGCCCTACAACTGAGTGATGAATGCAATTTTCAATAGACTATGTATGTGTCTGTTCCTTCTTTCATAATCAAACGATTCCCTATCCACATCCATTCCATCCACTAGTCCGCGTCTAGTCGGTTCCAAGCATTTTCCATAGTCTTTCATGGGTCTTTTCGTTGCAGCTGTTGTCGGTCCGCTGTTGGGCAAGCTCTATAAGCGACTTAAGACATCAGGCCCATAAATGTGTTGTTTTCTGATGTGAAATAAGGTAAAGCATAATACAAACGGTTTTCTCATTCCAGTTCTTGGCCACACTTTGAACTTCCAACTGTTTGACACTTGGCGATGCTTCCCATGAACCAAAACAGTGGGAACCTAATGAAAGGGCCCCGTCCTCTCTTAGTTCTCAGTAAATCATTCAGATTTTCAATTTCGCTTTCATTACGAGTATTTGGTCAAACGGGAGGTGACATCATTCGGAATTGATAAGAATACGAGTACTAGAAGGAGTCAATGAAAAGGTCGTCTTGGCATTGGATTCTATGAAGCAGATTAAGCAGCTGTTCCAGCATTTACATTTTCCCCCCCACTTAGCGCTTTCACTTGGTCAATTTTGTAGAAACTAAAACGGTTCATTTAGCATTTGTGTATTAGTTGATAATTTGCATTGAAAATTACTTGGCTTAATTGCTGGGGCTGTTGCTGTTTCTGATGGTTTGGCATGCAAATGATTGTTAGTTGGTTGGTTAGTGGACAACACGTCGATCTTATTGACAACAATCAGAATGCGTTGCAGTTGATTGTTATTGTTAGTTGCTGCTGCTGTTGTTGTTGCAGGTTCAGTGGGCGTTGCTGCGCCCACACCTGGAGGTGTGTCCGACTGACTTGACTTGGCATTGGGCAGATTTTTCTTGCCTTTATTGCTGCTGCTGCTGCTGCCGTTGCTGTTGCGTTTGAGGGAAAACGTATTGCGGACGCGCGAAAATGTGGACAGCTGTTGCTGCTGATGCTGCTGTTGCTGTTGCGGCAGTGATTGTTGCGCCTCAATAAGCTGCAACGAGTTGAAAGAACTCTTCAGCGGCTGCTGTTCAAATACGTTAATGCTGCCATTTCCACAGCCATTTCCATTTTCGTTTTCGTTTTCCCTTTGATTGCAGAAATTTAGTTGAGCTTTTTCGCTGACCAGCAAATCGTTGAGTTGCTGGTACTCCTCGTAGATGCCCCTACTGTGCCGCTTATTGATTTTGGCCAGTGGCTGAGGCTTCTGCGACTTTGATTTAAAGATCTTGTTCCACATTTTCTTGCTCATCTTGCTCAAAATTTGGAGTACGCGCGTCTCTGATGATTATTCACTTTCCCGATACTTCGTTATTTTTAAACACATTTCACATTTTCCGCGCTCCGCACCGTTTCGCTCTTTCCAATTGGACTTATTCTTGCGCCGGCGTCTGGTTCAATTTTGAGCGGCAGCAACATCGCCGCCAGCCCGCCAGCAACATTAAGCTCTCGCAAGCAACAAGCTGCCCGCACAGTGGGCCTTTGGACCTTTTGGCGTTAAAAATCATACTGTGGACCATACTTATGGCGGGGCTATTTTGGATGTTTTTCCTTCGTAGTTGCGACACATAAATACGTACATATGTCGCTCTAAAACACAAATCGTAGATTGGTGAACTTTAAGTGCCCATATTACCTAAATTAAATTTCCTGGAAATTTGAATTTTTAAAATCTCTGAAAGACTTATCATATGCGTGAATCTGAATATTATTCGTATTATCCAAGCCGCTCATAGGATTTTTGATTTTGGCCACCTGATATCCACTGTGCGACGTGCAGGCAACATGTTGCCGTGCACATTTTGCATGGAATTAAAAATAGTTGCACTCCAGTTTTGGCTTTAGCTGCGGTGTGTAGCTGCTACCAGCAACAAAGGCCACCATTCTTTTCCAACTTATTCCCTCCATTTCTGCTCTGGGTTGTCTGTTTCCCCTTCTCTTGATATTCGCTTGGTGAGTGTGTTGTGGTTTTGAGCAGATATTTGCCACAAAGAGATGAAATCATAAATTATGGTATATCTTGATCAATATAGCACATCATGTCAATACAGTTATGCCTATCTGTCTGTTGAAGGTTTAAAGGCACTACATATGTATATCTTATAGCTGACATTGCGAGTTTATATACATATGTAAGAGTATCAAAGCTTCGGAATTCGTCTTTGGACTTCCTTTCTTGTTTGTCTTGTCTTTACGGCTGATTTATTTAAAGCCGTCGCCAACACTGCCGCCCGTTCCGCCGCCAAATGTTGCTGAACCCTTGGCTGCTTAGACCGTCATTCATTCCACTCTGAAATCGGGCAGAATGACTGCCAATTCCCCCCATTTGAATATATTCGAATTTCTAAATTGAAGTAGTCTTTGGCGCGACTTCCTTTCGGGCCATCAGTCAATCAGCCTAAAGACTAGACATCAAAGTGGATCGTTTCCTGGCCAGTGGGAATTGGGTCCACGACTGGTAATGGGTGTAGTAAGTATGTACAATAATATGTAATTATGTCCACTTATGGCACTCCAAAGAAACATCAACTTACTTGCATAAGTTGCATAACTGCGCCAAAAAAGGTAACCGCCATCGGAGTTGCATGTGACAACGGCAGCAGCAACATTTGGCGAGCTCAGCAACATTTGGTGTTGCAGGCGGATTACATAAATAAACAGCTGGGAGGGGAGTTGGAGGCGACACATTTGGCTGAACTGATGAGGACAGAACTCTTTAGAGAGTCTATTAGGTAGCTCATGAAATTTGCCGCAGATATATAAAAAAGATATGTCAGTAGTAGTCGTTGGGAGAGGCGCCCGGGGTTGTGGGCGGCATCGTTTGTGGTCGCCCACGCGTCTCGACTCTGACTTGCCCTCAACATCCTGATAATCTCTTATAATTGTCACGCTCTGAGAGCGCAGCCGAAAATAGAAGATATGTTGCAGTTGCATATACATATGGTTCATACATATGTACATACATGTGCACGATGCAAATTAAATAACTGCGGTAGCGGATTGTGTTTTTAAAAAGTTTTTATTTTACTTCTAATTTCACTGATATAGATTTAAGTAGAGGGTCACAAAGGATTCCGGACAAAGGGTTTGCGCGATCTTAATTTTTAGCTCGACTTTGCGGTGTCGCTTCTGGATCAAGACTGCCTTGAACTTTCTGATCTTTGCATCGTTGATCCCTTTCGGGAATAGTTTTTCTATAAACATTTCAATTGATTTCGCCATCCCGAGTATTGGATTTCGTCATCCCAAGAGAGAACTGTAAAATGCCTAAAGTGCAGGATCTGCAGAAAGCCGGGAGTGAGATTGTTTATGAGAAGCCGGGTGTGGGCAAACATTGGTTTTCCATTTAGGCGAGTGTCAAAGATTGTGATTGCGGCGGGAGCCCTTGAGATTGTACATCTTAGAAATCAATTAGGCGGAGGCCCAAGATTGAAATTGTTTTCGTTTTGGAAAGCCAAAGATTGTTTACAACTCGTATAAGAGCTCAATAGAATTGGGTACGTTAACTACCCCATTCTTAAATGTTTCGTCCCGATACATTTTGAAGTTCTGATAGAGCTCTAATTTCTTCTGACAGTATTTGAATGTTGCTTTCCACTATTTCTTATGACGGTATTCTTATTGATTTAATAAGTACAAATTTGGTTAATTTATAGCCGAAGTAAAATAACATTATCAATATCAAAATGATTAAGAATAATGTTGTTAATGGTAAGGCCGTATTACCTAATGTTATAAGGGGATTTAAAATATTAACATTATCAAAAGAAAATTGCTTATCATTCGATTGTATATAATCAACTAATTCAAAATCGCTATATCTATGATGCGATATATATCTTAGAATTTTACCCTTATCATTTATGTGGGTTATATTATTTATTACAATTGTGTTGTTGAATATAAGGAGATACGATCCTAACAAAGTAGTATTGTCTACGATATTTTTGCCTGAAACTAATATGACACCATCCTGAATGATGTCTATTTCTTTGTTTTTTTCCCTTTTTTTAGTGCATTTGGCTTTAAAGCCATTAAGTAAATTGGTGAAACAGGGCTTCTTTAAATTTATTTGTGCGTAATTGTTAAAAGTTTCACTTTTAAAATTATTCATTAAATAGTATTTCTCCTTACATTCACAAACTTTTTCACTTATAACTAGCATTCCATCATTTTGTGAGATGGCTCTTGCATGGTAAAACTTGCAAATATCTTTAATTTGAGGATATTTTATGTAAATGATTATTAAATCAGCATTTCGAATTATTTTAACCGTTGCAATGTCCAGCAGATCAGACAGTTCAACAGGATGTTTTTCATGCTTATAAATGTCCTCTATTTCGTTTTTATTTAAAATTTTTGTATTGAAAATATTTACTTTTAAGAGGGTTATGGTATCAACTAAATTTAGTAGGTCAAAAGTTATTAATTTTAAACGATGATTTCTCAGTATCGTTTCTTCATTGAAGATGACATTTTTTAATGAATTTGATAGCAATTCAATTTCTTTGAAAAATTTGGAATTTATTACAAATTGTTTATTATTATTTTCAGTTAATTCATTTACTTTATATTGTATTTTCAAAAAGTCGTCATGAAAATATTTAATATTTGATGTTATCTTTATGTATAATTCTGTTTCTATTGTTGATTATAATTTTATTCGGTCGATTTTCCTTAACTACCTGCTTTTTGTATCGGGATTGAAGTTTATTTCTTTCCCCGAATTTCTTTTCATAAACTACTTCTCCTATTTTATAATCTTTTTCTCTTCGATCTTTGTTATGTAGCTTAAGCATTTTGGTCTGAGCTTCCTTAAGTAATATTGGATTATGCTTGTGTTATATTTTGTTATACAATATGTCATATGGCATTTGATTGGTCGTTGAATGTATCGTCAGGTTATATTTCAGTGCCGCCCTTATTATTATTTCTGAATAATCTGTTAGATTTAGTTCATCCTTGATGCACCGCGCTATTTCTGTTAGTGTGGAATGTACCCTTTCTACCTGACCATTTGAGGTGCTGTGTCTGGGATCAGCATAATAAATAGTTAAGTTACTTCTTTGTATGAATGATCTAAATTGTGCTGAAGTAAAGCTTGGTTCGTTGTCAGTCATTAAAGATGTTGCTAACGGAAAGTGTTGCAAAATTTCCATTACCTTATTTTCAATGTTTAATTTACTTTGAATTTCCTTGACCACCAAGTATTTGGAATAAGAATCTATACAAGTTATGAATGTTAGGTTTTGGGCATAGTATATGTCTAAGTGTAATTGATCTCCTTCTTTTGCTGGAATGGGGGCTTCCCCAATTGGAATTTTTACAGGGTGTCTGTGATATTTGTTTTTGTTACAGATCTCACAATTTTTTATATATTCTTTTAATTTTTTGTGCAGGTTTGGCCAATAATACAGCTTAGTTATTTGTTTGTAACTTTCGTCGAGTCCTCTATGGGCTCTGCAATGTGTTTCTTCTATAATTATAGCTTTATCTTCTGAATTTACTACATCTTGGAGGAACTTTCTCGTGAAGAGAAATTTATTTATGAAGTTTTCCTTTAGCTTATTTTGGATTAGGTATAAATCTTCTAAAGTGCAGTGTATTCCTGTGTTTAAGTGAGGCTGAATAAATTCTTTTAAAATGATTAGCAGATTGTCTACCGTATCAAATTCAATAATATGTCGGGTATTTTCATAAACTCTTACTAACTCATGAACTGTGAATCTCCCTTGCGCTAATAGTAGCTGCTGTTTAAATTGGTTTAGAGGCTTGCTAGTCTCTTGAATGACGTTTTCAAAACTACTCTCTGCTGAATGCTGAGTATTTATGTCTGATTCTGATTCTGTCTGGTCGACATCACTATCTGTCATATGATTTATTTTAATCCGAGATAAAGCGTCCGCTACTACGTTAGTTGAGCCTGGCTTATAAATGATTTTTGGTGTGAAACTTTCTATGAAGTAATACCAACGTTTCATTTCAACATTTGGATTTTTTTGCGACATTTCAAAGGACAAAGGTTGGTGATCTGTATGTATTTCAATTCCACTCACTCCGTATAAATAATTTCGCAAATTTTTTAATGCCCATACAATAGCTAATAATTCCTTTTTATTAGTAGCATATAATTGCTCGGTTTTACTTAAAGTTTTAGAAATAAATGTTATGGGATTCCCATCTTGCGACAAAACTGCACCTATTGCTATGTCCGATGCATCTGTGGTTAATGTGAATTTTTTATTGTAATCTGGTTGTACTAATTCAATATGTGCTATTAAACTGTCCTTTAAATTATTAAATGCTCCCATTGCTGGTTCATCCAGCTGTATTAATGTTTTCTTGGATGCCCTTCGTGAAACTTTCCCATTTACTCCACTCAGATATTTTGTTAATGGTTTGGCAATTGTAGCATAATTTCGGACAAATTTTCTGTAATACCCTGTTAGTCCTAAGAAGCTACGTAGCTCTCTGATATTTTTAGGAATTGGATAGTTTTGTATTGTGGAGATTTTGTCTGGATCTGTTTTAATGATATTTTGGGAAACAATGTATCCCAGAAATTTGGTTTCCAATTGAAGGAATTTAGACTTTTCTAGGGAAATTTTCATGTTAGCGTTTTGCAATATCTGTATTATATGAATTAGATCTTTATAATGTTATTCTATAGTTTTTGAAAATATTATTATATCGTCCATATAGACGTGACAAGTTTCTCTTGTTGTTGTTCTCTAAGTATATCGTCCATTGCCCTTTGGAAAATTCTGGGAGCGTTCGTCAATCCCATAGGCATTCTTAGAAATTCATATTTGCCGTTATTTATGGAAAAATATGTTTTTTCACTATCTGATTCCCTCATTAAAATCTGATAGAAACCTGACTCTAAATCAATGGCCGAGAAATACTTTGCCTTACCTAAATTGGCAAGGATTACTGAAGGATCTTGCATAGGGTATCTATCCGGTATGGTGTTTTCATTAAGTTTCTTAAAGTCTATTACTAATCTATGTTTAGGAGTTCCGTCCTCATTTACTCCCTTCTTTGGTACTACTATTACCGGTGAATTATATGGGCTTTTACTAGGTCTGATTATACCTTCATCTAACATTTTACTTATTTCGTTATTAACGAAATCGTTAACCGAATAAGCGTATGGATACTGCTTGCCATATACCGGTCTATCATGTTCAGTGTTAATCTCTCCTTTTATATCCGTTCTGAACGGTAATTGTAAATTTATATTGGCATGGTCTTCTTCGATGATAGATACCATTTTCTCTCTGAGATTTTCTAAATTGTCCTCTTTGTAGGTTATTGCGTTATACAATTTAATTTTTTTCAATTCAGAATTTGCATAATTTTGAATGTCGGATATTTCTACGACGGCGGGTTCAGGATATTTGAATCCCAAACTATTGACGGATAATTCTTCGTCGGCGTGCTCAGGATTTTTTGATCCCAAGCTATATAAACTTCCTTCTACCTTTACTGAATCACTTTTCATTTCTTTTTCTTCTTCAAAATATTCATATATTATATATTCCTTCAACGGAAGGATGGTTTTTCCTTCTATAAAGGTTAATTTGTTTAAAGAAAGGACCTCGTCATATATTAGTTTCTCCTCATTGTCTTTATAACTTAAAGTCCCCTTTCCTGTATCAATAACAGCTCCGATTTTCTTTAATAGGTTAAATCCTATTAGTAAATCTGCCTCCATTCCATCTATTTCATAAAACACTTGTTTTGTGTTGAAAATAGTTATGGAAATATTTAATTATTGAAAACCCATTCACTGTAGCAACTTTCTTATAAATTGCTAATTCTTTTTTATTTTCGTAAATTCCCTTTTTTATATAACAGGAAGTTGCTCCCGTATCTATCAAAACTTTTAATTCTCTGTTTATTTTTTTATCTACTCTTTTTAAGTAGGGCAGACCTACTTCGGGGGCTGATCTAAAAAATGGTCCTCCTCAATGTTATTTATCCGCATTGCTTTATTATTGATTCTTTCGTGAATTCACTGTCCTTTCCGTGAGTCATTATTGTCTTATTTATTAACAAGGTCATTTTCTTGTTAACCTCGCTATATAAATCTATTATTGAAAGGTTCCCTTGTCGGAGAACGCTTAACTCCTGTTCTATTATGTAAATTGGTCTCTTGTCACTGTAAACAAAGTCAAGTCGTGAAAGTATGGCATCAAAATTTAAAACTGTCCCGTGGTTGGTCAGTGCGTCATGTGCTGGTCCTGTTATTTTGTTTCTCAAAATTGTTAAGGCAATATAATATTGCTTACTTCCTTTTTTATATAACTTCACTGCAGTTTCTGCAGCTTCCCTCCATCCTACGTATTGGTTTAATCCACCATTGAAAATTGGTAGGGATTCTATTACCCTTAATGTGGTGTCATCTTTTATTGTCTCGTCTATTGCTTCTGCCTGATAATCTGATACCTGATCGGATTTAGTTTCTATTTGTTGTTTTAAATTTCCAATTTGCTCCTGTACTTGTGAAATTTGAAGTGCTATCAATTGTTTGACCAGATCTGCAGTAAGATCGGTCCTTGTTTGTGAGTTAATCATTTTTAGTTTTTCAAAATCTAAAGTTAGTTGATCCACCTTAAATTTTTCTTATATGTTTGTTTTTATAATCTAATATAACCTAATTGAACTCATATATTTATTAATACAACTTTTGCTCACGAACTATCCGGTAGGGGTCGTCCTTCTTAGTTTGGCTGACAGATCTTCGAACGGGTCTTCCTTCTTGATTTGGCTGACAGGTCTTCGAACGGGTCTTCCTTCTTAAATTTCTTTGTTTAACTGGGTCTTCTGGGGGTCTTCCTTCTTTGGTTTAGCTGATAGTTTCACTTTCTTTGTGTTTTGGTTTGGTTGGTTTTGTTTAAAAACTTTGGTTTTTTTGGTTTTTTTGTATTTTTGAATTGTCTTGATTAGCTTTTGTATTTATTTGTATTTTGTATTGTATTTGTATTTGTATTTGTATTGTATATTGTATTTATTTTTGCACACCCTTAGCTCCGGTTTTTTTGCTTTTTATCTCACTTTTTCTTATCTTATATCTAACAGTCACTCCGCGTTTTTATATCTGAAGGATTTATTCCATTAATTAATTGTCCTTCGGGTTTCGGCACGACGCAACACTTTTATTATTCGGTGCTTTTTATACAACGTCGCCCCACGTTGGGCGCCAATTAAATAACTGCGGTAGCGGATTGTGTTTTTAAAAAGTTTTTATTTTACTTCTAACTTCACTGATATAGATTTAAGTAGAGGGTCACAAAGGATTCCGGACAAAGGGTTTGCGCGATCTTAATTTTTAGCTCTACTTTGCGGTGTCGCTTCTGGATCAAGACTGCCTTGAACTTTCTGATCTTTGCATCGTTGATCCCTTTCGGGAATAGTTTTTCTATAAACATTTCAATTGATTTCGCCATCCCGAGTATTGGGTTTCGTCATCCAAAGAGAGAACTGTAAAATGCCTAAAGTGCAGGATCTGCAGAAAGCCGGGAGTGAGATTGTTTATGAGAAGCCGGGTGTGGGCAAACTTTGGTTTTCCATTTAGGCGAGTGTCAAAGATTGGGATTGCGGCGGGAGGCCCTGAGATTGTACATCTTAGAAATCAATTAGGCGGAGGCCCAAGATTGAAATTGTTTTCGTTTTGGAAAGCCAAAGATTTTTTACAACTCGTATAAGAGCTCAATAGAATTGGGTACGTAAACTTGCATCTATCTCGCTCTACCGATTTTCACGCTTTTCACGGCAGAGCCCTCGGGACAAAAAAAGGGTCGCGTGCGTATAAATAGTCATCTCAAATCTAGATGATGTGTTGTATGGATGGCAAGGCGGCGACATGACACAAGCACAAAAACAAGGCAAAAAAAAGTGAACTTAAAATTTAATATTTCCTATGCACTGAAAGAAATTAGGAGGAAAAATGTAAGAAACCTGACAGGAAGTCCAACAAACCTATCATTCTTTAATATGATATTGTACTGAAAAGCATTCTGATTTAAGAATTCTTTTGTACTTCGAACCATGTAGTTTATATTATACGTGGTATTATATACTCCAAGCTAATATATTTACAGATAAAATTATAGAGCAACCCAATACCTTATCCATTCAGAATTAACCTCAGGTGAACTCTAGAAGTTCCCACTTCTGTCTTCTCTTTGAGAGCTCTTCCTTTCTTATGATGGAATCTTCTAAATATATTGCGCTAGTGTATCAGAATCGAATTAGACTTCCGAATGGTACTATGAGTGACATTTAGATGGCCCCTCTCTATAGCTCTTATAGGTTCTCCCCATCCTCTCTCTCTTCACATATCAACAACATCGGTGCGTCGTATTTTCCACTAATTAAGTTCTATTTCTTCCAGTCGTCTCCACTCCACTCCCATCCATCGCTCCCTCCTCTGCTGTAGTGAAATCATTTCAGTTCATTGGCGCGATTTGTGGTCGGAGGTGAAGCCAAACGATTAGCGAATCGATTTGTGAGTGGCCCACAACGAATTGAATGTTGAGCGAAATTGAATTAGATCATTTATAGTAGATTGAAATCAATTAAAACATATCTTTTAGGGGTATGTCATGAATCACTACGAGCTTGGAGTATTTTTTTCCAGTCAAAAGAAGAAAATAGAGGACTGCCGTTCCTCTACAACGAAATACAAACATTGCTCATTACTTAAAAAACGTTAGTTTAGTTGTTTAAATAAATCGCTTTAATCAAAAACGTAGTAGTTTTTCATCCAAAAATATCAGCAAACTTGAAGCACAGCAACACTGACCGTAGCGTAGTTTCAAAGCTTAAGCAAAAGCTTTATTTTGCACTCGACGGCTAGCTTTTAGCCGTTGCCGCTTAAAGGAAACTTCGCGCATTACTCGTAAATTCGTACTTTAATTCGAAAATAATATAAAATTAAGAAACAGCTATCCGTCAATGACAAATTTGCTGATCGAAGAACTCATCTCATCCTAACAAGAGAGTGACTTTGCGATTTCGGCTGGAACACAGTAAATGTTTTGAAAACTGGTTTCGAGCCAGACAATGAAATTCATCTACATATATACAAATTGCGTTTTGCACAAACTGGTTGGATATTTGACTTTGGAATTCATTCTATAAAATAAGCATTGTGTTCGGGCTTTGCTTTGCCACTAAATGTGGTTCAATGTCAAGGAAATTCCATGGCAGACAGAGAGGCAGAAAAGGAGGAAACTCAAGTGTGGGCTGCTGGCACATTAAGCCGAGGGAAGTGGGTCATATGCCCCCCACTGGAGACCATTTAGGCCATATATGCAGATGGGCCATTACAATCTAAATCAGTCAGACAGCCAACCAGGCAGCTGGAGAGTGACAATGGAATACTCGTAGTTTTTGCTCGTACGAATATTTATTATTTATTATCGGAAACTTGTAAAAACTGGCACGCAAAGCCTCCCGACGTGACCGACATGGCTAAGGCGGAACGCCCGATTTATGTCAAGCTGCGAGTATATTTATCTGCCCTATGAATATAGCATATAAGTCGATCCTTGTTTTATTACTTTTTCGTTTCAATTGCAGCTCGAATTCTATTTAATTCTTCTTTTTCTTTGTTTTGTGGCTGATTTTTGCCAAAAGTTAAGCTGACATTCCTGTTTTGGGTTTTTTTAATTTAATTAAGATTGATTTTGTTTAGTTGACGCTGCTGACTGCAAATGGAAATTGACAAGAATATGTCTGTTGCTTGGCTTCTTTTTATACCCGATACTCAAAATGAGTATTGGGGTATATTAGATTTGTGGTAAAAGTGGATGTGTGTAACGTCCAGAAGGAATCGTTTCCGACCCCATAAAGTATATATATTCTTGATCAGCATCAATAGCCGAGTCGATTGAGCCATGTCTGTCTGTCCGTCTGTCCGTCCGTCCGTCTGTCCATCTGTCCGTCCCCTTCAGCGCCTAGTGCTCAAAGACTATAAGAGCTAGAGCAACGATGTTTTGGATCCAGACTTCTGTGATATGTCACTGCTACAAAAATATTTCAAAACTTCGCCCCGCCCACTTCCGCCCCCACAAAGAACGAAAATCTGTGGCATCCACATTTTTAAAGATACGATAAAACCAAAAACGCAGAATCGTAGAGGATGACTATATGTTCTAGAATGTAAGATCTCAACCAGATCGTATAATTATTATAGCCAGAATCAAGATAACAATTTCATTCTTTCTCGCTCTGTCTCTCTCTAACACACAGGTTTCATGGTCGGCTTTGCCAATTGAAAAATATGAGTTCAAGGATCTCAGAACCTATAAGAGCCAGAGCAACCAAATTTGGTATCCACACTCCTGTGATATCGGACCTTGACCGTTTCGTGTCCAAATTTCGCCACACCCCCTTCCGCCCCGCAAAGGACAAAAATCTGGGGATATTCAAAAATCTCAGAGACTATTAAGGCTAGAGTAACCAAATTTGGTATCCGCACTCCTGTTAGATCTTACTATAAAACGTGTATCTCAAAGTTTCGCCCCACCCCCTTCCGCCCACACAAAGAACGAAAATCTGTTGCATCCACAATATTGCACATTCGAGAAAACTAAAAACGCAGAATCATAGATAATGACCATATCTATTAGATTGCTGAATCTGGATCAGATCAGATCATTTTTATAGCCAATAGGAACAAATCAATTTGCAGTGGCTACGCAGCGCCCGACTTCACGCTCAGACTGATTTTCTGTCTCTCTCGCACGCACTCTTTGTCGTGTCGTTTAATATTAGCGGCGTCTGCCGGAGGAGAGCCATACTGACTTAGTATCGGGTATAACCGTAGAGTTGCGGTGTCCGCAGCAACTCACAACGTTCCCCCTCGTTATTTGTTATGGATATGCCCAAAGGAATCGACTGGGTCCACAGATAAAGGCGATTCGGGGGCTTGAGTACTTAGAAAGGGTATGCTTAGGAGACTTGATAGATATTACACTTTTCCAGTATTTGCATAGAATGTGCATTAGAAAATCAAATGCTAATGGTGTTAACCAATCAATGTGAACATTGACTTTCAATTGTATCAATTAAAGTTGTTTTTCATTGCATTGTCGGACAATTTGTCAGCATACTTCCCCTTCCCCCCACAAACCGCACAATTAACGCGAACATGATCCATTCACAGTACCCAAAACCGATTAACCGCAGTTCCCACCTGTTAGATCATCATTATGAGGGGGAGATCATTATGGGTAGATGTATTATAATTGAGGCAACAGGCTTTCGCTGGATCCGTTGAAGAAGAAAGCCATAAAGAGCAGCACACATAGCCAGACCCGTAGCCGTACTCGAACAGGTTGAAGTCACACTTTGGAGACTCTGCTTTGTTCCCAGTGCTGATGTCATTCGGTAATCATCTAAGCCCCGTCCCGTCGCACGGGGTTTGCTTAGAACTCGACAGCACGTCACTCGACTCGAGAGTCGAGAGTAGAGTCGACTAGTCGTGCGAAGGTTACACACAGAATCTTGAGACGAAACGAAAAACACTTTCAGAGGCGTGTTCTGTTCCGTTCGCCGGATCTCAATTTCAAATCAGAGAACGGACGCGACTCTGTCAATAAGTATTTGTCTGTACACCGCCCGTGTTTGATGTTAATTGCAGCTCTACCCATGCATACATGTATCCCCTAAATAGTATCTGTGTGCATATCTGTAGCCTTATGCAAATCTCTTGCTGAAAGCAATAGAAAAGCATTTGCCAGCCTGCCTCTTATTGGGCTTTTTGGAGCGTTGCAAATATGCATAGAAAATATTTACCAACTGTGAAATATGTTGCGTTTTTTTGTTTTGTGGACGGAGCGGGAAGGAAACCCCACAGAAACTAAAGAAAAAGAAAAACTGATGATTGCTTGATTGGTATTTATTGCTGGAACTGTCAGAGATTGCGAGCCTCGATCTGCAATTAGCACACAAATGGCGACCGAGGAGCCGGCAATGAAATGGCGAAATGCCGGGCCGAAAGGAGTTTCCTCGGGCCACTGTGGGTTTATCGATTAAACACCCTGAAGGGAGGAGCGAAAGTTCTCGGAAAACATGGCTATAAATGGTATAATGACGCCAGACATTAAAGCCGCACCCAGCTGGCCAGTCGGCGGTGGATGTAATATCCTTTGGCTTGGGGACTGGGGGTTGCCCCGGGTTGTTGTTGTTTGTGCTTCCGTTGTTTTCTGTTGTTGTGCGGCAAACAACTTTGAGTGGACTTGTTGTGCCCGGCTGGGGCAGCGGTGGCCATGGAGCGATTCCATCCATATGTGGATCCAGTTGGGTTGCCATGTGTTGTCCCTACTCCTTTTATCTGACCAAATACATCTGATCCTGCAGGGAAGCACCCACTGATTGCCTCCTTGCATGCCAACGGTGACCAAACAACCAACCCAAACGAGAGCCTACCAAAGCCAAAAACTAGAGCAAGACTTCCATATACCCTACAAATATATGGTATGTGTGTCCCTGGCCATATCTTATCGGAAAGATAAAAAAAATGCATGGTAGTAGGCTAAAATCAAAAGAGAAACTGAGCGACCGGAGAACCTTATCTCTACGCTGGGCTCTGTCCGAGCCTATCAAGATGCAAACAAAATACCAACGCGGATGAGGTATGGGAATTAGCCTAGGAATGGGAATCTCTATATGAGTGCTGGATAAATACATTTTGCGCATTAATTTAATATTTTGTTTCCAATACCTGCGCTATATTTATTCGACTCTGGGGATGATAAGGCAAACTCAAGGTGGAGATATGTCTGGAGAAAGAATAAACGATGATAAGTTGAGGCTAAGATGTATGGGTATAAAGAGAATGGAAAGTTGAATTAATAGTGAATGAAAAAAGAGGTAAATAAATAGAAAAGAGCACTAGAATAAATAGAAGAGATATACAGAGATATCCGATATCTTTAGACTCGATCTAGTATTCCATTAAAGAAATTACACTCTTCCGCTACGAAAACTTTCCCATCATTAGATAGATACCTCATCTATAGTACTGTCTATAGTACTTCAGTTTATAGTACAACTAGTTGTTTGCTCTCGAGTTCTAAATGTTTACTTCTCCATAGGTGGGTCTCTCTGTATGCGTAATGTTCAAGTGTGTTTACCTTATCGATACAGAAAAAACTGCTAATGAACAATTCATGGCTATAATTGTGACTAAATAATTGGCTATTAATATAGCTATTTAACTTATCAACAAATTCCAATCCGAAATGAGCTTCAAACTTACCTTGGGGCGGACGAGTATTCCTTTGGAAGAGTTGCTGGCGCTCTAAGTAATGGAAAATCCTCAAAGTCCGGTCAATGGAGCTCCCCCTTGAGATGGATTAAAGCCCTCTCATATCATATATCATATCACAATCACCCATACACACAGACACTCGCACTCACACAGGTAGAACGGAAAAGTGGGATCAACCTTCTGGGCGCCACTTTCCCCCTTCCCCTTTCGATAAACTGCTGGCCCTAACAATGAGGAAACTTTTACTTATTTATGCAATTTTTAAAAGAAATCAGGTTTTATTTTTTCTCAAAAAAATATTTATTGTCTTATTTTATTTTTTTTTTGTTTGCTGCACACACGCGACGACAACGACAGCGACGACGGCGACTCCAACGTCTCGGCGATTCAACGAGCGCACAACGAATGAGCCGCTCCGCGTCTCTGAGGCCATTGGGTGCTCTCTGCCTCTGCCCGGCTCTCTGCTCCGCCCTCGCTCAGCTGCGCGTCGTCGTCGCTGGGGCCCCGTTCAGAGCTGCGTCACTACGAAGTGAACTTTTTTTGCAACCCGGTTTGAGCCGAATTTGTTGGGGCCATAATGCGAGCCCATAAGGCCTGCAGGGAAGACAGAGGATTGGAGGGCAGAAGCTGGGGTAGCAGGGTGTCAGCGTGGGCATCTTGTTAATGTGACAGGTTACGCCTTTGTTGCAGTCCAAAATGAATGCCTCCAATTGATCTCCACCTCCGCCGAATGGCACTTGTTGCTCGCTTTTTGGCTGAAAATTTCTCGAAATTTCTCCTGAAAAAATGACACTTGACGCATGTCCACGGGATTCTGGCTGGCAGTCCTTTAGATAAATGTTTCCGCTACTGAAATTTATTTGAAACAATTTGAACAGAGCCCGAGAAAACCGGCATAAATTACACAAAGGAAATGGGCGTGTCAGGTGGGCACAGCTAAATTAAAACGCCGACGCGTGGCAAAGCGTCTGACAGATCGCACCAGATCGGGTCAGATCCGATCAGACCGGAATGCAGGGGCCCACGCTGAAGCAATTACGAGTATGGTTAATTGTTTGGGGAACAAATGTACACGACAATCGAAGAAAAAGGCAACAAATTGATCAAGAATCGAGAGAATTGAGATCAATTCTTAATAGACTGATGAGTATACAAAATGTACTATACTTATATTTTTCTAACACTTTACACAGAACAATCACTTTAATAAAATAGCTCTTTGAGGAAAGACTGCCTCCGGTTGGTAGGATTATATCGTAGACAGAATCAACTTTGTTGACGACGCTTTTTGTACCCTCGATTACAGCTCTAATTGCAGGTATATATAAATATTGCTTGGATAACACGGAGTTCTAGGTGGTTCTAAAAACAGTAGCACTGCAGATGAAATGCTTGCATGGGTGGGAGCTGTAGGAAGAGTAGCTGAGGCAGATGCGTACTTCTGGCTGGGCGTGTAGTACATGGAGTGCAGGAAGAGGCGGGTCACCTCGCCAATTACCGAGCGGTCGGGTATGCTCTGGGCCATGCCGTACAGGGCCATCTTTCCGACCACGGGCTGGCCAGGATCCTTCATGATCTCCGCCGTGCAGCTGCGAACGTCGGCAATGAAATTGTCTGCCACTCCGGCCTGGGTGTGCACGTCCGTGTCGCAGATGTGGATACTGGTAGACAGAATACCAAATTTTAAGCATGGTTAACTATGGTTTTAATAGATCTATCATACCCAGAGGGGAACTGCAGGGCATTCAGGTTCCAGCCGAGCTTGCAGAGCGAGTCCGACAGTCGGAAGATATCAAACACATTCGATCCAAAGGCAATGACGGAAGTGGCTGGCTTGCCAAACACAAACAGGCCATCGATGTCGCGAACACTGTGGAGTTTCGATAAGGTCAGCCGTAGTCCAAGTGCATTCGTACCCAGTCTTACCCCCTCTCAATGTAGCGAGCCGTGTCCACAATGCGCTTGGTAGCCTCCAAATAGCCATCGTAGCCGAAGCTCATCATGGTGGCCCAGCAGGCGGCGATGATGCCTCCGGCACGGGAACCATTTACAGTGGGTGAGCCGTAGACGCCGCCTGGCCAGTCGGTGGTCACTGTGAACTGGTGATCCTTGAACTTCTTCTCAGAGTACAGGATCACCGACGATCCCTTTGGAGCAAATCCGTATTTGTGCGTGTCGGCAGAGATGCTGGTTACGCCCTTAACGTCAAAGTTAATGTCGACCTCGAAGGTCTCCGGATCGACGTCCACAGATCTCACTTGGATGTTGAAGTATTGGCCACCCTTGTCGAAGGCCGCATGCGCGGTGCGTGGCACGACTATGTTCGGCCTGGTGATTCCCTTGTACTCGCGAGCGTAGTCCCGGTATGCCTTCATGGCCATCACAATGGACTCGGTGCCGCCGGTTGTCATGGTGCCGCAGCTGTCGTTGCTTCCATGCAACAGATTGCAGGCCATACGCACCACCTCGGCCTCCATTTTGCAGACGCCCGGGAAGAGGTCCGCATGGAGGGGATTCGTGTACGACGCCTTGCCATACACCTCCGTCACGAGCTGCACCAGCTCCGGGTTGTAGCCGTACACGGCACCGGAGACGCGACCGTCGCGCCATTCGTAGTGACCTGTCTTTAGATGGTCGTCCACCAGCTTCAGGATCACCTCCTTGCTCAGACCCTTCTAGGGCAGCGTCACCGTGTATGTGAGGTGTGCGTTGCTCTCCTTGATCGCCGATTCGAAGTCATTGTTGGCCTTGGTAAGATCCGCCTCCACCTGTCGCCGAACTGCGGGTATTTTCTTGGCGATCCTGAAGAACTGCCGCCTGCCACGCGTGTAGAGACCTGCAACAAACAAAGCGATGGAGGAATGATCGCCTGATCAACTAATTTCAATATTCCCCTATCGAATAACCTAAGGCATGCTTATCTAAAGGCGTATCGAACCATGAAATAAAATGATGAATCATTTTATAATGAGAATGTGTCGATCGGTAGTCGCTGGAACACGATAGCATATCGTGGAAGCCAGACAGGTCATGTGCGAAGTTGCCGAACGGAAAGGAACTTTTTCCAAGAATTCGGGTTCCAACTGGTTGCTTTAGAAAACCGATTGTAATTCCAATTTTGGAATTCGTAGAACGTTTTCCATTTAGGGGATTAGTCATAAGAAATCTCTTGTGCTTCCAAACAGGTGCCACCTGACTGATAAAGGAGCTACAAGGGAGAGCCCATTGAAAACTAAATTCCAACTAGCGGATTAGCGGATATTCTTATCGAAGCCAGAAGCTATGCCGTTTGGCTATATATAAATTGTTGTGTATATATAAATTTGGTTTCTAATCTATTGTAATCTGTTCCCAGATTAAACGCAAGAGTTCAGGAAGGGCACACAACGGGTGCATGGCACTCGAACTCTATTATATAAGGCACAAAGTACATAGTACATGGGTATACATAAGTACCGATTTCGATTTCTTGAGTCAACTACAAAAATGGGCCGGCTAGGCTGGGTATTTACTTGGTGGGATGCGTAGGAAAGTGCAAGCCCTGGCAGATAAGATTGTTTGATGGATTATAATTTATGACGCCGCCGACAACGGCGTGAAAGGAATCGACAGACACTAGGTGGCCTGACTTTTGCCTACGAGTGCCTACTTGTAGATAGTGATGTATTTTGAGAAGACCTCTCTCTCAGTGGAAACTCACTTTCATTCTGACAGACAAACGTCCAGAGCCAGACACCGCCGAGCACTGTGGTGGCGGTGATGGTGGCCACCTGCCAGGGCTCCCGGGCACCGAAGGCGCGATTGATGCCCTCGGTGACGGGCTTTAAGCAATCGTTGCCGGAAAACGGGCGCATCTTTCCGCTGCTGAAATGAGAATCGGTTATGGATTTTGCGTTCCGGAGAGTAAGAGCCAAACACTGCCGCACGCGCACGCCTCTGGCAAATAACTGATTCGAAGCGTGAATGTGGGCTACAAAGTGGTCGACTAAACGCTGATAAAGGTCTGGGCATGTAGTATCTCTCGAATTTAGTTGATACGATACGCCACTATGCTATATTATTGCACCAGCTGATGCAGGCACGCAATGAAAACAAAGGCTCGGCTAAGTGTTTGATGAGGCGGCTGGTGCGTTGTCGGTTACTCACCTCTGTAATCTGTAATCAGGCTTGTTATAATGCAATTCACTTTATCGTTGTTTTGGTATGTGGGGACACAAACGTGTCTCCAGTCGGTGTTCCGCTGGATTCCTTGGTGCCGGTGCTCCGCTGACGGTTCTCGCACCAGGTTTTCGGCCTGGCCAGTACCGGGCTGCTGCTGCCGATGTCCGCCGCTTCCGCTGATGTTAATGCCTGCCGCTGATGTCTTGGTGGGATCGTCGTCTCCACGATCACCAATTTTGCGGCCTCCACTATTCTCCACCGGAAAACCTCTCTTTTTTTCTTCCTCGCCCCGTTTCCTTTTCTCCCACGCAACTCTGCCACTGCTTCCCAGGTTCCACTATAGATGCCGCTGTCTCTTTCTTCTCCAGCCCTGATACCTATCGGCTCTCTCCAAAACCGCCCATAACACCACACTACCGTTTCCAGGATTACTCCGCCGAAACGGGAGTGCCAAGCAGGCGGGCTTTTTCAATTAAGGGGCCCCAAACGTAGGCCATCGCCCACACCCTGAGATTGAGAGTCTCTGGCTCCATCGACTGAGATGCCTGGGCTACTGCTTCAGATCCTTTGCGTGAAACACCCCAATACGTGAGCCTTGCAACGTCTCCAGCTCGTCCATACTCCGGATCACTCGGCACTTGACGTATTTGGGCTGAACTTCGCGTTGATGTTGTCTTTAAATTTGCTCAACACGAAATTCCGCTTGTATATCTCCTGACCCGGTGAGTACCTAATTTCTCGAGCTTTTCGATTATACCTGTTCTTCGCTCTGTTGTAGGCTTCATGAGAGTTTCCTCGGACCTCATTTCGGACTATTTCCATCTTGTCACTCCTCGCCAAGGGGGACATTTGTGCATCATTTAGGGCGCCCAGTCTGCGTGCCAATTTATAATCTCGGTCGCTAGTAAACATGTGCTGCCCAAACAACACAAAGTATGGCGACGACCCGATACCCGTGTGTATAACGCTCCTAGCCACACACTGGATCTCCGTCAGCTTCTCGTCCCAGCGCGTGTGATCCTCACTAGCGTATGTCCTTATTGCTGCCAGTACAGTCTGGTTCACTCGTTCGGCCGCGTTCGCCTGCGGTGCATAGTTCCCCGACTTCAGGTGCGTTATGCTTCTCCTATCCAGGAATTGAGAGAATTCAGCTGCTTTCCATTATCGGTATGCACTATTTCAGGCACGCCAAACTGCGCGAGACCTCGGCGTGCAAGAATCGGATCACGGCCGAAGACGTCGCCTTAGGCAAAGCCATCAACCAGACATATCTGGACATGTGATCGAGGACTATTAGTATGACTACATTGCCACTTCGAGTCCTCGGATATGGACCCAGGAAATCCAGGTACAGTTTTTGAACCGTCCTCTCGGTTCTGGTTTCGGCCCCCATGAGTGGACGGTGAACCTGTGTTGAATGTTTTGTTTCTTTGCAGGTGTCACAATCAGCCACACATGCAATCACCTGCACGGTCATCCGGGGCCAATAATAGAACCGTCCCAGTGTCCTCGCGATTCCTCCATGCATTGCCACATCTCTGTCGTGAGCCTGTTGGATCAGTGTGCTCGTCAGGGCTTCCAGGATCCATAGCTTCCACGAAAACTCCTCTAATTCCGGCCGGCCAAATTGTGTGCGCTTAAACAGCAGTCCTTCCTCCACCTTCAGGTCTGGGAACTCATCCTCATCGCTCTGGACCGACTCGATTTTCTTCGGTATTCTTCATCCTCGAAGGCTGTGGTGTCGAACTCCAGGAAGTCGATAGCGTCAACGTCAAAGGGACGTGACAGCATATCGCGACGATATTTTCCTTTCCTTTCCTAAGCCTGGAGAGCAAACGACCACCTGGCTAGCCTCCCATCCAGTGCTTTGAATCGCATGAGCCACTGCAAACTCGCGTGACCTGTTATCACCGTGAATGGCATCAGTTCTACGTATGCACGGAACTTCTCTATGGCTCTTACCGCCGCCAGACACTCCTTCTCTGGTACGCTATAGTTGAGCTGTGCCCCTCTTAGCTTCGCCGAAAACAATGCGATCGGGTGCTCTGCTCCTTCATCATCCCTCTGGAAGAGAACTGCTCCAATCCCCACGTGACTCGCATCACACTGGATGAAAAAGCGCTTCTTAAAGTCTGGGTGATGTAGCGCTGGGGGCGCTGGTAAGTGCTTTTTTGAGCTCCTCGAACGATTTTCCTGCCTCCTCCGTCAGCTTAAATTGCCCTTTTCCTTTCAGACAGTCTGTCAGAGGAGCCGAGAGTGCCGAGAAATTTCGCCGATACCAGCCAGCTGTCCCCAAAAATCTCCGGATTTGTCTCACGTTCCTTGGCATTGGTATTTCAGTGATCGCCTGTATTTTCTCCGGATCTGTCCTAAGGGCGCCGTCGCCTACGATGTACCCTCAATACTTTAAATATTTATAGCCGAATTTCGATTTTTTTCTTCCAATTGTCAGGTTTGCCTCCTTGAGACACTTGGCCACTTCCTCTAACAGGTGTATATGCTCCTCAAACCTCCGGGAAATAACTAGTAGATCGTCTAAGTATACAAAGACATGGCTTCAGAGTCGTTGTGGAATTACTCGATCCATCAACCGACACAGCCGTTGGGCTGCATTGCACAACCCGAAGGGCATCGATTTAAATTGATAGAGTGGTCTGCCCGGCACCGTGAATGCTGTGTACGGCCGACTTTCAGGCTCCAGCTCTATCTGCCAAAATGCGTGCTTTAAATCGATGCTGCTGATGTACACCGTATCCTCTACGCGGCTCAGAATTGACTCGATGCTCTGCAGCGGGTAAGCATCCTTTACGGGTAATTTGTTTAGTTTCCGCGCATCCAGACACAATCGGTTTTTTCCCGGCTTCCGTACCAGCGTCACGCGGTTGCTCCACGGGCTCTCGCTGGTTTCGATGACTCCGAGACGCAACATTTCGTCCACCTCGGCAAACAACAGCTCTTGCACCGCGGGAGATATCGGGTAGAATCGCTCCTTTACGGGTACGGCTCCCTCGATTAATTGAATTTCGTGCCTTTCGAGCGTCGTTCTTCCCAAACCATGTGTGTCGAATGCCCTGAAGTTGTTCTTCACCTGGTCCAGACGTGTCTGCTGCGTGTGCGTCAACTCGTGCGGTTCCGTTGGTCTACTCCTAGTCAGCACCTCAGCATCAATTTCTGCTAATTCCTTGTGTCGTTCTAAGTCTACTATATGCGGAGCCAGACCAAACTTCCGCCAGAAATCGACCCCTAGCTACAGCGGTTGTTTCAGCGAGGGACACAGGAACAACTCCATAGTCTGCTTCTGGCCTCCATACGTCATTACCGTCGACACATGTCCCAGTATTTTATGAGGAGTGCCGCCCCATCAGCGTCCTCGGGCCCAATTTCACTCGTGCGAATGGCCTGTCATCCTGACGAATTGCCGAGTGGACTGCAGCACACACCTGGAGCCGCCTCCTCTTGCGCCCCTGAAACCTGTCCCGAGCCCGCTGTGCTCTGACTGCTCCCGTTCGGATACTCTCATCGACTTCGTCCCCCATTATCCGATTCCTGGCCTGTTCGTACTGCCGCTGTCTTTCCTTTATCGGCTTGCGCTCGGACCATCTAGCTTCGGGTAATACCGCTTGGTTAACCTTATATATGGTAGTGTAAATATTCTTATTGCTACTTCTTTCCTTAGGGGTATCTAATTTAACGTTGGGGGGCCTATCTATTGGCTGCTTCGCGGCGACGTGGAACTCGACTCCTCCAATTGCGTCGTGCTCCTTTTCGCGTTTCCCGGCCGACATTTAGGGCATTTAGGGAGGATGACCCCGGCCAGCCCGCACTTGTAGCAGAACAGGTTACCCACGGCCGACTCACACTCAAAATAGGTGTGACCCGGCTGAGCGCAATTCCAGAACTTCAGCTGGGTGCGGTCGCCTCCGGATTCCCTTGTCCTATGGACAGCATCCAATGCCTCGGTCTGTTCCTCCGGGTCGTGAGTGTTCGCATCCAATTCATGTACTTTGTGATCTTCCCTGCGCCTACTACCCCCATGGTCTGGACCGCTCCTTGTCCATCGCGTCGCCAGCAGTTTCTCGGCGTCCGCACACTCTTCTCGCAGCTTCTGTAGATTTGGTATCTGCATTGGATAATTCACCCTCGAAATTGCATCCCTAATATTGATCTTTATGATCTTTATTAGATCATAATCCGAGAACGGATTCAGCAATCTCGACCTTAACACCAACATCTCCTGGATGTACTGGTCCGCCGACTCCCCGTGGCGTTGTCGGCGTTCCCTGAGCTCTTGCTCTCGCTCGAACTCTGTCCGACGAACTTGAAACTGCTGCATCCAGTACCAATCCCTTGCGTGGCCACTGACCAATGTGTGAAAGGCTTTCAACACCTCCGCCCACGGTACCTGATACGACGTCTGTAGATGCTCCACCCGGAATATGAATTCCGCCACAGGCATCCCCTTTGGATCGCCGTCGAAGCTAAGTCCCCATCTTCGTATCTGCACTTGCTCCTGCCTAGCCTCTCCGAAACTCGGTCGATTCCTGTTAGGGTTTGCTCCTGCGCCCATCCCGTTGAACAGCCACTCCTCCACGGGTCTGTGATCGGCTTGGGTCCTCTGATCGGCCTCCAATGTTCGGTTGTTCACGAACAAGTGCGTTGGATGTGCTTGCTGGTTCGCGGGTGCTTTCTGTTGACCTCCTCCCAGGCTGGTTGCATTTGATCCCCGATTCCTTCCATTCGCATCACTCGCCGTTCGCTCCGCTTTTAACGAACCCACCACAGCGTTGATCTCTCGCATGAACTCTAGCATGTCCGCTTGCATTGACGATCTCAGCGCTTCCATTTGCTGCCCGAGCGACGCTCGGTAGGTCTCCTGTGCTTGGGCTAAGGCTGCGTTCACGGCTGAGCTTAACTCGGACGGTAACACCAGGTCCTTACGGGTTCGCTGTTGACCTCCTACCGCTCCGACCTCTGGGTCCTCCTGGTACAACCCCGCATGTACGTTTTCCGCCACATTTGTGCATCATTTAGGGCGCCCAGTCTGCGTGCCAATTTATAATCTCGGTCGCTAGTAAACATGTGCTGCCCAAACAACACAAAGTATGGCGACGACCCGATACCCGTGTGTATAACGCTCCTAGCCCCACACTGTATCTCCGTCAGCTTCTCGTCCCAGCGCGTGTGATCCTCACTAGCGTATGTCCTTATTGCTGCCAGTACAGTCTGGTTCACTCGTTCGGCCGCGTTCGCCTGCGGTGCATAGTTCCCCGACTTCAGGTGCGTTATGCTTCTCCTATCCAGGAATTGAGAGAATTCAGCTGCTTTCCATTATCGGTATGCACCATTTCAGGCACGCCAAACTGCGCGAGACCTCGGCGTGCAAGAATCGGATCACGGCCGAAGACGTCGCCTTAGGCAAAGCCATCAACCAGACATATCTGGACATGTGATCGAGGACTATTAGTATGACTACATTGCCACTTCGAGTCCTCGGATATGGACCCAGGAAATCCAGGTACAGTTTTTGAATCGTCCTCTCGGTTCTGGTTTCGGCCCCCATGAGTGGACGGTGAACCTGTGTTGAATGTTTTGTTTCTTTGCAGGTGTCACAATCAGCCACATATGCCTTCACCTGCACGGTCATCCGGGGCCAATAATAGAACTGTCGCAGCCGTCCCAGTGTCCTCGCGATTCCTCCATGCATTGCCACATCGCTGTCGTGAGCCTGTTGGATCAGTGTGCTCGTCAGGGCTTCCAGGATCCATAGCTTCCACGAAAACTCCTCTAATTCCGGCCGGCCAAATTGTGTGCGCTTAAACAGCAGTCCTTCCTCCACCTTCAGGTCTGGGAACTCATCCTCATCGCTCTGGACCGACTCGATTTTTCTTCGGTATTCTTCATCCTCGAAGGCTGTGGTGTCGAACTCCAGGAAGTCGATAGCGTCAACGTCAAAGGGACGTGACAGCATATCGCGACGATATTTTCCTTTCCTTTGCAATGCTCGATTTCGAAGTCATAAGCCTGGAGAGCAAACGACCACCTGGCTAGCCTCCCATCCAGTGCTTTGAATCGCATGAGCCACTGCAAACTCGCGTGACCTGTTATCACCGTGAATGGCATCAGTTATACGTATGCACGGAACTTCTCTATGGCTCTTACCGCCGCCAGACACTCCTTCTCTGGTACGCTATAGTTGAGCTGTGCCCCTCTTAGCTTCGCCGAAAAGAATGCGATCGGGTGCTCTGCTCCTTCATCATCCCTCTGGAAGAGAACTGCTCCAATCCCCACGTGACTCGCATCACACTGGATGAAGAAGTGCTTCTTAAAGTCTGGGTGATGTAGCGCTGGGGGCGCTGGTAAGTGCTTTTTTGAGCTCCTCGAACGATTTTCCTGCCTCCTCCGTCAGCTTAAATTGCCCTTTTCCTTTCAGACAGTCTGTCAGAGGAGCCGAGAGTGCCGAGAAATTTCGCCGATACCAGCCAGCTGTCCCCAAAAATCTCCGGATTTGTCTCACGTTCCTTGGCATTGGTATTTGGGTGATCGCCTGTACTTTCTCCGGATCTGTCCTAAGTGCGCCGTCGCCTACGATGTACCCTAAATACTTTAAATATTTATAGCCGAATTTCGATTTTTTTCTTCCAATTGTCAGGTTTGCCTCCTTGAGACACTTGGCCACTTCCTCTAACAGGTGTATATGCTCCTCAAACCTCCGGGAAATAACTAGTAGATCGTCTAAGTATAAAAAGACATGGCTTCAGAGTCGTTGTGGAATTACTGGATCCATCAACCGACACAGCCGTTGGGCTGCATTGCGCAACCCGAAGGGCATCGATTTAAATTGATAGAGTGGTCTGCCCGGCACCGTGAATGCTGTGTACGGCCGACTTTCAGGCTCCAGCTCTATCTGCCAAAATGCGTGCTTTAAATCGATGCTGCTGATGTACACCGTATCCTCTACGCGGCTCAGAATTGACTCGATGCTCTGCAGCGGGTAAGCATCCTTTACGGGTAATTTGTTTAGTTTCCGCGCATCCAGACACAATCGGTTTTTTCCCGGCTTCCGTACCAGCGTCACGCGGTTGCTCCACGGGCTCTCGCTGGTTTCGATGACTCCGAGACGCAACATTTCGTCCACCTCGGCCAACAACAGCTCTTGCACCGCGGGAGATATCGGGTAGAATCGCTCCTTTACGGGTACGGCTCCCTCGATTAATTGAATTTCGTGCCTTTCGAGTGAGTTCCTCCGGGTCGTGAGTGTTCGCATCCAATTCATGTACTTTGTGATCTTCCCTGCGCCTACTACCCCCATGGTCTGGACCGCTCCTTGTCCATCGCGTCGCCAGCAGTTTCTCGGCGTCCGCACACTCTTCTCGCAGCTTCTGTAGATTTGGTATCTGCATTGGATAAATCACCCTCGAAATTGCATCCCTAATATTGATCTTTATGATCTTTATTAGATCATAATCCGAGAACGGATTCAGCAATCTCGACCTTAACACCAACATCTCCTGGATGTACTGGTCCGCCGACTCCCCGTGGCGTTGTCGGCGTTCCCTGAGCTCTTGCTCTCGCTCGAACTCTGTCCGACGAACTTGAAACTGCTGCTGGAGACCATATCTCAGATTCGGCCAGTCCGGCATTCCTACCGTCCGAACATGCATCCAGTACCAATCCCTTGCGTGGCCACTGACCAATGTGTGAAAGGCTTCAACACCTCCGCCCACGGTACCTGATACGACGTCTGTAGATGCTCCACCCGGAATATGAATTCCGCCACAGGCATCCCCTTTGCACTTGCTCCTGCCTAGCCTCTCCGAAACTCGGTCGATTCCTGTTAGGGTTTGCTCCTGCGCCCATCCCGTTGAACAGCCACTCCTCCACGGGTCTCTGATCGGCTTGGGCCCTCTGATCGGCCTCCAATGTTCGGTTGTTCACGAACAAGTGCGTTGGATGTGCTTGCTGGTTCGCGGGTGCTTCCTGTTGACCTCCTCCCAGACTGGTTGCATTTGATCCCCGATTCCTTCCATTCGCATCACTCGCCGTTCGCTCCGCTTTTAACGAACCCACCACAGCGTTGATCTCTCGCATGAACTCTAGCATGTCCGCTTGCATTGACGATCTCAGCGCTTCCATTTGCTGCCCGAGCGACGCTCGGTAGGTCTCCTGTGCTTGGGCTAAGGCTGCGTTCACGGCTGCGCTTAACTCGGACGGTAACACCAGGTCCTTACGGGTTCGCTGTTGACCTCCTACCGCTCCGACCTCTGGGTCCTCCTGGTACAACCCCGCATGTACGTTTTCCGCCACTTGCGACGGCACTTCCGGCCTACTGCCGGCTTTACCGTCCTGGAACCGAGTCGTCGGCATGTTGTACGGCTGGTACCTGCGCTGTGCCTCTGTGCTACGCCTTGTCTTTCCCGACCCTTTAAAAATCTCCGGGTCACTCATCAACCAATTTTCCTAACGTACTCCTTTCCATCGTCTATTCCCTATTTACTTAACTATCTTGGTGATACATTAATTGGATTGTTTATTATCTGACTACCCTAATCCATTAAACACCTAGTTCCTGGCTACGTAATCCTCAAAACCTTCAATCGTAACAAGAAAACAAATAAATAAATAGTGCAATAAATAAATTAGCCAGGGGGGGGGGGGGGGGTTGGTGTGTGGGGACACAAACGTGTCTCCAGTCGGTGTTCCGCTGGATTCCTTGGTGCCGGTGCTCCGCTGACGGTTCTCGCACCAGGTTTTCGGCATGACCAGTACCTCTGCCAGCTGCGGAATCGGAATCACCATGCAGACTCGCTGTCCGCACATCACCATCGTGGAGAAGAACAAGTGCATGCGGCCATACTGCACCTACGAGCAAGTGGAGCTGCCCGATCCGACTTGTCCCACCACACAGTGGAGTGATTGGCCCGTGCTCAGCCACCTGTGGTCGCGGCGTGACCATCCGCTCCCGTCTCTTGTTGCTGGAGAACGGACCCGAGAAGGAGAACTGCACGCAGCGAATGGAGCTGTATCAACAGAAGGAGTGTGTTAACCCGCAGGACTGCCACATCAATATGGAGCTGGCCAAGGACATTTGCGTTCAACAGCCGGACTCTGGTCCTTGCCGCGGCAGCTACCAGCGCTACGCCTTCAATCCGCACACCCATCGCTGCGATGCGTTCAGCTACGGCGGTTGCCGTGGAAACCGGAACAACTTCCTTACGGAGAACGACTGTCTGCACACCTGCAGCATGACAGGCTCCGCCTCGAGCACAGCTCACCAGGATGGCAATCTACCCAAAGGCTGCATCATGTCCGAGTGGGAAAATTGGTCGGCCTGTAGCGTCAGCTGCGGCCTCGGCTTCTCCGAGGCCCATCGCTTTGTCATAAGCGAGCCGAAGCATGGCGGCCAGTCCTGTCCCAAGCGTTTGGTCAAACATCGTCGCCAATTACTCAATATACGTCTCCACAGAGATTCAAATAAACACAATTACATATTTTCACCTATTTTCTATTGATCATCTTAAATACATATATCACACCACACAGTAACGCAAGAGATACTGACGGGCCTTCCAGGGGTTGCCATTGGCGCGGTAGATGAGATGCAAGTTGAAGGCCGTCTCGTGCTGAAGTCCCAGAGTGTCCTCATACTCGGCAATCAGTGGATGATGCACGGCCAAGGCCTTTTCGTAGAACTCGACTGCGAGGTGGAGTATATTGGCCTGATGGTAGATGCTTCCGATATTGTAGAAGATTTCCTGCTGGGCAGCGCACCTGCAGAAATCATCGCCAGCAGACCGGAGTTCTTTGTAGCGCTCGGCAAAGGCCACCGCTTGAGCTACGGCTGCCGACTTCCGGAGCACCTTCTTCTGCAGGGCCAACTGATTGAAGACGACGGCTATGGAAAGCGCTACCAAGGGATCCGGATTCTCGCGCAGCATGGGCACGTACACGTTGAGGGCGTACTTGAATGAACTGCAGGTGAGATGGTAGTGGCCCAGGAAGAGACGCATCTGTTGGTCGACAAGGGGCTGGCGATGCAGGAGACGCCTTATGTAGCGGCAGTACCGCATGTCCTCCCCCTTCTGGACGAGCAGGGAGAGCAGGGTCCACAAGTTTATCTGGTTCGGCTGCTTTGCGATGAGTTCACGCAGATACGAAAACGCAATGGCGCAGTCGTCATTGAAATAGCAGGCCAGTATCATAATCCTTTCAATCTCGTAATGGTAATACGTGAACCTCTTTGTGGTGACCATTGCGAAGCAGAGCTTCTCAGCGGCACTGCTCATGCCATGTGTGTGGGCCGTGCGCATCAGGTCCAGAAACAGATCATACTCATCTTTGATGGTCAGATCGGAGGCCTCTGATGCGGCACTCTTGCCGGGATCCTAAAGATCATTCAATTGAATGGAATTCTTTCGGAATCGAACAAGTAAGTATTTTTGCCTGCAGCTCCGGCTCTGTTGATCCCGTTGCCCCAGCTGCCAGACTTCGCATCTGCATAATGGCCTTTAAGCTCTCGGCGTTGTAGGTACTTCCGCCGTTGGCCGCCGCTATCATTTCCTCGCGATTTTTCAGCTTGATGGAATGTCTACTGAGCAAAACATATCCCACGTCCAGAAACTCTTCGATGCGCCCGATTTGCTTCAACATTACGCATCTTTCGTAGAGCAGGCGAGCAATCAAGGGCTGGCCCTCGACCTCGCCAGACTGCTCCAAGGCCTCGACGGCCTCCTTATGCCGGCCCTGCTGTTTCAGAAGTGCGGACAGCGTGAACTTGGCATCGTAGCAAACGGGGGCTAGATGGACCACTCTCTGGTAGCATTGGATGGCCTCATTGGTGCGATTTAGCTGGCGAAGACACTCCGCCTGCTGCAGCCAGACGAAGGCGGGACAGTCGAAGGTATCGCCATCGGTGATGGGACTCATAAGGGCTATGGCCTCGGCATACTTGTGCTCCTGCATCAGGGCTTCCGTGATGTCCATGTACAGTTCCACGCGGCCCACGGACAGGATGTGCTCCTGTACATTCTGGATGAGGTAGCCCAAGAGGTGGTGGGCCCGCAGATGGATCAGACTCACACATAGCTTGGCCCTCAGCTCGGGCGCGTAGTCGTCGGGTATGACGCAAAAGTAAATCATCTCCAGGCTCTCCTCCTGATCGTCTTCCAGCTCAAAGTTTGTTCGCTCTCTGAGGCAACTGAGCACCTTGGAGTATCGCTTGTTGATAATCAACAGTTCGAGATACATGTTGAGATCCTCCAGGCTGAAGCGGGCTTCGCATCCACTGTACGCCCCCTCCATGGCCTCGAGAGCTATCGCATGCTTCTCGAGGACGTGAAAGAAACGAGCCACATTCTTCGCCGTGCTAAGGCACGTGCTCCACTCCTCTGGCGGCATCAGGGGCAGCATCTTGAGGTACGTGAACATGGCCGCATTCGTCTCGCCCATTTTCTCCAGCAGCTGGGCTTTTCGGAGCCTTAACAAGTAACCTTTTGGAAGCACTTTGATGGCCTTTGTAAAAATAAGACGGGCACGAGCCATGTTGCCCTGCTGCACCAGCAAATCAGAGACTCTTATCCACATGTCGCGATCCTGAGGGTTCAAGTGTGCCGCGAGAGTGGAGAAGTGCAGGAACTTGACCTCGTCGCGATTTTCATAGATCTCGGCCAACGTGTAGAACGGCTCACTGGCCAGCGGGTTCTGGCGGATGATCTCCATGCAAATCCGTTCGGCTGTCTCATACCGACCGTACGCGAAGCTCAGGTTCGCCTTGCCCATCAATCCATGCAGAGCGGGGCTCAGCTGGCTCTTGCGCCCCAGATTTCCGCCACCGCCGGAGCGAGCACCTTCCTGCTGCTGTCCCACCGGCGGTTTTCGTTGCGCAGACACTGTGGGTTGTTCCTCTGCTTCCTCCTCTCCATTATTTTCATCATCTTCGTCGCTGGGCTCGAGCTTTGTGCAGAAGTCTGGGAATTCTAGGCACTGGACTCCCTGCACATAGCGCTTGATTAGCGCTCCTTCCTCCTCGTAGTCGTAGTTCTGGTCACTGTCTTCGGCCTCCCCTGTAGCCATGTCTATGATGTCCACAATCCTGAGGGGCTGCGTCTCCTCGAACTGCTCCAACTCATCGTCCAGCACATCGTTGGTCTCAATTTCCTCAATTAAACGTTGGAGTCGGCCTGGTCCATTGTAAACATTACACACCAGCAAACTTAACCCCCTTAAACCCCCTCAAATTAAACAGGTGAACAGCGTGAGTTACGCCGCAGAAAATAAAACTGAACTTTCTCTATCTGTTTTTTTTCTCCGTCCTTTCTCTATACATAAAAAAGGGCAACGATATTTTTTACCAGAACAGCGCTAAAGTTCTTCAAGTTTCTTAATATTCTTGGAGTGCATTTAATACCCAATGGTCTACAATGGGTTAAGTTAATCAACAGGAGATCAAACAAACGGCCCTCGATACTATCGACTGGGTAATCGTTAGAGCTAAAGCTGCGCATCTCTAAGATATTCGCAAGATGTATGACCTGGAGAGGGAGAGCGGAGCAAGTGCGCAATGTGGCCGTATACCGCAAAGTTCGAAATACCGAAGCAGAGCTACCAGACAGAGCTAAGAGTTAACGGAACTTTTTTTTACTGAATGCTTATCGCGCAGTCCCTGTTTTTACTTGTGTATTCTTGTTTTTAGTGGCATCAACACGCATGCACGCAAGCGGAATGAATCTGCAACTTGTAAGTGAGCATGCAGCACAACTAGTGGAAGTTCGCTAATAATGAATTTCAAATTATAGTTAGATCGGCAGCTGTCGCACCGAACAATTCAGGTGGATTTTTGGTTAAAACAAACGGTACAGCTAGCGAAATCGGAACCATTAAACGGAACGAATGCCGGAGAAACTATGCCGGGAATCGGGATACAGAACGGGTAGGTGAGGAGTACCAGGGAGTGCATTTTACTGTTTTACATTAAATTTTTGCAGGTCATCGGGCTTTACGCGCGACCTGCCGTACTACGAGCCCAATGCGAAAATGCTGCAGGCCCAGACAAACAATTTTATGGACGACGATTTGACCGACAATGACGCCATCTTTGCGCATTATTTGAGCACCGAGAAGTTGGAGTTTTACAATGCGTCCTCGGTGATGCTGACTCTGCTTACTATCGAGGATGTGACTACAATGAAGCTGTACTCGCAGCTCATCGAGCCGGATGTGGCGGTTCATAAAGTACATATAAATGCATTTCGTGTCGATCTCTCTGCTAGATATTCTGTAAATGCCGAGGAAGTGGTGTCCCCGGGAATCGATGAGGTTGTCTTGATACCCAAGTGCAGTTTAATGGCTTCGCCGCTGCCAAAGGAGCTCATATCGGCCCTGTTTCCACATCCGCATGAGCAACTGCCTTTTAAAGATCCGATGCGCCGCCATGTGGCCAGTGTGGAACAGGTCTGCCGCACCAGTGTTCACTTCAAGTTCAGTAGGGGAAAACTTCCAGACGACAATGTGTTGCAGTCGCAACGCTTTCATGTAATTCTCCGCTCCACGCGTATTCCGTTTCGCTTTATGTACCGCGCTGTCAATATGCTCCCGGAGATGCCAGGTCTCCGTCGTTACCTCTTTCCCTTTCCGAATTGGCTAACCACAATGATAGAAACCTCGAAGATTTCATTGCATGACTGCAATCTTCCATCTTGGATGCAAATCCAACCGCCGCCCCCGCAAGCTCCTCCAGCACATATTTCGCTGCTGAACGAGACCATAGGCGACAATGAAGAACAGTTGGAGGCGGTGCAGACGATTGTGACTGGACCCAATCCCAAAGCTCCATTTATAGTGTTCGGACCACAAGGTAAGCATCAGGTATGCTAGCCACAGTCGTACACAATTCACACCTTCTATCCATTCAGGCACTGGCAAGACCACTACCATTGTGGAGGCCATTCTACAGGTGCGCCTTCGACGACCGCAAAGCCGCATCCTTGTAACAGCCGGTTCGAACTCGGCCTGCGACACGATTGCCATGAAACTGTGCGAGTATATCGAAGGAAACTTTCGGCTCATGTTTTTAAGGGAAAAGCCGCTGATCCGAATCTATTCACGCAGCATATTCAAGAAGGTACTGAAATTGGTGCCGCCCTTGCTGCTGAAGAACTCCAATTGCTCGGACCATTTGTTCAAGCATCTACGAGTGCGTAATGTGATTACGTATACCATCATCGTGGCCACATTGGTTACTGTCGGCCGCCTGGCTAACGATGGCTTTGGTGACTTTTTCACCCACATATTCATCGACGAGGCTGGAGCTTCCACCGTGCCGGAGACTATTATGTGCATTGTGGGTGTTAAAAAGAACAAAGATTGTCATGTAATTCTGTCCGGAGATCACAAGCAGCTGGGAGCAGTGATCAAAAGCAGCCGGGCTGCGTCCCTTGGCTTGAATCAATCTCTCATGGAGCGACTACTGGCATCGGATTGCTACAAGGTAGACGAGAACGGCAACTACGATCGCACCCTTCAGGTGCGTCTGCGTCGTAACTATCGGTCACATCCCGAGATCGTGCGTCTTTTTAACGAGCTCTACTACGGCGGAGAGCTAATCGCAAAGGCTCCGGACGAACAGGTCAACCTTGCCGCTGAATGGGATGTGCTGCCCAATGGCCAGTTCCCCATCATCTTCCAGGCCACACATGGAGTCACCAAAAAGGAGGAGCACACCACCAGCTCCTTCAATTCGCTGGAGGCAGAGGTTCTGTGCTGGCACGTCAAGCGCTTGATAAAAAATGGCCTCGGCCCAAATATAGAGGTAAAGCAGGAAGACATCGGTGTGGTGGCTCCATACACGTCTCAGGGCAACCTAATCATTCGGAAGCTTAAGCGGCAGGGCCTCGGCAATGTGGAAGTTGGCAGCGTGGAGACCTATCAGGGCAGAGAGAAGCTCATCATCATTGCCACTCTGGTGCGTTCGTTCAGCTATATGGGGTTCATGCGTAACCCGCGTCGCATCAATGTGCTCATTTCGCGGCCCAAGGCGCTGCTCATACTGATTGGTAATCCCGTCACTCTGCGCCATCATCCCGACTTCAAGTTCATCATTGATGAGTGCATCCAACATCAAACGTATCTCTTCAAAAAGAGAGATTCATTGCATTTCGTGGTAAAACATGTGGCTATAAGCGATTTGGAAGATGGCAAAAATGTGAACACTGCAAATCCGAAAAAAGCCTTAGTTAAAGCCAAGCAAGTGATCCCAGAAATGGGTAAGTGCTTAAACTACAGTCTTGGATTTATTTTGCTACACCACCTATTTTACAGATAAAATCTCCACCGCCATCTGTGCCATGATGAATGCTTTAAATATATCATAGAGCTACGCTCTTCCCTAATCTAAATCGAACAAAATCTTCTAGATATAAGCTAGGACTAACGGCTGCCGTACCCTGATAATAATATGTGCAAGACCCAGAGACTGCCTAGAACATTCCTAAAGTACGCATCTGTTTGTAACCATTTACTTTAATTTTTTTTTAAATTTTATTTGTATTATTTGTCTATCTGTAACAGTGGGCTGCTCTTGCTCTTGCGGTCTTTAAGAGCTTAAACGAAAGGAAAAGAATAGGTATTATTTGAGAAATTCCTCGGACCGGATGAGTAGTTCCCATGAATGGATGTCGTTTGGTACGCTCAACCGGATTGATAGTCAGATGCAATTGTGTAAGCATTATCATTTAGAGTATATATATTTGTTTTTATTTGTTTTTTAATTTCCCGTACTCGTACAAAAAGCTTAGCTTGGGTTCTCTTTATCGTTTTATGGGGCGCCTAACATTTAGGGGATGTTGGCCAAGTAGTCCTTGATCGAGGCCGGGTCCAGACGCTGGAATCCCTTCTGATCGCAGATTCCAATCTCAATGTTGTCCGCAGTCATTTTACCCTCAAAGCCTTCCTTCAGTGTCAGAATCGCAGTGTGAACGGCGTCTTCCAGCTCGAGATCTTCGCTGTAACGCTTCTCTAAGAAGGTTTTGCCATTGACTGCATTCTTGCCCATGGCAGTTGCTTTCCAAGCGAAGTAAGCGCCCGAGGGGTCAGACTGGTAAAGATATGGGCGGTCATTGTCCCAGCCGCAAATCAGTAAAGACACACCAAAAGGACGCACGCCGCCGGATTGGGTATACTCCTGCATGAGTGTGGCCACGCGCTGCACCAGCTGTGAGACGGGAATCGGCTCCTTGTAAGTCAGGAAATAGGTCTGAGCGATCTTTCGAGCTTGCTTCACAAGAAGGCGATAATCGGGACCCATTCCGGAATACACCATACCTTTATGCTTGTTGATCGTCTCTATATAATTAGTAATCAGATTATAAAGAATACAATACAATGGAGTTGCTGCGTTAGTTTTCGAAAAATGTTTAAAAATAGTTACGATCTTGCTTGCGGAGGAGCCTGTCATTCATTTAATTTTTTTGTCCATCGCCTATCGTATAAATTCGTTCAGTCTTTGTTAATCAACAATTTTACTTTTTTAAAGTGATTAATGGTTTACATTTGTTTTGAGTCAGAGAAATGTGCACTTAACGAGAAATGCAAAGTTAATTAGAGAAACCTCAATTTAATGAACTTCTTCTGCAATGACTGTCTCCGTTCGTTCGATATAAAAATTTGTGTTCGCATTTTTGGTTTATAATAAAATATATATATTAAATATTATTATTGTTCTGTGTGTAGGACATATCTAACGCTCTCCTTAGCTGCCTCGATTGCGTGTGAGTAACTACATTTGGTATACACTTATAAAAGACCCCGACCCCAGGAGGCGACGCTCTTCGTCACCATCATCAGGGTGAGTGTGTTGCGATGTGATTTTGTGAGTGGGGGATGGGGTACAACAATATCTACGTGGGGTTAAGACCCGAGATTAGAGTATCATTCGCCGCACGCCGCACTCCATGCAGAACTTGGCGTGCTCGATGATGAACCTGCCGCCACACTCGTGGCAGAACTTGGACATATTCATACTCGAACTTAGGCTGGACGCGGAGTTACAGCTCAGCAGGGAATGCTGCGATTTGGTTGGAGTCAGCGACGCCTGCCCATTGTTGTTGTTGTTGTTATATACTGGCTGGGATTGCACCTGCTGTTGCTGCTGCTGGTAGTTGTAGTTGTTGTCTGGTCTATTGTGCTTCTGTTGTTCCTGCGGCTGCTGCGTGGACATTGTCAGAGAGTGCTCCGATCCACTGGAGGATTCTGCTCCGTCGGTATTGCCATTGCCAATGCTATTGATAGCGCCGCCGCCGCCGCCATAAAGCCTCTGACGTGCCTTGAGAGTGCCATAGGCAGTGTGCGCCTGGGTCGAGACATCAGTCATGGCGCTCGGCAGCTTGGCACTGGCCGTGTGCGGACGCAGCAGATTCTGGTTGCGTGGTGTACCCGGTTGTAGGTCACCGGACCGCTGTCGCGACAGGCTGTAGGGGGAGTTGGTGCTGCAATAGAAATGCAAGACAAATTATTCAATGAAAGTCATCATGGCAGATTACTCACCTGCCATAGGCAGAGTCGGAGCTTAGCTTGGAGCTAGCGCCGCGACGAGACGAGTGGGACGAGGACATGGTATAACCATCGAGACTGCTTAGCTCGTCGGAATCCGCTGATGCTGAGGGTGTCAAGGGGGAGCTGGCCTTCAACTGATGCTGCTCCTGCTGCTGAAGCTGTTGCACTGGCTCCGGATCCAATTCCCTTGCTGTACCCTGCTCTTCGGGTCTTCTGATGAACAGGGTACGGATTGAGGCGCCGGCATCCTCGCCCAGTTGCCGAAACTCGCTCTGCATTTGCTGGATCAGATTTTTAGCGTTATTGACCTGGACGGAGTCGCTCGATAATAGGGCCAGTCTGTTGGCATTGCCAGCCAACTGGCTGGCCCGATCCTCAGGCCCGCCCTGGGCGTCGACATAGGCGTCCTCTGTATCGCTGATCTTTCTGAACCGAGCGTGCTCCGGCTCGTTGCCATTCTCGATGTGCAGCACGTCGATGGGCGTCTGTGAATTGCTCACCATGTGGCGCAGGGAGTCGGGTGAAATTGGGGAACGGCCGTGGGCATATGTCTCCGTCTCGATGCTGATGAAGATCTCCCGCTTCTGCTGATCCTCGACTGGCCTCTTCCCCACCATCTGCTGCATCTTTTCGTCGTGGCTGCTAGCACTGGATGCATTCGATTGCTGGCGCAATTTCGCGCCTCCCTTGCTATTTGAACTATTCGAGTTGGATCTGTGGGTGTGAGGGTCTTTAGTGGGCTGTGACTTGGGCTGAAGGATGCTACTGGTGGTGGCCGGTCTCAGTGTGGCTGTAGTGGTCTGTTGTGGGGTCGAAGTCGCTTTATGGAATTCAGCAGGAATTCGCGACAATCTTTGAACAGCGGGAACTGCTCGTCGTCATTCTCGTTCTCGAATGAGGAGAGAAACTCCTCAAAGTCAAAGTCGTCGAAGGTGGGCATGTTGCCCATCGGCATGACCAGGGGCATTGGATTGGCCAGCAGTTGCTTCTGCTGCTGCTGCCAGCACTGCTCGTCGTACTCCGTTGAGGACCGATTGGCCTCATCGTCGGCGGAGCACCCCGACGAGGCATCGGCATCCTCCGGCGAGGCATCGTACAGAAACTGATTGCGTCCCAAGCGCATCTTTCGCTTCAGCAGATTATCGTGCAGATTATCGCATGCGTTGATCAGCTTTGGGTCGATGAACTGTCCGCCGCCCGCTGCGGCCGGACGACCAAAGCCGAAGATGCTCTCCAGCTTGATGGGTGTTAGGGTGTTCGCCCCACCGCTGTCGGGCTGATGGACTGATGGCGTCGCCGTCGCTGGTCTGCTGATGTGCTCCAGCCGCAAGGGGGCACTCTCTTCTCGTTATTCTCCTTGGCCGACACGGCAACTGGGGGTGGGGCTGTGGCTGGTGCTGATTCTGGTGTCACCGTGGTCAGGGCCAGGGGCGGCAGCTGGCCGGGATTGCTGGACGTGGTCAGGTTCTTGGCCGAGTTCTGCTTGCTCAGGTTGTTGCTCTTATCCTTAAGCTCCTTGTTTGTCAGTTGACTGGCGGCTGCCACCTCCGCTGCCTTGGCATTCAGCTCTTCCAGCTCGTGTTCGTATTTAAGGAACACCGCCAGGGATGGCCACGTTACGCCCGGGCAGTGCCTGAGCTGTGGTCTCGCTGGCAGCGCCAACGCCCACCGGTAGCTTCAGCATCTGTTTGCGGTTGGACGTACTCGTATCCCGGCGGACCACGCGTGGACTGTGGAAGTCGTTGACGCAGGAGGCGCGCACCGGCATCTCGTCGTACTCCTCCGGCTTGAGGAAGTTCGTGGAGATGGGACCCTCGTCGGAGAGGCCCCGCTGTATGGTGGGGCGATAGTTGGTCGCAAACAACGGACGACTAGGCAGCAGCGGTGTGCGCCGGGGGCCCCGCAGAGAGGAAAAGCGCCGGAAGTTGGAGGCAGGTGAGGGTTTCGGTGTGGTCGGCGGTGCCTTGCTGCTCGGCATGGTCAACGAGGTGGTCATGGAAAGACTTGGTGTGGCTGTTAGTGTGGCTGTTGGGGAACCGAAACCTCCTCCTGCTCCGGCGGCGTGCCGGGGGAGCAAAGCTCCTCCAGCTGACTTTTGGCCGAGAGGAAGGGATCGTACTTGTCGCCGCGGACGCTGACTCCACTGAGGCCGCTATGCAGGAGATTGGAAAGGATGCAGGAAAGTGAGAGAAAGAGCGCAAAATGGTAGAAAGTTTCTGTGGGAAAGCTTTAATGGTAACCCGCCCGTCTGTGCATAGCCTGGCTGTCGTCTGGGTGAAATGGCATGAGGAGGAAGAGGAGGAGGGTGAATCAGATTAGCAGGCTACAAACCTCTTGAAGGTGCCTCCGCGGCGGGAATTGGGAAGCGAGTGGCTGTCGTCCTTGGCAGGCGGCTCCTTGATGTACATTTTTCCATCCTCGTCCTGCTCGAGCATCACCAGGCAGCGACTGATCCTGCTGCCGCTCTGTTTGGCCACAAGAGGCAGCTTCGTGACAGGCCGCTGATCGCTCTCAGCTTCTACGTCGCTGTTCTCGACCTGCGGGAACTCTCCACTATTCGGACTGGACGTGCGTTCGAGGATCTTCGCGGACCTCCTCATCATATTTTCCTTGCTACATTCCAGCTCACTCGATTCGTTGTCCATTTCAATGACATCGCGCTCGAACTGCAGCCGATCGCTGCCGAGGTGCAGTCTGGGCAGCTTGGTATGGCTCATGGTGTGGCCGAGGGCCTCCAGGCTTTGCTGCAGCTGGGGCATGGGCAGGGCCCGCATGGGTAACGAACTGTTCATCTCCATGGTGGCCTGGCCAGTCCGCTTCTTGGGCCGGCACACAGTTCGCGTGGTGGTCGTTTCCATTTTGATTTGGATCTCGGCTCGCGGCGAATCGTCCTCGTAATCGGAATAGGCAACACGCGGTCTCCGCGACAGAGGCACAAGGCTGCAATCCATATTATCTTCGGTCGATATCTGCATGGAGTTCGCTTTCTTAGTTGGCGATGATGGCGGTGGGAATGAGGCTTGGGTCATTTCCTGCTCCAAGTTGCACAACTCCAAGCTGGGATGCTCCCGTGTGCGGATGCGGCGACGCGCCTGCCGCACTAGCGATGTGGAGGAACGCACCTTCACTTTAACCACCTCCTGCGGTGTTTCATCCATTTTAGTTGCTTTTACGATGGTCGTAGGGCCTGACGTGGGCAGCGTGTGGGTGTATGGGAGGTTGCTTCAATTAGCTTATAGTTCGATAAAAAATCCTGGTATGAATGGGTTCTATTTTCTCAAAGTTTCTATCTAAAATCGAAATGCCATGATCCTATAGGAACCTCTACAAGACTACTATATATATTATTTTTATTTGTTCTATTTCTATCTCGAGACTCTCGCGTTACCCTTCACTTCTCCCTCTAAGAACCCATCCATTGGATACCATAGCTGCACCTAGACAGCCACTTATAGAGCTTAATGCATCGGTGATCTTTTTGGAATGCTTTTGAGGCGGCGGCGCGCATTAATTACGAACCATGAACAAGTTCCGGCTTCTTAGATCCGACAAGTACTCGTAAGCCAAGTTAATTGGGAAACTGCACGCTACGCTCAGTAGAACCCCATGGCATCCCATATATACAAGGTATATCCCTACATTTGACTATAGAACCCAAACCCATACCTTTTCCCTTGATCAACCGATTGAGATCCTCGAATTTGAGGCATTTTCCTTCTCGGCAGCATCGACCCTTTCCCGATTGGTCATCCGTTTGCGGGGCCTGGCGGCTGGCTTCAGCGGTGCCGCCTCCACACAGTCCAGCTGGAGGGTTTCGCCACTGGATTGGCTTCGCAAGCGATCCATGGTTTCGGTGATGCGGTCACAAGTCTCGATAGGCTTGCGTTTGGCGCGTAGGACGCGCTCCTTTGGCGGAGCTGGTGCTGCTGGTGGATCGTCGTCTTGGGTCACGCACAAGGTGACTGTGTTTTGAGTGACTTTTGTCCTGGCTCCCTCGGCCTTGCTGCGGACTGCGGGCGTCCCGTTCTTTGGTTGGGGGCGTGCCAGCTTATTTGCTTTAGGAGGGCTGAGTGGGAGGAGCATGAGTTGAGTTCGCTGATGGATATATATGCTCTCACTACGGTGAGGCGCAAGGCGCAATACGAAGTATCTGTCTACCACAAGGATACGTTTACAATTACGGATACTGGTGGGGATACGGGGGATTAGTCAACGACAACCAAAGCAACGACAGAGGAGCGATTGGGTTAGGTGTATCTAAGTATCTCTAGCCTCTATATCTATAACTATATCTATCCCTTGGTCCTCACTTATCACTGTGCACGGACGAGGTCATGGAGGGGAACGACATCAGGCTCTGCTTGGGGGCCGTCATGTCGCCGGCGTCCAGCAGATCCTCGTGGTTGCCGGAGTACTTGTTCCGGTTGATTGAGCGCTTCGTCCTATAATTATTCATTGCGAGTGGAAATTGAAACGGCAAACAGAAAAAATAATTGGAATAATAAATTGGTAGTGTCTGGGTTTGTGGCAAGTGTGTGACTAGTGTCAAACAAGAATACATATGTGGAAGGACATGTCATCGAAAACCAGGCTTACTTGAGATTGGGCGGCCTGTATTGCTTCCTGGCGTCCAGCCGTTCCTTTGCTTTCGACGTCTCCTGGGTGTTGGTCAGCTTCATGGTGGCCTGAATCGCCTTCTCCTTGCACCACTCCACATGCCGGTCGAAGGTCTTCACGTTGAAGTTCCGCTCGCAGTGGGGACAGTGCTCGGAGGCCACACCCTTGATGCGCTTGGCCGGCGAGCGATCGCGGGCTGGTACATGGTTTGGGTCGCCTGCGGGCGATGTTGCAGCACCTCCTGTTCCTGTTGCTGTGCCCCCTGCTCTACGCACGGAAGCTCGGGCCGTAGAGCGAACCAGCTCGGTTTGGGAGTTGCGACGAATGGGCAGAGGAGAGCCCACACTCTGAATATGCAACAGCATCCAGAAGAGAAAAAGAGAAAGAGAGAAGGAGTTGAGCGATGGCTCGATTGATTGGCAGATGTACTCACCTCTGTTGGTATTGTGGATCCCGTGCCTACGGGATCCCGACTCCCAGCGGTGGGGTTGTGAACTCCAGACACCTTCTCAGCATTGGGCAGACCAAAGTTTTTGGGAAGGACATACGTGGAAAGTGCTGTGCCCTCGCGGCGCTGGCGCGAGGAATCAAAGGTATTGCGCTTCTTTGAGATCTTCTCGCAGACGACGACATGCTTGCGCAGGGCATTCAAGTTGAAGGTGCGGCTGCAGCACGGACAGGGCGTCAGATCGCTGGGGTTGATGGCCACTATCTCGGGCACGGGCAGCGGCAGTCCTCGGGTGAGCGGCGGCGAAGAGGGCTCCTCCTCCTGCCCGCATTCGGGCGCTTCCAACTCGGCCTCCGTGTTGAATGTGGCTGCGTGGTGCGGTTATATGGAAGTAGATAATGTAAGAAATCAATTCTGTTTCTGCGAGCACTTTGACAATGTTTTGTATATGCTGTATATTCACAAAATATGTATATATATGTTTCGATTTCGATTTTCAAATCATGGAGCTATCAGTGATCGATAACTAAGCAGTGTTTACACCATTATTTAGTTTTAATTGTGAAAAAATCTTTCTCGGTTGTGTGTGGGCATTAAAAACTAATAATTAACATCACATTATGGGGTAAACAAAAAAGACCATCAATGATGGCAGCTACTGCCAGACAGCCCGTGTCGGTGCTAATGACGCCCGCAGAATGCAACAGAATCAAATCCACTGCTGCATTATATGAATCCACAATCTTCCCACTTGAGATCTATAATAATAACAGCATCCCTGTCCAATGGGAGCCTGAGCAGATCTGACTGCATGGAGAGAATAGAGAATGGATGGCAATGATTCGGCCAAGTGATTTCAGATGGTCAGGAGTTTACTAGATCAAAAGTTGAAAGCCCTACAACTGAGTGATGAATGCAATTTCCAATAGACTATATATGTGTCTTTTCCTTCTTTCATAATCAAACGATTCCCTATCCACATCCATTCCATCCACTAGTCCGCGTCTAGCCGGTTCCAAGCATTTTCCATAGTCTTTCATGGGTCTTTTCGTTGCAGCTGTTGTCGGTCCGCTGTTGGGCAAGCTCTATAAGCCACTTAAGACATCAGGCCCATAAATGTGTTGTTTTCTGATGTGCAATAAGGTAAAGCATAATACAAACGGTTTTCTCATTCCAGTTCTTGGCCACACTTTGAACTTCCAACTGTTTGACACTTGGCGATGCTTCCCATGAACCAAAACAGTGGGAACCTAATGCTTCACCTTATATTCACAGAGCTTGAGCTTGTTCCCATGAATATGTAAGTACAATAGTATTTGTTGGGTTTTTGTCGCTTACCGAAATCAAAGTGATACATTGTGGGGAGTGTTTGTGTGTTTGTGGAAAAAACACACACACACGCACACGCAGCAGGGCATCAGGAAGACTGCCTGGGGCGAGCTGCTTCTAAGGATGCAACAATCCTCAGACCCCGCCACCCAGGAGCTACAGATGGCCATCCAGGCAGCGCTTGGGGACAAGGCAGCCGTGAAGGCCATGCAGGAGACAGTCGCGGTTGAGGTACTCAACATAGACGAGCTCACGACAGGCGACGAGGTATGTGAGGCCATAGCTGCAGCGATCGACGGCGACTTAACACAAGGAGCAGTGCCGTACATGCGCAAAGCATATGGCGCAACGCCGGTAGCTACGCTGAACCCTCAGCCCGCACTCGCAAAGAAGCTCCTGGAGCTCGGAAAAGTTCGAATCGGCTGGGTTGTCTGCCGCGTGCGGCAACGGATTGCGCCAACCCGCTGCTTCAAGTGCATGGCCTATGGACACACTGCAGCCAGGTGCAGATCCAAGCGGCCTGTGTCAAGCAATGCATGCTACAAATGTGGTGGGGAGGGGCACAAGCACAACCAGTGCAACAACCCGCCAATGTGCATACTATGCGATGGCAAGCCAGGAGACGTCCGCTCAGCAGCCCACTCCTAACCTAAACCACAGCTCAACCTAAACCACTGCCGAGCTGCTCAGGATCTGTTGGCGCAAACAGTCCTGGAGCAGAAGATCGACATAGCGCTACTCAGCGAGCCGTACGGCAAGAAACACGAAGGAGTCTGGCAGCAAAGCTCAGACGGAGGAGCAGCAATCTGGAGCTGTGGCCCACAACCAGGCCAGCTTACCCACAGAGCATCCAGAGTGGGATATGTGAGAGCTAAGCACAGCGGGACTTTTGTCTACAGCTGCTACATAGCACCAAGGTTCACGCAGCAGGAGTATGAGGCGATCATCAGCAACATCGCTAACGACGCACGAGGCAAATCGCCGGTCCTGATAGCGGGCGACTTTAACGCCTGGGCCACGACTTGTGGCAGCGCCAAGAACACACCCCGTGGGACATCGCTCCTGGACGAGTTTGCAAGCCTGAACGTCTGTCTCCTCAACACAGGAACCACACCAACGTTCAGCAAAGCAGGGCGGGAGTCTATTATAGACCTCACCTTTGCAAGCCCAGAGCTCGCACGCCACGCGAAGTGGCAAGTGCTGAGTGCTTACACCCATAGCGACCACTTAGCCGTAATGACGGAAACCTTTGCACCCAGGAACACAACAAGGATACAGCGGGCGCTCCAGGCCGGGTACAAGGAGGAAAGCCTGAGCAGAGCCGCGCTCCTCTCGGCAGCAGAAAACCTAAGCGCCGCCGGGGATGCTGAAGCATCCGCGCTTGCCGTTTACAGGACCGTCAAAGCGGCCTGTGATGCAGCCATGAAAAAAAGAAAGATCGGAGGAAGCAGGCACCGGCCAGTACCGTGGTGGAATGAGCACATTGCCAAGGCCAGGAGGGAGTGCTGCGCAGCTCGGCGTGCCTACCAGCGAGCAAGAGGCTCCGCCCAATTTGGCAGAAATGGCGCGGCATTCAAGGCCAAAAGAAAAGAGCTGAAGGAGGCCATCAGAAGCAGCAAACTCAAATGCTTCAAGGATCTCTGCGATGCGGCCGATGCGGAACCTTTTGGTGGAGCATACAAACTAGTCATGGGGAGATTAAACAGACAGCCTATGCCCAAGGATCCGGTGCATATGAGAGAGATAGTCGGCACCCTATTCCCTAGACAACCACTCTTACAAGAGGAAGCTAGGGTAGAAGGAGCTAGCCTGAGGGACACCACCACCATCATCACTGCCAGAGAAGTACTGGAGGCCACGGGTAAGCTGAAGATCGGGAAAGCGGCAGGTCCAGATGGAGTCCCTAATGCAGCACTAAAATGCATAATTAGAGCCCATCCGGAAGCATTCGCCACAATGTACACCCAGTGCCTAGCGGAGCGGACAGTCCCACGAGCATGGAAACGGCAAAGGCTGGTTCTGATACCCAAGCCAGGCAAAGAGCTCAACGACCCAACGTCATACCGGCCGCTGTGCATGCTGGATACCATGGGCAAGATTTTCGAGAGGATGGTATGTAACCGACTGGAGGCGGAACTGGCTGAGCGTCGCGGACTTTCCGACCTCCAATTCGGGTTCCGCAAGCAGAGGAGCACCACTGACGCCATCGAGATGGTGACAAACCTTGCCAGGGAAGCCATGGCAGGAACGCGATGGGCTGGAGGCGACAAAAAGTACTGCCTAGTATGTACACTAGACGTACGAAACGCCTTCAACTCTGCCAGCTGGAAGAGCATCCTAGAGGCCCTGACCAGGAGGGGTATATCTGAGCAAATCACACGGACTCTGCGAAGCTATTTTGCGGACCGCGTCCTGATCTACGACACGGAAGAAGGAGCAGAACATCACCAAATCACCGGAGGCGTCCCACAGGGCTCGGTCCTAGGGCCGATACTGTGGAACGTGATGTATGACGATATCCTGCGGCTTACATTACCGGAAGGGTGCACCCTGGTGGGCTTCGCCGACGACATAGCACTGGTGACAGTGTCGAAACACGTAAGAGACGTAGAGGAGAAAACCAACGTAGGAGTCGGTATGATAGTGGCCTGGCTCGCAGCCAACGGGCTAGCATTGGCGAAGAAGAAGACGGAGGCTGTGCTAATGAGCAGCAGAAAAAAGGTCGAGCAGGCATGCGTGAGAGTTGGTAGCACGATCATCAGGACCAAGCCTGCGCTAAAGTACCTAGGGGTAATGATGGACCAGAGGCTGAACTTCAAGGCCCACCTGGAATACGCCAGCGCAAAAGCGACTGCAGCAACGGCGGCCATAAGCAGGATGATGGCCAATACAGGGGGACCACGGCAGCGTAGCAGGCAGCTCATCGCTGGGGTGGTCACCTCCATAATCTTATATGGATCAGCAGTGTGGGCACCAGCAATGATGGTTTCCACATACAGAAGAGACTGCAGAAGCGCATACCGACGCTGTGCCCTGAGGGTTACATGCTGCTTCCGGACGGTGTCTGAAGACGCCGCACTTATTGTGGCAGGCATGGTCCCACTGGATCTCCTGGCAGCTGAGCGGCAGAGCGGAGTGGAGGTAGCCAGCGAGCGGCGAGAGCGCACTATAGCCCAGTGGCAACGGCGCTCGGACCAAGCGGCAAAAGGGAGGTGGACCAGACGTCTCCTTCCCCAGCTTAGCCCATGGCTGCGAAGAAGGCACGGCCAAATGGACCATTATTTGGGCCAACTGCTGACGGGGCATGGCTGCTTCAAGCAGTACCTGCATCGCTTTAGGCATGCTGACGACCCCTATTGCAGCTGCTGCGGGCCTGAAGTCGACGAGGATGCAGAGCACGTCTTCTTTGTATGCCCCCGCTTCTCGCAAGAACGAACGAGGCTAGGGGAGACGCTTGCAGAAGTGAGTGTGGACACCCTCACCGACCAGATGCTAGCCGATGAGCAATCTTGGAACGCGGTCGCCTACATGGCAGCAAGCGTGATCAAGGAGCTGCGCAGGCTGGAGCGAAGCCGGACAAACTAAGCCAGAAGGATGACCCCACAGCCCGCACCGCGAAGTAATGCCTAGCGGCAGTCCCGCGGGAGCGGACCCACCCCCCCCCCCCCTCCCCCTTCCAAGCCATAATTGTTATTTTATAAATATAAATTGTTTTCCCAATAAAAATTAAAAAAAAAAAAAAAAAAAACACGCACACGCACAGACACAGAAGTGTGAAGTGAGAAAGTGCGGTCGCGTTTTCCTGGTGCTCCCGCGCGGAAGGCTATTTAGCCAAGTGTCTGCAGGAAAAAAAGCGAAACCGGTGAATAGACAGACCCACACGTGTGGCCGGTACATACCGAGGAGATTTGCAAGGCAGGCGAGGCCGCATGTCCAATTCCAGACGGCAGGAAGGCGAAATGCGTCCCCCCTTGGTCCACCTGGCCAAGGGGGGGTGGTGAGTTTGCCCTCCTTTCTTGTTCTCCCTGCTCTTTCAGCACTCGATATTCTTTGTTGTTTTAATTGTAACTTTTCACTTTTTGGCCCGGCCGTCTTGCTCTTGTTCTTCACTGCAAGTGTTACTCGTCAGGCCAGCTGATCGATATATCAGCTGCCGACCAGTGCACTGCAGCGGAACCAATGAGCCACCGGCAGAGGGCGTGCTCATGCTGATCTAGGATTATCTCCTCCTACATCTGCTACACCTACATGTAGCATAGATTATGTTCCCCCACCAGAGGCCGCCACTGTATTAAGGTGGCAAAACAGTGCCAAAATTAAGTTTTTGGACACTGTACTATTGGTGATATGGGACGTACTAGGGACAGTCGTACTAAAGGTAGTGGAACCTAATAATAGTAACCACCACGGCGAGCCGCTGCCTGTCGCAGGAGGCGACAAAACACGGCATCAAGGCCGAGACCAGTACAGCCTTGATTATACAACTGGAAACACCGGCACGGAAAGACGTTTTTGGGCTGACGGCGTCAGTATTCTAGAACTTCAGTAAGCGGAGTGAAATCCTGCTGAAATAGCTTCTAGGCTAATGCTGAGGCCGCCCCCGTCCCGTTAAAAACTGGCAGTTCTCCTAGGTACGCTTCCTGATTCGTCGCCATTAAGTTGGTGGTGCAGGCTCGGTTGAGCAACGCTCCCGACTAGCGCGGATCCGGCTCTGAACTCATGACCCCGTGAAGGCAAGAGTCAACCCTAGCATGGCCTCACTGCTTGCATAGACAACCATGGGATTAATAACGCGACTGCGCAAGCGAACAGGAACAACGACCCGGGAGTTGGGACCCATTAGAATGGAAACACCACAATCACAACCAAAAACGAGGGGGAACGTTGTGAGTTGCTGCGGACACCGCAACTCTACGGTTATAGCCGATACTAAGTCAGTATGGCAGACGCCGCTAATATTAAACGACACGACAAAGAGTGCGTGCGAGAGAGACAGAAAATCAGTCTGAGCGTGACGTCGGGGGCTGCGTAGCCACTGCAAATTGATTTGTTCCTATTGGCTATAAAAATGATCTGATCTGATCCATATTCAGCAATCTGATAGATATGGTCATTATCTATGATTCTGCGTTTTTAGTTTTTTCGAATGTGCAATATTGTGGATGCAACAGATTTTCGTCCTTTGTGTGGGCGGAAGGGGGTGGGGCGAAATTTTGAGGTACACGTTTTATAGTAAGATCTAACAGGAGTGCGGATAGCAAATTTGTTTACTCTAGCCTTAATAGTCTCTGAGATTTGTGGATGCCCCAGATTTTCGTCCTTTGCGGGGGCGGAAGGGGGAGTGGCGAAATTTGGACACGAAACGGTCAAGGTCCGATATCACAGGAGTGTGGATACCAAATTTGGTTGCTCTGGCTCTTATAGGTTCTGAGATCCTTGAACTCATATTTTGCAATTGACAAAACCGACCATGAAACCTGTGTGTTAGAGAGAGACAGAGCGAGAAAGAATGAAATTGTTTTCTTGATTCTGGCTATAATAATTATACGATCTGGTTCAGATTTTGCACTCTAGAAGATATAGTCATCTTCTACGATTCTGAGTTTTTAGTTTTATACTATCCTTAAAAATGTAGATGCCACAGATTTTCGTCCTTTGTGGGGGCGGAAGTGGGCGGGGCGAAGTTTTGAAATATTTTGTAGCAGTGACATATCACAGAAGTCTGGATCCAAAACATCGTTGCTCTAGCTCTTATAGTCTTTGAGCACTAGGCGCTGAAGGGGACGGACAGACGGACAGACAGACAGGGCTCAATCGACTCGGTTATTGATGCTGATCAAGAATATATATACTTTATGGGGTCGGAAACGATTCCTTCTGGACGTTACACACATCCATTTTTACCACAAATCTAATATACCCCAATACTCATTTGTGTGAGTTGCTGCGGACACCGCAACTCTACAGTTATACCCGATACTTAGTAAGTATGGCTCTCTCCGGCAGACGCCGCTAATATTAAACGACACGACAAAGAGTGCGTGCGAGAGAGACAGAAAATCAGTCTGAGCGTGACGTCGGGCGCTGCGTAGCCACTGCAAATTGATTTGTTCCTATTGGCTATAAAAATATCTGATCTGATCCAGATTCAGCAATCTGATAGATATGGTCATTATCTATGATTCTGCGTTTTTAGTTTTCTCGAATGTGCAATATTGTGGATGCAACAGATTTTCGTCCTTTGTGTGGGCGGAAGGGGGTGGGGCGAAATTTTGAGATACACGTTTTATAGTAAGATCTAACAGGAGTGCGGATACCAAATTTGTTTACTCTAGCCTTAATAGTCTCTGAGATTTGTGGATGCCCCAGATTTTCGTCCTTTGCGGGGGCGGAAGGGGGTGTGGCGAAATTTGGACACGAAACGGTCAAGGTCCGATATCACAGGAGTATGGATACCAAATTTGGTTGCTCTGGCTCTTATAGGTTCTGAGATCCTTGAACTCATATTTTGCAATTGGCAAAACCAACCATGAAACCTGTGTGTTAGAGAGAGACAGAGCGAGAAAGAATGAAATTGTTTTCTTGATTCTGGCTATAATCATTATACGATCTGGTTCAGATTTTGCACTGTAGAAGATATGGTCATCCTCACCGATTCTGCGTTTTTGGTTTTATCGTATCTTTAAAAATGTGGATGCCACAGATTTTCGTCCTTTGTGGGGGCGGAAGTGGGCGGGGCGAAGTTTTGAAATATTTTTGTAGCAGTGACATATCACAGAAGTCTGGATCCAAAACATCGTTGCTCTAGCTCTTATAGTCTTTGAGCACTAGGCGCTGAAGGGGACGGACGGACGGACGGACGGACGGACGGACGGACAGACGGACAGACAGACAGGGCTCAATCGACTCGGCTATTGATGCTGATCAAGAATATATATACTTTATATATATACCCCAATACTCATTTTGAGTATCGGGTATAACGAGGTGGAACGTTGTGAGTTGCTGCGGACACCGCAACTCTACAGTTATACCCGATACTAAGTCAGTATGGCTCTGTCCGGCAGACGCCGCTAATATTGAACGACACGACAAAGAGTGCGTGCGAGAGAGACAGAAAATCAGTCTGAGCGTGACGTCGGGGGCTGCGTAGCCATTGCAAATTGATTTGTTCCTTTTGGCTACAAAAATGATCCGATCTGATCCAGATTCAGCAATCTGATAGATATGGTCATTATCTATGATTCTGCGTTTTTAGTTTTGTCGAATGTGCAATATTGTGGATGCAACAGATTTTCGTCTTTTGTGGGGGCGGAAGGAGGTGGGGCGAAATTCTGAGATATATGTTTTATAGTGAGATCTAACAGAAGTGCGGATACCAAATTTGGTTACTCTAGCCTTAATAGTCTCTGAGATTTGTGGATGCCCCAGATTTTCGTCCTTTGCGTGGGCGGAAGGGGGTGTGGCGAAATTTGGACACGAAACGGTCAAGGTCCGATATCACAGGAGTGTGCATACCAAATTTGGTTGCTCTGGCTCTTATAGGTTCTGAGATCCTTGAACTCATATTTTGCAATTGGCAAAACCAACCATGAAACCTGTGTGTTAGAGAGAGACAGAGCGAGAAAGAATGAAATTGTTTTCTTGATTCTGGCTATAATAATTATACGATCTGGTTCAGATTTTGCACTCTAGAAGATATAGTCATCTTCTACGATTCTGAGTTTTTAGTTTTATACGAAAGTTTTGAAATATTTTTGTAGCAGTGACATATCACAGAAGTCTGGATCCAAAACATCGTTGCTCTAGCTCTTATAGTCTTTGAGCCCTAGGCGCTGAAGGGGACGGACGGACGGACGGACGGACGGACGGACAGACGGACAGACAGACAGGGCTCAATCGACTCGGCTATTGATGCTGATCAAGAATATATATACTTTATATATATACTTTATATATATACCCCAATACTCATTTTGAGTATCGGGTATAACGAGGTGGAACGTTGTGAGTTGCTGCGGACACCGCAACTCTACAGTTATACCCGATACTAAGTCAGTATGGCTCTGTCCGGCAGACGCCGCTAATATTGAACGACACGACAAAGAGTGCGTGCGAGAGAGACAGAAAATCAGTCTGAGCGTGACGTCGGGGGCTGCGTAGCCATTGCAAATTGATTTGTTCCTTTTGGCTACAAAAATGATCCGATCTGATCCAGATTCAGCAATCTGATAGATATGGTCATTATCTATGATTCTGCGTTTTTAGTTTTCTCGAATGTGCAATATTGTGGATGCAACAGATTTTCGTCTTTTGTGGGGGCGGAAGGAGGTGGGGCGAAATTCTGAGATATATGTTTTATAGTGAGATCTAACAGAAGTGCGGATACCAAATTTGGTTACTCTAGCCTTAATAGTCTCTGAGATTTGTGGATGCCCCAGATTTTCGTCCTTTGCGTGGGCGGAAGGGGTGTGGCGAAATTTGGACACGAAACGGTCAAGGTCCGATATCACAGGAGTGTGCATACCAAATTTGGTTGCTCTGGCTCTTATAGGTTCTGAGATCCTTGAACTCATATTTTGCAATTGGCAAAACCAACCATGAAACCTGTGTGTTAGAGAGAGACAGAGCGAGAAAGAATGAAATTGTTTTCTTGATTCTGGCTATAATAATTATACGATCTGGTTCAGATTTTGCACTGTAGAAGATATGGTCATCCTCACCGATTCTGCGTTTTTGGTTTTATCGTATCTTTAAAAATGTGGATGCCACAGATTTTCGTCCTTTGTGGGGGCGGAAGTGGGCGGGGCGAAGTTTTGAAATATTTTTGTAGCAGTGACATATCACAGAAGTCTGGATCCAAAACATCGTTGCTCTAGCTCTTATAGTCTTTGAGCACTAGGCGCTGAAGGGGACGGACGGACGGACGGACGGACAGACGGACAGACAGACAGGGCTCAATCGACTCGGCTATTGATGCTGATCAAGAATATATATACTTTATATATATACTTTATATATATACCCCAATACTCATTTTGAGTATCGGGTATAACGAGGTGGAACGTTGTGAGTTGCTGCGGACACCGCAACTCTACAGTTATACCCGATACTAAGTCAGTATGGCTCTCTCCGGCAGACGCCGCTAATATTGAACGACACGACAAAGAGTGCGTGCGAGAGAGACAGAAAATCAGTCTGAGCGTGACGTCGGGGGCTGCGTAGCCACTGCAAATTGATTTGTTCCTTTTGGCTACAAAAATGATCCGATCTAGTTTTCTCGAATGTGCAATATTGTGGATGCAACAGATTTTCGTCTTTTGTGGGGACGGAAGGAGGTGGGGCGAAATTCTGAGATATATGTTTTATAGTGAGATCTAACAGAAGTGCGGATACCAAATTTGGTTACTCTAGCCTTAATAGTCTCTGAGATTTGTGGATGCCCCAGATTTTCGTCCTTTGCGTGGGCGGAAGGGGGTGTGGCGAAATTTGGACACGAAACGGTCAAGGTCCGATATCACAGGAGTGTGCATACCAAATTTGGTTGCTCTGGCTCTTATAGGTTCTGAGATCCTTGAACTCATATTTTGCAATTGGCAAAACCAACCATGAAACCTGTGTGTTAGAGAGAGACAGAGCGAGAAAGAATGAAATTGTTTTCTTGATTCTGGCTATAATAATTATACGATCTGGTTCAGATTTTGCACTGTAGAAGATATGGTCATCCTCACCGATTCTGCGTTTTTGGTTTTATCGTATCTTTAAAAATGTGGATGCCACAGATTTTCGTCCTTTGTGGGGGCGGAAGTGGGCGGGGCGAAGTTTTGAAATATTTTTGTAGCAGTGACATATCACAGAAGTCTGGATCCAAAACATCGTTGCTCTAGCTCTTATAGTCTTTGAGCACTAGGCGCTGAAGGGGACGGACGGACGGACGGACGGACAGACGGACAGACAGACAGGGCTCAATCGACTCGGCTATTGATGCTGATCAAGAATATATATACTTTATATATATACTTTATATATATACCCCAATACTCATTTTGAGTATCGGGTATAACGAGGTGGAACGTTGTGAGTTGCTGCGGACACCGCAACTCTACAGTTATACCCGATACTAAGTCAGTATGGCTCTCTCCGGCAGACGCCGCTAATATTGAACGACACGACAAAGAGTGCGTGCGAGAGAGACAGAAAATCAGTCTGAGCGTGACGTCGGGGGCTGCGTAGCCACTGCAAATTGATTTGTTCCTTTTGGCTACAAAAATGATCCGATCTGATCCAGATTCAGCAATCTGATAGATATGGTCATTATCTATGATTCTGCGTTTTTAGTTTTCTCGAATGTGCAATATTGTGGATGCAACCGATTTTCGTCTTTTGTGGGGACGGAAGGAGGTGGGGCGAAATTCTGAGATATATGTTTTATAGTGAGATCTAACAGAAGTGCGGATACCAAATTTGGTTACTCTAGCCTTAATAGTCTCTGAGATTTGTGGATGCCCCAGATTTTTGTCCTTTGCGTGGGCGGAAGGGGGTGTGGCGAAATTTGGACACGAAACGGTCAAGGTCCGATATCACAGGAGTGTGCATACCAAATTTGGTTGCTCTGGCTCTTATAGGTTCTGAGATCCTTGAACTCATATTTTGCAATTGGCAAAACCAACCATGAAACCTGTGTGTTAGAGAGAGACAGAGCGAGAAAGAATGAAATTGTTTTCTTGATTCTGGCTATAATAATTATACGATCTGGTTCAGATTTTGCACTCTAGAAGATATAGTCATCTTCTACGATTCTGAGTTTTTAGTTTTATACGAAAGTTTTGAAATATTTTTGTAGCAGTGACATATCACAGAAGTCTGGATCCAAAACATCGTTGCTCTAGCTCTTATAGTCTTTGAGCACTAGGCGCTGAAGGGGACGGACGGACGGACGGACGGACGGACGGACAGACGGACAGACAGACAGGGCTCAATCGACTCGGCTATTGATGCTGATCAAGAATATATATACTTTATATATATACCCCAATACTCATTTTGAGTATCGGGTATAACGAGGTGGAACGTTGTGAGTTGCTGCGGACACCGCAACTCTACAGTTATACCCGATACTAAGTCAGTATGGCTCTCTCCGGCAGACGCCGCTAATATTGAACGACACGACAAAGAGTGCGTGCGAGAGAGACAGAAAATCAGTCTGAGCGTGACGTCGGGGGCTGCGTAGCCACTGCAAATTGATTTGTTCCTTTTGGCTACAAAAATGATCCGATCTGATCCAGATTCAGCAATCTGATAGATATGGTCATTATCTATGATTCTGCGTTTTTAGTTTTCTCGAATGTGCAATATTGTGGATGCAACAGATTTTCGTCTTTTGTGGGGGCGGAAGGAGGTGGGGCGAAATTCTGAGATATATGTTTTATAGTGAGATCTAACAGAAGTGCGGATACCAAATTTGGTTACTCTAGCCTTAATAGTCTCTGAGATTTGTGGATGCCCCAGATTTTCGTCCTTTGCGTGGGCGGAAGGGGGTGTGGCGAAATTTGGACACGAAACGCTCAAGGTCCGATATCACAGGAGTGTGCATACCAAATTTGGTTGCTCTGGCTCTTATAGGTTCTGAGATCCTTGAACTCATATTTTGCAATTGGCAAAACCAACCATGAAACCTGTGTGTTAGAGAGAGACAGAGCGAGAAAGAATGAAATTGTTTTCTTGATTCTGGCTATAATAATTATACGATTTGGTTCAGATTTTGCACTCTAGAAGATATAGTCATCTTCTACGATTCTGAGTTTTTAGTTTTATACTATCTTTAAAAATGTAGATGCCACAGATTTTCGTCCTTTGTGGGGGCGGAAGTGGGCGGGGCGAAGTTTTGAAATATTTTTGTAGCAGTGACATATCACAGAAGTCTGGGTCCAAAACATCGTTGCTCTAGCTCTTATAGTCTTTGAGCACTAGGCGCTGAAGGGGACGGACGGACGGACGGACAGACGGACAGACAGACAGGGCTCAATCGACTCGGTTATTGATGCTGATCAAGAATATATATACTTTATGGGGTCGGAAACGATTCCTTCTGGACGTTACACACATCCATTTTTACCACAAATCTAATATACCCCAATACTCATTTGTGTGAGTTGCTGCGGACACCGCAACTCTACACTTATACCCGATACTTAGTAAGTATGGCTCTCCTCCGGCAGACGCCGCTAATATTAAACGACACGACAAAGAGTGCGTGCGAGAGAGACAGAAAATCAGTCTGAGCGTGACGTCGGGCGCTGCGTAGCCACTGCAAATTGATTTGTTCCTATTGGCTATAAAAATGATCTGATCTGATCCAGATTCAGCAATCTGATAGATATGGTCATTATATATGATTCTGCGTTTTTAGTTTTCTCGAATGTGCAATATTGTGGATGCAACAGATTTTCGTCCTTTGTGTGGGCAGAAAGGGGTGGGGCGAAATTTTGAGATACACGTTTTATAGTAAGATCTAACAGAAGTGCGGATACCAAATTTGGTTACTCTAGCCTTAATAGTCTCTGAGATTTTTGAATATCCCCAGATTTTCGTCCTTTGCGGTGGCGGAAGGGGGTGTGGCAAAATTTTGAAACAAACTCGTCTCGGTCCGATATATTAGGAGTGTGGGTACCAAATTTGGTTGCTCTAGCTTTTGTAGTCTCTGAGATCTAGGCGCTAATGTTTTACTCTAAGCAAAGCCGCCTATGCTACGTGTGTGTTAGAGAGAGACAGGGCGAGAAAAAATGAAATTGTTTTCTTGATGCTGGCTATAATAATAATACGATCCAATTCAGATTCCGGAGTCTTAAAGATATGGTCATTCTCTACAATTCTACGTTTTTGGTTTTATCATATCTTTAAAATTGTGGATGCCACAGATTTTCGTCCTTTGTGGGGGCGGAAGTGGGCGGGGCGAAGTTTTGAAATATTTTTGTAGCAGTGACATATCACAGAAGTCTGGATCCAAAACATCGTTGCTCTAGCTCTTATAGTCTTTGAGCACTAGGCGCTGAAGGGGACGGACAGGCGGACAGACGGACAGACAGACATGGCTCAATCGACTCGGCTATTGATGCTGATCAAGAATCTATATATACTTTATGGGGTCGGAAAGAGCTGGGCTTTTCGGAGCCTTAACAAGTAACCTTTTGGAAGCACTTTGATGGTCTTTGTATAAATAAGACGGGCACGGGCCATGTTGCCCTGCTGCACCAGCAAATCAGAGACTCTTATCCACATGTCGCGATCCTGGGGGTTCAAGTGTGCCGCGAGAGTGGAGAAGTGCAGGAACTTACCTCGTTGCGATTTTCATAGATCTCGGCCAACGTGTAGAACGGCTCACTGGCCAGCGGGTTCTGGCGGATGATCTCCATGCAAATCCGTTCGGCTGTCTCATACCGACCGTACGCGAAGCTCAGGTTCGCCTCGCCCATCAATCCTTGCAGAGCGGGGCTCAGCTGGCTCTTGCGCCCCAGATTTCCGCCACCGCCGGAGCGAGCACCTTCCTGCTGCTGTCCCACCGGCGGTTTTCGTTGCGCAGACACTGTGGGTTGTTCCTCTGCTTCCTCCTCTCCATTATTTTCATCATCTTCGTCGCTGGGCTCGAGCTTTGCGCAGAAGTCTGGGAATTCTAGGCACTGGACTCCCTGCACATAGCGCTTGATTAGCGCTCCTTCCTCCTCGTAGTCGTAGTTCTGGTCACTGTCTTCGGCCTCCCCTGTAGCCATGTCTATGATGTCCACAATCCTGAGGGGCTGCGTCTCCTCGAACTGTTACAACTCATCGTCCGGCACATCGTTGGTCTCAATTTCCTCAATTAAACGTTGGAGTCGGCCTGGTCCATTGTAAACATTACACACCAGCAAACTTAACCCCCTTAAACCCCTCAAATTAAACAGGTGAACAGCGTGAGTTACGCCGCTGAAAATAAAACTGAACTTTCTCTATCTGTTTTTTTTCTCCGTCCTTTCTCTATACATAAAAAAGGGCAACGATATTTTTTACCAGAACAGCGCTAAAGTTCTTCAAGTTTCTTAATATTCTTGGAGTGCATTTAATACCCAATGGTCTACAATGGGTTAAGTTAATCAACAGGAGATCAAACAAACGGCCCTCGATACTATCGACTGGGTAATCGTTAGACCTAAAGCTGCGCATCTCTAAGATATTCGCAAGATGTATGATCTGGAGAGGGAGAGCGGAGCAAGTGCGCAATGTGGCCGTATACCGCAAAGTTCGAAATACCGAAGCAGAGCTACCAGACAGAGCTAAGAGTTAACGGAACTTTTTTTTACTGAATGCTTATCGCGCAGTCCCTGTTTTTACTTGTGTATTCTTGTTTTTAGTGGCATCAACGCGCATGCACGCAAGCGGAATGAATCTGCAACTTGTAAGTGAGCATGCAGCACAACTAGTGGAAGTTCGCTAATAATGAATTTCAAATTATAGTTAGATCGGCAGCTGTCGCATATAGGCACCGAGGTGGATTTTTGGTTAAAACAAACGGTACAGCTAGCGAAATCGGAACCATTAAACGGAACGAATGCCGGAGAAACTATGCCGGGAATCGGGATACAGAACGGGTAGGTGAGGAGTACCAGGGAGTGCATTTTTACTGTTTTCCATTACATTTTTGCAGGTCATCGGGCTTTACGCGCGACCTGCCGTACTACGAGCCCAATGCGAAAATGCTGCAGGCCCAGACAAACAATTTTATGGACGACGATTTGACCGACAATGACGCCATCTTTGCGCATTATTTGAGCACCGAGAAGTTGGAGTTTTACAATGCGTCCTCGGTGATGCTGACTCTGCTTACTATCGAGGATGTGACTACAATGAAGCTGTACTCGCAGCTCTTCGAGCCGGATGTGGCGGTTCATAAAGTACATATAAATGCATTTCGTGTCGCTCTCTCTGCTAGAGATTCTGTAAATGCCGAGGAAGTGGTGTCCCCGGGAATCGATGAGGTTGTCTTGATACCCAAGTGCAGTTTAATGGCCTCGCCGCTGCCAAAGGAGCTCATATCGGCCCTGTTTCCACATCCGCATGAGCAACTGCCTTTTAAAGATCCGATGCGCCGCCATGTGGCCAGTGTGGAACAGGTCTGCCGCACCAGTGTTCACTTCAAGTTCAGTAGGGGAAAACTTCCAGACGACAATGTGTTGCAGTCGCAACGCTTTCATGTAATTCTCCGCTCCACGCGTATTCCGTTTCGCTTTATGTACCGCGCTGTCAATATGCTCCCGGAGATGCCAGGTCTCCGTCGTTACCTCTTTCCCTTTCCGAATTGGCTAACCACAATGATAGAAACCTCGAAGATTTCATTGCATGACTGCAATCTTCCATCTTGGATGCAAATCCAACCGCCGCCCCCGCAAGCTCCTCCAGCACATATTTCGCTGCTGAACGAGACCATAGGCGACAATGAAGAACAGTTGGAGGCGGTGCAGACGATTGTGACTGGACCCAATCCCAAAGCTCCATTTATAGTGTTCGGACCACAAGGTAAGCATCAGGTATGCTAGCCACAGTCGTACACAATTCACACCTTCTATCCATTCAGGCACTGGCAAGACCACTACCATTGTGGAGGCCATTCTACAGGTGCGCCTTCGACGACCGCAAAGCCGCATCCTTGTAACAGCCGGTTCGAACTCGGCCTGCGACACGATTGCCATGAAACTGTGCGAGTATATCGAAGGAAACTTTCGGCTCATGTTTTTAAGGGAAAAGCCGCTGATCCGAATCTATTCACGCAGCATATTCAAGAAGGTACTGAAATTGGTGCCGCCCTTGCTGCTGAAGAACTCCAATTGCTCGGACCATTTGTTCAAGCATCTACGAGTGCGTAATGTGATTACGTATACCATCATCGTGGCCACATTGGTTACTGTCGGCCGCCTGGCTAACGCCTGGCTTTGGTGACTTTTTCACCCACATATTCATCGACGAGGCTGGAGCTTCCACCGTGCCGGAGACTATTATGGGCATTGTGGGTGTTAAAAAGAACAAAGATTGTCATGTAATTCTGTCCGGAGATCACAAGCAGCTGGGAGCAGTGATCAAAAGCAGCCGGGCTGCGTCCCTTGGCTTGAATCAATCTCTCATGGAGCGACTACTGGCATCGGATTGCTACAAGGTAGACGAGAACGGCAACTACGATCGCACCCTTCAGGTGCGTCTGCGTCGTAACTATCGGTCACATCCCGAGATCGTGCGTCTTTTTAACGAGCTCTACTACGGCGGAGAGCTAATCGCAAAGGCTCCGGACGAACAGGTCAACCTTGCCGCTGAATGGGATGTGCTGCCCAATGGCCAGTTCCCCATCATCTTCCAGGCCACACATGGAGTCACCAAAAAGGAGGAGCACACCACCAGCTCCTTCAATTCGCTGGAGGCAGAGGTTCTGTGCTGGCACGTCAAGCGCTTGATAAAAAATGGCCTCGGCCCAAATATAGAGGTAAAGCAGGAAGACATCGGTGTGGTGGCTCCATACACGTCTCAGGGCAACCTAATCATTCGGAAGCTTAAGCGGCAGGGCCTCGGCAATGTGGAAGTTGGCAGCGTGGAGACCTATCAGGGCAGAGAGAAGCTCATCATCATTGCCACTCTGGTGCGTTCGTTCAGCTATATGGGGTTCATGCGTAACCCGCGTCGCATCAATGTGCTCATTTCGCGGCCCAAGGCGCTGCTCATACTGATTGGTAATCCCGTCACTCTGCGCCATCATCCCGACTTCAAGTTCATCATTGATGAGTGCATCCAACATCAAACGTATCTCTTCAAAAAGAGAGATTCATTGCACTTCGTGGTAAAACATGTGGCTATAAGCGATTTGGAAGATGGCAAAAATGTGAACACTGCAAATCCGAAAAAAGCCTTAGTTAAAGCCAAGCAAGTGATCCCAGAAATGGGTAAGTGCTTAAACTACAGTCTTGGATTTATTTTGCTATACCACCTATTTTACAGATAATATCTCCACCGCCATCTGTGCCATGATGAATGCTTTAAATATATCATAGAGCTACGCTCTTCCCTAATCTAAATCGAACAAAATCTTCTAGAGATATAAGCTAGGACTAACGGCTGCCGTACCCTGATAATTATATGTGCAAGACCCAGAGACTGCCTAGAACATTCCTAAAGTACGCATCTGTTTGTAACCATTTACTTTAATTTTTTTTTAAATTTTATTTGTATTATTTGTCTATCTGTAACAGTGGGCTGCTCTTGCTCTTGCGGTCTTTAAGAGCTGTAATAAGCGCTCCATTTATTTCACTGTAAACGAAAGGAAAAGAATAGGTATTATTTGAGAAATTCCTCGGACCGGATGAGTAGAACCATGAATGGATGTCGTTTGGTACGCTCAACCGGATTGATAGTTAGATGCAATTGTGTAAGCATTATCATTTAAAGTATATATATTTAAGCAGTGTCTCTATATAATTAGTAATCAGATTATAAAGAATACAATACAATGGAGTTGCTGCGTTAGTTTTCGAAAAATGTTTAAAAATAGTTACGATCTTGCTTGCGGAGGAGCCATCGTATAAATTCGTTCAGTCTTTGTTAATCAACAATTTTACTTTTTTAAAGTGATTAATGGTTTACATTTGTTTTGAGTCAGAGAAATGTGCACTTAACGAGAAATGCAAAGTTAATTAGAGAAACCTCAATTTAATGAACTTCTTCTGCAATGACTGTCTCCGTTCGTTCGATATAAAAATTTGTGTTCGCATTTTTGGTTTATAATAAAATATATATATTAAATATTATTATTGTTCTGTGTGTAGGACATATCAAACGCTCTCCTTAGCTGCCTCGATTGCGTGTGAGTAACTACATTTGGTATACACTTATAAAAGACCCCGACCCCAGGACGACGCTCTTCGTCACCAGCATCCATCATCAGGGTGAGTGTGTTGCGATGTGATTTTGTGAGTGGGGGATGGGGTACAACAATATCTACGTGGGGTTAAGACCCGAGATTAGAGTATCATTCGCCGCACGCCGCACTCCATGCAGAACTTGGCGTGCTCGATGATGAACCTGCTGCCACACTCGTGGCAGAACTTGGACATATTCATACTCGAACTTAGGCTGGACGCGGAGTTACAGCTCAGCAGGGAATGCTGCGATTTGGTTGGAGTCAGCGACGCCTGCCCATTGTTGTTGTTGTTGTTATATACTGGCTGGGATTGCACCTGCTGTTGCTGCTGCTGGTAGTTGTAGTTGCTGTCTGGTCTATTGTGCTTCTGTTGTTCCTGCGGCTGCTGCGTGGACATTGTCAGAGAGTGCTCCGATCCACTGGAGGATTCTGCTCCGTCGGTATTGCCATTGCCAATGCTATTGATAGCGCCGCCGCCGCCGCCGCCATAAAGCCTCTGACGTGCCTTGAGAGTGCCATAGGCAGTGTGCGCCTGGGTCGAGACATCAGTCATGGCGCTCGGCAGCTTGGCACTGGCCGTGTGCGGACGCAGCAGATTCTGGTTGCGTGGTGTACCCGGTTGTAGGTCGCCGGACCGCTGTCGCGACAGGCTGTAGGGGGAGTTGGTGCTGCAATAGAAATGCAAGACAAATTATTCAATGAAAGTCATCATGGCAGATTACTCACCTGCCATAGGCAGAGTCGGAGCTTAGCTTGGAGCTAGCGCCGCGACGAGACGAGTGGGACGAGGACATGGGATAACCATCGAGGCTGCTTAGCTCGTCGGAATCCGCTGATGCTGAGGGTGTCAAGGGGGAGCTGGCCTTCAACTGATGCTGCTCCTGCTGCTGAAGTTGTTGCACTGGCTCCGGATCCAATTCCCTTGCTGTACCCTGCTCTTCGGGTCTTTTGATGAACAGGGTACGGATTGAGGCGCCGGCATCCTCGCCCAGTTGCCGAAACTCGCTCTGCATTTGCTGGATCAGATTTTTAGCGTTATTGACCTGGACGGAGTCGCTCGATAATAGGGCCAGTCTGTTGGCATTACCAGCCAACTGGTTGGCCCGATGCTCAGGCCCGCCCTGGGCGTCGACATAGGCGTCCTCTGTATCGCTGATCTTTCTGAACCGAGCGTGCTCCGGCTCGTTGCCATTCTCGATGTGCAGCACGTCGATGGGCGTCTGTGAATTGCCCACCATGTGGCGCAGGGAGTCGGGTGAAATTGGCGAACGGCCGTGGGCATATGTCTCCGTCTCGATGCTGATGAAGATCTCCCGCTTCTGCTGATCCTCGACTGGCCTCTTCCCCACCATCTGCTGCATCTTTTCGTCGTGGCTGCTAGCACTGGATGCATTCGATTGCTGGCGCAATTTCGCGCCTCCCTTGCTATTTGAACTATTCGAGTTGGATCTGTGGGTGTGAGGGTCTTTAGTGGGCTGTGACTTGGGCTGAAGGATGCTACTGGTGGTGGCCGGTCTCAGTGTGGCTGTAGTGGTCTGTTGTGGGGTCGAAGTCGCTTTATGGAATTCAGCAGGAATTCGCGACAATCTTTGAACAGCGGGAACTGCTCGTCGTCATTCTCGTTCTCGAATGAGGAGAGAAACTCCTCAAAGTCAAAGTCGTCGAAGGTGGGCATGTTGCCCATCGGCATGACCAGGGGCATTGGATTGGCCAGCAGTTGCTTCTGCTGCTGCTGCCAGCACTGCTCGTCGTACTCCGTTGAGGACCGATTGGCCTCATCGTCGGCGGAGCACCCCGACGAGGCATCGGCATCTTCCGGCGAGGCATCGTACAGAAACTGATTGCGTCCCAAGCGCATCTTTCGCTTCAGCAGATTATCGTGCAGATTATCGCATGCGTTGATCAGCTTTGGGTCGATGAACTGTCCGCCGCCCGCTGCGGCCGGACGACCAAAGCCGTAGATGCTCTCCAGCTTGATGGGTGTTAGGGTGTTCGCCCCACCGCTGTCGGGCTGATGGACTGATGGCGTCGCCGTCGCTGGTCTGCTGATGTGCTCCAGCCGCAAGGGGCACTCTCTTCTCGTTATTCTCCTTGGCCGACACGGCAACTGGGGGTGGGGCTGTGGCTGGTGCTGATTCTGGTGTCACCGTGGTCAGGGCCAGGGGCGGCAGCTGGCCGGGATTGCTGGACGTGGTCAGGTTCTTGGCCGAGTTCTGCTTGCTCAGGTTGTTGCTCTTATCCTTGAGCTCCTTGTTTGTCAGCTGACTGGCGGCTGCCACCTCCGCTGCCTTGGCATTCAGCTCTTCCAGCTCGTGTTCGTATTTAACGAACACCGCCAGGGATGGCCACGTTACGCCCGGGCAGTGCCTGAGCTGGGGTCTCGCTGGCAGCGCCAACGCCCACCGGTAGCTTCAGCATCTGTTTGCGGTTGGACGTACTCGTATCCCGGCGGACCACGCGTGGACTGTGGAAGTCGTTGACGCAGGAGGCGCGCACCGGCATCTCGTCGTACTCCTCCGGCTTGAGGAAGTTCGTGGAGATGGGACCCTCGTCGGAGAGGCCCCGCTGTATGGTGGGGCGATAGTTGGTCGCAAACAACGGACGACTAGGCAGCAGCGGTCTGCGCCGGGGGCCCCGCAGAGAGGAAAAGCGCCGGAAGTTGGAGGCAGGTGAGGGTTTCGGTGTGGTCGGCGGTGCCTTGCTGCTCGGCATGGTCAACGAGGTGGTCATGGAAAGACTTGGTGTGGCTGTTAGTGTGGCTGTTGGGGGAACCGAAACCTCCTCCTGCTCCGGCGGCGTGCCGGGGGAGCAAAGCTCCTCCAGCTGACTTTTGGCCGAGAGGAAGGGATCGTACTTGTCGCCGCGGACGCTGACTCCACTGAGGCCGCTATGCAGGAGATTGGAAAGGATGCAGGAAAGTGAGAGAAAGAGCGCAAAATGGTAGAAAGTTTCTGTGGGAAAGCTTTAATGGTAACCCGCCCGTCTGTGCATAGCCTGGCTGTCGCATGAGGAGGAAGAGGAGGAGGGTGAATCAGATTAGCAGGCTACAAACCTCTTGAAGGTGCCTCCGCGGCGGGAATTGGGAAGCGAGTGGCTGTCGTCCTTGGCAGGCGGCTCCTTGATGTACATTTTTCCATCCTCGTCCTGCTCGAGCATCACCAGGCAGCGACTGATCCTGCTGCCGCTCTGTTTGGCCACAAGAGGCAGCTTCGTGACAGGCCGCTGATCGCTCTCAGCTTCTACGTCGCTGTTCTCGACCTGCGGGAACTCTCCGCTATTCGGACTGGACGTGCGTTCGAGGATCTTCGCGGACCTCCTCATCATATTTTCCTTGCTACATTCCAGCTCACTCGATTCGTTGTCCATTTCAATGACATCGCGCTCGAACTGCAGCCGATCGCTGCCGAGGTGCAGTCTGGGCAGCTTGGTATGGCTCATGGTGTGGCCGAGGGCCTCCAGGCTTTGCTGCAGCTGGGGCATGGGCAGGGCCCGCATGGGTAACGAACTGTTCATCTCCATGGTGGCCTGGCCAGTCCGCTTCTTGGGCCGGCACACAGTTCGCGTGGTGGTCGTTTCCATTTTGATTTGGATCTCGGCTCGCGGCGAATCGTCCTCGTAATCGGAATAGGCAACACGCGGTCTCCGCGACAGAGGCACAAGGCTGCAATCCATATTATCTTCGGTCGATATCTGCATGGAGTTCGCTTTCTTAGTTGGCGATGATGGCGGTGGGAATGAGGCTTGGGTCATTTCCTGCTCCAAGCTGCACAACTCCAAGCTGGGATGCTCCCGTGTGCGGATGCGGCGACGCGCCTGCCGCACTAGCGATGTGGAGGAACGCACCTTCACTTTAACCACCTCCTGCGGTGTTTCATCCATTTTAGTTGCTTTTACGATGGTCGTAGGGCCTGACGTGGGCAGCGTGTGGGTGTATGGGAGGTTGCTTCAATTAGCTTATAGTTCGATAAAAAATCCTGGTATGAATGGGTTCTATTTTCTCAAAGTTTCTATCTAAAATCGAAATGCCATGATCCTATAGGAACCTCTACAAGACTACTATATATATTATTTTTATTTGTTCTATTTCTATCTCGAGACTCTCGCGTTACCCTTCACTTCTCCCTCTAAGAACCCATCCATTGGATACCATAGCTGCACCTAGACAGCCACTTATAGAGCTTAATGCATCGGTGATCTTTTTGGAATGCTTTTGAGGCGGCGGCGCGCATTAATTACGAACCATGAACAAGTTCCGGCTTCTTAGATCCGACAAGTACTCGTAAGCCAAGTTAATTGGGAAACTGCACGCTACGGTCAGTAGAACCCCATGGCATCCCATATATACAAGGTATATCCCTACATTTGACTATAGAGCCCAAACCCATACCTTTTCCCTTGATCAACCGATTGAGATCCTCGAATTTGAGTGCCGGCATTTCCTTCTCGGCAGCATCGACCCTTTCCCGATTGGTCATCCGTTTGCGGAGCCTGGCGGCTGGCTTCAGCGGTGCCGCCTCCACACAGTCCAGCTGGAGGGTTTCGCCACTGGATTGGCTTCGCAAGCGATCCATGGTTTCGGTGATGCGGTCACAAGTCTCGATAGGCTTGCGTTTGGCGCGTAGGACGCGCTCCTTTGGCGGAGCTGGTGCTGCTGGTGGATCGTCGTCTTGGGTCACGCACAAGGTGACTGTGTTTTGAGTGACTTTTGTCCTGGCTCCCTCGGCCTTGCTGCGGACTGCGGGCGTCCCGTTCTTTGGTTGGGGGCGTGCCAGCTTATTTGCTTTAGGAGGGCTGAGTGGGAGGAGCATGAGTTGAGTTCGCTGATGGATATATATGCTCTCACTACGGTGAGGCGCAAGGCGCAATACGAAGTATCTGTCTACCACAAGGATACGTTTACAATTACGGATACTGGTGGGGATACGGGGGATTAGTCAACGACAACTAAAGCAACGACAGAGGAGCGATTGGGTTAGGTGTATCTAAGTATCTCTAGCCTCTATATCTATAACTATATCTATCCCTTGGTCCTCACTTATCACTGTGCACGGACGAGGTCATGGAGGGGAGCGACATCAGGCTCTGCTTGGGGGCCGTCATGTCGCCGGCGTCCAGCAGATCCTCGTGGTTGCCGGAGTACTTGTTCCGGTTGATTGAGCGCTTCGTCCTATAATTATTCATTGCGAGTGGAAATTGAAACGGCAAACAGAAAAAATAATTGGAATAATAAATTGGTAGTGTCTGGGTTTGTGGCAAGTGTGTGACTAGTGTCAAACAAGAATACATATGTCGAAGGACATGTCATCGAAAACCAGGCTTACTTGAGATTGGGCGGCCTGTATTGCTTCCTGGCGTCCAGCCGTTCCTTTGCTTTCGACGTCTCCTGGGTGTTGGTCAGCTTCATGGTGGCCTGAATCGCCTTCTCCTTGCACCACTCCACATGCCGGTCGAAGGCCTTCACGTTGAAGTTCCGCTCGCAGTGGGGACAGTGCTCGGAGGCCACACCCTTGATGCGCTTGGCCGGCGAGCGATCGCGGGCTGGTACATGGTTTGGGTCGCCTGCGGGCGATGTTGCAGCACCTCCTGTTCCTGTTGCTGTGCCCCCTGCTCTACGCACGGAAGCTCGGGCCGTAGAGCGAACCAGCTCGGTTTGGGAGTTGCGACGAATGGGCAGAGGAGAGCCCACACTCTGAATATGCAACAGCATCCAGAAGAGAAAAAGAGAAAGAGAGAAGGAGTTGAGCGATGGCTCGATTGATTGGCAGATGTACTCACCTCTGTTGGTATTGTGGATCCCGTGCCTACGGGATCCCGACTCCCAGCGGTGGGGTTGTGAACTCCAGACACCTTCTCAGCATTGGGCAGACCAAAGTTTTTGGGAAGGACATACGTGGAGAGTGCTGTGCCCTCGCGGCGCTGGCGCGAGGAATCAAAGGTATTGCGCTTCTTTGAGATCTTCTCGCAGACGACGACATGCTTGCGCAGGGCATTCAAGTTGAAGGTGCGGCTGCAGCACGGACAGGGCGTCAGATCGCTGGGGTTGATGGCCACTATCTCGGGCACGGGCAGCGGCAGTCCTCGGGTGAGCGGCGGCGAAGAGGGCTCCTCCTCCTGCCCGCATTCGGGCGCTTCCAACTCGGCCTCCGTGTTGAATGTGGCTGCGTGGTGCGGTTATATGGAAGTAGATAATGTAAGAAATCAATTCTGTTTCTGCGAGCACTTTGACAATGTTTTGTATATGCTGTATATTCACAAAATATGTATATATATGTTTCGATTTCGATTTTCAAATCATGGAGCTATCAGTGATCGATAACTAAGCAGTGTTTACACCATTATTTAGTTTTAATTGTGAAAAAATCTTTCTCGGTTGTGTGTGGGCATTAAAAACTAATAATTAACATCACATTATGGGGTAAACAAAAAAGACCATCAATGATGGCAGCTACTGCCAGACAGCCCGTGTCGGTGCTAATGACGCCCGCAGAATGCAACAGAATCAAATCCACTGCTGCATTATATGAATCCACAATCTTCCCACTTGAGATCTATAATAATAACAGCATCCCTGTCCAATGGGAGCCTGAGCAGATCTGACTGCATGGAGAGAATAGAGAATAGATGGCAATGATTCGGCCAAGTGATTTCAGATGGTCAGGAGTTTACTAGATCAAAAGTTGAAAGCCCTACAACTGAGTGATGAATGCAATTTCCAAGAGACTATATATGTGTCTGTTCCTTCTTTCATAATCAAACGATTCCCTATCCACATCCACATCCATTCCATCCACTAGTCCGCGTCTAGTCGGTTCCAAGCATTTTCCATAGTCTTTCATGGGTCTTTTCGTTGCAGCTGTTGTCGGTCCGCTGTTGGGCAAGCTCTATAAGCCACTTAAGACATCAGGCCCATAAATGTGTTGTTTTCTGATGTGAAATAAGGTAAAGCATAATACAAACGGTTTTCTCATTCCAGTTCTTGGCAACACTTTGAACTTCCAACTGTTTGACACTTGGCGATGCTTCCCATGAACCAAAACAGTGGGAACCTAATGCTTCACCTTATATTCACAGAGCTTGAGCTTGTTCCCATGAATATGTAAGTACAATAGTATTTGTTGGGTTTTTGTCGCTTACCGAAATCAAAGTGATACATTGTGGGGAGTGTTTGTGTGTTTGTGGAAAAAACACACACACACGCACACGCAGCAGGGCATCAGGAAGACTGCCTGGGGCGAGCTGCTTCTAAGGATGCAACAATCCTCAGACCCCGCCACCCAGGAGCTACAGATGGCCATCCAGGCAGCGCTTGGGGACAAGGCAGCCGTGAAGGCCATGCAGGAGACAGTCGCGGTTGAGGTACTCAACATAGACGAGCTCACGACAGGCGACGAGGTATGTGAGGCCATAGCTGCAGCGATCGACGGCGACTTAACACAAGGAGCAGTGCCGTACATGCGAAAAGCATATGGCGCAACGCAGGTAGCTACGCTGAACCTTCAGCCCGCACTCGCAAAGAAGCTCCTGGAGCTCGGAAAAGTTCGAATCGGCTGGGTTGTCTGCCGCGTGCGGCAACGGATTGCGCCAACCCGCTGCTTCAAGTGCATGGCCTATGGACACACTGCAGCCAGGTGCAGATCCAAGCGGCCTGTGTCAAGCAATGCATGCTACAAATGTGGTGGGGAGGGGCACAAGCACAACCAGTGCAACAACCCGCCAATGTGCATACTATGCGATGGCAAGCCAGGAGACGTCCGCTCAGCAGCCCACTCGGCCCTCAGCCGCAGCTGCCCTGAGTATAAGAAGGCACTAGCAAAACTGGTTGATGGTTAAGCTCCTGCAGCTCAACCTAAACCACTGCCGAGCTGCTCAGGATCTGTTGGCGCAAACAGTCCTGGAGCAGAAGATCGACATAGCGCTACTCAGCGAGCCGTACGGCAAGAAACACGAAGGAGTCTGGCAGCAAAGCTCAGACGGAGGAGCAGCAATCTGGAGCTGTGGCCCACAACCAGGCCAGCTTACCCACAGAGCATCCAGAGTGGGATATGTGAGAGCTAAGCACAGCGGGACTTTTGTCTACAGCTGCTACATAGCACCAAGGTTCACGCAGCAGGAGTATGAGGCGATCATCAGCAACATCGCTAACGACGCACGAGGCAAATCGCCGGTCCTGATAGCGGGCGACTTTAACGCCTGGGCCACGACTTGTGGCAGCGCCAAGAACACACCCCGTGGGACATCGCTCCTGGACGAGTTTGCAAGCCTGAACGTCTGTCTCCTCAACACAGGAACCACACCAACGTTCAGCAAAGCAGGGCGGGAGTCTATTATAGACCTCACCTTTGCAAGCCCAGAGCTCGCACGCCACGCGAAGTGGCAAGTGCTGAGTGCTTACACCCATAGCGACCACTTAGCCGTAATGACGGAAACCTTTGCACCCAGGAACACAACAAGGATACAGCGGGCGCTCCAGGCCGGGTACAAGGAGGAGCAGAGCCGCGCTCCTCTCGGCAGCAGAAAACCTAAGCGCCGCCGGGGATGCTGAAGCATCCGCGCTTGCCGTTTACAGGACCGTCAAAGCGGCCTGTGATGCAGCCATGAAAAAAAGAAAGATCGGAGGAAGCAGGCACCGGCCAGTACCGTGGTGGAATGAGCACATTGCCAAGGCCAGGAGGGAGTGCTGCGCAGCTCGGCGTGCCTACCAGCGAGCAAGAGGCTCCGCCCAATTTGGCAGAAATGGCGCGGCATTCAAGGCCAAAAGAAAAGAGCTGAAGGAGGCCATCAGAAGCAGCAAACTCAAATGCTTCAAGGAGCTCTGCGATGCGGCCGATGCGGAACCTTTTGGTGGAGCATACAAACTAGTCATGGGGAGATTAAACAGACAGCCTATGCCCAAGGATCCGGTGCATATGAGAGAGATAGTCGGCACCCTATTCCCTAGACAACCACTCTTACAAGAGGAAGCTAGGGTAGAAGGAGCTAGCCTGAGGGACACCACCACCATCATCACTGCCAGAGAAGTACTGGAGGCCACGGGTAAGCTGAAGATCGGGAAAGCGGCAGGTCCAGATGGAGTCCCTAATGCAGCACTAAAATGCATAATTAGAGCCCATCCGGAAGCATTCGCCACAATGTACACCCAGTGCCTAGCGGAGCGGACAGTCCCACGAGCATGGAAACGGCAAAGGCTGGTTCTGATACCCAAGCCAGGCAAAGAGCTCAACGACCCAACGTCATACCGGCCGCTGTGCATGCTGGATACCATGGGCAAGATTTTCGAGAGGATGGTATGTAACCGACTGGAGGCGGAACTGGCTGAGCGTCGCGGACTTTCCGACCTCCAATTCGGGTTCCGCAAGCAGAGGAGCACCACTGACGCCATCGAGATGGTGACAAACCTTGCCAGGGAAGCCATGGCAGGAACGCGATGGGCTGGAGGCGACAAAAAGTACTGCCTAGTATGTACACTAGACGTACGAAACGCCTTCAACTCTGCCAGCTGGAAGAGCATCCTAGAGGCCCTGACCAGGAGGGGTATATCTGAGCAAATCACACGGACTCTGCGAAGCTATTTTGCGGACCGCGTCCTGATCTACGACACGGAAGAAGGAGCAGAACATCACCAAATCACCGGAGGCGTCCCACAGGGCTCGGTCCTAGGGCCGATACTGTGGAACGTGATGTATGACGATATCCTGCGGCTTACATTACCGGAAGGGTGCACCCTGGTGGGCTTCGCCGACGACATAGCACTGGTGACAGTGTCGAAACACGTAAGAGACGTAGAGGAGAAAACCAACGTAGGAGTCGGTATGATAGTGGCCTGGCTCGCAGCCAACGGGCTAGCATTGGCGAAGAAGAAGACGGAGGCTGTGCTAATGAGCAGCAGAAAAAAGGTCGAGCAGGCATGCGTGAGAGTTGGTAGCACGATCATCAGGACCAAGCCTGCGCTAAAGTACCTAGGGGTAATGATGGACCAGAGGCTGAACTTCAAGGCCCACCTGGAATACGCCAGCGCAAAAGCGACTGCAGCAACGGCGGCCATAAGCAGGATGATGGCCAATACAGGGGGACCACGGCAGCGTAGCAGGCAGCTCATCGCTGGGGTGGTCACCTCCATAATCTTATATGGATCAGCAGTGTGGGCACCAGCAATGATGGTTTCCACATACAGAAGAGACTGCAGAAGCGCATACCGACGCTGTGCCCTGAGGGTTACATGCTGCTTCCGGACGGTGTCTGAAGACGCCGCACTTATTGTGGCAGGCATGGTCCCACTGGATCTCCTGGCAGCTGAGCGGCAGAGCGGAGTGGAGGTAGCCAGCGAGCGGCGAGAGCGCACTATAGCCCAGTGGCAACGGCGCTCGGACCAAGCGGCAAAAGGGAGGTGGACCAGACGTCTCCTTCCCCAGCTTAGCCCATGGCTGCGAAGAAGGCACGGCCAAATGGACCATTATTTGGGCCAACTGCTGACGGGGCATGGCTGCTTCAAGCAGTACCTGCATCGCTTTAGGCATGCTGACGACCCCTATTGCAGCTGCTGCGGGCCTGAAGTCGACGAGGATGCAGAGCACGTCTTCTTTGTATGCCCCCGCTTCTCGCAAGAACGAACGAGGCTAGGGGAGACGCTTGCAGAAGTGAGTGTGGACACCCTCACCGACCAGATGCTAGCCGATGAGCAATCTTGGAACGCGGTCGCCTACATGGCAGCAAGCGTGATCAAGGAGCTGCGCAGGCTGGAGCGAAGCCGGACAAACTAAGCCAGAAGGATGACCCCACAGCCCGCACCGCGAAGTAATGCCTAGCGGCAGTCCCGCGGGAGCGGTGATATGGGACGTACTAGGGACAGTCGTACTAAAGGTAGTGGAACCTAATAATAGTAACCACCACGGCGAGCCGCTGCCTGTCGCAGGAGGCGACAAAACACGGCATCAAGGCCGAGACCAGTACAGCATTGATTATACAACTGGAAACACCGGCACGGAAAGACGTTTTTGGGCTGACGGCGTCAGTATTCTAGATTTTCAGTAAGCGGAGTGAAATCCTGCTGAAATAGCTTCTAGGCTAATGCTGAGGCCGCCCCCGTCCCGTTAAAAACTGGCAGTTCTCCTAGGTACGCTTCCTGATTCGTCGCCATTAAGTTGGTGGTGCAGGCTCGGTTGAGCAACGCTCCCGACTAGCGCGGATCCGGCTCTGAACTCATGACCCCGTGAAGGCAAGAGTCAACCCTAGCATGGCCTCACTGCTTGCATAGACAACCATGAGATTAATAACGCGACTGCGCAAGCGAACAGGAACAACGACCCGGGAGTTGGGACCCATTAGAATGGAAACACCACAATCACAACCAAAAACGAGGGGGAACGTTGTGAGTTGCTGCGGACACCGCAACTCTACGGTTATACCCGATACTAAGTCAGTATGGCAGACGCCGCTAATATTAAACGACACGACAAAGAGTGCGTGCGAGAGAGACAGAAAATCAGTCTGAGCGTGACGTCGGGCGCTGCGTAGCCACTGCAAATTGATTTGTTCCTATTGGCTATAAAAATGATCTGATCTGATCCATATTCAGCAATCTGATAGATATGGTCATTATCTATGATTCTGCGTTTTTAGTTTTTTCGAATGTGCAATATTGTGGATGCAACAGATTTTCGTTCTTTGTGTGGGCGGAAGGGGGTGGGGCGAAATTTTGAGATACACGTTTTATAGTAAGATCTAACAGGAGTGCGGATACCAAATTTGTTTACTCTAGCCTTAATAGTCTCTGAGATTTGTGGATGCCCCAGATTTTCGTCCTTTGCGGGGCGGAAGGGGGTGTGGCGAAATTTGGTCGAAACGGTCAAGGTCCGATATCACAGGAGTGTGGATACCAAATTTGGTTGCTCTGGCTCTTATAGGTTCTGAGATCCTTGAACTCATATTTTGCAATTGACAAAACCGACCATGAAACCTGTGTGTTAGAGAGAGACAGAGCGAGAAAGAATGAAATTGTTTTCTTGATTCTGGCTATAATCATTATACGATCTGGTTCAGATTTTGTACTGTAGAAGATATGGTCATCCTCACCGATTCTGCGTTTTTGGTTTTATCGTATCTTTAAAAATGTGGATGCCACAGATTTTCGTCCTTTGTGGGGGCGAAAGTGGGCGGGGCGAAGTTTTGAAATATTTTTGTAGCAGTGACATATCACAGAAGTCTGGATCCAAAACATCGTTGCTCTAGCTCTTATAGTCTTTGAGCACTAGGCGCTGAAGGGGACGGACGGACGGACGGACAGACGGACAGACAGACAGGGCTCAATCGACTCGGCTATTGATGCTGATCAAGAATATATATACTTTATGGGGTCGGAAACGATTCCTTCTGGACGTTACACACATCCACTTTTACCACAAATCTAATATACCCCAATACTCATTTTGAGTATCGGGTATAACGAGGTGGAACGTTGTGAGTTGCTGCGGACACCGCAACTCTACAGTTATACCCGATACTAAGTCAGTATGGCTCTCTCCGGCAGACGCCGCTAATATTGAACGACACGACAAAGAGTGCGTGCGAGAGAGACAGAAAATCAGTCTGAGCGTGACGTCGGGGGCTGTGTAGCCACTGCAAATTGATTTGTTCCTTTTGGCTACAAAAATGATCCGATCTGATCCAGATTCAGCAACCTGATAGATATGGTCATTATCTATGAGTGCCGGCATTTCCTTCTCGGCAGCATCGACCCTTTCCCGATTGGTCATCCGTTTGCGGAGCCTGGCGGCTGGCTTCAGCGGTGCCGCCTCCACACAGTCCAGCTGGAGGGTTTCGCCACTGGATTGGCTTCGCAAGCGATCCATGGTTTCGGTGATGCGGTCACAAGTCTCGATAGGCTTGCGTTTGGCGCGTAGGACGCGCTCCTTTGGCGGAGCTGGTGCTGCTGGTGGATCGTCGTCTTGGGTCACGCACAAGGTGACTGTGTTTTGAGTGACTTTTGTCCTGGCTCCCTCGGCCTTGCTGCGGACTGCGGGCGTCCCGTTCTTTGGTTGGGGGCGTGCCAGCTTATTTGCTTTAGGAGGGCTGAGTGGGAGGAGCATGAGTTGAGTTCGCTGATGGATATATATGCTCTCACTACGGTGAGGCGCAAGGCGCAATACGAAGTATCTGTCTACCACAAGGATACGTTTACAATTACGGATACTGGTGGGGATACGGGGATTAGTCAACGACAACTAAAGCAACGACAGAGGAGCGATTGGATTAGGTGTATCTAAGTATCTCTAGCCTCTATATCTATAACTATATCTATCCCTTGGTCCTCACTTATCACTGTGCACGGACGAGGTCATGGAGGGGAGCGACATCAGGCTCTGCTTGGGGGCCGTCATGTCGCCGGCGTCCAGCAGAGCCTCGTGGTTGCCGGAGTACTTGTTCCGGTTGATTGAGCGCTTCGTCCTATAATTATTCATTGCGAGTGGAAATTGAAACGGCAAACAGAAAAAATAATTGGAATAATAAATTGGTAGTGTCTGGGTTTGTGGCAAGTGTGTGACTAGTGTCAAACAAGAATACATATGTCGAAGGACATGTCATCGAAAACCAGGCTTACTTGAGATTGGGCGGCCTGTATTGCTTCCTGGCGTCCAGCCGTTCCTTTGCTTTCGACGTCTCCTGGGTGTTGGTCAGCTTCATGGTGGCCTGAATCGCCTTCTCCTTGCACCACTCCACATGCCGGTCGAAGGCCTTCACGTTGAAGTTCCGCTCGCAGTGGGGACAGTGCTCGGAGGCCACACCCTTGATGCGCTTGGCCGGCGAGCGATCGCGGGCTGGTACATGGTTTGGGTCGCCTGCGGGCGATGTTGCAGCACCTCCTGTTCCTGTTGCTGTGCCCCCTGCTCTACGCACGGAAGCTCGGGCCGTAGAGCGAACCAGCTCGGTTTGGGAGTTGCGACGAATGGGCAGAGGAGAGCCCACACTCTGAATATGCAACAGCATCCAGAAGAGAAAAAGAGAAAGAGAGAAGGAGTTGAGCGATGGCTCGATTGATTGGCAGATGTACTCACCTCTGTTGGTATTGTGGATCCCGTGCCTACGGGATCCCGACTCCCAGCGGTGGGGTTGTGAACTCCAGACACCTTCTCAGCATTGGGCAGACCAAAGTTTTTGGGAAGGACATACGTGGAGAGTGCTGTGCCCTCGCGGCGCTGGCGCGAGGAATCAAAGGTATTGCGCTTCTTTGAGATCTTCTCGCAGACGACGACATGCTTGCGCAGGGCATTCAAGTTGAAGGTGCGGCTGCAGCACGGACGGCGTCAGATCGCTGGGGTTGATGGCCACTATCTCGGGCACGGGCAGCGGCAGTCCTCGGGTGAGCGGCGGCGAAGAGGGCTCCTCCTCCTGCCCGCATTCGGGCGCTTCCAACTCGGCCTCCGTGTTGAATGTGGCTGCGTGGTGCGGTTATATGGAAGTAGATAATGTAAGAAATCAATTCTGTTTCTGCGAGCACTTTGACAATGTTTTGTATATGCTGTATATTCACAAAATATGTATATATATGTTTCGATTTCGATTTTCAAATCATGGAGCTATCAGTGATCGATAACTAAGCAGTGTATACACCATTATTTAGTTTTAATTGTGAAAAAATCTTTCTCGGTTGTGTGTGGGCATTAAAAACTAATAATTAACATCACATTATGGGGTAAACAAAAAAGACCATCAATGATGGCAGCTACTGCCAGACAGCCCGTGTCGGTGCTAATGACGCCCGCAGAATGCAACAGAATCAAATCCACTGCTGCATTATATGAATCCACAATCTTCCCACTTGAGATCTATAATAATAACAGCATCCCTGTCCAATGGGAGCCTGAGCAGATCTGACTGCATGGAGAGAATAGAGAATGGATGGCAATGATTCGGCCAAGTGATTTCAGATGGTCAGGAGTTTACTAGATCAAAAGTTGAAAGCCCTACAACTGAGTGATGAATGCAATTTCCAAGAGACTATATATGTGTCTGTTCCTTCTTTCATAATCAAACGATTCCCTATCCACATCCATTCCATCCACTAGTCCGCGTCTAGTCGGTTCCAAGCATTTTCCATAGTCTTTCATGGGTCTTTTCGTTGCAGCTGTTGTCGGTCCGCTGTTGGGCAAGCTCTATAAGCCACTTAAGACATCAGGCCCATAAATGTGTTGTTTTCTGATGTGAAATAAGGTAAAGCATAATACAAACGGTTTTCTCATTCCAGTTCTTGGCCACACTTTGAACTTCCAACTGTTTGACACTTGGCGATGCTTCCCATGAACCAAAACAGTGGGAACCTAATGCTTCACCTTATATTCACAGAGCTTGAGCTTGTTCCCATGAATATGTAAGTACAATAGTATTTGTTGGGTTTTTGTCGCTTACCGAAATCAAAGTGATACATTGTGGGGAGTGTTTGTGTGTTTGTGGAAAAAACACACACACACGCACACGCAGCAGGGCATCAGGAAGACTGCCTGGGGCGAGCTGCTTCTAAGGATGCAACAATCCTCAGACCCCGCCACCCAGGAGCTACAGATGGCCATCCAGGCAGCGCTTGGGGACAAGGCAGCCGTGAAGGCCATGCAGGAGACAGTCGCGGTTGAGGTACTCAACATAGACGAGCTCACGACAGGCGACGAGGTATGTGAGGCCATAGCTGCAGCGATCGACGGCGACTTAACACAAGGAGCAGTGCCGTACATGCGGAAAGCATATGGCGCAACGCAGGTAGCTACGCTGAACCTTCAGCCCGCACTCGCAAAGAAGCTCCTGGAGCTCGGAAAAGTTCGAATCGGCTGGGTTGTCTGCCGCGTGCGGCAACGGATTGCGCCAACCCGCTGCTTCAAGTGCATGGCCTATGGACACACTGCAGCCAGGTGCAGATCCAAGCGGCCTGTGTCAAGCAATGCATGCTACAAATGTGGTGGGGAGGGGCACAAGCACAACCAGTGCAACAACCCGCCAATGTGCATACTATGCGATGGCAAGCCAGGAGACGTCCGCTCAGCAGCCCACTCGGCCCTCAGCCGCAGCTGCCCTGAGTATAAGAAGGCACTAGCAAAACTGGTTGATGGTTAAGCTCCTGCAGCTCAACCTAAACCACTGCCGAGCTGCTCAGGATCTGTTGGCGCAAACAGTCCTGGAGCAGAAGATCGACATAGCGCTACTCAGCGAGCCGTACGGCAAGAAACACGAAGGAGTCTGGCAGCAAAGCTCAGACGGAGGAGCAGCAATCTGGAGCTGTGGCCCACAACCAGGCCAGCTTACCCACAGAGCATCCAGAGTGGGATATGTGAGAGCTAAGCACAGCGGGACTTTTGTCTACAGCTGCTACATAGCACCAAGGTTCACGCAGCAGGAGTATGAGGCGATCATCAGCAACATCGCTAACGACGCACGAGGCAAATCGCCGGTCCTGATAGCGGGCGACTTTAACGCCTGGGCCACGACTTGTGGCAGCGCCAAGAACACACCCCGTGGGACATCGCTCCTGGACGAGTTTGCAAGCCTGAACGTCTGTCTCCTCAACACAGGAACCACACCAACGTTCAGCAAAGCAGGGCGGGAGTCTATTATAGACCTCACCTTTGCAAGCCCAGAGCTCGCACGCCACGCGAAGTGGCAAGTGCTGAGTGCTTACACCCATAGCGACCACTTAGCCGTAATGACGGAAACCTTTGCACCCAGGAACACAACAAGGATACAGCGGGCGCTCCAGGCCGGGTACAAGGAGGAGCAGAGCCGCGCTCCTCTCGGCAGCAGAAAACCTAAGCGCCGCCGGGGATGCTGAAGCATCCGCGCTTGCCGTTTACAGGACCGTCAAAGCGGCCTGTGATGCAGCCATGAAAAAAAGAAAGATCGGAGGAAGCAGGCACCGGCCAGTACCGTGGTGGAATGAGCACATTGCCAAGGCCAGGAGGGAGTGCTGCGCAGCTCGGCGTGCCTACCAGCGAGCAAGAGGCTCCGCCCAATTTGGCAGAAATGGCGCGGCATTCAAGGCCAAAAGAAAAGAGCTGAAGGAGGCCATCAGAAGCAGCAAACTCAAATGCTTCAAGGAGCTCTGCGATGCGGCCGATGCGGAACCTTTTGGTGGAGCATACAAACTAGTCATGGGGAGATTAAACAGACAGCCTATGCCCAAGGATCCGGTGCATATGAGAGAGATAGTCGGCACCCTATTCCCTAGACAACCACTCTTACAAGAGGAAGCTAGGGTAGAAGGAGCTAGCCTGAGGGACACCACCACCATCATCACTGCCAGAGAAGTACTGGAGGCCACGGGTAAGCTGAAGATCGGGAAAGCGGCAGGTCCAGATGGAGTCCCTAATGCAGCACTAAAATGCATAATTAGAGCCCATCCGGAAGCATTCGCCACAATGTACACCCTGTGCCTAGCGGAGCGGACAGTCCCACGAGCATGGAAACGGCAAAGGCTGGTTCTGATACCCAAGCCAGGCAAAGAGCTCAACGACCCATCGTCATACCGGCCGCTGTGCATGCTGGATACCATGGGCAAGATTTTCGAGAGGATGGTATGTAACCGACTGGAGGCGGAACTGGCTGAGCGTCGCGGACTTTCCGACCTCCAATTCGGGTTCCGCAAGCAGAGGAGCACCACTGACGCCATCGAGATGGTGACAAACCTTGCCAGGGAAGCCATGGCAGGAACGCGATGGGCTGGAGGCGACAAAAAGTACTGCCTAGTATGTACACTAGACGTACGAAACGCCTTCAACTCTGCCAGCTGGAAGAGCATCCTAGAGGCCCTGACCAGGAGGGGTATATCTGAGCAAATCACACGGACTCTGCGAAGCTATTTTGCGGACCGCGTCCTGATCTACGACACGGAAGAAGGAGCAGAACATCACCAAATCACCGGAGGCGTCCCACAGGGCTCGGTCCTAGGGCCGATACTGTGGAACGTGATGTATGACGATATCCTGCGGCTTACATTACCGGAAGGGTGCACCCTGGTGGGCTTCGCCGACGACATAGCACTGGTGACAGTGTCGAAACACGTAAGAGACGTAGAGGAGAAAACCAACGTAGGAGTCGGTATGATAGTGGCCTGGCTCGCAGCCAACGGGCTAGCATTGGCGAAGAAGAAGACGGAGGCTGTGCTAATGAGAAGCAGAAAAAAGGTCGAGCAGGCATGCGTGAGAGTTGGTAGCACGATCATCAGGACCAAGCCTGCGCTAAAGTACCTAGGGGTAATGATGGACCAGAGGCTGAACTTCAAGGCCCACCTGGAATACGCCAGCGCAAAAGCGACTGCAGCAACGGCGGCCATAAGCAGGATGATGGCCAATACAGGGGGACCACGGCAGCGTAGCAGGCAGCTCATCGCTGGGGTGGTCACCTCCATAATCTTATATGGATCAGCAGTGTGGGCACCAGCAATGATGGTTTCCACATACAGAAGAGACTGCAGAAGCGCATACCGACGCTGTGCCCTGAGGGTTACATGCTGCTTCCGGACGGTGTCTGAAGACGCCGCACTTATTGTGGCAGGCATGGTCCCACTGGATCTCCTGGCAGCTGAGCGGCAGAGCGGAGTGGAGGTAGCCAGCGAGCGGCGAGAGCGCACTATAGCCCAGTGGCAACGGCGCTCGGACCAAGCGGCAAAAGGGAGGTGGACCAGACGTCTCCTTCCCCAGCTTAGCCCAGGGCTGCGCAGAAGGCACGGCCAAATGGACCATTATTTGGGCCAACTGCTGACGGGGCATGGCTGCTTCAAGCAGTACCTGCATCGCTTTAGGCATGCTGACGACCCGTATTGCAGCTGCTGCGGGCCTGAAGTCGACGAGGATGCAGAGCACGGCTTCTTTGTATGCCCCCGCTTCTCGCAAGAACGAACGAGGCTAGGGGAGACGCTTGCAGAAGTGAGTGTGGACACCCTCACCGACCAGATGCTAGCCGATGAGCAATCTTGGAACGCGGTCGCCTACATGGCAGCAAGCGTGATCAAGGAGCTGCGCAGGCTGGAGCGAAGCCGGACAAACTAAGCCAGAAGGATGACCCCACAGCCCGCACCGCGAAGTAATGCCTAGCGGCAGTCCCGCGGGAGCGGTGATATGGGACGTACTAGGGACAGTCGTACTAAAGGTAGTGGAACCTAATAATAGCAACCACCACGGCGAGCCGCTGCCTGTCGCAGGAGGCGACAAAACACGGCATCAAGGCCGAGACCAGTACAGCATTGATTATACAACTGGAAACACCGGCACGGAAAGACGTTTTTGGGCTGACGGCGCCAGTATTCTAGAACTTCAGTAAGCGGAGTGAAATCCTGCTGAAATAGCTTCTAGGCTAATGCTGAGGCAGCCCCCGTCCCGTTAAAAACTGGCAGTTCTCCTAGGTACGCTTCCTGATTCGTCGCCATTAAGTTGGTGGTGCAGGCTCGGTTGAGCAACGCTCCCGACTAGCGCGGATCCGGCTCTGAACTCATGACCCCGTGAAGGCAAGAGTCAACCCTAGCATGGCCTCACTGCTTGCATAGACAACCATGGGATTAATAACGCGACTGCGCAAGCGAACAGGAACAACGACCCGGGAGTTGGGACCCATTAGAATGGAAACACCACAATCACAACCAAAAACGAGGGGGAACGTTGTGAGTTGGTGCGGACACCGCAACTCTACGGTTATACCCGATACTAAGTCAGTATGGCAGACGCCGCTAATATTAAACGACACGACAAAGAGTGCGTGCGAGAGAGACAGAAAATCAGTCTGAGCGTGACGTCGGGCGCTGCGTAGCCACTGCAAATTGATTTGTTCCTATTGGCTATAAAAATGATCTGATCTGATCCATATTCAGCAATCTGATAGATATGGTCATTATCTATGATTCTGCGTTTTTAGTTTTTTCGAATGTGCAATATTGTGGATGCAACAGATTTTCGTCCTTTGTGTGGGCGGAAGGGGGTGGGGCGAAATTTTGAGATACACGTTTTATAGTAAGATCTAACAGGAGTGCGGATACCAAATTTGTTTACTCTAGCCTTAATAGTCTCTGAGATTTGTGGATGCCCCAGATTTTCGTCCTTTGCGGGGGCGGAAGGGGGTGTGGCGAAATTTGGTCGAAACGGTCAAGGTCCGATATCACAGGAGTGTGGATACCAAATTTGGTTGCTCTGGCTCTTATAGGTTCTGAGATCCTTGAACTCATATTTTGCAATTGACAAAACCGACCATGAAACCTGTGTGTTAGAGAGAGACAGAGCGAGAAAGAATGAAATTGTTTTCTTGATTCTGGCTATAATCATTATACGATCTGGTTCAGATTTTGTACTGTAGAAGATATGGTCCTCCTCACCGATTCTGCGTTTTTGGTTTTATCGTATCTTTAAAAATGTGGATGCCACAGATTTTCGTCCTTTGTGGGGGCGAAAGTGGGCGGGGCGAAGTTTTGAAATATTTTTGTAGCAGTGACATATCACAGAAGTCTGGATCCAAAACATCGTTGCTCTAGCTCTTATAGTCTTTGAGCACTAGGCGCTGAAGGGGACGGACGGACGGACGGACAGACGGACAGACAGACAGGGCTCAATCGACTCGGCTATTGATGCTGATCAAGAATATAGATACTTTATGGGGTCGGAAACGATTCCTTCTGGACGTTACACACATCCACTTTTACCACAAATCTAATATACCCCAATACTCATTTTGAGTATCGGGTATAACGAGGTGGAACGTTGTGAGTTGCTGCGGACACCGCAACTCTACAGTTATACCCGATACTAAGTCAGTATGGCTCTCTCCGGCAGACGCCGCTAATATTGAACGACACGACAAAGAGTGCGTGCGAGAGAGACAGAAAATCAGTCTGAGCGTGACGTCGGGGGCTGCGTAGCCACTGCAAATTGATTTGTTCCTGTTGGCTACAAAAATGATCCGATCTGATCCAGATTCAGCAACCTGATAGATATGGTCATTATCTATGATTCTGCGTTTTTAGTTTTCTCGAATGTGCACTATTGTGGATGCAACAGATTTTCGTCTTTTGTGGGGGCGGAAGGAGGTGGGGCGAAATTCTGAGATATATGTTTTATAGTGAGATCTAACAGAAGTGCGGATACCAAATTTGTTTACTCTAGCCTTAATAGTCTCTGAGATTTGTGGATTCCCCAGATTTTCGTCCTTTGCGTGGGCGGAAGGGGGTGTGGCGAAATTTGGACACGAAACGGTCAAGGTACGATATCACAGGAGTGTGGATACCAAATTTGGTTGCTCTGGCTCTTATAGGTTCTGAGATCCTTGAACTCATATTTTGCAATTGGCAAAACCAACCATGAAACCTGTGTGTTAGAGAGAGACAGAGCGAGAAAGAATGAAATTGTTTTCTTGATTCTGGCTATAATAATTATACGATCTGGTTCAGATTTTGCACTCTAGAAGATATAGTCATCTTCTACGATTCTGCGTTTTTAGTTTTATACTATCTTTAAAAATGTAGATGCCACAGATTTTCGTCCTTTGTGGGGGCGGAAGTGGGCGGGGCGAAGTTTTGAAATATTTTTGTAGCAGTGACATATCACAGAAGTCTGGATCCAAAATATCGTTGCTCTAGCTCTTATAGTCTTTGAGCACTAGGCGCTGAAGAGGACGGACGGACGGACGGACAGACGGACAGACAGACAGGGCTCAATCGACTCGGTTATTGATGCTGATCAAGAATATATATACTTTATGGGGTCGGAAACGATTCCTTCTGGACGTTACATACATCCATTTTTACCACAAATCTAATATACCCCAATACTCATTTGTGTGAGTTGCTGCGGACACCGCAACTCTACAGTTATACCCGATACTTAGTAAGTATGGCTCTCCTCCGGCAGACGCCGCTAATATTAAACGACACGACAAAGAGTGCGTGCGAGAGAGACAGAAAATCAGTCTGAGCGTGACGTCGGGCGCTGCGTAGCCACTGCAAATTGATTTGTTCCTATTGGCTATAAAAATGATCTGATCTGATCCAGATTCAGCAATCTGATAGATATGGTCATTATCTATGATTCTGCGTTTTTAGTTTTCTCGAATGTGCAATATTGTGGATGCAACAGATTTTCGTCCTTTGTGTGGGCGGAAGGGGGTGTGGCAAAATTTTGAAACAAACTCCTCTCGGTCCGATATATTAGGAGTGTGGATACCAAATTTGGTTGCTCTAGCTTTTGTAGTCTCTGAGATCTATGCGCTAATGTTTTACTCTAAGCAAAGCCGCCTATGCTACGTGTGTGTTAGAGAGAGACAGGGCGAGAAAAAATGAAATTGTTTTCTTGATGCTGGCTATAATAATAATACGATCCAATTCAGATTCCGCAGTCTCAAAGAGATGGTCATTCTCTACAATTCTACGTTTTTGGTTTTATCGTATCTTTAAAAATGTGGATGCCACAGATTTTCGTCCTTTGTGGGGGCGACAGTGGGAGCGGCGAAGTGTTGAAAAATTTTTGTAGCAGTGACATATCACAGAAGTCTGGATCCAAAACATCGTTGCTCTAGCTCTTATAGTCTTTGAGCACTAGGCGCTGAAGGGGACGGACGGACGGACGGACACACGGACAGACAGACAGGGCTCAATCGACTCGGCTATTGATGCTGATCAAGAATATATATACTTTATGGGGTCGGAAACGATTCCTTCTGGACGTTACACACATCCACTTTTACCACAAATCTAATATACCCCAATACTCATTTTGAGTATCGGGTATAACGAGGTGGAACGTTGTGAGTTGCTGCGGACACCGCAACTCTACAGTTATACCCGATACTAAGTCAGTATGGCTCTCTCCGGCAGACGCCGCTAATATTGAACGACACGACAAAGAGTGCGTGCGAGAGAGACAGAAAATCAGTCTGAGCGTGACGTCGGGGGCTGCGTAGCCACTGCAAATTGATTTGTTCCTTTTGGCTACAAAAATGATCCGATCTGATCCAGATTCAGCAACCTGATAGATATTGTCTTTATCTATTCTTCTGCGTTTTTAGTTTTCTCGAATGTGCAATATTGTGGATGCAACAGATTTTCGTCTTTTGTGGGGGCGGAAGGAGGTGGGGCGAAATTCTGAGATATATGTTTTATAGTGAGATCTAACAGAAGTGCGGATACCAAATTTGTTTACTCTAGCCTTAATAGTCTCTGAGATTTGTGGATTCCCCAGATTTTCGTCCTTTGCGTGGGCGGAAGGGGGTGTAGCGAAATTTGGACACGAAACGGTCAAGGTACGATATCACAGGAGTGTGGATACCAAATTTGGTTGCTCTGGCTCTTATAGGTTCTGAGATCCTTGAACTCATATTTTGCAATTGGCAAAACCAACCATGAAACCTGTGTGTTAGAGAGAGACAGAGCGAGAAAGAATGAAATTGTTTTCTTGATTCTGGCTATAATAATTATACGATCTGGTTCAGATTTTGCACTCTAGAAGATATAGTCATCTTCTACGATTCTGCGTTTTTAGTTTTATACTATCTTTAAAAATGTAGATGCCACAGATTTTCGTCCTTTGTGGGGGCGGAAGTGGGCGGGGCGAAGTTTTGAAATATTTTTGTAGCAGTGACATATCACAGAAGTCTGGATCCAAAATATCGTTGCTCTAGCTCTTATAGTCTTTGAGCACTAGGCGCTGAAGAGGACGGACGGACGGACGGACAGACGGACAGACAGACAGGGCTCAATCGACTCGGTTATTGATGCTGATCAAGAATATATATACTTTATGGGGTCGGAAACGATTCCTTCTGGACGTTACATACATCCATTTTTACCACAAATCTAATATACCCCAATACTCATTTGTGTGAGTTGCTGCGGACACCGCAACTCTACAGTTATACCCGATACTTAGTAAGTATGGCTCTCCTCCGGCAGACGCCGCTAATATTAAACGACACGACAAAGAGTGCGTGCGAGAGAGACAGAAAATCAGTCTGAGCGTGACGTCGGGCGCTGCGTAGCCACTGCAAATTGATTTGTTGCTATTGGCTATAAAAATGATCTGATCTGATCCAGATTCAGCAATCTGATAGATATGGTCATTATCTATGATTCTGCGTTTTTAGTTTTCTCGAATGTGCAATATTGTGGATGCAACAGATTTTCGTCCTTTGTGTGGGCGGAAGGGGGTGTGGCAAAATTTTGAAACAAACTCCTCTCGGTCCGATATATTAGGAGTGTGGATACCAAATTTGGTTGCTCTAGCTTTTGTAGTCTCTGAGATCTATGCGCTAATGTTTTACTCTAAGCAAAGCCGCCTATGCTACGTGTGTGTTAGAGAGAGACAGGGCGAGGAAAAATGAAATTGTTTTCTTGATGCTGGCTATAATAATAATACGATCCAATTCAGATTCCGCAGTCTTAAAGAGATGGTCATTCTCTACAATTCTACGTTTTTGGTTTTCTCATATCTTTAAAATTGTGGATGCCACAGATTTTCGTCCTTTGTGGGGGCGGAAGTGGGCGGGGCGAAGTTTTGAAATATTTTTGTAGCAGTGACATATCACAGAAGTCTGGATCCAAAACATCGTTGCTCTAGCTCTTATAGTCTTTGAGCACTAGGCGCTGAAGGGGACGGACAGGCGGACAGACGGACAGACAGACATGGCTCAATCGACTCGGCTATTGATGCTGATCAAGAATATATATACTTTTTGGGGTCGGAAACGATTCCTTCTGGGCGTTACACACATCCACTTTTACCACAAATCTAATATACCCCAATACTCATTTTGAGTATCGGGTATAATTACAGAGGACGAAAACGCATTCACGAGGAGTGCAAGGATGGCAAGATCACCGGTGGAGGTGAGACCTGCGGGAGAAGCAGCAGTAGCAGTCCAGGAGCGGACTCAAAAAGATCGGAACAAAAAGAAGCTACAACAGAAGGAGCAGACCCAGATGGAGCAGACCCAGATAGGGCAGACCCAAACGGAGCAGACCCAGAAGGGGCAGAGGAGCACGGCGCTACGCGATCTCGGGCAGGAAATTGCAAAGCTGGTGGAGATGCTGGAAGTCGGGAAGAGGCGCCCCATCCACCAGCCGATGAGGGACTCCATTGAAAGCATCCGAGCGCTCTACGAGCTGGTGGCCATCCAGCTTCATGACGATAGGGCAAAGGCGGTGATCCGTACCCACCAGTCCTCCCAAACTTCGCCGTTGTTTAGGACAGCGGTGGAGGCAAAAAGGAAGCAGGAAAATGGGAAAGCACCGAAAAACAAGAGGAGCGAAGGGGTGGACACCCAGACGAAAACCTGCGCGGTTGGAGTGGATGCGAAAACTCCAACTCCAGGAGATAACGACACAGGGGAGACACCGACGGCGCCTCCGAACAGGGAGTGGAGGAAAGTTGAAAGAAGGCCGAGAGTTAGGAAGCCGAAGCCTTCTAGGGTGATGACGGAGAAGGCACGCCCGGATGCCATCATCATAGCGGCGAAAGACCCGAGCAGCTACGCAGAGATTCTGCGAAAGGTAAAAGGAGACGAGAAGCTAAAAGGGCTAGGAGAGGCGGTGGCAAGAATCCGCCGCACCCAAAAGGGGGAACTCCTGCTCCAGCTCAGCAAATCAGGAGAGGAAACCTCGTCCTTCTAGAGTCTGGTCGGCGAGTCGGTAGGGGACGCAGCAGAGGTCTGCGCCCTCCAACAGCGAGTCATCGTTGAATGCAGCGACTTGGGCGAGGTGACCACCAAGGAGGAGATAAGGGACGCCCTCATGTCCCAGGTCCAGTTGGCAAACGTGGCACTGGACGACATATCAATAAGGAGAGGGTACGGACAGACGCAGATTGCAACTGTCCGACTTCCGACAGAGGACGCCCGCAGGGCACTCAAAATAGGAGGACTGAAGGTCGGCTGGGTAAGAGGCAGAGTTAGGGAAAGGGTCAGCGTCACCAAATGCTTCCGCTGCATGGAGTTCGGCCACATGGCCAGACAGTGTAGGAGCGATGTAGATCGTTCTCAGCTGTGCCGGAGATGCGGGAAGGAGGACCACCTTGCAAAAGACTGCGACAAGGACCCCCAGTGCTTGTTCTGCAAGGGAAAGAAGGAAGATTGGAGGCATATCGCAGGAAGCGGCAGGTGCCCCCTCTTTGGACAGGCACTTGCAAAGAGGATAGGATGAGGTGCATGCTGCTGAACCTTAACCACTGCGAGGCAGCACAGGCACTACTGAGCCAAGACGCCAGGGAGAGGAAACCGGACGTGGTCATCGTATGCGAACCATACAAACCGGTGCCAGGCAGCGGTTGGGCACAAAGTAAGTGCAGGAAGGCCACGATCTGGGGCGTCGAGACCCCGCCGCTCGATGTGGATTCGTCAAAGGAGGGCTTTGTAAGAGCTAGACTCAAGGGTGTAACTTTCTACAGTTGTTACGCACCGCCGAGTTGGGACCTGTCGCGTTTCCAAACTATGTTGGAACACATTGCGGAAGACACTCGTGGGAGGACACCCTTCGTCATCGCAGGGGACTTTAATGCGTGGGCCGTCGAATGGGGCAGCAAAGAGACCAACGCAAGAGGGTACTGCCTACTGGAGCAGTTCTCGTCTCTCGACGTCGCACTGGCAAACGACGGGAAAAAGATGACCTTCTGCAGGGCAAGAAGATCCTCAATAATAGATCTGACCTTTCTGAGCAGTTCGCTATGTAGACATTCCACCTGGAGAGTGGGTGACGAATTCACATTTAGCGACCACCAGGCGATACACTTTGAGCTCGGACAGCGCAACAGAGTCCCCAGGAAGCCAAAAACAACGGGGCCAAAGTGGAAGGATAGTCTACTGGACGTCGCAGCCTTCTCGGACTCCTTCAGGCAACACGAGTGGAACCAAGCTGGTATCTCAGCGGAGGAAGCGGCACGGGAACTGACGCAGAGGATAGCCGACGCATGCGACCAGTCCATGCCAAGGAGGAAGCCGTCTCTACGAGGAAGACCTTGCTACTGGTGGACGCAGGAAATAGGCGAGCTTAGAAGGGCTTGTCTCCGAGCGCGACGGCGTGCCCAAAGAGCGAGAGGCCGCTACGCCTTCGAAACCAGGCAAGAGGAATTTCGCACGGCAAAACACGGGCTGAAGGTGGCCATCAAGAAGAGTAAGAGCGACTGCTTCCACCACATATGCGACGAAGCGGAGGTAGACCCCTGGAATACTGCTTATAAAGTAGTCACCAAAAGGATCAGAGTAATAAGCACTCCTACCCCGACGTGCCCGCAACTGCTGCATAGGATTGTGACAGCGCTGTTCCCCAGGCACCCGCAGAAGGAAGAAACTAACCTGGACCAGGAGGAACCACCATACGAGCCAGTATCTACACTGGAGGTCATAGAAGCAACCAGGAGAGTTGGCGACCGGGAGGCACCAGGGCCGGATGGAATACCCAACAAGGCCCTAAAGCTCGCGGTGGCCACCCGACCGGAACCCTTTGCGGAGACGTTCAACAGTTGCCTCAAGGAGGGAACATTCCCAAAACGATGGAAGAGGCAGCGTCTAATTCTGCTGCCCAAAGGCAACAGGCCAGCAGACGATCCATCGGCGTACATACCAATCTGCCTGTTGGACACGGTGGGCAAGCTGCTTGAAAGAGTGCTGTACAACAGGCTTCTAGAGTTCGTGGAGAAGCACTCTCAGAGGCGCAATATGGATTCCGGAAATCCCGCTCGACCGTGGACGCCATCATGGCGGTAGGATCAGTCTTGGGGCCGCTCCTGTGGAACCTCATGTACGACAGCGTGCTCAGACTGCAGCTACCCCCAGGTTGCCAGCTAATCGGTTTCGCTGACGACCTGGCCCTAGTAGTTGTAGCTAAGGAGGTCCAGAAAGTCGAATCGGTAGCCAATACAGCTATTGATCTAATTTCTGGATGGATGCGGGAAGCCGGTCTGGATCTGGCTGGCCACAAGACGGAAGCAGTCCTCATCACGAGCAGGAAGAAGACGGAGTACTCCAAAGTTCGAGTAGGAGCAGACTTGATAAAATCGCAAGACTCCATCAAGTATTTGGGAGTGATGTTGGACAACCGCCTAACCTTCCGCTCGCATGTGGAGTATGCTAGCCAGAAGGCAGCGAGGATGCAAGGAGCTCTCTCCCGCATGCTTCCAAATGTTGGTGGACCAAAGACTGGATGCCGAAGACTGATGGCAAGCGTAGTGTCCTCCATCCTTCTCTACACAGCGCCAATCTGGGCGGCAGCGGTCATAAACAACCAAAGCCTGCGAAGGGTATGATACCCGTGGACATACTGGCCAGGGAGATGAAAATAGTGTACGAAAAGAGTACGGCGCAGGGAACCATAGGCGGCACGGCGGCCATCCGCAATACAGCGCGACAGGCCTCCATCGAAACATGGCAGGAACGGTGGAATCAGAGCGTCAAAGGAGGTGGACGCATAAATTGATCAGTAGCGCGAAGGAGTGGATCGGAAGGAGCAGAGGCAACGCGGACTACCACATAACGCAATTCCTAACCGCGCATGGGGGCTATCGTAGCTACCTATATAAGTATAAACACGATACCAGCCCATACTGCCCTACGTGCCCAACCGCAATCGAAGACCCGGAGCATGCCCTCTACGGCTGTAAGAGATACGCAGCATGGACGGAGAATATCCCCCCAGCAGAGTTGCTGGTTAGCTTTATGACAGCATCGGAGGATAACTATATATACGTGTACCGTCTCATCAAGCGCATCCAGGATGACCTGAGACGATGCGAGAAAGAGCGGCATGTAGCGGCCTAGAATAGGCCCCCCCTCCCCACGAAGCAATACCTAACGGTGATCCCGCGGGGGGAAGAGGTGTGTATGTGTGTGGGGTGGTTTTAGTACGTATGACTTGACTAGAGCAAGGAATCGTGCATGCCAATGGCACGGGTCATTGGTATCTCATGAAGATTTCCACTCCTCATGGCGCATCCATGAAAAAAAAAACACACACACACACACACACTGTCGCGAAATTTATGCAATGAACCCGCTTTTAATTTTTTGTTATCTCTCTTCCGCTTTTTTGTTGTAAGAAAAACGCGAGCGCGTCTTTAGTCGCCGGCGTTTAAAAAAGCGCCAAACTCTCTTTATCCGAACATGCAAGTTGCTTTATCGCGTTTTTGCAGTATCTTTTTGGGTGTTTTAATTTATATTCATTAACGATTTTGCCTCATTGCCAATTAATCACCTTTCGTTTTCAATGCACTTTCAAAAATTTGGAAATACTTTTGCCTTGTTTGTTTTGTTGTTTTCTTTTCACAATATTTGGCTCACATTTGAAATTCGCTTTGTTCGCAGCCAGTTTCTGTTGAAGAATGACCATCTCTAGCAATGCACGCATGTATTGGAAGACATATGAGTATGTAGACGTATGTATGAGTGAGAGACGTAACGAAGCGACGTTCTCTTATCTCCCTTTTTGTTCTCCCTTTCGTTTCGGTCTCTATCTGCCTGCGAGCAGAGTATTTATTAGTCACAAATAAACCTTACATATGAATGGTTGCGTTTTTACTTTTCGGTACAAGAACTTCCCTTGCAACGGCAGCGAAATTCTGTCCAACAGTTTCCACCAAAAACTTATGGAAATGCTGCGGCTGGCATATAATTTGAGACTGCGATTGCCGCGACTTGCAATTGGAGTTGAGTTGGGTCGCAGTCCCTCCACAGCGCCTTCTACTCCTGCAACCCACCTCCCCAGTCGTCTACACCTCCTCCGCCTCCTCCACCGCCTGCGCCTCCCTCGTTGGGTTCGTTGTCGTATGGATCTGTAAAAGGTCAGAGCGTGAGATATGAATTTTAATCGAGCTGTCAGTGCAGAGATATCTTGTATAATCTTTCAGAGGGTATGATGTATGATATCATATCCAAGGCTTCGACGCCCGAGGCTACCCTTTCTTCTTTCTGGTTTTATAGTATCTAAGCATTTCACCAGCTACGAAACGTGAGGAGCCAGCAACAGCCAGAGAGACAGATTGCGCTGCGCCAGGCCAAATACCAAATAAACATTCACCAATGGAGCTAAGCGCATATTAGCTAATTTGCGAAAGCCAACAACAGACTACGAATAGCGTCAGACAACCGCTGCAGAAGCGTGTATCTCTATCTAATGAATACGCAAAGCAGAATATGATGAAATCGTCTAAACTTAGATACGGTTTTTAAGGGGCTCGGCTCACGCAATCCTCCAAACGGACAATGAGAGCGACCAGGCTGGAAAGACAGGTGTCTGGGGACAGGCTGGCGAGGATGATTAAATTGGTTTGTTTTTTTTTCAGACACATTTCCCTAATAAGCCAATCAATTACCGTTTACTATTCGTTTCAGCCGCTAAACTTCGCCTTGAGCCTCCCGATTGGGGCCCAGTTCGAACGAGACTGAGCCTCTCAGAACGGGCCCGAGCATTTTCTCTTAATTGCGAAAAGAAAGTGAACTCAACATCTGCATTAAAAGCAATTAAATATCTTTTGTGTGTGAGTGAGTATTACCCCCTGCATAGTACATAGATATTGTATCTGTATCTCTCCAGCTTCTCTCAGTGCTTGAGAGAGTAAGCTCTGTTTGGGGTGAGCGGGTGGATCGAGGGCATCTTCTAATTATACTTTTTTTGGCGCTGCTAATGGTCAGACTCGACTCTGGGCCATGCCATGGAAGTATTCAATAAATTGGAACTAATTGGTGCGATGAAAATCTGTATAGGGAAGGTCAGGGCCAGGCCCATTATTAGATCGAGCTGAAGGCCAATAATCTTTAATGATTCACCCACACTTGACCAAGTAGAAAATGTTCTACTCCATGAAGATGTCACTCCATAGATAATCGCATACAACGCAATCGATAAATCCTTAGTTGTGTTCAGAAAGCCGTAGATAAACCAGACGCCATATGTTATACAATATAGAACAAGTTTTTTATGGTTGCTGCTGCTGTTGTTGTAATTGTGTGTTTTGTGTTCACTTGAAGCGACAAACCCGTTTCGATTTTCACATGTGCCAGAGCTAATTTATGCCGCGCTCTGTTCCTCCACTCCAGCGTTCCATCAAATTACTGGTTTCCTTCGGGGTCTACGCACAGATAAGACCTAAATTTATGTAAGATTATTGTGCATAATTCGAGTTGAAAGGTTTTCCTACCCTGCCGCACCCTCACAGGTCCAGTCCAAATGTTCTGTTATGCATATGAAGTGGTTTTCGGAACAGTCATAAATGTGAGGGCCATATTGGGATAGGGCTGCTGTTTGAGGACGTGCTCTGAGTAGCCAGTCAAGAGTAACGCAATTGAGGCTCCTGATTGTGCGGCTTGGAGAGATTCATGGGAGGGGGGCAAATAGCTCTGTTACAATCCTAAAAGTCATGCCCCCCAAATCTTCCACTTCAAACTTGTTTCCTTATTTGGCTAATTTATTTATTTATGAATATCACATCTCATCGTTTTCTTGGAGAAGCATCATCATGATTTACCACCCACTCGAGGCATACCGAGACGCTGACGAACCGTATCTAGATATTTCTTCATTCCGAAATTCGAATCAAACATGCAACTCCCACGTCCGCAACTCAAGCTTTAAGCTCGGCTCCAATCGCTGCAAGCTCACACAGGGATGGGACGGGAGAACAGAACGTGGAACTGAAATGTGGCACAAATATTGAACCCACTTCTTGCCACAGAGCATTGAACCAAAGGCGATGTAAACAAAAGCCCACTTGGAGCTGGTCCCCCAAAGAGCTTGTGACAGCTGTCTGCCTCCAAGTCTCGGGCCCAACTGTCGTCGTCGTTCCAATTGGACAAGCTCACCTTCAAATGCAGTCGTTGCACATGCCCCACATGGCATGGCCATTCCGCATCACTTTCGGTTTGGCCCGGTAACAGATGTCAGAGAGAGGGAAAATAAGTGCACTGGAGTGGACATTGTCTTGTCTTTCGGTGCCTGTTGAAGGTCACGTGGCGTCCCCACCACCAGCTGTACGAGGTGTCGGCTTACAAGATCTAATTTCACGAATAAGTATATAAGTAGGCCATGCGATAAAGTACCCAAAATACCCATGTGCATATGTTACTTTTTATACCCGATACTCAAAATGAGTATTGGGGTATATTAGATTTGTGGTAAAAGTGGATGTGTGTAACGTCCAGAAGGAATCGTTTCCGACCCCATAAAGTATATATATTCTTGATCAGCATCAATAGCCGAGTCGATTGGGCCCTGTCTGTCTGTCTGTCTGTCCGTCTGTCCGTCTGTCCGTCCGTCCGTCTGTCCGTCCCCTTCAGCGCCTAGTGCTCAAAGACTATAAGAGCTAGAGCAACGATGTTTTGAATCCAGACTTCTGTGGTATGTCACTGCTACAAAAATATTTCAAAACTTCGCCCCGCCCACTTCCGCCCCCACAAAGGACGAAAGTCTGTGGCATCCACAATTTTAAAGATATGAGAAAACCAAAAACGTAGAATTGTAGAGAATGACCATATCTTTAAGACTGCGGAATCTGAATTGGATCGTATTATTATTATAGCCAGCATCAAGAAAACAAGTTCATTTTTTCTCGCCCTGTCTCTCTCTAACACACACGTAGCATAGGCGGCTTTGCTTAGAGTAAAACATTAGCGCCTAGATCTCAGAGACTATAAAAGCTAGAGCAACCAAATTTGGTATCCACACTCCTAATATATCGGACCGAGACGAGTTTGTTTCAAAATTTTGCCACACCCCCTTCCGCCCCCGCAAAGGACGAAAATCTGGGGATATTCAAAAATCTCAGAGACTATTAAGGCTAGAGTAACCAAATTTGGTATCCGCACTCCTGTTAGATCTTACTAAAAAACGTGTATCTCAAAATTCCGCCCCACCCCCTTCCGCCCACACAAAAAACGAAAATCTGTTGCATCCCCAATATTGAGGATACGAGAAAACTAAAAACGCAGAATCATAGATAATGATCATATCTATCAGATTGCTGAATCTGGATCAGATCAGATCATTTTTAAAGCCAAAAGGAACAAATCAATTTGCACTGGCTACGCAGCGCCTGACGTCACGCTCAGACTGATTTTCTGTCTCTCTCGCACACACTCTTTGTCGTGTCGTACAATATAAGCGGCGTCTGCCGGAGGAGAGCCATACTGACTAAGTATCGGGTATAACTGTAGAGTTGCGGTGTCCGCAGCAACTCACAACGTTCCCCCTCGTTATACCCGATACTCAAAATGAGTATTGGGGTATATTAGATTTGTGGTAAAAGTGGATGTGTGTAACGTCCAGAAGGAATCGTTTCCGACCCAATAAAGTATATTTTATTCTTGATCAGCATCAATAGCCGAGTCGATTGAGCCCTGTCTGTCTGTCCGTCCGACCGTCTGTCCGTCCCCTTCAGCGCCTAGTGCTCAAAGACTATAAGAGCTAGAGCAACGTTGTTTTGGATCCAGACTTCTGTGATATGTCACTGCTACAAAAATATTTCAAAACTTCGCCCCGCCCACTTCCGCCCCCACAAAGGACGAAAATCTGTGGCATCCACATTTTTAGAGATACGATAAAATCAAAAACGCAGAATCGTAGAGGATGACTATATGTTCTAGAATGTAAGATCTCAACCAGATCGTATAATTATTATAGCCAGAATCAAGAAAACAATTTCATTCTTTCTCGCTCTGTCTCTCTCTAACACACAGGTTTTATGGTCGGCTTTGCCAATTGCAAAATATGAGTTCAAGGATCGCAGAACCTATAAGAGCCAGAGCAACCAAATTTGGTATCCACACTCCTGTGATATCTGACCTTGACCGTTTCGTGTCCAAATTTCGCCACACCCCCTTCCTCCCCCGCAAAAGACGAAAATCTGGGGCATCCACAAATCTCAGAGACTATTAAGGCTAGAGTAACCAAATTTGGTATCCGCACTCCTGTTAGATCTCACTATAAAACGTATATCTCAGAATTTCGCCCCACCCGCTTCCGCCCCCACAAAAAACGAAAATCTGTTGCATCCACAATATTGCACATTCGAGAAAACTAAAAACGCAGAATCATAGATAATGACCATATCTATCAGATTGCTGAATCTGGATCAGATCAGATCATTTTTAAAGCCAAAAGGAACAAATCAATTTGCACTGGCTACGCAGCGCCTGACGTCACGCTCAGACTGATTTTCTGTCTCTCTCGCACGCACTCTTTGTCGTGTCGTTTAATATTAGCGGCGTCTGCCGGAGGAAAGCCATACTGACTAAGTATCGGGTATAACTGTAGAGTTGCGGTGTCCGCAGCAACTCACAACGTTCCCCCTCGTTTTTATACCCGATACTCAAAATGAGTATTGGGGTATGTTAGATTTGTGGTAAAAGTGGATGTGTGTAACGTCCAGAAGGAATCGTTTCCGACCCCATAAAGTATATATATTCTTGATCAGCATCAATAGCCGAGTCGATTGAGCCCTGTCCGTCCGTCTGTCCGCCTGTCCGTCCCTTTCAGCGCCTAGTGCTCAAAGACTATAAGAGCTAGAGCAACGATGTTTTGGATCCAGACTTCTGTGATATGTCACTGCTACAAAAATATTTCAAAACTTTGCCCCGCCCACTTCCGCCCCCACAAAGGACGAAAATCTGAGGCATCCACATTTTTAAAGATACGATAAAACCAAAAACGCAGAATCATAGAAGATGACTATATGTTCTAGAGTGTAAAATCTCAACCAGATCGTATAATTATTATAGCCAGAATCAAGAAAACTATTTCATTCTTTCTCGCTCTGTCTCTCTCTAACACACAGGTTTCATGGTCGGCTTTGCCAATTGCAAAATATGAGTTCAAGGATCTCAGAACCTATAAGAGCCAGAGCAACCAAATTTGGTATCCACACTCCTGTGATATCTGACCTTGACCGTTTCGTGTCCAAATTTCGCCACACCCCCTTCCGCCCCCGCAAAAGACGAAAATCTGGGGCATCCACAAATCTCAGAGACTATTAAGGCTAGAGTAACCAAATTTGGTATCCGCACTCCTGTTAGATCTCACTATAAAACGTATATCTCAGAATTTCGCCCCACCCCCTTCCGCCCCCACAAAAAACGAAAATCTGTTGCATCCACAATATTGCACATTCGAGAAAACTAAAAACGCAGAATCATAGATAATGACCATATCTATCAGATTGCTGAATCTGGATCAGATCGGATCATTTTTGTAGCCAAAAGCAAGAAATCAATTTGCAGTGGCCACGCAGCGCCCGACGTCACGCTCAGACTGATTTTCTGTCTCTCTCGCACGCACTCTTTGTCGTGTGGTTCAATATTAGCGGCGTCTGCCGCAGGAGAGCCATACTGATTTAGTATCGGGTATAACTGTAGAGTTGCGGTGTACGCAGCAACTCACAACGTTCCCCCTCGTTATAGCCAGAATCAAGAAAACAATTTCATTCTTTCTCGCTCTGTCTCTCTCTAACACACAGGTTTCATGGTCGGCTTTGCCAATTGCAAAATATGAGTTCAAGGATCTCAGAACCTATAAGATCCAGAGCAACCCACTTTGGTATCCACACTCCTGTGATATCGGACCTTGACCGTTTCGTGTCCAAATTTCGCCACACCCCCTTCCGCCCCCGCAAAGGACGAAAATCTGGGGCATCCACAAATCTCAGAGACTATTAAGGCTAGAGTAACCAAATTTGGTATCCGCACTTCTGTTAGATCTCACTATAAAACGTATATCTCAGAATTTCGCCCGACCCCCTTCCGCCCCCACAAAGGACGAAAATGTGTTGCATCCACAATATTGCACATTCGAGAAAACTAAAAACGCAGAATCATAGATAATGACTATATCTATCAGATTGCTGAATCTCGATCAGATCGGATCATTTTTGTAGCCAAAAGCAAGAAATCAATTTGCAGTGGCCACGCAGCGCCCGACGTCACGCTCAGACTGATTTTCTGTCTCTCTCGCACGCACTCTTTGTCGTGTGGTTCAATATTAGCGGCGTCTGCCGCAGGAGAGCCATACTGACTTAGTATCGGGTATAACTGTAGAGTTGCGGTTTACGCAGCAGCTCACAACGTTCCCCCTCGTTTCTTTTTATACCCGATACTCAAAATGAGTATTGGGGTATATTAGATTTGTGGTAAAAGTGGATGTGTGTAACGTCCAAAAGGAATCGTTTCCGACCCCATAAAGTATATATATTCTTAATCAGCATCAATAGCCGAGTCGATTGAGCCCTGTCTGTCTGTCCGTCTGTCCGTCCGTCCGTCCGTCCGTCCGTCCGTCCGTCCCCTTCAGCGCCTAGTGCTCAAAGACTATAAGATCTAGAGCAACGATGTTTTGGATCCAGACTTCTGTGATATGTCACTGCTACAAAAATATTTCAAAACTTCGCCCCGCCCATTTCCGCCCCCACAAAGACGAAAATCTGTGGCATCCACATTTTTAAAGATACGATAAAACCAAAAACGAAGAATCGTAGAGGATGACTATATGTTCTAGAGTGTAAAATCTCAACCAGATCGTATAATTATTATAGCCAGAATCAAGAAAACAATTTCATTCTTTCTCGCTCAGTCTCTCTCTAACACACAGGTTTCATGGTCGGCTTTGCCAATTGCAAAATATGAGTTCAAGGATCTCAGAACCTATAAGAGCCAGAGCAACCAAATTTGGTATCCACACTCCTGTGATATCGGACCTTGACCGTTTCGTGTCCAAATTTCGCCACACCCCTTCCGCCCCCGCAAAGGACGAAAATCTGGGGCATCCACAAATCTCAGAGACTATTAAGGCTAGAGTAACCAAATTTGGTATCCGCACTGCTGTTAAATCTCACTATAAAACGTATATCTCAGAATTTCGCCCCACCCCCTTCCGCTCCCACAAAAGACGAAAATCTGTTGCATCCACAATATTGTACATTCGAGAAAACTAAAAACGCAGAATCATAGATAATGACCATATCTATCAGATTGCTGAATCTGGATCAGATCGGATCATTTTTGTAGCCAAAAGCAAGAAATCAATTTTTAGTGGCTACGCAGCGCCCGACGTCACGCTCAGACTGATTCTCTGTCTCTCTCGCACGCACTCTTTGTCGTGTGGTTCAATATTAGCGGCGTCTGCCGCAGGAGAGCCATACTGACTTAGTATCGGGTATAACTGTAGAGTTGCGGTGTCCGCAGCAACTCACAACGTTCCACCTCGTTTTAATCTAAGTGCACAGGTCCATCACCCTGCGTGCTGACGAGTCTCGTGCGTGTCCTGCGCGGCACCCTTCCCCAGTGTCCTGCGTGGCACTCTACCGTTCCTGGTCCTGCGTGACCCTTTAGGGCGACCTATTACAGCCATTTTCCTTCACCCCTGTGTCTCTCGCTCCTCGGGTTGGGGTTTCAGATCTCGTATGTGTGCCGTTCTCTTCTTCCTGTCGCCCTCCTTTCTTAGGTTGCAGATAACCGGGGATATAAAGTCCTCTATCTGGTATAACCCATCGTACCTTGGTGCCAGCTTCGCGGCGAATCCCTCCGCTGCATTGGAAAGGTGGTGCTGTTTGGCCCACACGACCTCTCCCACTTTGGGTCTCCACGGTCTTCTTCTCAGGTTGTAATGCCTGGCCTGATCCTGGGCTGCCCTTTCCAAGTTGCGTCGAACCAACTGAAACAGCTCCTTTAATTTCTTCGCATTTTCATCCGGCGTCGCTGTGCCTTGTCCCGTGCCTACCGTCTCCTCGTCATATAGGGCCTTTGGCAGCCGGGGTTCCCTTCCTTGCACCACGAACGCCGGTGAATATCCTGTTGTATCCGACACTCCCGAATTCATGGCCAGCATCAGCTCCGGCCATTTTTCATCCCAACACCTTTGATCACCCTCGGTGAACTGAGCTATCATGGTCTTTACCGTTCTGTTCGTTCGCTCTGTCGGATTCTCTTGCGGCGTGTATGGCACCGTAAACTGGTGGCGAACTCCTAGCTGCTCCAGGAATCTTGTAAATGCCCTGCTTGCAAACTGCACCCCATTGTCCGTAATGAAGACTTTGGGCGTGCCAAAACGGGCTATTATGCGCTCTCGACAGGCCTTTATTAGTGCCTCTGCTGTGGCCTTCCTCAGCGGCACCAACTCGGTCCACTTGGAGAATCGATCCACCAGCACCAACAGCATCGAGTTCCCATGTTTCGACCTCGGCAGAGGACCCACAAAGTCCGCGCATACCGTTGCCCATGGTTCTTCCGGCACCTGGGTCAACATTTCTCCTGCCGCTTGTAGCTGACTTGGCTTAAAGCGAAGACATAGTTCGCACTTCCGCACGTAGGCCCTCACGTCCCTGTACATCCCTGGCCAGTAATATCTTGCCGCCACCCGTGCCGCGGTTCTCCTTCCGCCGGCGTGGCCTGCTTCCGGGCTATCGTGGCTTTCCTTTAAAACCCTTTCTCGGGCATATTTCGTCACACATAACTTCCACGAGGCGACTTCTTCGCTCCCTGCCCGGTGAGGAATGTGCCGGTACAAGTTTCCCCCCTTCTCCACATAGTCGGGGTACTTCGGGGATTCTTTTCTGATCTTTTCTACCATGCCCTCTAACCACTTGCAGGGCGGCTCGCCTACTGGTTGTGTTCCCTCCTCATTTCTTATCCGACGGCCTCGCTCCTCCACCGGTTGTCGGGAGAGTGCGTCGGCTACCACGTTGAGCTGTCCTTTCCTGTACGCGACTTCAAAGTCGTACTGCTGTAGCTCTAATGCCCATCTCGCCACTCTTCCCGACGGACTTTCTATGCTATTTAGCCATTTCAGAGCCATGTGGTCCGTGACCACCTTGAAGCGATATCCTTCCAAGTATGGCCTCAACCGGCGGATGGCCCATACAATGGCCAGACATTCTTTCTCGGTCGCCGAATAGTTCCTTTCGGGTCCATTTAGCGTCCTGCTAGCATATGATATTACCCGTTCGCCGTTTGTCGGCGGTTTCAATTCGGCTATGGCTGCGACTTTCTCGGGGTCTGTACATATCCCCTCGCCGGTCACCTTGTGGCCTAGATACCGCAGCTCTTTCCTAAAGAACTCGCACTTGTCTGCGTTCAGCCGCACGTTAGCCAAGCGCAGCCGTCGAAACACCTCTTTCAGGTTTCTTCGGTGTACTTCCTCTGTTCGCCCGATGACCACTATGTCATCCTGGTACGCGAACGCGTGCGGCATCATTTCTGGCCCAATCACTTGGTCTAACGCCCGTTGAAAGGTGGCTGACGCGGAGTGTAACCCAAACGGCATCACCTTCCATTGGTATAGCCCCTTTCCGGGCACCGTGAACGCCGTGATCGGCCGGCTGCTCTCGGCCAGGGGGATCTGCCAATATCCATCCTTCAGATCTAGGCTACTTATGAATTTCGCTTCCCGCAGTTGATCGAGGATGTAATCGATCCTGGGCATTGAGTACGCGTCCTTTACTGATCTCGCGTTAACTTGACGAAAGTCCACGCACAATCTCCATTTGCCATTTTTCTTCTTTACCATCACTATAGGCGAACTGTAGGGGCTCTTTGAAGGCTCTACGCTTCCCATTTCTAATAGTTCGTCCACTTTCTGGTTAATCTCGGCCTGCATTTTGGGGTTCTTCGGGTAATATCTTTGCTTAATCGGTTGCGGGTCCCTCATGGTGATTGTGTGCACCGCCACATTAGACACCCCCTCGATCTTGGAAAATGCCCCTAACTCTCGGGCTAAGAATTCCTCCACTGGCTCTTCCCTCGCCCCCTCATTCTGCCTCATGCCCGCTGACACCCCTCTGGCGGCCACTCTTAGGGTCGTGTCCGTTTCGTTGTCGGACTCCGGAGCCGTGTCTCCAGCCTCGGCCTTCGCCACGGACAGTCTTTCCTCCTGGTCTCCTCGTTCCCGATCTTGGGCAGGGATCACCACCCTGTGCCCTGCACAGGTCACCACTGCCCCGACCGCGCGGAGAAAATCCCATCCCAACACTAAGGCATCAATCACACCCGGCAATACGAGTAGCACCATTGGGATCTCCTTATTCCCAAAGCATACCTTCGTTTCAATCTGGCACGTGACCTCCTGGCTATGGCCATCCGCCAACCTCACCCTTTTCCTTGCCGCCGCCTCCCGGCCTTCACCCTTTAGTCGGTCCGCCAGCTCGCGGCTCACGAAACTGCTGGTAGCTCCTGTATCCACCGTGGCTTGCAGCTCCATGCCCGCGACTTCCACTACTGCGGATAACTGTTCCTCCTCGCTGGTCAGCCTGCCGACCAGCGGGGCGTTTCCCGTCTTCCTGCAGCATTGCCATGCCGAGATGCCCACTTTTCCGCATCTCCAGCAGTAGGTGAGAGGTCGGCCGTTACACTCCCGGCTCCAATGATCCGCGCTCCCACGCCTTCGGCACGCCTGGGCCGGATTCTTGACATATCCGTTCTCGATATTGCCGTTGGTCGGTGTCGGCATAAGGACACGCGCTCCCCTTTCCTCCCGTGCTGCTCTTCCAGCGGGCCGTCTTTGCATCGCCGACATGCCGTCGTCTCGGCTGGCTTGTGGAAGGGATTCGCTGCCCGGGCTTTCACGGTTGGATTCTCCCGTTGGAACTCTAGGCGGTCCCTCTCCAACGCCTCGAACTCGTCTGCCAGTTCCATCATGGTGTCGAGGTCCTTGCACCGGTGCGCCTCATATACGCTCTCAGATCGGGCATGCTATTCTCACGAATCAGCTCCGTTTGCTCCTCTTGGGGACATTTCAGGGGTCGCATAAGTGTCTGCATCTCTACCATATACTCTTTGAATGGCTCGCCCCCTTTCTGTTTCCTGCAGCAACTTCTCAAAATATCCCCGCGGCAGAAAGTAAGCCTGGAAGCTGGACGAGAACTCTTTCCACGTTCTCCACTGTCGATTGTTCGCCACGAACCACATCTGCGCCCGCCCTTTTAGCAGCTCCGGCATCGCCCTTGGGATCAGATCCGGATCCAGACCGTACGTCTCGGCGGACCACTCGACCTGCTCCAAGAACTCGAGAGGCTTCGTCGTCCCGTCGAACCGGAACGACCACTCTCTCACCTGTTTCGCCACTCTAGCGTAGTCCAGGTGTGCTGGCCGTATGGTGGCTGGTTCGGTTCTCCCTCTTTCGGTCTCTCGGCTTCGATCCCTTCCTTGGTGGCGGGGCCTGCTAGGCGTCCCTGTGTGCAAGCGTTCCGGTATTGGCACTGAGAGACTCGCGATCAATTCTCTCTGTATGTCGACTGGGGACCTCCACAGCGCCGCCGCGGCTGCGCCGGGTGGGGGTGCCAGGTGCTCGTACGCGGCTTGTTTGTCGTCCGCCAATCAGATCGGCCCACTCCGACTCATCTTCGTGTTCCCTCATCCACTCCTTAAATGTTCTTCTCATTTCGTCCACTGTGCCCTCCAGCCGCACGCCGAAGGCGTGGCCGCATTGGACAAGCTCCTCCTTTCTCAACCGGTGGATCCATTGTCCCTTCCCCATTCTCTCGTCTATATTTCTCCTCCCTTTGTCCTACTATTTGTCGTTGTAGGCCCCACGTTGGGCGCCAGTTATAACGCACCTGCTTCTTGGTTCGCTTGAGTTTGCTGGGCTCGCTCAGCGGTCGGCCGATTCGTCGCAACGTATTTTTATTGTTGCCCCCAACGACAAATGATAAGACCTTCCTTTTCTTTAATCGAATTTCTCTTTATTCGTACTTATATTAGGACTTAGGGCTAGATGCTACAATTCAGCTTATCTATGGATCTCCACCACGCGTGGGCTCTCGTCGGGTGTGGCAGCGTTGAGGCTATTGATTGGGGCAGTTTGACCTCCGCTATTGCTTTGGCCCGCCACGCAAATCCGCACTCTACGTCTCGCACTCCCCTCTTAGCTTCCGCCGGCAACTGTGGATCACCTCTTAACTTAGACTCACTCTGGGGGCAGGCGGGGCCTGTCTTCCTGTTGCTATTCACTTCACTGCACTTCTTCGAACCGTACCGGGTATCACTCTTACGTTTCGGCGGGGTTTCAACGTGCGCGCGCGGTCACTTCTCCACGGAAAAAGAGCCCCGCTTCGTTGCCGCAGCCTCCTTTTATAGCCCCTTGACGGGCCCCGGCTCGGCGTTGGTAGTTTTCCATCGCCGTCTCCTGGTTTCCACGGCCTTCGTAAGGGGACCTGGCCGGTGATCCCATGCCCATAGTTGGTCATGCGTCGGATCGCTGCCGGCCCGATCCCGCCGTCTCCTCTGCCTCTTGCGTTTTTCTCGCTCCGAGAGCGGGACACTTCTGCACCCCATTGTCCGTAATGAAGACTTTGGGCGTGCCAAAACGGGCTATTATGCGCTCTCGACAGGCCTTTATTAGTGCCTCTGCTGTGGCCTTCCTCAGCGGCACCAACTCGGTCCACTTGGAGAATCGATCCACCAGCACCAACAGCATCGAGTTCCCATGTTTCGACCTCGGCAGAGGACCCACAAAGTCCGCGCATACCGTTGCCCATGGTTCTTCCGGCACCTGTGTCAACATTTCTCCTGCCGCTTGTAACTGACTTGGCTTAAAGCGAAGACATAGTTCGCACTTCCGCACGTAGGCCCTCACGTCCCTGTACATCCCTGGCCAGTAATATCTTGCCGCCACCCGTGCCGCGGTTCTCCTTCCGCCGGCGTGGCCTGCTTCCGGGCTATCGTGGCTTTCCTTTAAAACCCTTTCTCGGGCATATTTCGGCACACATAACTTCCACGAGGCGACTTCTTCGCTCCCTGCCCGGTGAGGAATGTGCCGGTACAAGTTTCCCCCCTTCTCCACATAGTCGGGGTACTTCGGGGATTCTTTTCTGATCTTTTCTACCATGCCCTCTAACCACTTGCAGGGCGGCTCGCCTACTGGTTGTGTTCCCTCCTCATTTCTTATCCGACGGCCTCGCTCCTCCACCGGTTGTCGGGAGAGTGCGTCGGCTACCACGTTGAGCTGTCCTTTCCTGTACGCGACTTCAAAGTCGTACTGCTGTAGCTCTAATGCCCATCTCGCCACTCTTCCCGACGGACTTTCTATGCTATTTAGCCATTTCAGAGCCATGTGGTCCGTGACCACCTTGAAGCGATATCCTTCCAAGTATGGCCTCAACCGGCGGATGGCCCATACAATGGCCAGACATTCTTTCTCGGTCGCCGAATAGTTCCTTTCGGGTCCATTTAGCGTCCTGCTAGCATATGATATTACCCGTTCGCCCCTTTCCGTCTCCTGCGTGAGAATCGCACCCAGCCCGTAATCACTGGCGTCTGTCTGCAGAACGAACTTCTTCGAGAAGTCGGGGCACGGCAGCACGGGGTCCGCCACTAGTCGTCTTTTCACCTCCTCGAACGCTTCTTGCCGTTCTTGTGTCCAGACCCATTCCGTCTTCTTCTTGAGGAGCCCGGACAGGGGCTGCACGAGGGTGGCGAAGTCGGGCACGAACCTCCGGTACCATGAGGCCACTCCCAAGTACTGTCTCAGCTCCTTGACATTTGTCGGCGGTTTCAATTCGGCTATGGCTGCGACTTTCTCGGGGTCTGTACATATCCCCTCGCCGGTCACCTTGTGGCCTAGATACCGCAGCTCTTTCCTAAAGAACTCGCACTTGTCTGCGTTCAGCCGCAGGTTAGCCAAGCGCAGCCGTCGAAACACCTCTTTCAGGTTTCTTCGGTGTACTTCCTCTGTTCGCCCGATGACCACTATGTCATCCTGGTACGCGAACGCGTGCGGCATCATTTCTGGCCCAATCACTTGGTCTAACGCCCGTTGAAAGGTGGCTGACGCGGAGTGTAACCCAAACGGCATCACCTTCCATTGGTATAGCCCCTTTCCGGGCACCGTGAACGCCGTGATCGGCCGGCTGCTCTCGGCCAGGGGGATCTGCCAATATCCATCCTTCAGATCTAGGCTACTTATGAATTTCGCTTCCCGCAGTTCATCGAGGATGTAATCGATCCTGGGCATTGAGTACGCGTCCTTTACTGATCTCGCGTTAACTTGACGAAAGTCCACGCACAATCTCCATTTGCCATTTTTCTTCTTTACCATCACTATAGGCGAACTGTAGGGGCTCTTTGAAGGCTCTACGCTTCCCATTTCTAATAGTTCGTCCACTTTCTGGTTAATCTCGGCCTGCATTTTGGGGTTCTTCGGGTAATATCTTTGCTTAATCGGTTGCGGGTCACTCATGGTGATTGTGTGCACCGCCACATTAGACACCCCCTCGATCTTGGAAAATGCCCCTAACTCTCGGGCTAAGAATTCCTCCACTGGCTCTTCCCTCGCCCCCTCATTCTGCCTCATGCCCGCTGACACCCCTCTGGCGGCCACTCTTAGGGTCGTGTCCGTTTCGTTGTCGGACTCCGGAGCCGTGTCTCCAGCCTCGGCCTTCGCCACGGACAGTCTTTCCTCCTGGTCTCCTCGTTCCCGATCTTGGGCAGGGATCACCACCCTGTGCCCTGCACAGGTCACCACTGCCCCGACCGCGCGGAGAAAATCCCATCCCAACACTAAGTCATCAATCACACCCGGCAATACGAGTAGCACCATTGGGATCTCCTTATTCCCAAAGCATACCTTCGTTTCAATCTGGCACGTGACCTCCTGGCTATGGCCATCCGCCAACCTCACCCTTTTCCTTGCCGCCGCCTCCCGGCCTTCACCCTTTAGTCGGTCCGCCAGCTCGCGGCTCACGAAACTGCTGTTAGCTTCTGTATCCACCGTGGCTTGCAGCTCCATGCCCGCGACTTCCACTACTGCGGATAACTGTTCCTCCTCGCTGGTCAGCCTGCCGACCAGCGGGGCGTTTCCCGTCTTCCTGCAGCATTGCCATGCCGAGATGCCCACTTTTCCGCATCTCCAGCAGTAGGTGAGAGGTCGGCCGTTACACTCCCGGCTCCAATGATCCGCGCTCCCACACCTTCGGCACGCCTGGGCCGGATTCTTGACATATCCGTTCTCGATATTGCCGTTGGTCGGTGTCGGCATAAGGACACGCGCTCCCCTTTCCTCCCGTGCTGCTCTTCCAGCGGGCCGTCTTTGCATCGCCGACATGCCGTCGTCTCGGCTGGCTTGTGGAAGGGATTCGCTGCCCGGGCTTTCACGGTTGGATTCTCCCGTTGGAACTCTAGGCGGTCCCTCTCCAACGCCTCGAACTCGTCTGCCAGTTCCATCATGGTGTCGAGGTCCTTGCACCGGTGCGGCCTCATATACGCTCTCAGATCGGGCATGCTATTCTCACGAATCAGCTCCGTTTGCTCCTCTTGGGGACATTTCAGGGGTCGCATAAGTGTCTGCATCTCTACCATATACTCTTTGAATGGCTCGCCCCATTTCTGTTTCCTGCAGCAACTTCTCAAAATATCCCCGCGGCAGAAAGTAAGCCTGGAAGCTGGACGAGAACTCTTTCCACGTTCTCCACTGTCGATTGTTCGCCACGAACCACATCTGCGCCCGCCCTTTTAGCAGCTCCGGCATCGCCCTTGGGATCAGATCCGGATCCAGACCGTACGTCTCGGCGGACCACTCGACCTGCTCCAAGAACTCGAGAGGCTTCGTCGTCCCGTCGAACCGGAACGACCACTCTCTCACCTGTTTCGCCACTCTAGCGTAGTCCAGGTGTGCTGGCCGTATGGTGGCTGGTTCGGTTCTCCCTCTTTCGGTCTCTCGGCTTCGATCCCTTCCTTGGTGGCGGGGCCTGCTAGGCGTCCCTGTGTGCAAGCGTTCCGGTATTGGCACTGAGAGACTCGCGATCAATTCTCTCTGTATGTCGACTGGGGACCTCCACAGCGCCGCCGCGGCTGCGCCGCGTGGGGGTGCCAGGTGCTCGTACGCGGCTTGTTTGTCGTCCGCCAATCAGATCGGCCCACTCCGACTCATCTTCGTGTTCCCTCATCCACTCCTTAAATGTTCTTCTCATTTCGTCCACTGTGCCCTCCAGCCGCACGCCGAAGGCGTGGCCGCATTGGACAAGCTCCTCCTTTCTCAACCGGTGGATCCATTGTCCCTTCCCTATTCTCTCGTCTATATTTCTCCTCCCTTTGTCCTACTATTTGTCGTTGTAGGCCCCACGTTGGGCGCCAGTTGTAACGCACCTGCTTCTTGGTTCGCTTGAGTTTGCTGGGCTCGCTCAGCGGTCGGCCGATTCGTCGCAACGTATTTTTATTGTTGCCCCCAACGACAAATGATAAGACCTTCCTTTTCTTTAATCGAATTTCTCTTTATTCGTACTTATATTAGGACTTAGGGCTAGATGCTACAATTCAGCTTATCTATGGATCTCCACCACGCGTGGGCTCTCGTCGGGTGTGGCAGCGTTGAGGCTATTGATTGGGGCAGTTTGACCTCCGCTATTGCTTTGGCCCGCCACGCAAATCCGCACTCTACGTCTCGCACTCCCCTCTTAGCTTCCGCCGGCAACTGTGGATCACCTCTTAACTTAGACTCACTCTGGGGGCAGGCGGGGCCTGTCTTCCTGTTGCTATTCACTTCACTGCACTTCTTCGAACCGTACCGGGTATCACTCTTACGTTTCGGCGGGGTTTCAACGTGCGCGCGCGATCACTTCTCCACGGAAAAAGAGCCCCGCTTCGTTGCCGCAGCCTCCTTTTATAGCCCCTTGACGGGCCCCGGCTCGGCGTTGGTAGTTTTCCATCGCCGTCTCCTGGTTTCCACGGCCTTCGTAAAGGGACCTGGCCGGTGATCCCATGCCCATAGTTGGTCATGCGTCGGATCGCTGCCGGCCCGATCCCGCCGTCTCCTCTGCCTCTTGCGTTTTTCTCGCTCCGATGCCAGTTCTGGCGGAACGAAGAAGAAATCGTCTGTTGTCGCCTTCCAGCGAATTCCGAGAGTCTTGGCTGTGCGTTCTGCCTCGAGTTCAAGGAAGTCGGTGTGAAGGAGATGGTCATTCGGAATGGTAGTCAGGATATCCTTGTGGTTGGACGTCCATTTTCTCAGTGGAAACACGGCAGAACTCAGGGCGGCCTGTAACTCGCGGATAGCTAGTTGAGCCTCAGTGGGAGAGTCTGCTCCCGCTAGGACGTCGTCGACATACATACAGGACCGAATGATGTGACTGGCTCTTGGGAATCGGGACTGGACATCGTCTGCAAGCTGTTGCAACACCCGGATGGCGAGAAAGGGAGCACAATTGACTCCAAAGGTGACAGTTTGCAACTCATAGTCGCGTATCTCGCCCTCCTTGTTGCGAAACAAAATTCGCTGGAAGGGGGTGTGCTTTGGATCTACCCAAATCTGCCGATACATCTTGGTGATGTCAGCATTGAAGACGTACCGGTAGTAGCGCCACTTCAGGATCTGATGGGTTAAGTCGGACTGGAGAACAGGGCCGGGGTGCAGAAGGTCATTCAAGCTGATCCCGTTAGTCGACGGGCTGGATGCGTTAAATACAACGCGGCCTTTCGTGGTGGTGCTATCAGGCTTGAAGACAGCGTGGTGCGGCAGGTAGTAGGTTGAGGACCCATGAGTCGGAAGAACTTCTGTCATGTGTCCAAGCTCTAGGTATTCTTGGATCACGGTGTCGTTCTGCTCTTGTAGGGGACTGTTTCTTTTCAAGCGATTTTCGTTTCTTAGGAACTGGGCCAGCGCGGTTGCCCTTGAATACCCCAGATCTGATCCGAGATGATCTGGGTCGCGAAACGGTAACGTGACGACTTATTTCCCGCTTGGCGTTCTTGACGTAGTTCGGAGGAAATTTCTTTCGCAGTACGAATCCGACTCGCTTTCTATTTTAGTAGGAATGTCCTCCACCTCCCAAAACTTTGTGAGGAGTTTGTCTAACGGAGTCTCTAGCTCGGTGGAAATTTGCGTGGAGTAGGATGCGACCCTGCCTTGTACCGTGTTTGGCACTGGGCCTGTAAGAACCCATCCGAAAATGGTCTCCTGTCCGAGGAGAGATCCACAGATGTTCGTCTGTGAGCCGCTCAAGAGGATGGATGGAAGGATGTCGGCACCAATCCGGACATCTATTTGTGAGCTTGCGTAAAATGTCGGGTCTGCCCATGGCAGGTTCGGCAAGTCTCGCAACGAGTGTTGCGGGATCGGATGGGAGGGAAGGCTGCCTGGTAGTTCCGGCAGGGCATAGGCTGTGGCGTCCAAGTGTAAGCCCGGCTTAGTCGGGGAGCGGATGGAAAAATGGCAGAGCTTCCTGGACTGAGCGGATATGGTCTGATTGAGGCCCGAGACCTGTGCCTGGGCGAGTCGGAATGGCAACTTAATGATCTGGAAGAGACGTTCCGTAATGAACGTCGCCTCGGAGCCCGGGTCGAGTAGAGCGCGGGCGCGAAAGTTTGTCCCCAAGTGGCAAATATTAATAATAGCCGTGCCCAGGAGTACCGCCTTCTTTCCGGAGGCGAAATAGTTCTGAACGCTAGGCTGAGCTTCGGCAGGAGTCGGAAGTGGTACGGGGTTGGGCACGGATTGGCTGGAAACTGGAGTGCCACGGTGCAGCAGCGGTCTGTGATGCCGGTCTCCACACGTGTTGGAGTTGTGGGCGCTTTGGCATTCACGAATCTGGTGACCTCTTGCGAAACAGTTTAAGCAAAGCATTTTTTGCTTAATATAGCTGGAGCGAGCATCAGGTCTCATCTGAAGGAATTGAGGGCATACCCGGATCGGATGGTTCTCTTTGGAGCAAAGATCACACGTTCTCCGCTTCGGATCCACAGTTGTTCCGAACGAGTGAACCCGCCTTGCAACAGGTCTCCCTTGGGAACGGAATGGGTTGGGATTGCCCTTTGAACTCTCTGACATGGGTAGACTCGCCCTGGAGTGGGCCTGAGTCTCCATGCCTGGATGGCCATCCTCGGTCACCTCGAGAGACAGGTACCGCTCCGCCAGGAACTTGTCCATAGCGTGCCAGGTGGGAATTTCGGACTTGTGTGTCACGGACTGCTCCCAAAGCTCCAAAGTCGCTTTCGGCAACTTCGCGGATATGAGGTACACTAACACTCCGTCAGCGAAAATGCACTTGTGGACGGCCCTCTGATGCTTTTTTAGCGCTGCAGCTGACTCGGTGCGGATTTGGGGCAGACTGAAAAGGATCTTCAGCTGGGCTTTGAGTATCAGCCTCTTGTTTTGGAAACGCTCACGGAGGGCGCTCCATGCGGACGCGAACCCTTCGTTCGTGAGTGGAGCCTGTGCCACTATGTCGTGGGCCTCACCGCTTGTTTTTTTGTTGAGGTGGAACAGTTTTTCTACTGGAGCCAACCTCGGGTTCTCTATATATATGGCGGTGAACAGGTCTCGGAACGTGGGCCACTGCTGGTAGTCCCCACTGAAAACATCAGTGTCACATGGAGGAAGACGGCAACCGCCGGAAGTCGGCACTTGAATGGCCAGTTGAGGCGTGTGAGGGACAGTCGGGGGTTCGAGCTGATCGTTCAGTTCGGCAAGGCATTGCGCGTAGACCGCGTAGCAGTCATCGTACATCCCCTGGACGTCAGCTGCCCCCTCTGGATCTACTTCCGTTATCGCCTCCACACAGGCCTCGAACTCCGCGTCCACCTTCGCCCACAGGCTTCGGAGTTGATCTCGATGGACTTGGGAGAGCGAGCGGGTTGGTGTGCTAGCATCTGGAGCGCTGAGCTTCTGGTCGAAGCGTGTCAGTCTGCTTGCAGCCAAGGCAAACTTAGACCGTGCGGAACTGGCGACCGATTGGGCCATAGTGCTCGGAACCGTGCGAGGGACGACCGAGGGGAGCAACAAGGCCTCAAAGGCATGTGGTGTGTGAGCCCTGGACGTGGTCGGACCTCGCTCAGCTGGGGCCGGACGGGAATCTGTGGGCGTAGTGAGCCGTTGGAGCTGGGTGGATGGGTCAAACTCAGCGAACTCCCCCGCCTAAACTTCTTGCGAGGTTTCTTCTCACCAGTGGGCATGGTTGGCTGATGGATTTGCGATAGCGCGTATCAGAGTCGCAAAGCAGGTGAGCGGAAATGGAGAAGTGGAAGTTGTGAACGACGAACCGTGGTTATGTGGCCTTGGCGGGATTTATCGCGAGTATTTATATAGTAGAAGTCGGGCACCGTGGCCGGAATATATAAATATAAAATACTACGATCAAATAAAAAACAAAGGGCCAACCAAGAGCGACTAATAAGGATGAGCAATGATATGCACAAGGTACCCCTATATAGAGTCGGTTGCAAACGAATGTTGAAAACAATATACCCTCGAAGTGCTGGGTAGCGCTACACTTGGCGTTCCGTTACGGTCAAGCGCGGCACCGAAAAATATTCTCCCACTAACAACAGCGCAAGCAAACGGTGGAGAAGCGAAAGCGAAAGGAAAAACGAAACGAATGCACCGCTGCTGCTGCTTGTATGTGTGTGCGTATGGATGTAAGTGCTATGTACCGTGGCTTGGGTTGACGACCCAACTTTTTGGCGAGATGTAAAACAACGGTTCAAACGGTGGATGACCGTTTTATATGCAATATGTATAATTTTAAAATGCGTACGTATGTATGTATATGTAAGATAAATATATATGTGGTGCCGTATGTATGGATCGTGTCTTATCTTTGTTGGCAATATAATTAGTTAAATACGGAGACGCAGTGATTTATTTTCTCTATTTATAAAACCGAAAACCGATGGAGCGTTGAGCATGGAAAAAAAAAAACAACAAACCAATTGCAAGCATATGAATTTATGATTGTTGTCAGCCGCTTGTATTGCGTTGCGATGTGTACATGTGCTTGTATGCATGTGCATATGTCAGCAACCAAAGCTCAGCTGGTAGCTGGGAGAGGTAGGAATATATACACTGGATCGGAGGTTGACCGCAGGAGCTTGCTCGGATCAAATTAAACCTTTGGAGAAGTAGGTGGCCACAACCGTTGGCAGAACGAAGTATGGTTTAATATGGAGCTAGAGCGAGAAATGAATACATATGTATGTACATATGTATGCCACGGGTACTCGGACTGGGATGGAAAACTCGCACAAAATCACTGCACTGGTGTTGGGCTTACTTATCTTGAACTTAGAGCGATCCGCCGATGCTGGCTGGGGTAAGCTTCTCCTTATGGGGAAGGCGAAGATCCGGCTCGAAGGACCAATGTTTGTAGGAGGGCGGATCACCGGAGCGGCTTTCCAGCGACGAGTGGGAAAATATCCAAAAGAAGAATTCAGAGTTGTTCCAATAAATATGTTCCTTGTATTTCGGTATATATGTATGTGGACTGTAGGTGCGCGTATGTGCACGACGACAGCTTGTAGCGGGGTGGGAAACGTAACTAAAACTAGGCCTTACGATCTATGCTCCATGATGGCTTGAGCGCCGGGTGGATCGTGGGTCGTAAAGTCTCCCGAGCGCTCCTCCGAGCACGCGAGAGCGAGTTGAGACCGGAGCGCACGAAGTTGGCACAGTGCGCGGCAATCGTCTGCTGCTGGCCTGAACACCGACTATGAAACCTGTGTGTTAGAGAGAGACAGAGAAAGAAAGAATGAAATTGTTTTCTTGATTCTAGCTATAATAATTATACGATCTGGTTGAGATTTTACACTCTAGAACATATAGTCATCCTCTACGATTCTGCGTTTTTGGTTTTATCGTATCTTTAAAAATGTAGATGCCACAGATTTTCGTCCTTTGTGGGGGCGTAAGTGGGCGGGGCGAAGTTTTGAAATATTTTTGTAGCAGTGACATATCACAGAAGTCTGGACCCAAAACATCGTTGCTCTAGCTCTTATAGTCTTTGAGCACTAGGCGCTGAAGGGGACGGACAGACGGACGGACGGACAGACGGACAGACAGACAGGGCTCAATCGACTCGGCTATTGATGCTGATCAAGAATATATATACTTTATGGGGTCGGAAACGATTCCTTCTGGACGTTACACACATCCACTTTTACCACAAATCTAATATCCCCCAATACTCATTTTGAGTATCGGGTATAAAAAGAAACGAGGGGGAACGTTGTGAGTTGCTGCGGACACCGCAACTCTACGGTTATACCCGATACTAAGTCAGTATGGCTCTCCTCCGGCAGACGCCGCTAATATTAAACCACACGACAAAGAGTGCGTGCGAGAGAGACAGAAAATCAGTCTGAGCGTGACGTCGGGCGCTGCGTAGCCACTGCAAATTGATTTGTTCCTATTGGCTATAAAAATATCTGATCCAGATTCAGCAATCTGATAGATATGGTCATTATCTATGATTCTGCGTTTTTAGGTTTCTCGAATGTGCAATATTGTGGATGCAACAGATTTTCGTCCTTTGTGTGGGCGGAAGGGGGTGGGGCGAAATTTTGAGATACACGTTTTATAGTAAGATCTAACAGGAGTGCGGATACCAAATTTGATTACACTAGCTTTAACAGTCTCTGAGATTTGTGGATGCCCCAGATTTTCGTCCTTTGCGGAACGGAAGGGGGTGTGGCGAAATTTGGACACGAAACTGTCAAGGTCCGATATCACAGGAGTGTGGATACCAAATTTGGTTGCTCTGGCTCTTATAGGTTCTGAGATCCTTGAACTCATATTTTGCAATTGGCAAAGCCGACCATGAAACCTGTGTGTTAGAGAGAGACAGAGCGAGAAAGAATGAAATAGTTTTCTTGATTCTGGCTATAATAATTATACGATCTGGTTGAGATTTTACACTCTAGAACATATAGTCATCTTCTACGATTCTGCGTTTTTGGTTTTATCATATCTTTAAAAATGTGGATGCCACAGATTTTCGTCCTTTGTGGGGGCGGAAGTGGGCGGGGCGAAGTTTTGAAATATTTTTGTAGTAGTGACATATCACAGAAGTCTGGATCCAAAACATCGTTGCTCTAGCTCTTATAGTCTTTGAGCACTAGGCGCTGAAGGGGACGGACAGACGGGCAGACGGACGGACGGCCATACAGACGGACAGACAGACATGGCTCAATCGACTCGGCTATTGATGCTGATCAAGAATATATATACTTTATGGGGTCGGAAACGATTCCTTCTGGACGTTACACACATCCACTTTTACCACAAATCTAATATACCCCAATACTCATTTTGAGTATCGGGTATAATAAGACAATGGATATACGAACTACGCAAAACAAACGACTTTCACCACCTCAAAGCATTGGAATACAAACACAAGACGAGTCAGTTTGGTTAGATGTAAAACATAACACTTCCATTCTTAACAATACAAATAATGAGTCCTCATTAACGACATCGATGATGAAGATTTTCTGACCGAAAAATCTTTCAACTCAAAACCTAACGAGGGGGAACGTTGTGAGTTGCTGCGGACACCGCAACTCTACGGTTATACCCGATACTAAATCAGTATGGCTCTCCTCCGGCCGACGCCGCTAATATTAAACGACACGACAAAGAGTGCGTGCGAGAGAGACAGAAAATCAGTCTGAGCGTGACGTCGGGCGCTGCGTAGCCACTGTAATTTGATTAGTTTCTATTGGCTATAAAAATGATCTGATCTGATCCAGATTCAGCAATCTGATAGATATGGTCATTATGATGATTCTGCGTTTTTAGTTTTCTCGAATGTGCAATATTGTGGATGCAACAGATTTTCGTCCTTTGTGTGGGCGGAAGGGGGTGGGGCGAAATTTTGAGATACACGTTTTATAGTAAGATCTAACAGGAGTGCGGATACCAAATTTGGTTACTCTAGCCTTAATAGTCTCTGAGATTTGTGAATATCCCCAGATTTTCGTCCTTTGCGGGGGCGGAAGGGGGTGTGGCGAAATTTTGAAACAAACTCGTCTCGGTTCGATATATTAGGAGTGTGGATACCAAATTTGGTTGCTCTAGCTTTTGTAGTCTCTGAGATCTAGGCGCTAATGTTTTACTCTAAGCAAAGCCGCCTATGCTACGTGTGTGTTAGAGAGAGACAGGGCGAGAAAAAATGAAATTGTTTTCTTGATGCTGGCTATAATAATAATACGATCCAATTCAGATTCCGCAGTCTTAAAGATATGGTCATTCTCTACAACTCTACGTTTTTGGTTTTCTCATATCTTTAAAATTGTGGATGCCACAGATTTTCGTCCTTTGTGGGGGCGGAAGTGGGCGGGGCGAAGTTTTGAAATATTTTTGTAGCAGTGACATATCACAGAAGACTGGATCCAAAACATCGTTGCTCTAGCTCTTATAGTCTTTGAGCACAAGGCGCTGAAGGGGACGGACAGACGGACGGACGGACAGACAGACAGGGCTCAATCGACTCGGCTATTGATGCTGATCAAGAATATATATACTTTATGGGGTCGGAAACGATTCCTTCTGGACGTTACACACATCCACTTTTACCACAAATCTAATATACCCCAATACTCATTTTGAGTATCGGGTATAATAAGCGTAAAGTTGAGGATACTTCATTTTTAGACACTCAAGCATCAAAAAAATCAGCATTGACTAAAGTGAAGCTTACTGATAAACAGCGAAAGCTAAGAGTAAAACTTAAGAGGTAAAAAAGTGAACCAAATCCATTTCAAGACTTGAAATACGTAAGTGGACGAGAAAAGATGATGAGGGCTGTTAGAAACAGTAAGGCCGTGCAAATTGGAAAAAACAAAATTAATTGGTTTTCCTATAATTAATAAACTGCAAAGAACGTAGAACTAACGAGGGGGAACGTTGTGAGTTGCTGCGGACACCGCAACTCTACGGTTATACCCGATACTAAGTCAGTATGGCTCTCCTCCGGCAGACGCCGCTAATATTAAACGACACGACAAGGAGTGCGTGCGAGAGAGACAGAAAATCAGTCTGAGCGTGACGTCGGGCGCTGCGTAGCCACTGCAAATTGATTTGTTCCTATTGGCTATAAAAATATCTGATCTGATCCAGATTCAGCAATCTGATAGATATGGTCATTATCTATGATTCTGCGTTTTTAGTTTTCTCGAATGTGCAATATTGTTGATGCAACAGATTTTCGTCCTTTGTGTGGGCGGAAGGGGGTGGGGCGAAATTTTGAGATACACGTTTTATAGTAAGATCTAACAGGAGTGCGGTTACCAAATTTGGTTACTCTAGCCTTAATAGTCTCTGAGATTTGTGAGTATCCCCAGATTTTCGTCCTTTGCGGGGGCGGAAGGGGGTGTGGCGAAATTTTGAAACAAACTCGTCTCGGTCCGATATATTAGGAGTGTGGATACCAAATTTGGTTGCTCTAGCTTTTGTAGTCTCTGAGATCTAGGCGCTAATGTTTTACTCTAAGCAAAGCCGCCTATGCTCCGTGTGTGTTAGAGAGAGACAGGGCGAGAAAAAATGAAATTGTTTTCTTGATGCTGGCTATAATAATAATACGATCCAATTCAGATTCCGCAGTCTTAAGTCTCATTCTCTACAACTCTACGCTTTTGGTTTTCTCATATCTTTAAAATTGTGGATGCCACATATTTTCGTCCTTTGTGGGGGCGGAAGTGGGCGGGGCGAAGTTTTGAAATATTTTTGTAGCAGTGACATATCACAGAAGTCTGGATCCAAAACATCGTTGCTCTAGCTCTTATAGTCTTTGAGCACTAGGCGCTGAAGGGGACGGATAGACGGACGGACGGACAGACGGACAGACGGACAGACAGACAGGGCTCAATCGACTCGGCTATTGATGCTGATCAAGAATATATATACTTTATGGGGTCGGATACGATTCCTTCTGGACGTTACACACATCCACTTTTACCACAAATCTAATATACCCCAATACTCATTTTGAGTATCGGGTATAATAAGCGTAAAGTTGAGGATACTTCATTTTTAGACACTCAAGCATCAAAAAAATCAGCATTGACTAAAGTGAAGCTTACTGATAAACAGCGAAAGCTAAGAGTAAAACTTAAGAGGTAAAAAAGTGAACCAAATCCATTTCAAGACTTGAAATACGTAAGTGGACGAGAAAAGATGATGAGGGCTGTTAGAAACAGTAAGGCCGTGCAAATTGGAAAAAACAAAATTAATTGGTTTTCCTATAATTAATAAACTGCAAAGAACGTAGAACTAACGAGGGGGAACGTTGTGAGTTGCTGCGGACACCGCAACTCTACGGTTATACCCGATACTAAGTCAGTATGGCTCTCCTCCGGCAGACGCCGCTTATATTAAACGACACGACAAAGAGTGCGTGCGAGAGAGACAGAAAATCAGTCTGAGCGTGACGTCGGGCGCTGCGTAGCCACTGCAAATTGATTTGTTCCTATTGGCTATAAAAATATCTGATCTGATCCAGATTCAGCAATCTGATAGATATGGTCATTATCTATGATTCTGCGTTTTTAGTTTTCTCGAATGTGCAATATTGTGGATGCAACAGATTTTCGTCCTTTGTGTGGGCGGAAGGGGGTGGGGCGAAATTTTGAGATACACGTTTTATAGTAAGATCTAACAGGAGTGCGGATACCAAATTTGGTTACTCTAGCCTTAATAGTCTCTGAGATTTTTGAATATCCCCAGATTTTCGTCCTTTGCGGGGGCGGAAGGGGGTGTGGCGAAATTTTGAATTGCATTTTTGAGCTGGGATACATTCTTTTATTTAAGTTATAGTACTTTAACATTAGGTCTATAGCTTCTGCTTTCTTATTTGGTAGGGTATGACACAGGCATGTGTCAGGTCCGTCCGTTGCATCGTCATCACTCCAGGGGCATAGCTTATAATGAAAGCCAAACTTGGAGTACTGAAGCTCCTTTTCCTCCAGATCTTCCAAAATGCTCATCAAATTTTCAAGAATTTGTACGTGCTCCTCGAAGATCATCTCCTCGAATTGCATTAAAAAAAGTTTTATTTGTTTGGCATGCATCTTGCAGCTGACTTCTTGAATCTATTACTGATAATGTTTCAAATAGCAGGACTCTTTATATCCACTTCTTTGCTCTGTTTCCCTTATATTTTTCTTTACCCATGTATTGGAAATGATAAGTACTATATCTAGCCATCTCTTTTTTACATATGTACATATGTATATTCTTAACCTTTTTCTTTATTTTTGTCTTTACATGTATAGTTGTCTCTTCTTCTCTTACATATATATAATGGGAACTCTTTATTTACTCTTTACATATAAATTGGAAATGGGCATCTCTTTTCCTTTATATATAAGATGTGAGATTCCATGCTCCTTCAACATCTTAAAGGGTGTTTTTGTGGAAAATTTGGTAACATAACTTTTAGGTAAAAATATCCAAAGCGGTTCGTTGTCCTTATCAGTTAAATAAAGGACTACTTTATTTCCAAATGATGTTTTTTTGATTTTACATCCATTGATCTTGTACTCAAATCCTATGCACAGGTTCTCAACCTTGGTGTATCCAACCGGCTTTGTCTCGTTAAGTAATTCTAGGAAAGCCTAGGTATATATTTGATTAAGTGCTTATCATTTTCTTTATAGAAATTTAAATATTCTTACATACCATTATAGTAATAGAAACTATTCAACCTACTAACGATTTTATACTAAATTATTTAAAAGATTGCATGATCTTTTATACTCTCATTAATTCAATTTTATACAAATGTGATCTGAGCAGATTGGTAGTTGAGTGATAATAAGTAAATGGTTTTAAAGCTGTAATGGCCAGATGTCTTAAGTCTGATTGGTGGTTGAGTAATAAGGGATGAACTATGGATACACTGCTGTATATTGGTTCAAATATTATATTTACATTTTTGGTCTTATATAACAGTCAATATGAAAAAATTATAAAACAGAACAAAATGCATAGAATTTTTGTTTATATGCTGATCACTTCCTATATAAGAACTGTAAGTTACTGAGATAGGTTAGTTCACTTTTACTTCGAAATGAGGACATTTCATTGCGAGTTGTGCAATAGCACAATAAAAACATCTTTTAGTTCCCGCAATGAACTGAAAAAACACACCTTAAAAATCCACAACTTTAGTTATTCAAAATCAAAATCATCATTTTATCGATGTTACTTATGTCCAGGAACTGAACTGTTTTGGTTGAGAATTGACTTCAATATGCATATTTTATTTAAGCATAACATGGAATTAAAGCGAAAAATATGAAATAAATATTCAAAAATGAAATAATCTGTGCGTTTTTAAATATAAATACCTTTACATAAATTTACCAACTAAGTTTAATATGATGTAAAAATGACTCAATAAATTCATTCAAAAGCATCAGTATTCTACCTGAAATCCACTTATTCTTTTTGTGTAATCCTCACTTGGAAGAAACCTGTTTCAAACGAATCCTATGATTCTCTTGTAATAAGAGGAAGTGAAATTCAACCAATCAAAAGTAAAACAGCAAACATTTAAAATAAATAGTGGTTAAATGTGTTATATTTATTATATACATATGTATATATTATTTTTAGAAAAATACATAAAATATTCTTATTATATAAATATGTATTCGTATTATTAAAATTTCGCCTCAGCTAATTTTACCGCAGCAATTAAGTCATCATCATCTTCATCCCGAAATAGTTCCTGGAGTTGAGATCTTTTATCATCATCCTGATTATCTACTAAATCGAAAATTTTGTCATCATCCGGGAAAATGTATGATGGATTATCATTATTAGGCGTTGCATTCCTTGGGTCATCGTCGTCATCATCCCATTTAATGTCACTTAACCAGGTCAAGTTGCTCTCGAGATAGGTTTGGGTCTTAATCCCAAAAATCAAGGACAGGTCTACGGAGCTCGGCTGAGAGTCCAGATTTATGGTTGATTCCGGTTGGGAATCGATAAAAAATGATTTCGAGGTCATCCATCGTTGTTGAAAGATTACTAGTTTATGTACTAGCTGTTAGCTGTGAGTAGTTATTATATAGGCACTTTTCTATGGGACAGTGTTAGGTACACAAAGGAGGAATATAAATTATAGAGAAAGTAGAAAGGTTCAAGGGCATCGAAACCGTTTTTCAGGAAACACTTAAAAAATACCTCTAAACTATCACATTAGATTCATTGCAAAGGGATGACCTACCTGTTTGAGGGTTGTTTGAATCGCAACACGGGACCAATCGTAAAAACAGGTTCATTGACAGTAAGAGGGAGGAGAGAGAATATAAATAAGTGAAGGATCGATTTGAGAGGATTTTACATGGTTGAGAAGGAGGATTGAGATCGAAGTTAGTTCACATTATCACCGATAGGTGGCGCCACCAAGTAGTAAGGATAAGGGACGGCCGTATATTTACTATAAGTAGCTTTAATTAATTTTATTCTTTGTGTGCTCCTATATATATCTCCATTAATTTGTGTTCTCTTACCATTCAACCCTCTATACGGACATCTAGAAACCCAGTTTTCCAACCTATGTTTTCTATAGGATGTAAATTTCAGAAACTACACACATTTGTTTTCCCAATTCAATGTTTATAAAATATCCTATAAGTATTTATTTAGCTTGACCAGTTAATAACAAAGCAGAAATTGTTTCCCAATTCAATGTTAATAAAATATCTTATAAGTATTTATTTCACATGATCACGTAATAACATAGCAATATGATGAACACTTACATTCAACATGTTGCCAAGCTGCACATGCTTAAGCACATGTTGCTGCAGCATGTTGCGAATTTGGTAATTCAGTATAAAATGCGAGCGTCCCTTATCCTTACTACTCACGTCACTCGACTCGAGAGTCGAGAGTAGAGTCGACTAGTCGTGCGAAGGTTACACACAGAATCTTGAGACGAAACGAAAAACACTTTCAGAGGCGTGTTCTGTTCCGTTCGCCGGATCTCAATTTCAAATCAGAGAACGGACACGACTCTGTCAATAAGTATTTGTCTGTACACCGCGCGTGTTTAATGTTAATTGCAGCTCTACCCATGCATACATGTATCCCCTAAATAGTATCTGTGTGCATATCTGTAGCCTTATGCAAATCTCTTGCTGAAAGCAATAGAAAAGCATTTGCCAGCCTGCCTCTTATTGGGCTTTTTGGAGCGTTGCAAATATGCATAGAAAATATTTACCAACTGTGAAATATGTTGCGTTTTTTTGTTTTGTGGACGGAGCGGGAAGGAAACCCCACAGAAACTAAAGAAAAAGAAAAACTGATGATTGCTTGATTGGTATTTATTCCTGGAACTGTCAGAGATTGCGATTTGAAATATGTTATTAAAGATGCAGATAGTTATTTCATATATGTATCCATATTTTGTACATAATTTCCTCTCTGTATTCTATTATTATGATTATCTCTAGATCTGCATTCAAGTTTTAAATTTTTAACAAATTTCCATTGGGGAAAACTGCCAATTACTCGCCTCTACTTTGTTGATCTTCTCTACCAGGGCTAACCACATTCCATGCCAACTCATGCTGCCACATGTTTCGACTGCGTCGCCTCGCGAAATTCCAAAAGCTAATTAACGTCAAAGTTAACGAGTCCAAGCCATTTGGCTTGGGTACAGTAAACACCCCCACACTGACTCCCAATCCCTTGCCCCCATAAGCAAATCAGTTACTTAGCCTCGATCTGCAATTAGCACACAAATGGCGACCGAGGAGCCGGCAATGAAATGGCGAAATGCCGGGCCGAAAGGAGTTTCCTCGGGCCACTGTGGGCTTATCGATTAAACACCCTGAAGGGAGGAGCGAAAGTTCTCGGAAAACATGGCTATAAATGGTATAATGACGCCAGACATTAAAGCCGCACCCAGCTGGCCAGTCGGCGGTGGATGTAATATCCTTTGGCCTGGGGACTGGGGGTTGCCCCGGGTTGTTGTTGTTTGTGCTTCCGTTGTTTTCTGTTGTTGTGCGGCAAACAACTTTGAGTGGACTTGTTGTGCCCGGCTGGGGCAGCGGTGGCCATGGAGCGATTCCATCCATATGTGGATCCAGTTGTGGGTTGCCATGTGTTGTCCCTACTCCTTTTATCTGACCAAATACATCTGATCCTGCAGGGAAGCACCCACTGATTGCCTCCTTGCATGCCAACGGTGACCAAACAACCAACCCAAACGAGAGCCTACCAAAGCCAAAAACTAGAGCAAGACTTCCATATACCCCACAAATATATGGTATGTGTGTCCCTGGCCATATCTTATCGGATAGATAAAAAAAATGCATGGTAGTAGGCTAAAATCAAAAGAGAAACTGAGCGACCGGAGAACCTTATCTCTACGCTGGGCTCTGTCCGAGCCTATCAAGATGAAAACAAAATACCAACGCGGATGAGGTATGGGAATTAGCCTAGGAATGGGAATCTCTATATGAGTGCTGGATAAATACATTTAATATTTTGTTTCCAATACCTGCGCTATATTTATTCGACTCAGGGGATGATAAGGCAAATTCAAGGTGGAGATATGTCTGGAGAAAGAATAAACGATGATAAGTTGAGGCTAAGATGTATGGGTATGAAGAGAATGGAAAGTTGAACAAATAGTGAATGAAAAAAGAGGTAAATAAATAGAAAAGAGCAATAGAGCACTAGAATAAATAGAAGCTACAGAGATATCCGATATCTTTAGACTCGATCTAGTATTCCATTAAAGAAATTACACTCTTCCGCTACGAAACCTTTCCCATCATTAGATAGATACTTCATCTATAGTACTGTCTATAGTACTGCAAAAATTACGATCTTAACTTGAGAGAACCACTTGGTGTTTACTATAGGAAACTATAGCTAGAGTTTTACTAGTTGTTTGCTCTCGAGTTCTAGATGTTTACTTCTCCATACGTGGGTCTCTCTGTATGCGTAATGTTCAAGTGTGTTTACCTTATCGATACAGAAAAAACTGCTAATGAACAATTCATGGCTATAATGGTGACTAAATAATTGGCTATTAATATAGCTATTTAACTTATCAACAAATTCCAATCCGAAATGAGCTTCAAACTTACCTTGGGGCGGACGAGTATTCCTTTGGAAGAGTTGCTGGCGCTCTAAGTAATTGAAAATTCTCAAAGTCCGGTCAATGGAGCTCCCCCTTGAGATGGATTAAAGCCCTCTCATATCATATATCATATCACAATCACCCATACACACAGACACACGCACTCACACAGGTAGAACGGAAAAGTGGGATCAACCTTCTGGGCGCCACTTTCCCCCTTCCCCTTTCGATAAACTGCTGGCCCCAACAATGAGGAAAGTTTTACTTCAGCGAGTTTTATCGGGCTTTAATTTTGAAATTTATGTTATTTATGCTATTTTTAAAAGAAATCAAGTTTTATTTTTTCTCAGAAAAATATTTATTGTCTTATTTTATTTTTTTGTTTGCTGCACACACGCGACGACAACGACAGCGACGACGGCGACTCCAACGTCTCGGCGATTCAACGAGCGCACAACGAATGAGCCGCTCCGCGTCTCTGAGGCCATTGGGTGCTCTCTGCCTCTGCCCGGCTCTCTGCTCCGCCCTCGCTCAGCTGCGCGTCGTCGTCGCTGGGGCCCCGTTCAGAGCTGCGTCACTACGAAGTGAACTTTTTTGGCAACCCGGTTTGAGCCGAATTTGTTGGGCCCATAATGCGAGCCCATAAGGCCTGCAGGGAAGACAGAGGATTGGAGGGCAGAAGGTGGGGTAGCAGGGTGTCAGCGTGGGCATCTTGTTAATGTGACAGGTTTCGCCTTTGTTGCAGTCCAAAATGAATGCCTCCAATTGATCTCCACCTCCGCCGAATGGCACTTGTTGCTCGCTTTTTAGCTATTTTTAATTTTTTCGAAATTTCTCCTGAAAAAATGACACTTGACGCGTGTCCACGGGATTCTGGCTGGCAGTCGTTTAGATAAATGTTTCCGCTACTGAAATTTATTTGAAACAATTTGAACAGAGCCCGAGAAAACCGGCATAAATTACACAAAGGAAATGGGCGTGTCAGGAGGGCAACAGCTAAATTAAAACGCCGACGCGTGGCAAAGCGTCTGACAGATCGCACCAGATCGGTTCAGATCCGATCAGACCGGAATGCAGGGGCCCACGCTAAAGCAATTACGAGTATGGTTAATTGTTTGGGGAACAAATGTACACGACAATCGAAGAAAAAGGCAACAAATTGATCAAGAATCGAGAGAATTGAGATCAATTCTTAATAGACTGATGAGTATACAAAATGTACTATACTTATATTTTTCTAACACTTTACACAGAACAATCACTTTAATAAAATAGCTCTTTAAGGAAAGACTGCCTCCGGTTGGTAGGATTATATCGTAGACAGAATCAACTTTGTTGACGACGCTTTTTGTACCCTCGATTACAGCTCTAATTGCAGGTATATATAAATATTGCTTGGATAACACGGAGTTCTAGGTGATTCTAAAAACAGTAGCACTGCAGATGAAATGCTTGCATGGGTGGGAGCTGTAGGAAGAGTAGCTGAGGCAGATGCCTACTTCTGGCTGGGCGTGTAGTACATGGAGTGCAGGAAGAGGCGGGTCACCTCGCCAATTACCGAGCGGTCGGGTATGCTCTGGGCCATGCCGTACAGGGCCATCTTTCCGACCACGGGCTGGCCAGGATCCTTCATGATCTCCGCCGTGCAGCTGCGAACGTCGGCAATGAATTTGTCTGCCACTCCGGCCTGGGTGTGCATGTCCGTGACGCAGATGTGGATACTGGTAGACAGAATACCAAATTTTAAGCATGGTTAACTATGGTTTTAATAGATCTATCATACCCAGAGGGGAACTTCAGGGCATTCAGGTTCCAGCCGAGCTTGCAGAGCGAGTCCGACAGTCGGAAGATATCAAACAAATTCGATCCAAAGGCAATGACGGAAGTGGCTGGCTTGCCAAACACAAACAGGCCATCGATGTCGCGAACACTATGGAGTTTCGATAAGGTCAGCCGTAGTCCAAGTGCATTCGTACCCAGTCTTACCCCCTCTCAATGTAGCGAGCCGTGTCCACAATGCGCTTGGTAGCCTCCAAATAGCCATCGAAGCCGAAGCTCATCATGGTGGCCCAGCAGGCGGCGATGATGCCTCCGGCACGGGAACCATTTACAGTGGGTGAGCCGTAGACGCCGCCTGGCCAGTCGGTGGTCACTGTGAACTGGTGATCCTTGAACTTCTCTCAGAGTACAGGATCAAATCCGTATTTGTGCGTGTCGGCAGAGATGCTGGTTACGCCCTTAACGTCAAAGTCAAAGGGACGCAGCTTGTAGCCGGCATTGCGGACCAGTGCCACCACAAAGCTCCCCAGGCAGGCGTCTTTACTGTCGTACTTTACGCCCAGAGCGGCGATGGCTTCGATGTCGTCGATAGTGCCGTAGGGGAAATTGGGAGCAGAGCCAACCAGCTGGAGCGGCATAAGGCTAGAATTAGTGGGGATAAATTGGGGAAACATGGGTCAATCCTCACCAGAATGGTGTTCCTATTGATGGCACGCTTGAACTTCTTCATGTCGACCTCGAAGGTCTCCGGATCGACGTCCACAGATCTCACATGGATGTTGAAGTATTGGCCACCCTTGTCGAAGGCCGCATGCGCGGTGCGTGGCACGACTATGTTCGGCCTGGTGATTCCCTTGTACTCGCGAGCGTAGTCCCGGTATGCCTTCATGGCCATCACAATGGACTCGGTGCCGCCGGTTGTCATGGTGCCGCAGCTGTCGTTGCTTCCATGGAACAGATTGCAGGCCATACGCACCACCTCGGCCTCCATTTTGCAGACGCCCGGGAAGAGGTCCGCATGGAGGGGATTCGTGTACGACGCCTTGCCATACACCTCCGTCACGAGCTGCACCAGCTCCGGGTTGTAGCCGTACACGGCACCAGAGACGCGACCGTCGCGCCATTCGTAGTGACCTGTCTTTAGATGGTCGTCCACCAGCTTCAGGATCACCTCCTTGCTCAGACCCTTCTCGGGCAGCGTCACCGTGTATGTGAGGTGTGCGTTGCTCTCCGATTCGAAGTCATTGTTGGCCTTGGTAAGCTCCGCCTCCACCTGTCGCCGAACTGCGGGTATTTTCTTGGCGAACCTGAAGAACTGCCGCCTGAGTGTAGAGACCTGCAACAAACAAAGCGATGGAGGAATGATCGCCTGATCAACTAATTTCAATATTCCCCTATCGAATAACCTAATGCATGCTTATCTAAAGGCGTATCGAACCATGAAATAAAATGATGAATCATTTTATAATGAGAATGTGTCGATCGGTAGTCGCTGGAACACGATAGCATATCGTGGAAGCCAGACAGGTCTTTTGCGAAGTTTCCGAACGGAAAGGAACTTTTTCCAAGAATTCGGGTTCCAACTGGTTGCTTTAGAAAACCGATTGTAATTCCAATTTTAGAATTCGTAGAACGTTTTCCATTTAGGGGATTAGTCATAAGAAATCTCTTGTGCTTCCAAACAGGTGCCACCTGACTGATAAAGGAGCTACAAGGGAGAGCCCATTGAAAACTAAATTCCAACTAGCGGATTAGCGGATATTCTTATCGAAGCCAGAAGCTATGCCGTTTGGCTATATATAAATTGTTGTGTATATATAAATTTGGTTTCTAATCTATTGTAATCTGTTCCCAGATTAAACGCAAAAGTTCAGGAAGGGCACACAACGGGTGCATGGCACTCGAACTCTATTATATAAGGCACAAAGTACATAGTACATGGGTATACATAAGTACCGATTTCGATTTCTTGAGTCAAACTACAAAAATGGGCCGGCTAGGCTGGGTATTTACTTGGTGGGCTGCGTAGGAAAGTGCAAGCCGTGGCAGATAAGATTGTTTGATGGATTATAATTTATGACGCCGCCGACAACGGCGTGAAAGGAATCGACAGACACTAGGTGGCCTGACTTTTGCCTACGAGTGCCTACTTGTAGATAGTGATGTATTTTGAGAAGACCTCTCTCTCAGTGGAAACTCACTTTCATTCTGACAGACAAACGTCCAGAGCCAGACACCGCCGAGCACTGTGGTGGCGGTGATGGTGGCCACCTGCCAGGGCTCCCGGGCACCGAAGGCGCGATTGATGCCCTCGGTGACGGGCTTTAAGCAATCTTTGCCGGAAAACGGGCGCATCTTTCCGCTGCTGAAATGAGAATCGGTTATGGATTTTGCCAAACACTGCCGCACGCGCACGCCTCTGGCAAATAACTGATTCGAAGCGTGAATGTGGGCTACAAAGTGGTCGACTAAACGCTGATAAAGGTCTGGGCATGTAGTATCTCTCGAATTTAGTTGATACGATACGCCACTATGCTATATTATTGCACCAGCTGATGCAGGCACGCAATGAAAACAAAGGCTCGGCTAAGTGTTTGATGAGGCGGCTGGTGCGTTGTCGGTTATTCACCTCTGTAATCTGTAATCAGGCTTGTTATAATGCAATTAACTTTATCGTTGTTTTCGCAACAAAGGTTTACAATTGAAAAAAAAGGAAATCAACTGTGTAAACAAATGGATTTTCCTTTTGCCCGTGCGTTCACCGCTGTTTACCAGAAAAAATCGTTGGAGAGAAAACTTACACGGTTACTACACATTTACTACTCACTTTCCACATAATGGAAGAAAAAAGAGGGTGTGGACAACGGCTAGAACGGCCTAGAAAATCCAACGGATTAAGGTAAAATCCATCCCATTGGCCCAATATACCTTGAAGAAACAAAGCCGATTGTCCTCACACGAGAGGTGCATTTCCTACGAACCTTGCAATTTGCATTGGCTGTTTTTGCCTGTTGTCCATACCCTTTTTTATAGACCATTCAAAATTACGGCTAATTTTTTCGTTGCAGGAGAGCTGCAGTGTGACCGTCTGAAATACTGCAAACATACCAATGAAAAAAATGAACTTAGCGCCCGTGAGCCTCATTTATTTCAATTGGATAACAATTTGAGTTAAACCGTTGAAAATATTACCAATAATAGTACAAATAATTACTCTTGTGGGTCCACCCCATCCTTAATTTGTTCATATAAAAATACCACGATATCTTGCTATGATCCGCCTCTTTGCCACCCTGGCCTATCGTTCCCAGCTAGCTCACGGGGAAGTCAGGGGTGTTTCCGACCCGATAAGCCAGGGGACGGATTGAACAAAACAAAAACAAAAAAAAACATACAAAAAAAACAAATCTAATTTGTAGGACAGACTTGTCCTCTTTGGCACTTTCGTCAGCGGGGATAGTTGGTTTCGTTATCCCTAGCAGGGTCCCACCCTTCCATGAGCGCCACCTTTTGAATTCGCTCCCTTTTCATATTCAGGGTCCCGCTCTTCTTCTCGCTCTCGTCCCACCCAAGTACCGTTTTCTATTCACTCATGACTCTTTTCAAATTTTCATTTTATATCCATTATATTTTCTTATTTATCTTCTTGAACATTATTAATTAATAATCTAGGTTTATAAAAAGGAAACAAATACTAACAAAAAAATACTAACAAAAAAATAAACCCTATTTCGGCCGAGTTGGCAGCGCCCTTTGATAGAGGTTGTTTTTTTGTATGATCGTGATATTTTGTTTAATTGTGGGTCGGACGGGTGTAGATGTGTGAAATGTGGTGATGTTATGTGATGTGTTATGAATGAGGGTATACATGCGTGGGTTGTGTGTGATGTGGGTGGATGAAGGTGTGTGATATTGATTCGCGTGGGTGTATTTCTGCTTTGAAGTGCGGATTCTTTCCCCCGAGGGGGGGGGGGGGGGTGTTTGGTATGTGGGGACACAAACGTGTCTCCAGTCGGTGTTCCGCTGGATTCCTTGGTGCCGGTGCTCCGCTGACGGTTCTCGCACCAGGTTTTCGGCCTGGCCAGTACCGGGCTGCTGCTGCCGATGTCCGCCGCTTCCGCTGATGTTGATGCCTGCCGCTGATGTCTTGGTGGGATCGTCGTCTCCACGATCACCAATTTTGCGGCCTCCACTATTCTCCACCGGAAAACCTCCCTTTTTTTCTTCCTCGCCCCGTTTTCTTTTCTCCCACGCAACTCTGCCACTGCTTCCCAGGTTCCACTATAGATGGAACTCGGCTCTCTCCAAAACCGCCCATAACACCACACTACCGTTTCCAGGATTACTCCGCCGAAACGGGAGTGCCAAGCAGGCGGGCTTTTTCAATTAAGGGGCCCCAAACGTAGGCCATCGCCCACACCCTGAGATTGAGAGTCTCTGGCTCCATCGACTGAGATGCCTGGGCTACTGCTTCAGATCCTTTGCGTGAAACACCCCAATACGTGAGCCTTGCAACGTCTCCAGCTCGTACAGACTGTTGCCCATACTCCGGATCACTCGGCACTTGACGTATTTTGGGCTGAACTTCGCGTTGATGTTGTCTTTAAATTTGCTCAACACGAAATTCCGCTTATATATCTCCTGACCCGGTGAGTACCTAATTTCTCGAACTTTTCGATTATACCTGTTCTTCGCTCTGTTGTAGGCTTCATGAGAGTTTCCTCGGACCTCATCTCGGACCATTTCCATCTTGTCACTCCTCGCCAAGGGGGACATTTGTGCATCATTTAGGGCGCCCAGTCTGCGTGCCAATTTATAATCTCGGCCGCTAGTAAACATGTGTTGCCCAAACAACTCAAAGTATGGCGACGTCCCGATACCCGTGTGTATAACGCTCCTAGCCACACACTGGATCTCCGTCAGCTTCTCGTCCCAGCGCGTGTGATCCTCACTAGCGTATGTCCTTATTGCTGCCAGTACAGTCTGGTTCACTCGTTCGGCCGCGTTCGCCTGCGGTGCATAGTTCCCCGACTTCAGGTGCGTTATGCTTCTCCTATCCAGGAATTGAGAGAATTCAGATGATACAAATTGCTTTCCATTATCGGTATGCACTATTTCAGGCACGCCAAACTGCGCGAGACCTCGGCGTGCAAGAATCGGATCACGGCCGAAGACGTCGCCTTAGGCAAAGCCATCAACCAGACATATCTGGACATGTGATCGAGGACTATTAGTATGACTACATTGCCACTTCGAGTCCTCGGATATGGACCCAGGAAATCCAGGTACAGTTTTTGAATCGTCCTCTTGGTTCTGGTTTCGGCCCCCATGAGTGGACGGTGAACCTGTGTTGAATGTTTTGTTTCTTTGCAGGTGTCACAATCAGCCACATATGCCTTCACCTGCACGGTCATCCGGGGCCAATAATAGAACTGTCGCAGCCGTCCCAGTGTCCTCGCGATTCCTCCATGCATTGCCACATCGCTGTCGTGAGCCTGTTGGATCAGTGTGCTCGTCAGGGCTTCCGGGATCCATAGTGTTCGGGCCAGCCGCTGAAGAATAACCGTAACTTTAACATTAGTATTGTATGAGCAGAGAGAGCCGCCTATGTTGTAAAACGTTGACGTTCTGCAGAGCTGCTGCGCTCTCCCGCTAAAGGGGCTCTCTGCCGCCGCCACTTCGGCAATCACTTTGATCTAACGCCGTCGTCTATAGTTTAGTTCTATGCTAACCCCTCTGCGCATTGGTTGCATATCGATCTCGCATAAAGTTTATCTGGCAATAGCAAGCAATCGGCTTCCGCTAAGCCACCAAGATTAAATACGAATTATAAAGTTTAACCCGAAATCTCTTTTCATTTTTGAAACACATAGGTGCCAAAAAAGCTTGGCATCTCAAACATTGGTGACCCCCCGACGTAATATAAAACCATTGCTTAATCGCGTTCCGTTAAAACACTTATTATTTATACAATATTTTGCTGTTGGGTAGTTTAACTACCAACAAATACATTTGGGTGCACGTTGAAAAACAGTTTAAAGTGCAAATTCAGTGAGAGTGCGGATGGAATATTTATAGACAAATTCCGGTACTTTAAGCGTCGAATCTCTCATTCTCTGCGCAGCTGCAGCCGCGGTTCTTGACTTTTCGTGTCTTGCATTCTCGCTCTCGCGTTTATACATCGTCGCTTAAGCGGTATTTCATTTTCCGTTGTTGTGTCGAATTGCACAACGGTTAACATGGACAACGATCCGAATACAGGCGCGGGCGGAAATATTGTGGTGGCTGATTCCAGACTGAGTCTGTATAAGCGTAAAAGTCAGTCATTATATGATCGATTGCACAGGCTTGGCGAATCCTTCGCGGGGAATAAAATCGATAAGCTGACCGCCGCGGAAGTCGAGGTGCGCCTTGATATGTTGGCAGAAATTCGAGAGGAATTTAATAAGGCCCATAATGAGTTGGAGGCTCTCGATCAAAACGAGATTGGGAGTGAGCTGCGCGAAATCTTCGATACTCTTTTCATATCGTTGAAAGCTGAGTTGCTGGCTGCTGTTGAAGTAAGCCAGTCACACGCCGCTGCCCATTCTACGACTCTGCCAAGCCATTCCGGACATAGTACCATCATCATGGCTCACAAGCAGCGACTTCCTGAGCTGAAGGTGCCTAAATTTTCTGGTGGATACGTCGAGTTCTCGGATTTTATGGCAATGTTCAAATCGGTGATTGAAGCGGATGCGGATCTCAGTGACATCGAGAAATTCCAGCACCTTCGCTCTTGCCTCGCTGATGCGGCTTTGGATTCGGTTCGATCGTTAGAGCTCTCCAGTGCCAATTATCGTGCGGCTCTGGATATACTTAATAAACGCTTTAATAACAAAAGACTTGTTTTCCAGGCACACATCAAGAAGATTCTTGGGCTAAAGAGGGTAGACTCGCCTTCTGCTAAAAGGCTTCGGGAGTTTTCGGATGCAGTCAATTTACACATGCGAGCGTTGCAGACATTGGGAACTGCTGAGGAGATTTCAGGATTCATGGTCATCAACATGCTGCTGCAGAAGTTGGATTCGAAGACGCAAACCAAATGGGAGGAGCACACATCGTCGGATGCTATACCTACCGCAGAGGAATTCTTCGAATTCTTGCAGCAACGCTGCCAGAAAATGGAGCGGTTGGAATATGCTACAGCGACACACGCTAGTAGCGATCAGGTGGGAAAAAACCATTCCTATACGCAGGTTAAGAAAACGTTTGTAGCTTCCAACTCTTCCGCCGACCCGTCTGTATGCGTCTTTTGCCACTCAGCGGGCCATGGAATATACTCGTGCAAGATATTCGGAAATCTCTCACCGTTGCTGCGCCACAAAGAAGTGAAGAAGCTTTCCCTATGCTTCAATTGCCTAAAGCCGGGGCACCGGAACCGCGCATGCAATAGTGGAAAATGTCGAGTATGCGGCGGTAGGCATCATAGTTTGTTGCACTTCGATAGTATACAGCCCACAACACAAGGCTGCCCAGGTATTACTCCTCCCGATCTGGCCGTTCAACCGGACACTCTTTCCGTTGCTCAAAATTCTGCTAGCAGCTCGTCTCTACCTTCGTCTACCTCTCTTGCTGACCAAGGTCTTCACTCTGATGTCGTGCTTCTGGCTACAGCCGTGGTTCTCGTAAAGAATCGGTCTGGCGTTTTAGTTCCTTGTCGTGCCATCTTAGATTCAGGATCGCAGCTGCATCTCGTCACATCCAGGTTCGCCCAGCAGCTTCAGCTTAGGAGAACTCAATCGTCTGCACTTGTGTCTGGGCTGGGCGATACCAGCGTTTCTACTGAGGGATCCACCATAAGCATTTGTATGCATTCTCGCACCTCTGCTTACACAACTACACTTACTGCTCTCATCGCCCCCACGATTACCGATTCTCAACCAAGTATGACAGTAAATGTATCCGATTGGCGTATTCCATCTAACATTCAGCTCGCTGATCCTGCATTTTTCAATCCTCAACGGGTTGATCTTCTCATTGGTGCGAGCGTTTTTTATGATCTCCTCTGCGTAGGGCAAATCAAACTCACCGATGGACTGCCTCTTCTGCAGAAGACCCGGCTTGGGTGGATCGTATCTGGCGGTGGACAGAAGGTATCAAGCTCGGCGCTTTTGGCTACGCACAATTGTCCAGATTCGATAGCTGAGATGGAAGCAAGGTTGGATAAAACTCTTCGTATGTTTTGGGAAGTCGAGAATTGTGTGGAGGCTGGTTTGAATACCAAAGAAGAAGACGATTGTGAAGCACATTTCGTAAGCCACCTTTCACGGTTGCCATCCGGGGAGTATGCAGTTCGTCTGCCGCTAAATAACAATACTGATCGTTTAGGAGAATCTTATGCTCAGGCTTATCGACGGTTCATCAGTCTGGAGCGAAAACTGGAGCGTAATCCTACACTCAAGGAGCGGTATTCCGCCTTTATGAGGGAGTACATTGATTTGCATCATATGCACCAAGTCAACCCTGATTCCCGTAGTCTCTGCAAATATTTCTTGCCTCATCACTGTGTCCTAAAGGAGGACAGTACGACGACAAAACTCCGTGTCGTTTTCGACGGATCCGCAGCTACATCAACTGGATATTCTCTAAATGATGTGATGATGACAGGCCCTGTTATTCAGCCTGCATTGTTTAACAGATTGATTCGCTTTCGAACATATCCAGTCGCTCTCACTGGGGACATTTGTAAAATGTACCGCTGCGTACGAGTGTCTCCACCCGACAATTTGTATCAGTGCATCCTATGGCGAGATTCCATCGAGTCCGAGGTTCAAGTCTACACATTAGACACCGTCACATACGGGACGAGGGCTGCATCATTTTTAGTGGTCCGCGCAATGCACCAGCTGGCCATCGACGAGGGTGAGTCCTACCCTCTTGGCTCAGCTGCTCTGCGGCAGGAGTTTTACGTGGATGGTCGCACAGGTCATGGACAAGATGCACCAAACATCAGCTTTACTGTCCCGTGGTAATTTTAGACTTAGGAAATGGTGCTCCAGTCACCAGGTAGTACTTGAGGGAACCAATGAAGATGACATAGAGAAGTTCCTAAAGTTTTATGATGGAAGCGATATTGCCAAAACTCTCGGCTTAGCGTGGGACGCTGCTTCGGATCAGCTGCTTTTTGCCTTGTCCGCACTGGACACAAACTCAAAGCCGTCAAAGCGGTGGGTTTTATCTACGATTGCGCGGTTCTAGGACCCTCTTGGATTGATAAATCCAGTCATTGTCCGGTGCAAAATCTTCCTTCAGCAGCTTTGGAGAGAAAATTTGGATTGGGAGGAAAGCCTACCCTCAGAGTTGCATTCAACTTGGATGGACTTGAGAAATAGTTTGGCAATCATTTCTCGGATCTCATTTCATCGCTTGGTTCTTCGTTCTAGTGTGGCTACAGAAGTTCACGGATTCTGTGATGCCAGCTTAGAAGCATATGGTGCTTGCGTGTATGTCGTGTCCAGGGAAGCCCAGTCTTCGAGCCACGTTTTGTGCTCAAAGTCGCGAGTGGCGCCGCTAAAGACTATATCGATTCCTAAGCTGGAATTAAGTGGAGCCCATTTGCTTGCGAAAATCATGCAGAATGTAAAGGACATGGGAATCTTTACAGGTCGGTTCTATTGCTGGTCGGATTCGTCAACAGCATTATCTTGGATTAGGGACGAGCCAGCTAAATTTCAAGTTTTCGTGGTAAATCGAGTGGCATCAATTCAGGAGTTGACGGCAGCCATGGAATGGCGCTATGTTCCCACATCGTTAAATCCTGCTGATATTCTCTCGAGAGGCTCGCTCCCCAACCATCTTACCCAGTCAGAGCTATGGTTTCACGGCCCATCCTTTTTGCTAGGCTCCAAGGATAAGTGGCCTGTATCTCCATCTAACAACATAGCAACTTTGGAGCTACGGTTTCACGGCCCATCCTTTTTGCTAGGCTCCAAGGATAACTGGCCTGTATCTCCATCTAACAACATAGCAACTTTGGAGCTTCGCAAGAGAGGATTGCTAATCACGTCTCCACATGCCGATCTCACGTCCGGATGCAAATTTGCGAATTCATTCTTTCGCATGGAGCGCACATTCGCCTACATGCATAAATTTATACATCGTCTTAGGCATCCAGGACTCACCGTTTCTGATATTCGGCAAGGAACGCATCTTCTAATTCGACACATTCAGCTGGCAAATTTGTGGATGGACATAAAGGAGATTCGGCGCAATGGTCAAGTCATGAAATCCAGTTCTATTAGTTCGCTCAACCCGTTCATCGATCATTCTGGACTACTTAGAGTTGGAGGTCGTCTTGGCAACTCATCGCTAGGATTTGACGCTCAGCACCCGCTCATTCTGCCAAAGGGACATTCCATTACCTTTGCGCTGATAAGATATTATCATGAAAGAAACCTCCATGCCGGACCTCGCGCCTTGCTATCCAAAATTCGGCTGGAATATTGGCCCATTGGAGGTGTTAAGGCAGTGTCAAGGGTCGTCAGCAGATGTGTGAGATGCTTCAGGACTAGGCCGCGTATGGTCGAACACATCATGGGAGACCTACCTAAGGAACGTTTGGAAGGATCTCGAGCTTTTGAAGTCACTGGAGTAGATTACTGTGGACCTTTTTTCTACCGATCAGAAATCCGCACGAGGTCTCCGATCAAGTGCTACATTAGCGTATTCATCTGTTTCACTTCTAAGGCTATACACATGGAGCTCGTAAAGGATTTGACCACCGCATCGTTTCTAGGCGCACTAAAGCGTTTTACTTCCACTCGAGGAAGGCCAAGTGAAATTTGGTCGGACAATGCGACAAACTTCGTTGGGGCCAAGAACGAGCTTCTGGAGCTAAAGAAGCTTTGTCTGAGCGAACCGCATATGAAGGAGGTCCACGAATCCTGCTTGGCTGACTCGATCGACTGGCGTTTCATCCCACCTCGTTCTCCGCATTTTGGCGGGTTGTGGCCGTGAAGACCGCAAAATATCACCTGTACCGCTCAGTTGGACCATCTGTGCTTAGCTTCGACGAGCTGCGCACTCTGATCTGTCAGATCACTGCAATTGTTAACTCTCGCCCTTTGCTCTCGCTTTCAGAAAATCCTGATGATTTAGACGTTTTGACTCCTGCTCATCTGCTTTTAGGCGGCCCCCATGAGCAAATCCTCGAGCCTGACCTATCGAAGCTGAACTACAATCGTCTGGATGGCTGGCAGCGGGTCACCCAACTACAGCAAATATTTTGGAGCCGTTGGCGCGAAGAGTATCTCACTCTTTTGCAAGAGCGCGCGAAGTGGCGTACCCCCGCGCAAAACATCTGCAAGAACGACCTCGTTCTGGTGAAGGACGAAAATCTTCCTCCAATGCGTTGGCCACTGGCTAGAGTGGTCGATGTCGTTTTGGGCAATGACGGAGTGTGTCGCGTCGCTGACCTGAAGACATCCTCAGGAAACATCAGGAGGGCCGTCACTCGGCTATGTTTGCTGCCCCTTAAGGAATCTGTTGAGAGACTAGCTCCCAACGGGGGGAGTATGTTCGGGCCAGCCGCTGAAGAATAACCGTAACTTTAACATTAGTAGTGTATGAGCAGAGAGAGCCGCCTATGTTGTAAAACGTTGACGTTCTGCAGAGCTGCTGCGCTCTCCCGCTAAAGGGGCTCTCTACCGCCGCCACTTCGGCAACTACTTTGATCTGCTGCCGCCATTTCGGCAATCACTTTGATCTAACGCCGTCGTCTATAGTTTAGTTCTATGCTAACCCCTCTGCGCATTGGTTGCATATCGATCTCGCATAAAGTTTATCTGGCAATAGCAAGCAATCGGCTTCCGCTAAGCCACCAAGATTAAATACGAATTATAAAGTTTTACCCGAAATCTCTTTTCATTTTTGTTAGGTATTATATTAATATCTATATACGGTCACACCATCCAAGGGATATAGAATAAAAGAGAATCTTGAAGACAACGCGTGCTTAAGTCTGAGTGTCAATACACTACATAATTGGCGACGAGCATAAAATAAAACGTATTAATATACATACACATGTTAAAAGTGCATATAATATATGAATAGCAACATGACGAAAAATGAAGCACCAACATTCTATCAAATGGCAACAATTGCTGAGTTTTCGCCACACCAAGAAACGTTCTGCATTTGGAAGGAAAAATTCGACATACATTTGTGCGAATTGAATGTGAAAGAGGAAAACACAAAAAAGGCAGTTTTGTTGAAGTCGATCGGTACAGCGGCTTACACTGTACTACATTGTGCAATCCGGTATCACCCGTATCAAAAGCATACAAAGAATTATGTGAAATTTTAAAAACACACTACACACCACCCACACTCATATTCAGAGAAAGAAAAAAATTTCACATGTCCACAAAAAGTGAAGATGAGACTGTAGCGGAATGGTATGCTCGAGTTAAACAATTGGCATTGGAATGCAAATTTGGCTCAAATCTGGAAGCGTTTGTATTAAACCAATTTGTGATGAGCCTTCCCAACCCTATATATGAAAGAATATGTGAAGAAGACGAAAATCTAACTCTGGCTGATGCACTCAAGAAGGCGATGATCATGGAGACGAAGATCAGCACAAGGAAGACAGAACACAACGTCAACTACATGTATCAAAAGAACGGGACTAGTCAATGGCAGAGGCAAAGAGGCGAGAACAGAGATCAAGCAAAGAGCAACGGCAGAAGTCATTTCAAGGGCAACCGAAACGTGAGTTACAGAGGCGGCAGAAGCGACGGTGACGGCGACGGCGAAAACGACTGCGACGCTGGCAGAGAAAAGAAGCAGCAGCCATGCACACACTGTGGCTGGCGAAATCATAACTCAAACAATTGCAAGTATAAGGCATGCAAATGTCACAGCTGTGGAAAAACAGGTCACTTGGCGAGCATTTGTAAAAATAAATCAAAAAAATCCGTAAATTATGTATCTCAAACAAAACATGACACCTATTCTGATAATAATTTTGATAATGATAATTATAACTTTTCTATCTATAGCGTTGATACAACCTCAACTAATGGAGTATATTATTTACCTGTAAAAATTGATGGAAACATAACGAAAATTGCTTGCGACACTGGTGCACCGTGCACATTGGTTCCAAAAACATTTTACGAAAGCTTAAATACCAGCAGACCACTTAGAAAATGTCTAGTTCCATATGTAGATTACAATGGAGATTCAATCAAAGTTATTGGTGAGTACGATGCAACGATCGAATATCGAGGTCTAAAAAAACAAATTGTTGTTGTTGTAACCAATGCAGTGAGTCCACCTTTGCTAGGTAGAACATTTTTGAGAGCTTTTAATTTTGAGTTAATGCAGGTGAACAATGTGTACGTAAATGAACCAAATTCTGTAATTACAGAACAGATTAAATCGGAGTTTGCTGAAGTTTTTGAGCCTCGTTTAGGTTCATATACTACGAATACGATATCGTTACTATTAAAAGAAGATGCAAAACCAATATTTTTCAAGCCTAGGTCAGTACCATTAGCATGGAAAGAAAAGATTGAAGTGCAGTTACGAAAATTCATAGATGATGGAATTTTAGAGCAAGTTGTTAGTTCTGAATGGGCAACACCTTTGGTACCGATTTTAAAACCAAACGGTGACATACGAATTTGTGGTGACTATAAGGTTACATTAAACCGGTCTTTAGTCGACGTAAAGTATCCACTACCTCGAATAGACGACATTTTTGCAGCGCTTGAAGGGGGTACACTGTATTCAAAACTTGACCTGTCAAATGCTTACAATCAGCTAAATTTAGATGAGCAATCTCAAAATTTGTGTACTTGGAGCACACATATTGGACTATTGAAAGTTAAACGCTTACCATTTGGTATAAAAACTGCAGCAGCTATTTTTCAAAAAACAATGGAAGGGTTGTTTCAGGGTATGCGAGGAGTTGTGGTTTATCAAGATGACATAACAGTTACAGGACGAGATCTTCAAGAACATATTTCAAACCTAAAAGCTGTACTTAGAAAACTGAAATCAGTTGGACTTAAATTAAATGACAAGAAATGTGAGTTCTTTAAATCCAAAATTTGTTACCTAGGATTTTCAATTGACAGGATAGGACTGAGCAAAAACAATGATAGAGTTGCGAGTGTATTGTTTGCACCGGCTCCGGAAAACGTATCACAGCTTAGAGCTTTCATAGGCATGGTAAATTATTATTCAAAGTTTATCAATAATTTCGCTCAGATAATGAGTCCTTTATATGCATTATTAAAGAAAAATACCAAATTTAATTGGACACGCGAATGTCAGAGTGCATATGAAGAGGTAAAGAAAGAAGTAACTTCTGAACAAGTTTTAGTTCACTACAACCCAGATCAACCGTTAGTATTAACGACTGATGCTAGCAGTCATGCAGTTTCAGGTGTTTTATCACATAAATGCAATGAAGATATCAAACCAATAGCATTTGTATCAAGAGCATTATCCAAAAGCGAGCATAATTACAGTACAATCGAGAAAGAGGCCCTGGCTATAGTGTTCTGTGTGAGTAAATTAAGACAGTATCTTTTAGGAAACAAGTTCATCCTTCGAACAGATCACAAACCATTACTAAGCATATTTGGAGACCTGAAAGGACTTCCATTGATGGCCTCTGCACGAATGCAAAGATGGGCACTGACTTTGTCAGGTTTTCAATATACAGTTGAACACATAAAGGGGACCTTAAATATAGCAGATGGACTCTCAAGAATGCCTCAATGGGAAACGGCTGTACCAAACGAAGACTATAATTACATACATTTTATACAATCCCAAAATGGTGTTCAAAATTAGCTTCAAAGAAATAGCTCGTGAAACACGACGTGACCCAATATTATCAAAAGTTTGTGAGGCAATTAACACTGGTTCGAAGACAAGATTAAAAGGCAGCGAGTTTTCTGCCTACATCTCTAAAACAAATGAACTTTCAGTGGAATATAATTGTATCTTATGGGGACACAGAGTAGTAATTCCAACCAAACTGAGACAAGCTATTTTAGCAGAATTTCATGCATCGAATTTGGGAATAGTAAAAACCAAAATGTTAGCACGTTCTTATGTGTGGTGGCCTTGCATGGATTCTGAAATTGAGAAATTAATTCGAGATTGTATTCCTTGTCAGGAACTACAATCAAGTCCAGAAAAGAGTCTGTTAATACCGTGGAAATCCACAGGAAAGGCTTGGAGTCGAGTACACATAGACTTTGCAGGACCAATTAGAGGTTTTCATTTATTGGTTATTATAGATTCTTATACAAAATGGGCAGAAGTATTCAAAACGAAGGAAATAACTTCATTGTTTACTATCAACAAGCTTAGAGAAGTATTTTGTCGATATGGTTTACCAGACGTGTTAGTTAGTGACAATGGACGACAGTTTACTTCTGATGATTTTAAAACGTTTATGAAAAACAATGGTGCTAATCACATTTTTACTGCTCCAGGACATCCAGCGACTAATGGTCAAGCAGAAAATTTTGTAAAGACTGTTAAGAAATCACTATATGCAAACATAAAGGCTAATGAAAGACAAGATTTTAATACAATTTTAAATAGATTTTTGATCGATTACCGAAATACGATTCATTGTACTACGGGCGAATCTCCTGCTAAATTATTTTTTGGTCGTACACTAAAAACAAGATTTTCGTTGTTAAAACCACCTACGGTCGAAAGCATAATAAATAAAAAACAGACTGAGTGTGTTGTAAATCACAAAGGTAGACGAAGCACAGAATTTTTAAAGGGTCAAAAAGTTATGGTTAGGGACTACAAAAATCCTAACAAAGCAAGCTGGACTCAGGCAACTGTAAAACAACAACTGGGCCCGCGTTCGTATTGTTGTATTTTGGCGAACAATCACAGAGAAATTAAACGTCACCTGGATCAAATTAGAAACCAAAGCACTAACAATCATACATCGCCTAATGCGAAAACACCTGATGTCGAAAGCAATTGTTCAGTAGATGACAATTCCAAAACCAACAATGAACAAATAGTTTCTCAACCAACACCCACCAGGAGAGAGTTGAGACCACGTGAGGCAGGGAAGGTAGTAAAGCGTATTTAACAATAAAATAATATAAAGAAAGGAATTATGAAATCAAATTATGTACAAATTAAACACTGAAACAAATACTAAACAGATTAAGAAGAAAGAAAAATACGAAATCACATAAATTTTATATACGCTAATTAGATTAAGTACACAAATCAAATTGTTATAAGAAAATAGATTTGTAAATGACATGTATATTAAACATCTAAGGAGAGGCGTGTTAGGTATTATATTAATATCTATATACGGTCACACCATCCAAGGGATATAGAATAAAGGAGGATCTTGAAGACAACGCGTGCTTAAGTCTGAGTGTCAATACACTACAATAAGGTAGTGTAAATATTCTTATTTCTACTTCTTTCCTTAGGGGTATCTAATTTAACGTTGGGGGGCCTATCTATTGGCTGCTTCGCGGCGACGTGGAACTCGACTCCTCCAATTGCGTCGTGCTCCTTTTCGCTTTTCCCGGCCGACATTTAGGACATTTAGGGAGGATGACCCCGGCCAGCCCGCACTTGTAGCAGTACAGGTTACGCACGGCCGACTCACACTCAAAATAGGTGTGACCCGGCTGAGCGCAATTCCAGCACTTCAGCTGGGTGCGGTCGCCTCCGGATTCCCTTGTCCTATGGACAGCATCCAATGCCTCGGTCTGTTCCTCCGGGTCGTGAGTGTTCGCATCCAATTCATATACTTTGTGATCTTCCCTGCGCCTACTACCCCCATGGTCTGGACCGCTCCTTGTCCATCGCGTCGCCAGCAGTTTCTCGGCGTCCGCACACTCTTCTCGCAGCTTCTGTAGATTTGGTATCTGCATTGGATAAATCACCCTCGAAATTGCATCCCTAATATTGATTGTGGAGATAATGTTTTTTATCCCCAATCGGCCGACTAATTATTTCGAATTAAATAAAACTCGGCGCAGAAATAAAATTACGATATGTTCTTTAATGCGTGACATCCAAATTGCAAGTGTGGCTTGCCTGCCCTTTACATTGCCGCTCCGATCGCTAAGCGCAGCTTCGCTCGGCCGACGGCGGTAGGCAGACGCAAAGCGGAGATAGCGAAGAGCGAGCTGGCAGAGAGCGTTTAGCAGGGCAAGCAAGCGCAGAGCTTTAACAAACAAATGAGTGACATAGACATAAGTAACAAACAAAATAAGCGGCTGAGGGCCAAGAATTAGGTGCTATTTGGCAAGCAGCTAATCGGCTGGGTTCTGCTCCGAACATTCACCCCCCGTTGGAAGGCAAAGGCTTTCAACAGATCCATCCTGAAGGGGCAGAACCGCTATTTTTCCAACGGCCCTCTTGAAAAGGCCTTTTTGAGTGCGGATGACGGCTACTCTGATGGTTCCATCTTTTCCTGGGATGACGCTCTCAATGCGGCCAAGCGGCCACCTTAATGGTGGCAGCGTTTCCTCCTTGATCATGACGAGCGCTCCTAGCTTGATGTTTGGAGACGATGACCGCCACTTGCTCCGCTCCTGAAGAAGCGAAAGATACGCCGTGCCCCATTTTCTCCAAAACGCCTGCTTCATTTGACACAGCCGCCTCCGTCGACTAACTAGGTTGACCCGGAGATGCGCCACATCTGGCTCGTCGAATGCAGCTTTCGGGGCTCCATTGAGAAAGTGATTTGGCGTGAGCACATCTAGATCATCGGGACTTTCTGTAATTGCATAAAGCGGACGGGAATTTAACAAAGCAGAGATTTCACAAGCCAAGGTCTGAATTTCATCAAGAGTAAAAATGTAGGTCCCGACGATGCGATGAAAATGATATTTAGCTGCTTTAACAGCCGCCTCCCACAAACCCCAAAATGAGGTGAGCGAGGGGGGATGAATTTCCAGTCGATTCCACTAGAAACGCAGAGATGTGACACAGCCGACGTATGAGGATCGCTAAGGAACATTTGCCGAAGCTCCAAAAGCTCATTTTTTGCTCCTACAAAATTTGTAGCGTTGTCTGACCAGATGATTCGAGGTTTGGGACGTAGACTTATAAAACGCCTTAATGCTGCCAGAAAGGATTCTGTAGATAGATCCCGAACGACTTCCAAATGAGTTGCTTTGGTGCTAAAGCATACGAAGACAGCGATGTAACATTTGATAGGAGGCCTGCTTCTGACTTCCGACTTGTGATAAAAGGGTCCGCAAAAATCAACGCCCGTTGTGTGGAATGCTGGATTAGTCCTTACGCGATCCGCAGGCAAGTTTCCCATGATATGTTCCCTCAGCACTGGCTTCAAACGAAAGCATCTAACACATTTGCGAATGATTCCCGCAACATATTTGCGTCCACCAATAGGCCAGAATTTTTGCCGAAGCAGTCCGAGCAATCCTTGAGCTCCTGCGTGGAGAAACCTTTCGTGAAAGAAGATAATAATAGAGACAGTGACAGGATGTCCCTTAGGAAGCAGGATCGGGTGCTTCGCGTCGTAGTCCAAATCGGCATTTTGGAGGCGGCCTCCAACACGCAGCAATCCAAAGCTATCCAGAAATGGATTCAGTGAGGCCATCGTGCCTTTTGGGGGTAGGGCCTGTTTGCTGGCGAGGGCCCTTATCTCTTCCGAAAATTGTTGCTGCTGTATTGCCCCTATGAGCAAATTCGTACCATTTTTGATGTCGATTACGGTAAGTTGACCCTTCGACCGCGCTATGCCTTTGTCCTTGAGAATGTAGAATCGATATATGTAAGCAAAGACGCGCTGCATGGATCCGAATGAGTTTTGAAATTTGCAATCGTACGATACATCCCTTTCGTTTGAAACAACCAATGCTGCATGACGACGTTCTGGTACATCGGTCGGCAATTGCAAGCCTGCAGGCCACTCTGAGCTCTCAAGACGCAAAAATGGTGGTCCAGAGATCCAAAGGCTGCTATCCATTAGTTCAGCGGGCGTGGATCCACGTGATATGATGTCGGCAGGATTCAACTTTGTGGGCACGTGATGCCAAGTCATTCCAGCGGTGAGCTCCTGAATCCGCTGAACTCGATTAGAAACAAATATATTAAAATTCAATGGTGATTCTCAAACCCAGGCAAGGGCTATGGACGAATCCGACCAGCAATGTATTTGGCATGGAGCTGATAATTCCTTCCTGCAAGACCCAGAGACTGCCTAGAACATTCCTAAAGTACGCATCTGTTTGTAACCATTTACTTTAATTTTTTTTTTAATTTTATTTGTATTATTTGTCTATCTGTAACAGTGGGCTGCTCTTGCTCTTGCGGTCTTTAAGAGCTGTAATAAGCGCTCCATTTATTTCACTGTAAACGAAAGGAAAAGAATAGGTATTATTTGAGAAATTCCTCGGACCGGATGAGTAGTTCCCATGAATGGATGTCGTTTGGTACGCTCAACCGGATTGATAGTTAGATGCAATTGTGTAAGCATTATCATTTAAAGTATATATATTTAAGCAGTGTCTCTATATAATTAGTAATCAGATTATAAAGAATACAATACAATGGAGTTGCTGCGTTAGTTTTCGAAAAAAGTTTAAAAATAGTTACGATCTTGCTTGCGGAGGAGCCTGTCATTCATTTAATTTTTTTGTCCATCGCCTATCGTATAAATTCGTTCAGTCTTTGTTAATCAACAATTTTACTTTTTTAAAGTTTTTAATGGTTTACATTTGTTTTGAGTCAGAGAAATGTGCACTTAACGAGAAATGCAAAGTTAATTAGAGAAACCTCAATTTAATGAACTTCTTCTGCAATGACTGTCTCCGTTCGTTCGATATAAAAATTTGTGTTCGCATTTTTGGTTTATAATAAAATATATATATTAAATATTATTATTGTTCTGTGTGTAGGACATATCAAACGCTCTCCTTAGCTGCCTCGATTGCGTGTGAGTAACTACATTTGGTATACACTTATAAAAGACCCCGACCCCAGGAGGCGACGCTCTTCGTCACCATCATCAGGGTGAGTGTGTTGCGATGTGATTTTGTGAGTGGGGGATGGGGTACAACAATATCTACGTGGGGTTAAGACCCGAGATTAGAGTATCATTCGCCGCACGCCGCACTCCATGCAGAACTTGGCGTGCTCGATGATGAACCTGCCGCCACACTCGTGGCAGAACTTGGACATATTCATACTCGAACTTAGGCTGGACGCGGAGTTACAGCTCAGCAGGGAATGCTGCGATTTGGTTGGAGTCAGCGACGCCTGCCCATTGTTGTTGTTGTTGTTATATACTGGCTGGGATTGCACCTGCTGTTGCTGCTGCTGGTAGTTGTAGTTGTTGTCTGGTCTATTGTGCTTCTGTTGTTCCTGCGGCTGCTGCGTGGACATTGTCAGAGAGTGCTCCGATCCACTGGAGGATTCTGCTCCGTCGGTATTGCCATTGCCAATGCTATTGATAGCGCCGCCGCCGCCGCCATAAAGCCTCTGACGTGCCTTGAGAGTGCCATAGGCAGTGTGCGCCTGGGTCGAGACATCAGTCATGGCGCTCGGCAGCTTGGCACTGGCCGTGTGCGGACGCAGCAGATTCTGGTTGCGTGGTGTACCCGGTTGTAGGTCACCGGACCGCTGTCGCGACAGGCTGTAGGGGGAGTTGGTGCTGCAATAGAAATGCAAGACAAATTATTCAATGAAAGTCATCATGGCAGATTACTCACCTGCCATAGGCAGAGTCGGAGCTTAGCTTGGAGCTAGCGCCGCGACGAGACGAGTGGGACGAGGACATGGTATAACCATCGAGACTGCTTAGCTCGTCGGAATCCGCTGATGCTGAGGGTGTCAAGGGGGAGCTGGCCTTCAACTGATGCTGCTCCTGCTGCTGAAGCTGTTGCACTGGCTCCGGATCCAATTCCCTTGCTGTACCCTGCTCTTCGGGTCTTCTGATGAACAGGGTACGGATTGAGGCGCCGGCATCCTCGCCCAGTTGCCGAAACTCGCTCTGCATTTGCTGGATCAGATTTTTAGCGTTATTGACCTGGACGGAGTCGCTCGATAATAGGGCCAGTCTGTTGGCATTGCCAGCCAACTGGCTGGCCCGATCCTCAGGCCCGCCCTGGGCGTCGACATAGGCGTCCTCTGTATCGCTGATCTTTCTGAACCGAGCGTGCTCCGGCTCGTTGCCATTCTCGATGTGCAGCACGTCGATGGGCGTCTGTGAATTGCTCACCATGTGGCGCAGGGAGTCGGGTGAAATTGGGGAACGGCCGTGGGCATTTGTCTCCGTCTCGATACTGATGAAGATCTCCCGCTTCTGCTGATCCTCGACTGGCCTCTTCCCCACCATCTGCACTGGCATCTGCTGCATCTTTTCGTCGTGGCTGCTAGCACTGGATGCATTCGATTGCTGGCGCTGCATCTGCATCTGCAATTTCTCGCCTCCCTTGCTATTCGAACTATTCGAGTTGGATCTGTGGGTGTGAGGGTCTTTAGTGGGCTGTGACTTGGGCTGAAGGATGCTACTGGTGGTGGCCTGTCTCAGTGTGGCTGTAGTGGTCTGTTGTGGGGTCGAAGTCGCTTTATGGAACGAGCGTTGCCTGCTCGTCGTGCGATTCAGCAGGAATTCGCGACAATCTTTGAACAGCGGGAACTGCTCGTCGTCATTCTCGTTCTCGAATGAGGAGAGAAACTCCTCAAAGTCAAAGTCGTCGAAGGTGGGCATGTTGCCCATCGGCACGACCAGGGGCAGTGGATTGGCCAGCAGTTGCTTCTGCTGCTGCTGCCAGCACTGCTCGTCGTACTCCATTGAGGACCGATTGGCCTCATCGTCGGCGGAGCACCCCGACGAGGCATCGGCATCCTCCGGCGAGGCATCGTACAGAAACTGATTGCGTCCCAAGCGCATCTTTCGCTTCAGCAGATTCCTGGCCTCTCCGGACTGACGTCGCTCGTAGGTGATGGTCGACTGAGAGCTGTTCCGACTTCGGCTCTGCGACAGCTGCTGTGGCGTGGAACTGGCATCCGAGGCTACGCCGCTGGACACGTGCAGATTATCGCATGCGTTGATCAGCTTTGGGTCGATGAACTGTCCGCCGCCCGCTGCGGCCGGACGGCCAAAGCCGAAGATGCTCTCCAGCTTGATGGGTGTTAGGGTGTTCGCCCCACCGCTGACGGGCTGATGGACTGATGGCGTCGCCGTCGCTGGTCTGCTGATGTGCTCCAGCCGCAAGGGGGTGGCAATGGGCTGGTAGTTGTTGGGCACCCTCTTCTCGTTATTCTCCTTGGCCGACACGGCAACTGGGGGTGGGGCTGTGGCTGGTGCTGATTCTGGTGTCACCGTGGTCAGCGCCAGGGGCGGCAGCTGGCCGGGATTGCTGGACGTGGTCAGGTTCTTGGCCGAGTTCTGCTTGCTCAGGTTGTTGCTCTTATCCTTGAGCTCCTTGCTTGTCAGCTGACTGGCGGCGGCCACCTCCGCTGCCTTGGCATTCAGCTCTTCCAGCTCGTGTTCGTATTTAAGGAACACCGCCAGGGATGGCCACGTTACGCCCGGGCAGTGCCTGAGCTGTGGTCTCGCTGGCAGCGCCAACGCCCACCCATAGCTTCAGCATCTGTTTGCGGTTGGACGTACTCGTATCCCGGCGGACCACGCGTGGACTGTGGAAGTCGTTGACGCAGGAGGCGCGCACCGGCATCTCGTCGTACTCTTCCGGCTTGAGGAAGTTCGTGGAGATGGGACCCTCGTCGGAGAGGCCCCGCTGTATGGTGGGGCGATAGTTGGTCGCAAACAACGGACGACTAGGCAGCAGCGGTGTGCGCCGGGGGCCCCGCAGAGAGGAAGTGCGCCGGAAGTTGGAGGCAGGTGTGGGTTTCGGTGTGGTCGGCGGTGCCTTGCTGCTCGGCATGGTCAACGAGGTGGTCATGGAAAGACTTGGTGTGGCTGTTAGTGTGGCTGTTGGGGGAACCGAAACCTCCTCCTGCTCCGGCGGCGTGCCGGGGGAGCAAAGCTCCTCCAGCTGACGTTTGGCCGAGAGGAAGGGATCGTACTTGTCGCCGCGGACGCTGACTCCACTCAGGCCGCTATGCAGGAGATTGGAAAGGATGCAGGAAAGTGAGAGAAAGAGCGCAAAATGGTAGAAAGTTTCTGTGGGAAAGCTATAATGGTAACCCGCCCGTCTGTGCATAGCCTGGCTGTCGTCTGGGTGAAATGGCATGAGGAGGAAGAGGAGGAGGGTGAATCAGATTAGCAGGCTACAAACCTCTTGAAGGTGCCTCCGCGGCGGGAATTGGGAAGCGAGTGGCTGTCGTCCTTGGCAGGCGGCTCCTTGATGTACATTTTTCCATCTTCGTCCTGCTCGAGCATCACCAGGCAGCGACTGATCCTGCTGCCGCTCTGCTTGGCCACAAGAGGCAGCTTCGTGACAGGCCGCTGATCGCTCTCAGCTTCTACGTCGCTGTGCTCGACCTGCGGGAACTCTCCGCTATTCGGACTGGAGGTGCGTTCGAGGATCTTCGCGGACCTCCTCATCATATTTTCCTTGCTACATTCCAGCTCACTCGATTCGTTGTCCATTTCAATGACATCGCGCTCGAACTGCAGCCGATCGCTGCCGAGGTGCAGTCTGGGCAGCTTGGTATGGCTCATGGTGTGGCCGAGGGCCTCCAGGCTTTGCTGCAGCTGGGGCATGGGCAGGGCCCGCATGGGTAACGAACTGTTCATCTCCATGGTGGCCTGGCCAGTCCGCTTCTTGGGCCGGCACACAGTTCGCGTGGTGGTCGTTTCCATTTTGATTTGGATCTCGGCTCGAGGCGAATCGTCCTCGTAATCGGAATAGACAACACGCGGTCTCCGCGACAGAGGCACAAGACTGCAATCCATATCATCTTCGGTCGATATCTGCATGGAGTTCGCTTTCTTAGTTGGCGATGATGGCGACGGGAATGAGGCATGGGTCAAGCTGGGATGCTCCCTTGTGCGGATGCGGCGACGCGCCTGCCGCACTAGCGATGTGGAGGAACGCACCTTCACTTTAACCACCTCCTGCGGTGTTTCATCCATTTTAGTTGCTTTTACGATGGTCGTAGGGCCTGACGTGGGCAGCGTGTGGGTGTATGGGAGGTGGCTTCAATTAGCTTATAGTTCGATAAAAAATCCTGGTATGAATGGGTTCTATTTTCTCAAAGTTTCTATCTAAAATCGAAATGCCATGATCCTATAGGAACCTCTACAAGACTACTATATATATTATTTTTATTTGTTCTATTTCTATCTCGAGACTCTCGCGTTACCCTTCACTTCTCCCTCTAAGAACCCATCCATTGGATACCATAGCTGCACCTAGACAGCCACTTATAGAGCTTAATGCATCGGTGATCTTTTTGGAATGCTTTTGAGGCGGCGGCGCGCATTAATTACGAACCATGAACAAGTTCCGGCTTCTTAGATCCGACAAGTACTCGTAAGCCAAGTTAATTGGGAAACTGCACGCTACGGTCAGTGGAACCCCATGGCATCCCATATATACAAGGTATATCCCTACATCTGACTATAGAACCCAAACCTATACCTTTTCGCTTGATCAACCGATTGAGATCCTCGAATTTGAGTGCCGGCAACATTTCCTTCTCGGCAGCATCGACCCTTTCCCGATTGGTCATCCGTTTGCGGAGCCTGGCGGCTGGCTTCAGCGGTGCCGCCTCCACACAGTCCAGCTGGAGGGTTTCGCCACTGGATTGGCTTCGCAAGCGATCCATGGTTTCGGTGATGCGGTCACAAGTCTCGATAGGCTTGCGTTTGGCGCGTAGGACGCGCTCCTTTGGCGGAGCTTGTGCTGCTGGTGGATCGTCGTCTTGGGTCACGCACAAGGTGACTGTGTTTTGAGTGACTTTTGTCCTGGCTCCCTCGGCCTTGCTGCGGACTGCGGGCGTCCCGTTCTTTGGTTGGGGGCGTGCCAGCTTATTTGCTTTAGGAGGGCTGAGTGGGAGGAGCATGAGTGGAGTTCGATGATGGATATATATGCTCTCACTACAGTGAGGTGCAAGGCGCAATACGAAGTATCTGTCTACCACAAGGATACGTTTACAATTACGGATACTGGTGGGGATACGGGGGATTAGTCAACGACAACCAAAGCAACGACAGAGGAGCGATTGGGTTAGGTGTATCTAAGTATCTCTAGCCTCTATATCTATAACTATATCTATACCTTGGTACTCACTTATCACTGTGCACGGACGAGGTCATGGAGGGGAGCGACATCAGGCTCTGCTTGGGGGCCGTCATGTCGCCGGCGTCCAGCAGATCCTCGTGGTTGCCGGAGTACTTGTTCCGGTTGATTGAGCGCTTCGTCCTATAATTATTCATTGCGAGTGGAAATTGAAACGGCAAACAGAAAAAATAATTGGAATAATAAATTGGTAGTGTCTGGGTTTGTGGCAAGTGTGTGACTAGTGTCAAACAAGAATACATATGTCGAAGGACATGTCATCGAAAACCAGGCTTACTTGAGATTGGGCGGCCTGTATTGCTTCCTGGCGTCCAGCCGTTCCTTTGCTTTCGACGTCTCCTGGGTGTTGGTCAGCTTCATGGTGGCCTGAATCGCCTTCTCCTTGCACCACTCCACATGCCGGTCGAAGGCCTTCACGTTGAAGTTCCGCTCGCAGTGGGGACAGTGCTCGGAGGCCACACCATTGATGCGCTTGGCCAGCGAGCGATCGCGGGCTGGTACATGGTTTGGGTCGCCTGCGGGCGATGTTGCAGCACCTCCTGTTCCTGTTGCTGTGCCCCCTGCTCTACGCACGGAAGCTCGTGCCGTAGAGCGAACAAGCTCGGTTTGGGAGTTGCGACGAATGGGCAGAGGAGAGCCCTCACTCTGAATATGCAACAGCATCCAGAAGAGAAAAAGAGAAAGAGAGAGAGAGAAGGAGTTGAGCGATGGCTCGATTGATTGGCAGATGTACTCACCTCTGTTGGTATTGTGGATCCCGTGCCGACGGGATCCCGACTCCCAGCGGTGGGGGTGTGAACTCCAGACACCTTCTCAGCATTGGGCAGACCAAAGTTTTTGGGAAGGACATACGTGGAAAGTGCTGTGCCCTCGCGGCGCTTCTTTGAGATCTTCTCGCAGACGACATGCTTGCGCAGGGCATTCACGTTGAAGGTGCGGCTGCAGCACGGACAGGGCGTCAGATCGCTGGGGTTGATGGCCACTATCTCGGGCACGGGCAGCGGCAGTCCTCGGGTGAGCGGCGGCGAAGAGGGCTCCTCCTCCTGCCCGCATTCGGGCGCTTCCAACTCGGCCTCCGTGTTGAATGTGGCTGCGTGGTGCGGTTATATGGAAGTAGATAATGTAAGAAATCAATTCTGTTTCTGCGAGCACTTTGACAATGTTTTGTATATGCTGTATATTCACAAAATATGTATATAGTGACATGTCCATAATTCCCCACATCCCATACACATTATGTTTATGTACAATTCATCCACCCCATCCACACAAGTAACAGGACCCCACTCAAGAATCAATAACTGTTTCTTCCCATACTCCAAGCTAGGGCCCCCCATAATATAAACAATGGACCACATTGTTTCATCAACATTAGAATCACGCCACTCTCGAGAAATCGATTCTTTAGAATCACGCCACTCATAAGGACCAATCAAAGCTAGACATAAAACCAAGGAGTATCACATTCCTAGCTCCGTCATGTAATGCAACACCGATCGCCAGCAGTGGATGCCTTTCATCAAAGCCGACGCATCCCCAAATATCGATCCAGGCGCGTACGCCACCGACACGAAGATGCAGCCGAGGAAAGCAACGCCCGAAGCCAGAGTCGGGAGTTTCAAGAGAAGGGCTCATGGAAACTAGCCAGCAGCAGAGAGATCAGTTCCGTTTGAGACTAGCAGACGTAAAGTTAAGTCGGGGAATTCAACCAATCTTGTGACATAAAGAAATTAAGTACTAAAAATAAAATCTTTTTTAAAAACTAAATTTCGAGTTGCGGATATTTAACTATATATATGTAAATATATGTATGTATATTTTCGCGGTTGCAAGCCAATATTTCGATTTCGATTTTCAAATCATGGAGCTATCAGTGATCGATAACTAAGCAGTGCTTACACCATTATTTAGTTTTAATTGTGAAAAAATCTTTCTCGGTTGTGTGTGGGCATTAAAAACTAATAATTAACATCACATTATGGGGTAAGCAAAAAAGACCATCAATCCAATTACAATGCGAGGCCAGCGGAGCACCCACGACTGGCTGCCAGCAAAGATTACATCAATCAACGGCACGCATGAGACAAGGGGAGCAGAAATTTCCGCAACATCTTGGGAGTCCTCCCACCTCCCCCTTCGCGGGGACAGATTCTCTCGTTTCAATTGAAATCAATGCAAAGTTTTATGTTACGCATTCTTTTCCCAAACCAGCAAAGAGCCGTTGCACACGACTGCTCTGGCCCGTGTCGGTGCTAATGACGCCCGCAGAATACAACAGAATCAAATCCACTGCTGCATTATATGAATCCACTCTTCCCACTTGAGATCTATAATAATAACAGCATCCCTGTCCAATGGGAGCCTGAGCAGATCTGACTGCATGGAGAGAATAGAGAATGGATGGCAATGATTCGGCCAAGTGATTTCAGATGGTCAGGAGTTTACTAGATCAAAAGTTGAAAGCCCTACAACTGAGTGATGAATGCAATTACCAATAGACTATATATGTGTCTGTTCCTTCTTTCATAATCAAACGATTCCCTATCCACATCCATTCCATCCACTAGTCCGCGTCTAGTCGGTTCCAAGCATTTTCCATAGTCTTTCATGGGTCTTTTCGTTGCAGCTGTTGTCGGTCCGCTGTTGGGCAAGCTCTATAAGCCACTTAAGACATCAGGCCCATAAATGTGTTGTTTTCTGATGTGCAATAAGGTAAAGCATAATACAAACGGTTTTCTCATTCCAGTTCTTGGCCACACTTTGAACTTCCAACTGTTTGACACTTGGCGATGCTTCCCATGAACCAAAACAGTGGGAACCTAATGAAAGGGCCACGTCCTCTCTTAGTTCTCAGTAAATCATTCAGATTTTCAATTTCGCTTTATTACGAGTATTTGGTCAAACGGGAGGTGACATCATTCGGAATTGATAAGAATACGAGTACTAGAAGGAGTCAATGAAAAGGTCGTCTTGGCATTGGATTCTTCGAAGCAGATTAAGCAGCTGTTCCAGCATTTACATTTTCCCCCCACTTAGCGCTTTCACTTGGTCAATTTTGTAGAAACTAAAACGGTTCATTTAGCATTTGTGTATTAGTTGATAATTTGCATTGGAAATTACTTGGCTTAATTGCTGGGGCTGTTGCTGTTTCTGATGGTTTGGCATGCAAATGATTGTTAGTTGGTTGGTTAGTGGACAACACGTCGATCTTATTGACAACAATCAGAATGCGTTGCAGTTGATTGTTATTGTTAGTTGCTGCTGCTGTTGTTGTTGCAGGTTCAGTGGGCGTTGCTGCGCCCACACCTGGAGGTGTGTCCGACTCACTTGACTTGGCATTGGGCAGATTTTTCTTGCCTTTATTGCTGCTGCTGCTGCTGCCGTTGCTGTTGCGTTTGAGGGAAAACGTATTGCGGACGCGCGAAAATGTGGACAGCTGTTGCTGCTGATGCTGCTGTTGCTGTTGCGGCAGTGATTGTTGCGCCTCAATAAGCTGCAACGAGTTGAAAGAACTCTTCAGCGGCTGCTGTTCAAATACGTTAATGCTGCCATTTCCACAGCCATTTCCATTTTCGTTTTCGTTTTCCCTTTGACTGCAGAAATTCAGTTGAGCTTTTTCGCTGACCAGCAAATCGTTGAGTTGCTGGTACTCCTCGTAGATGCCCCTACTGTGCCGCTTATTGATTTTGGCCAGTGGCTGAGGCTTCTGCGACTTTGATTTAAAGATCTTGTTCCACATTTTCTTGCTCATCTTGCTCAAAATTATTATTCACCTTCCCGATACTTCGTTATTTTTAAACACATTTCACGTTACCCCGTCCCCGCACCGTTTCGCTCTTTCCAATTGGACTTTTTCTTGCGCCGGCGTCTGGTTCAATTTTGAGCGGCAGCAACATCGCCGCCAGCCCGCCAGCAACATTAAGCTCTCGCAAGCAACAAGCTGCCCGCACAGTGGGCCTTTGGACCTTTTGGCGTTAAAAATCATACTGTGGACCATACTTATGGCGGGGCTATTTTGGATGTTTTTCCTTCGTAGTTGCGACACATAAATACGTACATATGTCGCTCTAAAACACAAATCGTAGATTGGTGAACTTTAAGTGTCCATATTACCTAAATTAAATTTCCTGGAAATTTGAATTTTTAAAATCTCTGAAAGACTTATCATATGCGTGAATCTGAATATTATTCGTATTATCCAAGCCGCTCATAGGATTTTTGATTTTGGCCCCTGATATCCACTGTGCGACGTGCCGGCAACATGTTGCCGTGCACATTTTGCATGGAATTAAAAATAGTTGCACTCCAGTTTTGGCTTTAGCTGCGGTGTGGGTGGGTGGGTGTGGGTGTAGCTGCTACCAGCAACAAAGGCCACCATTCTTTTCCAACTTATTCCCTCCATTTCCACTCTGGGTTGTCTGTTTCCCCTTCTCTTGATATTCGCTTGGTGAGGGTATTGTGGTTTTGAGCAGATATTTGCCACAAAGAGATGAAATCATAAATTATGGTATATCTTGATCAATATAGCACATCATGTCAATACAGTTATGCCTGTCTGTCTGTTGAAGGTTTAAAGGCACTACATATATCTTATAGCTGACATTGCGAGTTTATATATGTAAGAGTATCAACAGCTTCGGAATTCGTCTTTGGACTTCCTTTCTTGTTTGTCTTGTCTTTACGGCTGATTTATTTAAAGCCGTCGCCAACACTGCCGCCCGTTCCGCCGCCAAATGTTGCTGAACCCTTGGCTGCTTAGACCGTAATTCATTCCACTCTGAAATCGGGCAGAATGACTGCCAATTCCCCCCATTTGAATATATTCGAATTTCTAAATTGAAGTAGTCTTTGGCGCGACTTCCTTTCGGGCCATCAGTCAATCAGCCTAAAGACTAGACATCAAAGTGGATCGTTTCCTGGCCAGTGGGAATTGGGTCCACGACTGGTACTGGGTGTAGTAAGTATGTACATATGTACAATAATATGTAATTATGTCCACTTATGGCACTCCAAAGAAACATCAACTTACTTGCATAAGTTGCATAAGTGCGCCAAAAAAGGTAACCGCCATCGGAGTTGCATGTGACAACGGCAGCAGCAACATTTGGCGAGCTCAGCAACATTTGGTGTTGCAGGCGGATTACATAAATAAACAGCTGGGAGGGGATTTGGAGGCGACACATTTGGCTGAACTGATGAGGACAGAACTCTTTAGAGAGTCTATTAGGTAGCTCATGAAATTTGCCGCAGATATATAAAAAAGATATAGTCAGTAGTAGTCGTAGGGAGAGGCGCCCGGGGTTGTGGGCGGCATCGTTTGTGGTCGCCCACGCGTCTCGACTCTGACTTGCCCTCAACATCCTGATAATCTCTTATAATTCTCACGCTCTGAGAGCGCAGCCGAAAATAGAAGATATGTTGCAGTTGCATATACATATGTGTGAGGACCCATACTGGGACCCTCACATAGTAACAAGAATAATAATAATAATATTGATAATTGGATTACTCACAACCATATGCTATAGTAGTAAATAAGCTAGTTATGTTTTGCATAGCCGAAATCCCGCCAAACGGCCAGCTCACACGGAACAACCGCAAAGAAGACGGCGAGGAGAGGGAGCCATGCTCAGCCGGCAGCAGAGCGGAGCTCTTTCGGAAAAGTCCCGTTGGCCCGAAAACGAGCGCGAGGCGTGGCGAGAACGTCGAGCGACCGTAGCGAGAGGAGGAGTCGATTCTGGGAAGTGAGCGAAGACGGAACGTCGCGGACATCGAAGTGAAGAGAAAAAAAAGTGTTGAACGGCCGCGCGCCAGAGAGGAGAGAAAAGCATGGAGGAGCTGCGGGAACACAGGCGCCGGATCCGCGGGTGAGCTGGCCGCTGGCCAAGGTAGTAGTAGGAGTAGGAGGGAGTGCGAGGGGAACCAATCCAATAAAACTTCGATCATAGAATTAAGAACGCGTTGGCTTCCATTTATTTTCTCTGGTCGGACCACCGACTGCGGTCATCTCTCCACCCCCTCCCCACCCGTTTTCCTGACTGTTCTCGGTCACTACGCTCCCGCTCTGACTCTGGCAACAGGGTTTTACCCTGCTGGAGTGAGAAGTGGTACGCGTTTCGACAGAGGCCCCCCCCCTCATCCTTTTCCTTCACCTCCCCGGACCCGAGGCCCACTTCGACCTTGGCAACAGGGGTTTTACCCTGCTGAAGTCGGGGAGTGCAGCGTCTCGGGTGAGTTTCGCGCCGCCCGGCCCAACGCCGCTTTCCCTCCCCCCCCCCCTCCCTAATTTCTCCCGAAGGCCCCGTCGTTGACGGCGGCTCGGCGATCCCTGCGCCAACGACCCGCCTCCCCCCCCCCAGTCTCAACGTCTCAGCAACTTACAAATAAACTGTAGGTGACCCTGGGCAGACTGAGACTGACCCCAGCCTAGGATCACTACTTTACAGATGGCGCCCGAGCAGGGACTGTTGAGACAATTCAAACGATAGTTTTCTGGGGGGATTTCACCCTTCGTGGCCTAAAGATCCACAAGTAGATCGCGTAGGTAGCGCCGCATCAAACCGAGGAGAAATTTATAGGGTATCAATAAGAAAATACGATACGAAGGTACAGGCCAGCAGCGAGCAAAGCGTGGCTGAAAAGCTGTACAATCCCCGTTAGCCGTCGGCAAATGAAGAGGAGAGAACGGGAAAGAGGAAATGAGAGAGGAAAACGACAGAATGAAAGTACAGCCCGCAGCCAAGCAAAGCATAGTGATGCCCTTCCCATGTCCAGCAGAAAGAGAAAAAAAAATCCAAGCGAAACACCAGCGACGAAGCAGCACGCAAAGCAGAACGAAAATTCTGTGGTCCCCGTTATCCTCAGGCAAAACCATGCGGGATCATAGCGCCCGGTACAGTGGGGAAAGAGCCAAGGGCAGCCAGACCTCTGTTACATCTCAGTGGGGAGAGAGGGGGTGAAGACCGGAGAACAGTTCTGGGCGTCGGCGGCGGGCATGAGCCGAACGACCCACGAGTATAATACATGAAATTATCCCTTTCTCATACTACCCGCACCCCCCGATCTTCGACTATTTACCTAACCATTCGCCCGCGGCTCTCTCGCGTGGTGTTCTCGGCCGACTCCGAGACGTCGACGTCGGCAGAGGCTCGGCCGTTCAGCCAGACCCAATATAAGCCGGGTTGTATACAACGCAAGAGACAGTCATCCTCAGCATTCGGTCAAACATACAACGTGTGAAACAGAGTGATCCCCTGCCTTCGATCAGTACACAACGCGCAAAATACAGTGGTCCTTATCCCGCAGCATACAGTGGTCCCTATCCCGCAGCATACAACGTGCGAAAGACAGCGATCCCCGCGTCTTCTGTCCACCTCGCGCTCCCCCCGAAACTGAACGCGAACCAACGGATTCTAACCGGAACAATCCTGCAGAAACCAACGACTGAAGTACCCCTGAACAAGCGCGTGTTAATTGCCAGCCCCCGTGTCCAGGCCCACGACCAAGACGGCCCACCGGTAATTCACTACCGAATAGCCTCGCACGCGTCCTCGCCGTTTAAGGATTCAGAGCCCCGTCTTTCGCCGCGTCCTTAGCTACGTTTTTCGACTCCTCGGGCGACGCTCCAGACATTTGATCGTAGACCACGTGCAGCAACAGTGACCCGGACCAACTCAACATGGGAGTCAAGTGGATTTCGGTCAGGCGCAAGAACGAGTTGGAGATGATTACCGCGGAGCTTGGGTTAGACAGCGCTGGAACTGTCGAAGAGTTGAGACGTCGACTCGCGACCTTCGCAAACTCGGCCGATTTACCAAGTACGGCGCGTTCTCGGTTGGAGGAATTGGAGGCCCAGTACGGAGTCGCCGTGACTCCAGAGGTTAAACCACTTTCTCCCCGCCCTTCTACACTCGCGCCTCTTAACCTACAACCCCATCCCCCGGCTGCGTATGATGTCGTACCCGCCAGTAGCCGTAGTATCGTGGCGTCGGGATCCGCTGTGCCGGCAGAGAGCCTACTCCATGGCATCGACGTCGGTGCCGCGCAGAGAAACCTGCACGGTAGCAAGGACCCACCAACGAAGGGGTCCACCTGGAACGAAGAGCATTTTAACGCTGCGATCACCGAGAAAATGGTCCGCTGGGGAATCGTGTTTGATGGGTCCGGCGATCCGTTAAGTTTCCTGGAGCACGTGCAAGAGAGGGCAGCCACTTATAAGATAGATCTACGCCACTTATCACAAGGAATCCTCGTGTTGTTGACCGGTCGGGCCGAGAGTTGGTTTCGAACGAGCCGCCTTAGTGGAGAACCATGGGAGACCTTTCGCAAAGAGTTTTCAGAGTTTTTTTTGCCTCCCCGGTACTTTCAACGGCGAGAAGACGAGATCCGAACCCATTTTCAACGACCAACAGAAGCGTTTAAAACGTACCTCGTGGACATTCGACTAATGATGCAGCGCGCGGGATACACCGAGGCTCAGGAATTGGAAAGGATATACGATAACATGCTCCCGGAATACCAGTTGTTTACGAGACGAAAAGATTTTGATTCTCTCTCCGAATTAACGCAACTGGTTGTGAACTTCGAGGTGACGCGTAACAAGGGACCGTCGGAGCTCACGGGCTACGCGAACCAAGCACGAGACACCCATCCGCGGGAAACTTTAGGGCCAACGGCTGGTCAACGAGGACCAAGGAATCACGCGGCCGCGAGGACACAGGATCTCCGGCACGATAGAACCCAGGTGAGGGATTGGTCGACGGACTCGCAGCAGCCGGATGTCAGGAATGGAACCATCCTCCAAGACGCCGACCCCATAATCGACGTGCAGCATGCTTGTAGGAACTGCGGCGGGTCCGGACACTTTTCCAGGGAGTGTAAACAGCCCCAAGTCTTGTACTGCTGGGACTGCGGCCGTCGCGGGCTACGCACCATCGAATGCTGTCGCAGGAATTCGTCGGGAAACGGACAGGCGCTTCACTCGGCAGGGGACCGGGCGAAGACCGCCAATCCCACCCCGAGGCAGTACAGGGAACCCTGCGGCTGGAGAGAGGACGAATTCGCGCGCAAGTAACCATGGAAGGAGAGGACCTACTCGCTACTCTGGACACAGGCGCCACACGGAGCTTCGTTAGCGAACGCAAAGCCCTGGAGCTGGACAACGGACAGAGTATAGCGATGGTGCGAACGACGATCAGATTGGCGGATGGGTCCCTCCGGGAATTGACTCAGGCGCTGATGGCAGACATACGACTAGGAGATCAACAAGTAAAGATGCCGGTGCTAGTAATGAAAGACGTGCTGGATGACGTCCTCCTCGGGATGGATTTCCTATGCGGAATAGACGCGACCCTGCAGTGTGGAGGAGTCCCCTTGCGCCTGCAATTTAAACACAGCCATGATACCAGGACTCAAGACATAGGATCCCCAGCCCGCCTGGATCAACCTACGAATCTCAGCCGAGACCGGGTCGCCCAGCATCAAGAACCGACGAGGAACGACGTGCCGAACGAGGAGCGCGTGGCCGATCCCCTGGGATCCATGATGGTGAGGTGGGGAAAATTTGCGAGGGACGACGTACCAAACGAGACGTGCGTGGCCGTTTCTTCAAGGAATTCTAGGAATTCGGGCGAGGTCTCGACCCCGGCAGGATACCAACCCGGATGGACATCGGCGCTCCCCGGCCTCGACCACAGAGCCATGCTGAAAAACCCCTTCCGGGTACACGAGGTACAGCAGCGATCCAAGAAACGAGTGCGATTCGAGCCCGGCATCGGCGACAACGGGCCCCGCCGTAGGCGCACCAGGGAACGGACACAGGGAGCAACAGTGGCCACCGTGAGTATATCCCAATTGCCCGACGTTTTGGCCCCTGGATTCGAGCCCGAAGACGACGAACCCCTGGAACCCCGGATCACCGAATGGTTGCAACAGGAACTGAAACAATTCGACGGCCTCAGCGGAGTGTCCCCCATTGCAGAACACACCATCGTGATGCGCGACAACAAGCCTATAAAACAACGTTATTATCCAAAAAAACCCCGCTATGCAAGCCGTCATTAATAAACAGGTCGACGAACTGCTTAAGGAAGGGCAGATTGAACCTTCGAAGAGTCCACATAGCGCCCCAATTGTCCTCGTGGGCAAGAAAACAGGTGACATCAGGATGTGCATAGACTTCCGACAGTTGAACGCGCGATCAATCCCCGACGCGTATCCCCTCCCCAGGATTCACCACATATTGGAACAGCTGAGAGATGCCAGGTACATATCGACCCTGGACCTGAAGAGCGGCTACTGGCAAATTCCGCTTGCCCCAACCAGCCGCGAGTGCACGGCGTTCACCGTGCCGGGCCGCGGGTTGTTTCACTGGAAAGTGATGCCTTTTGGCCTTCACTCCGCCGGCGCGACCTTCCAGCGAGCACTGGATAGCGTGATTGGCCCCGACATGGAACCACACGCATTCGCCTATCTTGATGACATTATCGTCATCGGGCACACCGTGGAGGACCACATGCGGCATCTTGGGACAGTTCTACAGCGGCTGCGCAAGGCTAATCTTCGACTCAACAAGGACAAATGCAGCTTCTTCAAACGCAGACTGAAGTATTTAGGACACGTCATCAGCGGGAACGGCATACACACGGATCCTGACAAGATCGCCGCAGTGCGCAACCTGAAACCTCCGGCAGGTGTCAAGGAACTTCGCCGATGCATCGGTATGGCCTCCTGGTACCGGCGGTTTGTACCCAACTTTTCCGAAATAGTAGAACCCATGACGGCGTTGTTAAGGAAAGATCGGCAATGGAAATGGTCGGAAGAACAGGAGAAAGCCTTCGAGGAGTTGAAGATCAGGTTAACCGAAGCGCCGGTCCTCGCCTGCCCTGATTTTTCTGAAAAATTCTCATTGCAAACCGACGCTAGCGAACAAGGATTAGGAGCCGTCCTTACACAAAAGATAAGGGACGAGGAACGAGTAATAGCCTACGCGAGTCGACGCTTGTCCAAAGCCGAGGAGAACTACTCCGTTACTGAGAAGGAATGCTTGGCAATAGTGTGGTCAATCCGCAAGCTGCGCTGTTACTTGGAAGGATACCGATTTGACGTGATCACGGACCATCTCGCCCTCAAATGGATCAACTCGATCGACAACCCCACTGGACGGATAGCACGTTGGGCTTTGGAGCTGCAGCAATATCAATTCGATATTCGCTATCGCCGAGGGAAGCAGAACGTGGTAGCAGATGCACTTTCCCGCCAACCCTTGGAGTTACTACATCAAGCTCTGGAGGAGGAGTCACGGTGCAAGTGGATCAGGAAAATGTTGGCGAGAATTAGGCAGCAGACGGGCAAATATGAAGACTACCGAAGCGAGAGTGGACAACTGTATCGGCGCCTGCACACCGTGCCCGAAGAAGAAGACTCCACCCCATGGAAACTCTGCGTCGCTGCAGAACATAGACGACGCGTACTAAAAGAATGCCATGACCACCCGACGGCCGGACATCTAGGAATCCGAAAAACAAGCACACGAGTCGCCCAAAAGTACTACTGGCCAGGCCTGTTCCGAGAAGTCGCCAGATACGTTCGCCAATGCGTAGTGTGCCAAAAATACAAGGTGAGCCAGTTCAAACCGGCGGGGAAAATGTTCACCAGACAAGTTGACGAACCCTTCAGCGTGTTATGCGCCGACTTTGTTGGGCCGTTGCCCCGCTCCAAACATGGAAACACCGTCCTCCTGGTTTTCTTCGACGCATTTAGTAAGTGGGTCGAACTGGTGCCTCTACGCAAGGCAACTACGCCACACCTGGAAAGATCATTCCGAGAAAGAATCCTAAGCCGCTTTGGTACCCCTCGTACCTTCGTTTGCGACAATGGGGCACAGTTTACCAGCCGATCGTTCAAAGGATTCGGCAAAAGGCTAGGGATGGAACTTCAGCATACTGCCCCGTACACTCCCCAACAAAATCCAACAGAACGCGCGAACAGAACAATTAAAACGATGGTGGCGCAATACATCGACGGAAAACAGAACACTTGGGACGAGCTCTTGCCAGAAATCACGCTCGCGATCAACTCAAGCGTGTCCGATTCGACGCGATTCAGCCCCGCGTTTTTGATCCAAGGTCGCGAGCCAAGACTGCCAGGCGCCTTGTACGACGAGGTTACGCCAGGAACGGGAACTAGCATCGCCGACCCGGAGACCAGGGCACGACAGATGAGAGAGGTGTTCGAAATCGCAAAAACAAACTGCGACAAAGCATCAGAAGAGCAAAAACGACATTACAACCTCCGCCGTAGGGAATGGAAACCGGCTATTGGATCCCAAGTGATGTTACGTCGCCACACTCTGTCCAAAGCAGCCGAAGGCTTCGCCTCCAAGTTGGCCACGAAATTCGAGGGACCATACCGGGTGACCAAGTTTCTCTCTCCGAATCTCGTCCGATTACAGGTTCTAAACGGACGTAAGCAGCGATCAGCCAGTTTGAACGACCTGAAGGCGTTCTACCCGACCATCGACGAAGATGACGAAAAGACCGACCAGATCAGGACGGACAGTGAAGACGACCCTGACCGAACCAATATACAACAATCTTGATTACAACGCAGATCTACTCAAACCGCCACGACGATGCTGACACCCCGGATACACAGAGACGAAACCAATCAGGAACCCGGATATCTTGCGAGGAACGACGCACCGAACGAGGCGTGCGTCGCTGCTCCTCCTGGACACATCCGCTTCGGGAACCCGGATATCTTGCGAGGAACGACGCACCGAACGAGGCGTGCGTGGCTGCTCCTCCTGGACACATCCGCTTCAGGAACCCGGATGTCCTGCGAGGAACGACGCACCGAACGAGGCGTGCGTGGCTGCTTCTCCTGGACCCATCCGCTTCAGGAACCCGGATATCCTGCGAGGAACGACGCACCGAACGAGGCGTGCGTGGCCGCTTCTCCTGGACACATCCGCTTCCGGGACCCGGACATCCTTCGAAGAACGACGCACCAAACGAAGCGGGCGTGGCTGTTCCTTCAAGGGCAAACCGCAACCGTGATTGTACCGAAGGGACCAACCAAGGCCGACATTTTGGAGATTCTCATTAAGTCTATAACCGCTCCGCCGCACTCATAGAGTATCAAAGTATTTCTTGCCTGTAGTCAACAAGTCCATGCCTATTCACAGCTCATCGAATGCGAGAGACCCCCGCCGTCGGAGAACTACGACAAAAGCCAGGCCGGAGCCCCAGTCGACTGGGAGATCATCGAGGAACTGATTCTTCGCCCCACTCCACGAGAATTCCAAGTCCACCCAGAGGTCCTCAGCTGGGAAAATTTATGCGGCGACGTCGTAAGCTGGCCCCGCATCGACCAGATCATCGAGGGGCACGATTCAGACCCCGATCACGTCAATATTACAGGAGACGTGGCCCAGACGTACAGGGACCCAAGCCCTGGCAACGCCGCCAGAGCCACGTTCACCCATGCTCAGGGCCCCAGCCAGGTCAACCCCGACCAGGTCGCCGAAGACCACGCGCAGGGCCCTGGACACGCCACCGTAGGAGAAGCAGCCGACTACACCGCTCCGGGTCCGAGCCCCGACGAGGGGGCAGAGGCCATCACTATCCCTGACGGGCTGCCAAGTGCCACCGCACGCGGATACCGCCAGCAATTCGAGCCGACGGAGTTCGAAAAAGAGGTGCTCCGCTGGGAAGAGCCACCGCTTCCGGCACTCTTCGGGGCCCTTGATACGCTCAACCTTCTCGAACGGATAGACGGGTTGGACATCGCCCCCGAAGATGCAGGACTACCGGCCGTCAGCAACTTTGACGCCATCCTGCGTCCCGAAGACATCGCCACCGAAGATGCAGGACTACCGGCCGTCAGCAACTTTGACGCCATCCTGCGTCCCGAAGACATCGCCACCGAAGACGCAGAGCTACCGGACGCCTGCGATCTGGACGCCATCCTACATCCCGAGGGCGGCCGTCCGGAGATACCAGAAACGTCGACCCCCAACCCAGCCGTTCGTTGGGTGACTGGGGAGGCGGATTGGAGAGTACGTACGCCCGACGGCCGGCTGCCAGACACCCTGAAAGCCCGGCTCCTGGCACAACTCGTCAACCCGCGGCGTAAAGATGTCCGATTCTTGGCAGAGGCGGACAACACCTTCTTCCAGGTCCACATCAGCAAGACGAGCAAAGTGACTATTCGCTCACGGGCCCCCCGAAGTAAGGAGAGGGTGTGAGGACCCATACTGGGACCCTCACATAGTAACAAGAATAATAATAATAATATTAATAATTGGATTACTCACAACCATATGCTATAGTAGTAAATAAGCTAGTTATGTTTTGCATAGCCGAAATCCCGCCAAACGGCCAGCTCACACGGAACAACCGCAAAGAAGACGGCGAGGAGAGGGAGCCATGCTCAGCCGGCAGCAGAGCGGAGCTCTTTCGGAAAAGTCCCGTTGGCCCGAAAACGAGCGCGAGGCGTGGCGAGAACGTCGAGCGACCGTAGCGAGAGGAGGAGTCGATTCTGGGAAGTGAGCGAAGACGGAACGTCGCGGACATCGAAGTGAAGAGAAAAAAAAAGTGTTGAACGGCCGCGCGCCAGAGAGGAGAGAAAAGCATGGAGGAGCTGCGGGAACACAGGCGCCGGATCCGCGGGTGAGCTGGCCGCTGGCCAAGGTAGTAGTAGGAGTAGGAGGGAGTGCGAGGGGAACCAATCCAATAAAACTTCGATCATAGAATTAAGAACGCGTTGGCTTCCATTTATTTTCTCTGGTCGGACCACCGACTGCGGTCATCTCTCCACCCCCTCCCCACCCGTTTTCCTGACTGTTCTCGGTCACTACGCTCCCGCTCTGACTCTGGCAACAGGGTTTTACCCTGCTGGAGTGAGAAGTGGTACGCGTTTCGACAGAGGCCCCCCCCCTCATCCTTTTCCTTCACCTCCCCGGACCCGAGGCCCACTTCGACCTTGGCAACAGGGGTTTTACCCTGCTGAAGTCGGGGAGTGCAGCGTCTCGGGTGAGTTTCGCGCCGCCCGGCCCAACGCCGCTTTCCCCCCCCCCTCCCTAATTTCTCCCGAAGGCCCCGTCGTTGACGGCGGCTCGGCGATCCCTGCGCCAACGACCCGCCTCCCCCCCCCCAGTCTCAACGTCTCAGCAACTTACAAATAAACTGTAGGTGACCCTGGGCAGACTGAGACTGACCCCAGCCTAGGATCACTACTTTACATATGGTTCATACATATGTACATACATGTGCACGATGCATCTATCTCGCTCTACCGATTTTCACGCTTTTCACGGCAGAGCCCTCGGGACAAAAAAAGGGGCGCGTGCGTATAAATAGTCATCTCGAATCTAGATGATGTGTTGTATGGATGGCAAGGCGGCGACATGACACAAGCACAAAAACAAGGCAAAAAAAAGTGAACTTAAAATTTAATATTTCCTATGCACTGAAAAAAATTAGGAGGAAAAATGTAAGAAACCTGACAGGAAGTCCAACAAACCTCATATCATTCTTTAATATGATATTGTACTGAAAAGCATTCTGATTTAAGAATTCTTTTGTACTTCGAACCATGTAGTTTATATTATACGTGGCATTATATACTCCAAGCTAGTATATTTACAGATAAAATTATAGAGCAACCCAATACCTTATCCATTCAGAATTAACCTCAGGTGAACTCTAGAAGTTCCCACTTCTGTCTTCTCTTTGAGAGCACTTCCTTTCTTATGATGGAATCTTCTAAATATATTGCGCTAGTGTATCAGAATCGAATTAGACTTCCGAATGGTACTATGAGTGACATTTAGATGGCCCCTCTCTATAGCTCTTATAGCTTCTCCCCATCCTCTCTCTCTTCACATATCAACAACATCGGTGCGTCGTATTTTCCACTAATTAAGTTTTATTTCTTCCAGTCGTCTCCACTCCACTCTGCTGTAGTGAAATCATTTCAGTTCATTGGCGCGATTTGTGGTCGGAGGTGAAGCCAAACGATTAGCGAATCGATTTGTGAGTGGCCCACAACGAATTGAATGTTGAGCGAAATTGAATTAGATCATTTATAGTAGATTGAAATCAATTAAAACATATCTTTTAGGGGTATGTCATGAATCACTACGAGCTTGGAGTATTTTTTTCCAGTCAAAAGAAGAAAATAGAGGACTGCCGTTCCTCTACAACGAAATACAAACATTGCTCATTACTTAAAAAAACGTTAGTTTAGTTGTTTAAATAAATCGCTTGAATCAAAAACGTAGTAGTTTTTCATCCAAAAATATCAGCAAACTTGAAGCACAGCAACACTGACCGTAGCGTAGTTTCAAAGCTTAAGCAAAAGCTTTATTTTGCACTCGAGGGCTAGCTTTTAGCCGTTGCCGCTTAAAGGAAACTTTGCGCTTTACTCGTAAATTCGTACTTTAATTCGAAAATAATATAAAATTAAGAAACAGCTATCCGTCAATGACAAATTTGCTGATCGAAGAACTCATCTCATCCTAACAAGAGAGTGACTTTGCGATTTCGGCTGGAACACAGTAAATGTTTTGAAAACTGGTTTCGAGCCAGACAATGAAATTCATCTACATATATATAAATTGCGTTTTGCACAAACTGGTTGGATATTTGACTTTGGAATTCATTCTATAAAATAAGCATTGTGTTCGGGCTTTGCTTTGCCACTAAATGTGGTTCAATGTCAAGGAAATTCCATGGCAGACAGAGAGGCAGAAAAGGAGGAAACTCAAGTGTGGGCTGCTGGCACATTAAGCCGAGGGAAGTGGGTCATATGCCCCCCACTGGAGACCATTTAGGCCATATAATCTAAATCAGTCAGACAGCCAACCAGCAGCTGGAGAGTGACAATGGAATACTCGTAGTTTTTGCTCGTACGAATATTTATTATTTATTATCGGAAACTTGTATAAACTGGCACGCAAAGCCTCCCGACGTGACCGACATGGCTAAGGCGGAACGCCCGATTTATGTCAAGCTGCGAGTATATTTATCTGCCCTATGAATATAGCATATAAGTCGAGCCTAGTTTTATTACTTTTCGTTTCAATTGCAGCTCGAATTCTATTTAATTCTGCTTTGTCTTTGTTTTGTGGCTGATTTTTGCCAAAAGTTAAGCTGACATTCCTGTTTTGGGTTTTTTTTAATTTAATTAAGATTGATTTAGTTTAGTTGACGCTGCTGACTGCAAATGGAAATTGACAAGAATATGTCAGTGTCTCTTGTCTGTTGCTTGGCTTCTTTTTTTTTTGATTTTTTGTAGAATTGTATTTGTATTCATTTTCAGTTTGTTGAAATGCCTTCCACGTTTTTGTGTTCGATTTGGTTTGGAGTTTTTATACCCGATACTCAAAATGAGTATTGGGGTATATTAGATTTGTGGTAAAAGTGGATGTGTGTAACGTCCAGAAGAAATCGTTTCCGACCCCATAAAGTATATATATTCTTGATCAGCATCAATAGCCGAGTCGATGAGCCATGTCTGTCTGTCCGTCTATCCGTCTGTCCGTCCGTCCGTCTGTCCGTCTGTCCGTCCCCTTCAGCGACTAGTGCTCAAAGACTATAAGAGCTAGAGCAACGATGTTTTGTATCCAGACTTCTGTGATATGTCACTGCTACAAAAATATTTCAAAACTTCGCCCCGCCCACTTCCGCCCCCACAAAGGACGAAAATCTGTGACATCCACATTTTTAAAGATACGATAAAGCCAAAAACGCAGAATCGTAGAGGATGACTATATGTTCTAGAATGTAAGATCTCAACCAGATCGTATAATTATTATAGCCAGAATCAAGAAAACAATTTCATTCTTTCTCGCTCTGTCTCTCTCTAACACACAGGTTTCATGGTCGGCTTTGCCAATTGCAAAGTATGAGTTCAAGGATCTCAGAACCTATAAGAGCAATAGCAACCAAATTTGGTATCCACACTCCTGTGATATCGGACCTTGACCGTTTCGTGTCCAAATTTCGCCACACCCCCTTCCGCCCCCGCAAAGGACGAAAATCTGGGGAATCCACAATATTGCAGATTCGAGAAAACTAAAAACGCAGAATCATAGATAATGACCATATCTATCAGACTGCTGAACTGGATCAGATCGGATCATTTTTATACACAAAAGGAACAAATCAATTTGCACTGGCTACGCAGCGCCCGACGTCACGCTCAGACTGATTTTCTGTCTCTCTCCCACGCACTCTTTGTCGTGTCGTTTAATATTAGCGGCGTCTGCTGGAGGAGAGCCATACTGACTAAGTATCGGGTATAACCGTAGAGTTGCGGTGTCCGCAGCAACTCACAACGTTCCCCCTCGTTTGTTTTTGTCTTTGTTGCTTCTTTTTTTGCAATCAACAAATAATTTGCAATAATAACTGATGTCATCTGCAGATTTCAAGCGATAGATTCAAGCATTAATTATTATATTTGTTTCCCCTTAAGTGGTTTCCCAAACACTTCCTTCAACACCGAAGAGCTGCCGCAGGGGGCAGCACTTTGTGCGCCTGCGCGGAAGTCGACTCAATTTGAATTTTGCCGCTGTCTTTGTTTTCGAAACTCGAAATTCGAAAATTGCAGAGTTCGACAAGCACTTAAGACTTAAAGGTACAAGAGGTGTGTTAATAAACGGTTAGGCCTGCTCAATACTCCTTCTTTCTCTCGATCCCTCACAACTGAGGAGAGCTACTTCTACAGCTCAACAAGTCGGGAGAGGAGGCGGAGACGTTTAAAAGCCTGGTAGCCAATACGCTGAAGGAGCACGCAGAAGTCCGTAGCCTGTCGCACCGGGTAACCGTAGAGTGCAAGGACCTGGACGAAATAACCACCACGGAGGATATATGCGAGGCTCTGAGAAGCCAGGTGGAATTGGCGGAGCTGTCTGCGGATGACATCCAGCTGAGAAAGGCATACGGCGGAACCCAGACGGCCACAATCAGGCTGCCAGCGGAGAGCGCTTAAAAGGCTCTGAAAATAGGAGTCCTAAAAGTAGGCTGGGTAAGATGCAGACTGCGTGAGCGAATCAGCGTCACCAAATGCTTCAGATGTCTCGAGTTTGGGCATATGGCACGACAGTACAGTAGCAAAGTAGATAGGTCCAAGCTGTGTAGAAGATGTGGAAAGGAGAACCACCTGGCAAAGGACTGTAGCCTGGAACCACAGTGCATGCTCTGCAAGGGAACGAGCGCAGACTGGAAGCACGTGGCCGGCAGCGGTAGATGCCCCCAGTTTAGGAACGCCCTGACTTAAAGATCAGCATGAGGTGTACTCAGATGAACTTAAACCATTGCGAAGCTGCTCAGTCTCTCCTGAGACAAGCAGTCAGAAGGAGGAAGACCGAAGTCGTGCTCATCTGCGAGCCATTCAGGGCGATACCAGGAAGCGGTTGGACCAGCAGCAGTTGCGGCAAGGCGGCCATCTGGGCCGTACAAATCCACCCCCAGGAGATATGCGCAGCCAACGAAGGATTTGTTAGAGCGAGGCTTAGAGAGGTAACCTTCTATAGCTGCTATGCCCCGCCGAGCTGGGACCTAGCGGAACAAAGTATGCTAGCGCATACTTACCCGTACCCGTAATAATAGCGGGAGACTTTAATGCGTGGTCCGTAGAGTGGGGCAGTAAGGAAACCAACGCCAGAGGCACGTGTCTGCTCTAGGAATTTGCGTCCTTGGACGTAATACTCGCAAACGATGGCAGGAAGCTAACCTACTTCAAGGCGGTTCGAGGGTCCATTATCGACCTAACCTTCATGAGCGTCTCACTCCATAGGGGATCTACGTGGAGAGTAAGCGAGGAGTTTACGTTCAGCGACCACCAGGCGATCCACTTCGAATGCGGAGCAGCAACGAAAAGACAGCTAGACAAAATTACCGGACCTAAATGGAAGGGCGACCACCTGGATGTGGAAACCTTCACGGAATATCTGCGCAACGCCAGCTGGAGCCCTGCGCGAGAAACGGCACAGGGCCTGGCTCAGAAACTGGCGAAGCTCATGGAGGAGGTATGTGATGTGGCAATGCCAAGAAGGAAGCCTTGCAAAAGAGGAGCGCCCTGTTACTGGTGGAATGCGGACGTTAACCAGCTAAGGAAAGCCTGCCTACGAGCAAGACGGTGCTACCAGAGAGCACGAGGTCGGCCTGAGTTCGAAACCAGGGGAGAGGAACTCCGATCAGCGAAAAGAGCCCTTAAACGTGCCATAAAGGAGAGAAAGTCAGCCTGCTTGAGGCAGATATGCGAGGAGGCTGACGTCAACCCTTGGGGGACTGCATATAAGGTCGTCACCAAGAGGATAAGGAGCCAGTCAACACCGGAAGTGACCTGCCCGATCCTGCTTCGTAGCATCGTGGAGGCCCTATTCCCACAGCACCCGTATAGGGAGGAGAGCGTCTCGAGCCAAGACTCCGAGCTGTGGCAACAGATTTCTGTTGAGGAGGTGATAGCGGCTACCAGGAGAATTGGGGACGTAAAGGCACCAGGACCGGACGGTATCCCAAACAAGGCATTGAAGCTTGGAGCAACCACCAGACCAGAAGTATTTGTTGACACGTTCAACAAATGCCTACGGGAAGGAGTGTTTCCAGAGCAGTGGAAAGTGCAGCGGCTAATAAGGAAATAAGGAAATAAGTCCCCGGAGGAACCATCAGGATACCGCCCAATATGTTTGCTGGATACGGTCGGCAAAACCCTGGAGAGAATCGTCTACAACCGACTGCAAGTTGTGATCCAGGAGAAGGAGGCCTTATCGGAGTCCCAGTACGGATTCCGGAAGGCCAAATCAACGGTCGACGCCATCAAGGCAGTCACCGACATTGCATCCAGAGCGATCGAGGGAATAAGATGGAGATTTGGCACAAAGGAGTACTGCGCGGTGGTGACCCTGGATATCCGTAACGCGTTTAACTCAGCGAACTGGTCTCGGATAAACGAGGCGCTCGGGAGAATTGGAGTTCCCACCTACCTGCTTCGGATAATAGCCAGCTACCTGTCGGGTAGGGTACTGAGGTACGAGACGGAGGAGGGACCAAAGCTCTACAGGGTGACAGCCGGAGTTCCACAGGGATCAGTCTTAGGACCTCTACTGTGGAACATAATGTACGACGACGTCCTGAGACTCCAGCTTCCGCAGGGATGCACGCTTGTCGGTTTCGCTGACGATCTCGCCCTGGTCGTGGTAGCCAAAGAGCTCCGAGATGTCGAGGCGACGGCCAACGAGGCAATCCGGATCGTATCCAACTGGATGGAAAACGCGGGATTGGACCTGGCTGGCCACAAAACGGAGGCTGTACTCATCACGAGTCGGAAGAAGGTGGAGTACGCGACGTTTCGCGTGGGTAATGCGACTATTAAGTCGCAGGAGTCAATCCGGTACCTAGGCGTGATGCTGGATAACCGATTGAACTACCGGGCCCACATCGAGTACGTGAGTCAAAAAGCCTCCCGGATGCAGGCAGCACTCGCAAGGATGCTCCCCAATATTGGTGGACCCAAGGCAGGTCGACGCTTACTCCTGGCGAGAGTAGTGGCCTCGATCCTACTGTACGCTGCGCCGGTGTGGTTTTCAACCCTATCCGGCAACATGAGTCTAAGAAGAAAGATGTCAGTGCCATATCGGCTCTGCGCTCTTCGAGTAGTGTCTGGATATAGGACGGTGTCGGATAACGCAGCCCTGGTCCTCGCGGCCATGATACCGGTGGATATACTAGCGCTCGAGATGACGCATGTATATGAAGCGCGCGCAGGGATGCGAACTAATGCGTCGCTAGAGACCATCCGTGCGTCGGAAAGGCGGGCGTCGATAGAAAAATGGCAGGCAAGATGGGACACGGCCACAAATGGACGGTGGACCCATAGACTAATCCCGGACATTGAGTCATGGATAGGGCGGAGAAGCGGAGAGATGAACTACCACCTCACCCAATTCCTGACGGGTCACGGAGGATACAGGAAGTATCTACATAGGTTCAAACACGAGGATACTCCCGAGTGTCCTGAGTGTTCGAATGAGAGCGAGGATCCGGAGCATGTGATCTACCACTGCACGAGGTACCGCTCAAGTGCAGAGTATTTCCCACGACCAGAGGAGCTAATGGCGTTCATGACGGAGTCCGACGAGAACTGGCAGCGCGTTAGCAACACCCTAATAGCCATCCAGAGCGATCTGAGAAGATGCGAAAGGGAGCGACGCGTAGAGGAGAGTGTCTAACGTAGGCAACCCATCCCCGCGAAGTAATACTTTGCGGTGATCCCGCGGGGAATGAGGTGTGCAGCTGTGCGTGGTGGTGAGTTTAGCTGGGAAGCCCCGAAGGGGTAGTCCAGTTCGTTGACTGGTACGGGCCGGTCGCGTCTCTTAGAGATTCTCACCCACCGTGGCGTATCCATGGAAAAAAAAAAAACACACACACACACAGCAACCTGTGTTACACACACAGTAACGAACCCGTGTAGTGAGCGGGCAGTAGAATACCACCACAGCATGTCACAGCTTGTCGTATGAGGCGACTAAGAAGACACGGGGATGTTCTGGTCCCTCTACAGAGCACTAAAGCAACTCGTAACCGCCGGCACATGCCAGGTATCCCCCGGATAGGTCTAACACACTTGTGAAACACCTAGCTAATACGAGAAGGCGACTAAGACGGAGACCAGTAAAGTCTTAGGATAGGAACTGGACCCCCCATTTTTGGATTGATGACCCCAGGGCTGACGGAAGCCAGCATTCTAGCACTTTAGTACGCGGAATGAAACCCCGCCGAAATGGCTGCTAGGTTAATGCTGCTTCTGCCCCCGTCTCGTGAAAAATTGGCTAATCTCTAAGCACGCTCCTTGTTCCGTAGCCATTAAATTGGACGTACAGGCTCAGTTGAGTCACTCCTGACTAGCGTGGATCCGGCTCTGAACTCCCGACCCCATAAGGGCGGGAGTCAACCCTCGCATGGCCTCCCTGCTTGCATAGACAACCATGGGATCATAACGCGACTGTACAACAGACAAGGACAACGCCTTACGAGTTGGGACCCAACAAAATGAGTAAAAATATCACACCCATAACGACGAACGACTCAGAAGGCTTCAATAAAAGCAAAAAAATGGCGAGAACGCCAACTGGTGAGCGGGCCGACGCCCCGCTGCCGGCCCTCCCTGGCCCGGAGCAGCCCCAAAAAGCTCAGGGCAGCACAGCGCTGCGCGATCTAGGACGAGAGATCACGCAGCTAGTGGAGATGCTCGAGGATGGCAAGAGGCGATCCATACACCAACCCATGCGGGACTCGATCGAGAGCATAAGGGCTGCTGTATGAGCTGGTTGCTATCCAGCAGCACGACGAAGGAGCTAAGGCGGGGATCAGGACCCACCAGTCCTCTCAGACGTCACCGATTTTCAGACCTCTCCCGGAGCCTAAGAGGAAACAGGCGGCAGGTGCACCAACACCACGGACAAAGAGGACCAAGGCAGCGGTCGAGGTCCAGACCACACCAGGAGTAGCAGTTGAAAAGGACGCCCACGCTGAAAGGGAGAGAAAGGAGCCGGAGGAGACCCCATTTCTGACGGTGACCAACCGGCGCAGAAGGAAGAGGCCGCAAAAGCCGACTGGAGTGCTCGCGGACAAGACGCGACCAGACGCCATCGTCATTGTCACCAAAGGTGAAAAGACCTATGCAGAGATACTGCGCAAGGTTAGGACGGACGAAACCCTGCGTGGACTCGGTGATGCGGTCGCCAGGATCAGGAGGACCCAAAAAGGAGAGCTACTTCTACAGCTCAACAAGTCGGGAGAGGAGGCGGAGACGTTTAAAAGCCTGGTAGCCAATACGCTGAAGGAGCACGCAGAAGTCCGTAGCCTGTCGCACCGGGTAACCGTAGAGTGCAAGGACCTGGACGAAATAACCACCACGGAGGATATATGCGAGGCTCTGAGAAGCCAGGTGGAATTGGCGGAGCTGTCTGCGGATGACATCCAGCTGAGAAAGGCATACGGCGGAACCCAGACGGCCACAATCAGGCTGCCAGCGGAGAGCGCTCAAAAGGCTCTGAAAATAGGAGTACTAAAAGTAGGCTGGGTAAGATGCAGACTGCGTGAGCGAATCAGCGTCACCAAATGCTTCAGATGTCTCGAGTTTGGGCATATGGCACGACAGTGCAGTAGCAAAGTAGATAGGTCCAAGCTGTGTAGAAGATGTGGAAAGGAGAACCACCTGGCAAAGGACTGTAGCCTGGAACCACAGTGCATGCTCTGCAAGGGAACGAGCGCAGACTGGAAGCACGTGGCCGGCAGCGGTAGATGCCCCCAGTTTAGGAACGCCCTGACTAAAAGATCAGCATGAGGTGTACTCAGCTGAACTTAAACCATTGCGAAGCTGCTCAGTCTCTCCTGAGACAAGCAGTCAGGGAGAGGAAGACCGAAGTCGTGCTCATCTGCGAGCCATTCAGGGCGATACCAGGAAGCGGTTGGACCAGCAGCAGTTGCGGCAAGGCGGCCATCTGGGCCGTACAAATCCACCCCCAGGAGATATGCGCAGCCAACGAAGGATTTGTTAGAGCGAGGCTTAGAGAGGTAACCTTCTATAGCTGCTATGCCCCGCCGAGCTGGGACCTAGCGCGCTTCCAAAGTATGCTAGCGCATATAGCGGAAGACGCGCGCGAAAGAGCCCCCGTAATAATAGTGGGAGACTTTAATGCGTGGTCCGTAGAGTGGGGCAGTAAGGAAACCAACGCCAGAAGCACGTGTCTGCTCGAGGAATTTGCGTCCTTGGACGTAATACTCGATGGCAGGAAGCTAACCTACTTCAAGGCGGGTCGAGGCTATTATCGACCTATCGACCGCTCCATTATCGACCTAACCTTCATGAGCGTCTCACTCCATAGGGGATCTAGGTGGAGAGTAAGCGAGGAGTTTACGTTCAGCGACCACCAGGCGATCCACTTCGAATGCGGAGCAGCAACGAAAAGACAGCTAGACAAAATTACCGGACCTAAATGGAAGGGCGACCACCTGGATGTGGAAACCTTCACGGAATATCTGCGCAACGCCAGCTGGAGCCCTGCGCGAGAAACGGCAGAGGGCCTGGCTCAGAAACTGGCGAAGCTCATGGAGGAGGTATGTGATGTGGCAATGCCAAGAAGGAAGCCTTGCAAAAGAGGAGCGCCCTGCTACTGGTGGAATGCGGAGGTTAACCAGCTAAGGAAAGCCTGCCTACGAGCAAGACGGTGCTACCAGAGAGCACGAGGTCGGCCTGAGTTCGAAACCAGGGGAGAGGAACTCCGATCAGCGAAAAGAGCCCTTAAACGTGCCATAAAGGAGAGCAAGTCAGCCTGCTTCAGGCAGATATGCGAGGAGGCGGACGTCAACCCTTGGGGGACGGCATATAAGGTCGTCACCAAGAGGATAAGGAGCCAGTCAACACCGGAAGTGACCTGCCCGATCCTGCTTCGTAGCATCGTGGAGGCCCTATTCCCACAGCACCCGTATAGGGAGGAGAGCGTCTCGAGCCAAGACTCCGAGCTGTGGCAACAGATTAGCGGCTACCAGGAGAATTGGGGACGTAAAGGCACCAGGACCGGACGGTATCCCAAACAAGGCATTGAAGCTTGGAGCAACCACCAGACCAGAAGTATTTGTTGACACGTTCAACAAATGCCTACGGGAAGGAGTGTTTCCAGAGCAGTGGAAAGTGCAGCGGCTAATACTTCTACCCAAAGGAAATAAGTCCCCGGAGGAACCATCAGGATACCGCCCAATATGTTTGCTGGATACGGTCGGCAAAACCCTGGAGAGAATCGTCTACAACCGACTGCAAGTTGTGATCCAGGAGAAGGAGGCCTTATCGGAGTCCCAGTACGGATTCCGGAAGGCCAAATCAACGGTCGACGCCATCAAGGCAGTCACCGACATTGCATCCAGAGCGATCGAGGGAATAAGATGGAGATTTGGCACAAAGGAGTACTGCGCGGTGGTGACCCTGGATATCCGTAACGAACTGGTCTCGGATAAACGAGGCGCTCGGGAGAATTGGAGTTCCCACCTACCTGCTTCGGATAATAGCCAGCTACCTGTCGGGTAGGGTACTGAGGTACGAGACGGAGGAGGGACCAAAGCTCTACAGGGTGACAGCCGGAGTTTCACAGGGATCAGTCTTAGGACCTCTACTGTGGAACATAATGTACGACGACGTCCTGAGACTCCAGCGTCCGCAGGGATGCACGCTTGTCGGTTTCGCTGACGATCTCGCCCTGGTCGTGGTAGCCAAAGAGCTCCGAGATGTCGAGGCGACGGCCAACGAGGCAATCCGGATTGTATCCAACTGGATGGAAAACGCGGGATTGGACCTGGCTGGCCACAAAACGGAGGCTGTACTCATCACGAGTCGGAAGAAGGTGGAGTACGCGACGTTTCGCGTGGGTAATGCGACTATTAAGTCGCAGGAGTCAATCCGGTACCTAGGCGTGATGCTGGATAACCGATTGAACTACCGGGCCCACATCGAGTACGTGAGTCAAAAAGCCTCCCGGATGCAGGCAGCACTCGCAAGGATGCTCCCCAATATTGGTGGACCCAAGGCAGGTCGTCGCATACTCCTGGCGAGAGTAGTGGCCTCGATCCTACTGTACGCTGCGCCGGTGTGGTCTCCAACCCTATCCGGCAACATGAGTCTAAGAAGAAAGATGTCAGTGCCATATCGGCTCTGCGCTCTTCGAGTAGTGTCTGGATATAGGACGGTGTCGGATAACGCAGCCCTGGTCCTCGCGGCCATGATACCGGTGGATATACCAGCGCTCGAGATGACGCATGTATATGAAGCGCGCGCAGGGATGCGAACTAATGCATCGCTAGAGACCATCCGTGCGTCGGAAAGGCGGGCGTCGATAGAAAAATGGCAGGCAAGATGGGACACGGCCACAAATGGACGGTGGACCCATAGACTAATCCCGGACATTGAGTCATGGATAGGGCGGAGAAGCGGAGAGATGAACTACCCCCTCACCCAATTCCTGACGGGTCACGGAGGATACAGGAAGTATCTACATAGGTTCAAACACGAGGATACTCCCGAGTGTCCTGAGTGTTCGAATGAGAGCGAGGATCCGGAGCATGTGATCTACCACTGCACGAGGTACCGCTCAAGTGCAGAGTATTTCCCACGACCAGAGGAGCTAATGGCGTTCATGACGGAGTCCGACGAGAACTGGCAGCGCGTTAACAACACCCTAATAGCCATCCAGAGCGATCTGAGAAGATGCGAAAGGGAGCGACGCGTAGAGGAGAGTGCCTAACGTAGGAAACCCATCCCCGCGAAGTAATACTTTGCGGTGATCCCGCGGGGAATGAGGTGTGCAGCTGTGCGTGGTGGTGAGTTTAGCTGGGAAGCCCCGAAGGGGTAGTCCAGTTCGTTGACTGGTACGGGCCGGTCGCGTCTCTTAGAGATTCTCACCCGCCGTGGCGTATCCATGGGAAAAAAAAACAGTAAACGATTTGTTGTTGTTTTTGTCTTCCACATTGCATGCCACAAACACGCACACACACACACACACGCAGACCCCTCCCTGACCAGGAGGGGTATATCTGAGCAAATCACACGGACTCTGCGAAGCTATTTCACGGACCGCGTCCTGATCTACGACACGGAAGAAGGAGCAGAACATCACCAAATCACCGGAGGCGTCCCACAGGGCTCGGTCCTAGGGCCGATACTGTGGAACGTGATGTATGACGATATCCTGCGGCTTACATTACCGGAAGGGTGCACCCTGGTGGGCTTCGCCGACGACATAGCACTGGTGACAGTGTCGAAACACGTAAGAGACGTAGAGGAGAAAACCAACGTAGCAGTCGGGATGATAGTGGCCTGGCTCGCAGCCAACGGGCTAGCATTGGCGGAGAAGAAGACGGAGGCTGTGCTAATGAGCAGCAGAAAAAAGGTCGAGCAGGCATGCGTGAGAGTCGGTAGCACGATCATCAGGACCAAGCCTGCGCTAAAGTACCTAGGGGTAATGATGGACCAGAGGCTGAACTTCAAGGCCCACCTGGAATACGCCAGCGCAAAAGCGACTGCAGCAACGGCGGCCATAAGCAGGATGATGGCCAATACAGGGGGACCACGGCAGCGTAGCAGGCAGCTCATCGCTGGGGTGGTCACCTCCATAATCTTATATGGATCAGCAGTGTGGGCACCAGCAATGATGGTTTCCACATACAGCAGAGACTGCAGAAGCGCATACCGACGCTGTGCCCTGAGGGTTACATGCTGCTTCCGGACGGTGTCTGAAGACGCCGCACTTATTGTGGCAGGCATGGTCCCACTGGATCTCCTGGCAGCTGAGCGGCAGAGCGGAGTGGAGGTAGCCAGCGAGCGGCGAGAGCGCACTATAGCCCAGTGGCAACGGCGCTCGGACCAAGCGGCAAAAGGGAGGTGGACCAGACGTCTCCTTCCCCAGCTTAGCCCATGGCTGCGAAGAAGGCACGGCCAAATGGACCATTATTTGGGCCAACTGCTGACGGGGCATGGCTGCTTCAAGCAGTACCTGCATCGCTTTAGGCATGCTGACGACCCGTATTGCAGCTGCTGCGGGCCTGGAGTCGACGAGGATGCAGAGCACGTCTTCTTTGTATGCCCCCGCTTCTCGCAAGAACGAACGGGGCTAGGGGAGACGCTTGCAGAAGTGAGTGTGGACACCCTCACCGACCAGATGCTAGCCGATGAGCAATCTTGGAACGCGGTCGCCTACATGGCAGCAAGCGTGATCAAGGAGCTGCGCAGGCTGGAGCGAAGCCGGACAAACTAAGCCAGAAGGATGACCCCACAGCCCACACCGCGAAGTAATGCCTAGCGGCAGTCCCGCGGGAGCGGACCCACCCCCCCCCCCCTTCCAAGCCATAATTGTTATTTTATAAATATAAATTGATTTCCCAATAAAAAAAAAAAAAAAAATAAAAAAACGCACACGCACAGACACAGAAGTGTGAAGTGAGAAAGTGCGGTCGCGTTTTCCTGGTGCTCCCGCGCGGAAGGCTATTTAGCCAAGTGTCTGCAGGAAAAAAAGCGAAACCGGTGAATAGACAGACCCACACGTGTGGCCGGTACATACCGAGGAGATTTGCAAGGCAGGCGAGGCCGCATGTCCAATTCCAGACGGCAGGAAGGCGAAATGCGTTCCCCTTGGTCCACCTGGCCAAGGGGGGGGTGGTGAGTTTGGTGGTGAGCCCTCCTTTCTTGTTCTCCCTGCTCTTTCAGCACTCGATATTCTTTGTTGTTTTAATTGTAACTTTTCACTCTTTGGCCCGGCCGTCTTGCTCTTGTTCTTCACTGCAAGTGTTACTCGTCAGGCCAGCTGATCGATATATCAGCTGCCGACCAGTGCACTGCAGCGGAACCAATGAGCCACCTGCAGAGGGCGTGCTCATGCTGATCTAGGATTATCTACTCCTACATCTGCTACACCTACATGTAGCATAGATTATGTTCCCCCACCAGAGGCCGCCACTGTATTAAGGTGGCTACACAGTGCCAAAATTAAGTTTTTGGACACTGTACTATTGGTGATATGGGACGTACTAGGAGGCAGTTGTACTAAAGGTAGTGGAACCCAATAATAGTAACCACCACGGCGAGCCGCTGCCTGTCTGCGGGAGGCGACAAAACACATCAAGGCCGAGACCAGTACAGCCTTGATTATACAACTGGAAACACCGGCACGGAAAGACGATTTTGGGCTGACGGCGTCAGTATTCTAGAACTTCAGTAAGCGGAGTGAAATCCTGCTGAAATAGCTTCTAGGCTAATGCTGAGGCCGCCCCCGTCCCGTTAAAAACTGGCAGTTCTCCTAGGTAGGCTTCCTGATTCGTCGCCATTAAGTTGGTGGTGCAGGCTCGGTTGAGCAACGATCCCGACTAGCGCGGATCCGGCTCTGAACTCTTGACCCGTGAAGGCAAGAGTCAACCCTAGCATGGCCTCACTGCTTGCATAGACAACCACGGGATTAATAACGCGACTGCGCAAGCGAACAGGAACAACGACCCGGGAGTTGGGTTCCATTAGAATGGAAACACCACAATCACAACCAAAAACGAGGGGGAACGTTGTGAGTTGCTGCGGACACCGCAACTCTATGGTTATACCCGATACTAAGTCAGTATGGCTCTCCTCCGGCAGACGCCGCTAATATTAAACGACACGACAAAGAGTGCGTGCGAGAGAGACAGAAAATCAGTCTGAGCGTGACGATATTGTGGATGCAACAGATTTTCGTCCTTTGTGTGGGCGGAAGGGGGTGAGGCGAAATTTTGAGATACACGTTTTATAGTAAAATCTAACAGGAGTGCGGATACCAAATTTGGTTACTCTAGCCTTAATAGTCTCTGAGATTTTTGAATATCCCCAGATTTTCGTCCTTTGCGGGGGCGGAAGGGGGTGTGGCGAAATTTTGAAACAAACTCGTCTCGGTCCGATATATTATCTGTGGACGTTGACATGCAATGACTGCATCTTTCAAGAGGCGATGCAGTTACTGCACCGTCAAGTGGCCCGTGTGACACCAGCAGAAGGCTGTTACGCGCGGATCCCAGGCAAAACGCAGCCCTCCTCCCGCCCAACCGACCGAGGGGCTCTGCCGCATGACGCGCGGTGCGTAGCCGAACCAAACGCGAACATGCAAGAAAGATAGCTATTAGACTAACATTCGAGGAAAATTAGTACTAAACTTACTAAGAAACTAAGCATGCAATCAAAGTACAAATACCACTACAGTTACTAATTAATAGAAAGGTGTGTAAGGATTAATAATTTAATAAGAGGAAGAGAATTAGTGGTGGATATAATATGGTAGAGGGAATTATAATCCGAGCATAAGACCCTAAACGGTTCATGCAAGGAATAATTCGATCTACAAAGTGGAAGGAACAACGGTATAAAATTTCTAGTCAGTCTAATAGGAATCGTGAAGTTTATGCGGCTCAACAGATCAGGGCTGTCTATGTCACCCCTGATCAAGTTGTGCATAAATATCACACCAAGCATTTTTCTACGGTTAACTAAGGATGGGAGGTTTACTAATAGTAGTCTACTAGAGTAAGATGGGAGTCTTACACCCGCATCCCAGTTAAGGCCCCGCAGAGCAAAGAGTAAAAAGTTTTTCTGTACTGATTCTATACGGTCCTGGTGTACTTTGTACTGAGGGCACCATACACAGGAGCCGTATTCTAAGATCGGCCGAACAAGCGAGGTATAGAGAGTCTTTGTTATATAGGGGTCGTCAAATTCCTTTGACCACCTCTTTATAAACCCAAGCACGCCCATGGCCTTATTTACCATGGTAGAAATGTGTTCGGAAAACTTTAACTTGGGGTCTAACATAACACCCAGATCATCCACCAGGGTAATTCTCTCAAGAGAACCACCAAATAGGGTGTAGGGAGCCAACAAAGGGCTAGAACGATGAAATGTCATAACTTTGCATTTCGAGGCATTAAGGTGTAACAAGTTTGCACAACACCATGACTGAAAGTTATTGAGATCGGATTGCAAGCGAGAATGAAATGAAATGTCCTTGTACTGGACACAGAGTTTAACATCATCCGCATACATAAGTACTCGAGAGTATGTTAATACTGAAGGTAAGTCATTAATAAAGAGTGTGAAGAGTAAGGGGCCTAGATGGCTGCCTTGTGGTACTCCCGAAGAAACCTTTACTGGGAAAGAGAGGGAGTTTTTGAAGAGGACTCTTTGAGACCTAGAACAAAGATAGCTAGAAATCCATCTCAGGAGGTTGGGCGGAAACCCTAAAAGGTCAAGTTAATGCGCTAAAAGGGAATGGTTTACAGAGTCGAATGCTTTACTAAAGTCGGTGTAAATAACATCCGTCTGTAAGTTACATTGAAAGCATTTAATAATGAACGAGGTAAACTCTAACAAGTTCGTGGTGGTTGATCGCCGCCTTATAAATCCATGCTGAGTTGGAGATATAAGTGACTTGCAGAGATGTTGCAAGTGCGGAGTTAAAACCCTCTCAAACATTTTAGGAATAGCGGATAACTTTGCTATACCTCTATAATTTTTTGCATCAGACTTGCTACCTTTTTTATGGCGAGGAATTATAAACGATTCCTTCCAGATCGGGGGGAAGCAAGAAGAATCAATGGATAGGGTGAATAGTTTAAGCAAAGGTCCACACAGAGCCTCGGCGCAGTACCTGAGTACACAACCTGGAACCCCGTCTGGACCCGGTGAAAACACCGGCTTAACTAGTCGAAGATCATGAAGTAGGGAACATTCATTTAACAAGGAACTGAAAATGCCGTTCGACCTCGGTAAACCGTATGGGTACGGATGACCAGAGTAGCTTTCCTCAGAATAGGTGGTTTGGAAGTATTGGGCAAAAAGATCGGCAATTGCCTGATCATTATTTGCCGACGTATTACGAAATGATAGCGAGGATGGGTGTGCGGACGTTCTACGCTTACTGTTTACGAAGCTGTAAAACTGTTTAGGGTCCTGAGAAAAACGTATCCTGAATCGAGATAGGTAGTTCTTATAGCATTGAGCATTAAGAACTGAAAAGTTTGACCGAGCTAATGCATAGCGAAAGTGAGAAATAGGAGAACCCACTTCTTGAAATTTTTTATAAAGTCTTCGATTTTAAGTTTTTTAGACTGGATAACTCTTTGGTAAACCAAGGGACCAATCAAAATCCCTAATGAGGTTATTAAGCTTCGCAAACTCGGCTTTACAAAAGCAGCGGACACGTTCGGGCAGCCTACTCGACCGATCCAATACAGTTGGTCCTATATCTAGCGACACCTCGAAAGTAGGGTGGTAGGCGTCTTCAGGTATAGTGAGCGGAAGGGCTCGGGTTAACAACACTATGGTCGGATCCGATACAAAGCACAGATCAAGCAATCGACCCAAGGAATTTTTCACATGGTTGACTTGAGACAGGGATAGGTCAAGCAAGCCGTCAACAAAGTCATGTCGTGACATGGGCACTAGGATACTAGACTCGTTTCCCGAAGACCAAACAGTTCCTGGCAAGTTGAAGTCACCAAGAACTATCATACGATCTTTATCAGATAGCGAGGAAGAAACAGCGGTTAAAGCGGACAAGTGCTGCTCATAAATTGAAATATCCGAAGAAGGTGGGATATACGAGCAAGTAATGAATATAGCGAAAGCGGGAAGAATCAGTTTTACACACAGGAATTCCAGTTCCTGTTGAACTTGGACTGTGAAGTGTTCCGACGTGAAGTAAGAGTCCACTGCAATTAGAACCCCCCCTGCACGTCGAGACGAACGGTCCTTTCTAAAAGTTGTGTACCGACCTGCCAAAACCTCGGAACTAAGAATGTCCGGCTTTAACCAGGTTTCAGTAAACACAATAACGTGGGAAGCAAATGCAACACTATCCCGGAAAAGAATGCTGAGCTTACTACGCAAGCCTCTTACATTCTGATAGGTTACTAAAAGAGAAGTTAGTTTTTTGGAAAGGTGGAAGCAAGACGGGAAGTTGAGGAAGAGGAAGTTGAGGTTGAGGGTGGCACACTGGAAAGATTTGGAAGGGATATGGGGGGCCTATTCTTCTTCTTAGCCTTAAACTCCTTCACCACCAAATGCTCCGGCCAAAATTTGGCGGAGCAAATGGTGTCAAATTGAGTTGGGGAGATGCTTATCTTAAACGAGGCTATCTCCCTGGCATAAGAGAAGTTAAATTTCTCCACCTTTAAACCCACGGCTTTTATTTTGCTTTGAATAAAAGCAATTACATCATTAGATGTGAGGTCAGGGGCCAGCCGTGAAACAAAAACTTGTCGTTTTGGTGGGACTCCCACCAGTGGTTTAGTCACCACAGGCCTAGTACCTGTGGTGGCAGTACTGGAGGTCCGGAACGTCTATTTACTGGTGGGATCGGGATAGACGGGACAACTAGCGAACTTGCGGACACCACGGACACGGACGCTGCAGACGTACTTGGCTGCACATTCTCCGAGGCGATGAATTCGGCTACCGAATCTGCATCGCCAGCAGCTGTCGTTGCCCTTGGAGTGGCAAACGAGATCAACTGCTGCACACTTGGAGTGGTCGGAGTCAGTTTTTCGGCGGCGCACGGCTGAGTGACGGTTGGCAATTGCAGATCCCGCGGAGTGACCTTTTTGCGCCTCGGAGACTCATTCAGCAGTTTTAAACCGCTAAACTGAGCCTCCATGGCTAGGAGCCGATCGTATTGGTTTTTAAAACCAACGGTCAGCTCCTTAAAGCCACTCCGCGTCTGCCTCATGAAAGCCACCATGTCTTTCTCCACCGCACGGCATGCCTCGCAACTGTAATGCAAGCCATTACGTTTGGCTATAGCATCACTCACGAGGCCAGAAAATCCAGCGCATTTTGCGTGCACTACGCTGTCGCAGAGCCAGCAGGGGACATTCGGCTGATTGTGGGTGATCTGCTTCTTGCAGCTTTTTTTGGCACAGACCACAGCGTATTCCATTTTATTATTTATTTTTATACTATTATTTGCAAAACAAATTGGTATCAGACCAATGTGCCAGACAACGCTCAAAGCGGAATTGGTAAAAAAAAGAGAGCAGAGTGGAGAGCGGTTATAGCGAGAGCTACTAAGCAGAGAGCGCTATTGCTCGTAAAGTTTGAAGAGCGAGAGAGAAAGAACAGTTATTGAAGTTGAGGTGATAGCGAGAGAGTGATAAAACAACAAAAGCTACCAGACGATGCAATGCAATGTAATGCGTACTCACTCACTGCAACAACACAAACACAAGCACAAGCCGACGCCGAAAAATAAAAAGTTAAATAATGTTTTAACACAAATTAAAAGGCATGCACTCGCGTAATAGAATAAGTTTCCAGATTGTTGTCTGGTTAGGAAGTATAATTAGAATTTAGTTAGGAAAACACCGGCTGTTTATTCAAAACAAAAGGAAAAAATGCGGAGCGCAAAACAAAAACACGTCTGATCACTACGAAAGATAATCGAAAGATGAATGATGGAAGATGGATACCAAATTTGGTTGCTCTAGCTTTTGTAGTCTCTGAGATCTAGGCGCTAATGTTTTACTCTAAGCAAAGCCGCCTATGCTACGTGTGTGTTAGAGAGAGACAGGGCGAGAAAAAATGAAATTGTTTTCTTGATGCTGGCTATAATAATAATACGATCCAATTCAGATTCCGCAGTCTTAAAGATATGGTCATTCTCTACAATTCTACGTTTTTGGTTTTCTCATATCTTTAAAATTGTGGATGCCACAGATTTTCGTCCTTTGTGGGGGCGGAAGTGGGCGGGGCGAAGTTTTGAAATATTTTTGTAGCAGTGACATATCACAGAAGTCTGGGTCCAAAACATCGTTGCTTTAGCTCTTATAGTCTTTGAGCACTAGGCGCTGAAGGGGACGGACAGACGGACGGACGGACAGACGGACAGACGGACAGACAGACAGGGCTCAATCGACTCGGCTATTGATGCTGATCAAGAATATATGTACTTTATGGGGTCGGAAACGCTTCCTTCTGGAAGTTACACACATCCACTTTTACCACAAATCTAATATACCCCAAAACTCATTTCGAGTATCGGGTATAAAAACGAGGGGGAACGTTGTGAGTTGCTACAGTTATACCCGATACTTAGTCAGTATGGCTCTCCTCCGGCAGACGCCGCTAATATTAAACGAAACGACAAAGAGTGCGTGCGAGAGAGACAGAAAATCAGTCTGAGCGTGACGTCGGGCGCTGCGTAGCCACTGCAAATTGATTTGTTCCTATTGGCTATAAAAATGATCTGATCTGATCCAGATTCAGCAATCTGATAGATATGGTCATTATCTATGCTCGGGCCAGCCGCTGAAGAATAACCGTAACTTTAACATTATTATTGTATGAGCAGAGAGAGCCGCCTATGTTGTAAAACGTTGACGTTCTGCAGAGCTGCTGCGCTCTCCCGCTAAAGGGGCTCTCTGCCGCCGCCACTTCGGCAACTACTTTGATCTGCTGCCGCCACTTCGGCAATCACTTTGATCTAACGCCGTCGTCTATAGTTTAGTTCTATGCTAACCCCTCTGCGCATTGGTTGCATATCGATCTCGCATAAAGTTTATCTGGCAATAGCAAGCAATCGGCTTCCGCTAAGCCACCAAGATTAAATACGAATTATAAAGTTTAACCCGAAATCTCTTTTCATAGGTGCACACATAGGTGCCAAAAAAGCTTGGCATCTCAAACATTGGTGACCCCCCGACGTGATATAAAACCATTGCTTAATCGCGTTCCGTTAAAACACTTATTATTTATACAATATTTTGTTGTTGGGTAGTTTAACTACCAACAAATATGTACATTTGGGTGCACGTTGAAAAACAGTTTAAAGTGCAAATTCAGTGAGAGTGCGGCTGGAATATTTATAGACAAATTCCGGTACTTTAAGCGTCGAATCTCTCATTCTCTGCGCAGCTGCAGCCGCGGTTCTTGACTTTTCGTGTCTTGCATTCTCGCTCTCGCGTCTATACATCGTCGCTTAAGCGGTATTTCATTTTCCGTTGTTGTGTCGAATTGCACAACGGTTAACATGGACAACGATCCGAATACAGGCGCGGGCGAAAGATTGTGGTGGCTGATTCCAGACTGAGTCTGTATAAGCGTAAAATTCAGTCATTATATGATCGATTGCACAGGCTTGGCGAATCCTTCGCGGGGAATAAAATCGATAAGCTGACCGCCGCGGAAGTCGAGGTCGAGGCGCCTTGATATGTTGGCAGAAATTCGAGAGGAATTTAATAAGGCCCATAATGAGTTGGAGGCTCTCGATCAAAATGAGATTGGGAGTGAGCTGCGCGAAATCTTCGATACTCTTTTCATATCGTTGAAAGCTGAGTTGCTGGCTGCTGTTGAAGTAAGCCAGTCACACGCCGCTGCCCATTCTACGCCTCTGCCAAGCCATTCCGGACATAGTGCCATCATCATGGCTCACAAGCAGCGACTTCCTGAGCTGAAGGTGCCTAAATTTTCTGGTGGATACGTCGAGTTCTCGGATTTTATGGCAATGTTCAAATCGGTGATTGAAGCGGACGCGGATCTCAGTGACATCGAGAAATTCCAGCACCTTCGCTCTTGCCTCGCTGATGCGGCTTTGGATTCGGTTTGATCGTTAGAGCTCTCCAGTGCCAATTATCGTGCGGCTCTGGATATACTTAATAAACGTTTTAATAACAAAAGACTTGTTTTCCAGGCACACATCAAGAAGATTCTTGGGCTAAAGAGGGTAGACTCGCCTTCTACTAAAAGGCTTCGGGAGTTTTCGGATGCAGTCAATTTACACATGCGAGCGTTGCAGACATTGGGAACTGCTGAGGAGATTTCAGGATTCATGGTCATCAACATGCTGCTGCAGAAGTTGGATTCGAAGACGCAAACCAAATGGGAGGAGCACACATCGTCGGATGCTATACCTACCGCAGAGGAATTCTTCGAATTCTTGCAGCAACGCTGCCAGAAAATGGAGCGGTTGGAATATGCTACAGCGACACACGCTAGTAGCGATCAGGTGGGAAAAAACCATTCCTATACGCAGGTTAAGAAAACGTTTGTAGCTTCCAACTCTTCCGCCGACCCGTCTGTATGCGTCTTTTGCCACTCAGCGGGCCATGGAATATACTCGTGCAAGATATTCGGAAATCTCTCACCGTTGCTGCGCCACAAAGAAGTGAAGAAGCTTTCCCTATGCTTCAATTGCCTAAAGCCGGGGCACCGGAACCGCGCATGCAATAGTGGAAAATGTCGAGTATGCGGCGGTAGGCATCATAGTTTGTTGCACTTCGATAGTATACAGCCCACAACACAAGGCTGCCCAGGTATTACTCCTCCCGATCTGGCCGTTCAACCGGACACTCTTTCCGTTGCTCAAAATTCTGCTAGCAGCTCGTCTCTACCTTCGTCTACCTCTCTTGCTGACCAAGGTCTTCACTCTGATGTCGTGCTTCTGGCTACAGCCGTGGTTCTCGTAAAGAATCGGTCTGGCGTTTTAGTTCCTTGTCGTGCCATCTTAGATTCAGGATCGCAGCTGCATCTCGTCACATCCAGGTTCGCCCAGCAGCTTCAGCTTAGGAGAACTCAATCGTCTGCACTTGTGTCTGGGCTGGGCGATACCAGCGTTTCTACTGAGGGATCCACCATAAGCATTTGTATGCATTCTCGCACCTCTGCTTACACAACTACACTTACTGCTCTCATCGCCCCCACGATTACCGATTCTCAACCAAGTATGACAGTAAATGTATCCGATTGGCGTATTCCATCTAACATTCAGCTCGCTGATCCTGCATTTTTCAGCGCTTTTGGCCACGCACAATTGTCCAGATTCGATAGCTGAGATGGAAGCAAGGTTGGATAAAACTCTTCGTATGTTTTGGGAAGTCGAGAATTGTGTGGAGGCTGGGTTGAATACCAAAGAAGAAGACGATTGTGAAGCACATTTCGTAAGCCACCTTTAACGGTTGCCATCCGGGGAGTATGCAGTTCGTCTGCCACTAAATAACAATACTGATCGCTTAGGAGAATCTTATGCTCAGGCTTATCGACGGTTCATCAGTCTGGAGCGAAAACTGGAGCGTAATCCTACACTCAAGGAGCGGTATTCCGCCTTTATGAGGAAGTACATTGATTTGCATCTTATGCACCAAGTCAACCCTGATTCCCGTAGTCTCTGCAAATATTTCTTGCCTCATCACTGTGTCCTAAAGGAGGACAGTACGACGACAAAACTCCGTGTCGTTTTCGATGGATCCGCAGCTATATCAACTGGATATTCCCTAAATGATGTGATGATGACAGGCCCTGTTATTCAGCCTGCATTGTTTAACATATTGATTCGCTTTCGAACATATCCAGTCGCTCTCACTGGGGACATTTGTAAAATGTACCAATTTGTATCAGTGCATCCTATGGCGAGATTCCATCGAGTCCGAGGTTCAAGTCTACACATTAGACACCGTCACATACGGAACGAGGGTGAGTCCTACCCTCTTGGCTCAGCTGCTCTGCGGCAGGAGTTTTACGTGGATGACCTTATTTCGGGCGGTAATTCGGTCGCACAGGTCATGGACAAGATGCACCAAACATCAGCTTTACTGTCCCGTGGTAATTTTAGACTTAGGAAATGGTGCTCCAGTCACCAGGAAGTACTTGAGGGAACCCCTGAAGATGACATAGAGAAGTTCCTAAAGTTTAATGATGGAAGCGACATTGCCAAAACTCTCGGCTTAGCGTGGGACCCTGCTTCGGATCAGCTGCTTTTTGCCTTGTCCGCACTGGACACAAACTCAAAGCCATCAAAGCGGTCGGTTTTATCTACGATTGCGCGGTTCTACGACCCTCTTGGATTGATAAATCCAGTCATTGTCAGGTGCAAAATCTTCCTTCAGCAGCTTTGGAGAGAAAATTTGGATTGGGATGAAAGCCTACCCTCAGCGTTGCATTCAACTTGGATGGACTTGAGAAATAGTTTGGCAAGCATTTCTCGGATCTCATTTCCTCGCTTGGTTCTTCGTTCTAGTGTGGCTACAGAAGTTCACGGATTCTGTGATGCCAGCTTAGAAGCATATGGCGCTTGCGTGTATGTCGTGTCCAGGGAAGCCCAGTCTTTGAGCCACGTTTTGTGCTCAAAGTCGCGAGTGGCGCCGCTAAAGACTATATCGATTCCTAAGCTGGAATAAAGTGGAGCCCATTTGCTTACGAAAATCATGCAGAATGTAAAGGACATGGGAATCTTTACAGGTCGGTTCTATTGCTGGCCGGATTCGTCAACAGCATTATCTTGGATTAGGGACGAGCCAGCTAAATTTCAAGTTTTCGTGGCAAATCGAGTGGCATCAATTCAGGAGTTGACGGCAGCCATGGAATGGCGCTATGTTCCCACATCTTTAAATCCTGCTGATATTCTCTCGAGAGGCTCGCTTCCCAACCATCTTATCCAGTCAGAGCTATGGTTTCACGGCCCATCCTTTTTGCTAGGCTCCAAGGATAAGTGGCCTGTATCTCCATCTAACAACATAGCAACTTTGGAGCTTCGCAAGAGAGGATTGCTAATCACGTCTCCACATGCCGATCTCACGTCCGGATGCAAATTTGCGAATTCATTCTTTCGCATGCAGCGCACATTCGCCTACATGCATAAATTTATACATCGTCTTAGGCATCCAGGACTCACCGTTTCTGATATTCGGCAAGGAACGCATGTTCTAATTCGACACATTCAGCTGGCAAATTTGTGGATGGACATAAAGGAGATTCGGCGCAATGGTCAAGTCATTAAATCCAGTTATATTAGTTCGCTCAACCCGTTCATCGATCATTCTGGACTACTTAGAGTTGGAGGTCGTCTTGGCAACTCATCGCTAGGATTTGACGCTCAGCTCCCGCTCATTCTGCCAAAGGGACATTCCATTACCTTTGCGCTGATAAGATATTATCATGAAAGAAACCTCCATGCCGGACCTCGCGCCTTGCTATCCAAAATTCGGCTGGAATATTGGCCCATTGGAGGTGTTAAGGCAGTGTCAAGGGTCGTCAGCATGGTTGTGTCATGGTTGAACACATCATGGGAGACCTACCTAAGGAACGTTTGGAAGGATCTTGAGCTTTTGAAGTCACTGGAGTAGATTACTGTGGACCTTTTTTCTACCGATCAGAAATCCGCACGAGGGCTCCGATCAAGTGCTACATTAGCGTATTCATCTGCTTCACTTCTAAGGCTATACACATGGAGCTCGTAAAGGATTTGACCACCGCATCGTTTCTAGGCGCACTAAAGCGTTTTACTTCCACTCGAGGAAGGCCAAGTCAAATTTGGTCGGACAATGCGACAAACTTCGTTGGGGCCAAGAACGAGCTTCTGGAGCTAAAGAAGCTTTGTCTGAGCGAACCGCATATGAAGGAGGTCCACGAATCCTGCTTGGCTGACTCGATCGACTGGCGTTTCATCCCACCTCGTTCTCCGCATTTTGGCGGGTTGTGGCCGTGAAGACCGCAAAATATCACCTGTACCGCTCAGTTGGACCATCTGTGCTTAGCTTCGACGAGCTGCGCACTCTGATCTGTCAGATCACTGCAATTGTTAACTCTCGCCCTTTGCTCTCGCTTTCAGAAAATCCTGATGATTTAGACGTTTTGACTCCTGCTCATCTGCTTTTAGGCGGCCCCCATGAGCAAATCCTCGAGCCTGACCTAACGAAGCTGAACTACAATCGTCTGGATGGCTGGCAGCGGGTCACCCAACTACAGCAAATATTTTGGAGCCGTTGGCGCGAAGAGTATCTCACTCTTTTGCAAGAGCGCGCGAAGTGGCGTACCCCCGCGCAAAACATCTGCAAGAACGACCTCGTTCTGGTGAAGGACGAAAATCTTCCTCCAATGCGTTGGCCACTGGCTAGAGTGGTCGATGTCGTTTTGGGCAAGGACGGAGTGTGTCGCGTCGCTGACCTGAAGACATCCTTAGGAAACATCAGGAGGGCCGTCACTCGGCTATGTTTGCTGCCCCTTAAGGAATCTGTTGAGGGACTAGCTCCCAACGGGGGGAGGATGTTCGGGCCAGCCGCTGAAGAATAACCGTAACTTTAACATTATTATTGTATGAGCAGAGAGAGCCGCCTATGTTGTAAAACGTTGACGTTCTGCAGAGCTGCTGCGCTCTCCCGCTAAAGGGGCTCTCTGCCGCCGCCACTTCGGCAACTACTTTGATCTGCTGCCGCCATTTCGGCAATCACTTTGATCTAACGCCGTCGTCTATAGTTTAGTTCTATGCTAACCCCTCTGCGCATTGGTTGCATATCGATCTCGCATAAAGTTTATCTGGCAATAGCAAGCAATCGGCTTCCGCTAAGCCACCAAGATTAAATACGAATTATAAAGTTTTACCCGAAATCTCTTTTCATTTTTGTTAGGTATTATATTAATATCTATATACGGTCACACCATCCAAGGGATATAGAATAAAAGAGAATCTTGAAGACAACGCGTGCTTAAGTCTGAGTGTCAATACACTACATAATTGGCGACGAGCATAAAATAAAACGTATTAATATACATACACATGTTAAAAGTGCATATAATATATGAATAGCAACATGACGAAAAATGAAGCACCAACATTCTATCAAATGGCAACAATTGCTGAGTTTTCGCCACACCAAGAAACCTTCTGCATTTGGAAGGAAAAATTCGACATACATTTGTGCGAATTGAATGTGAAAGAGGAAAACACAAAAAAGGCAGTTTTGTTGAAGTCGATCGGTACAGCGGCTTACACTGTACTACATAGTTTGTGCAATCCGGTATCACCCGTATCAAAAGCATACAAAGAATTATGTGAAATTTTAAAAACACACTACACACCACCTACACTCATATTCAGAGAAAGAAAAAAATTTCACATGTCCACAAAAAGTGAAGATGAGACTGTAGCGGAATGGTATGCTCGAGTTAAACAATTGGCATTGGAATGCAAATTTGGCTCAAATCTGGAAGCGTTTGTATTAAACCAATTTGTGATGAGCCTTCCCAACCCTATATATGAAAGAATATGTGAAGAAGACGAAAATCTAACTCTGGCTGATGCACTCAAGAAGGCGATGATCATGGAGACGAAGATCAGCACAAGGAAGACAGAACACAACGTCAACTACATGTATCAAAAGAACGGGACTAGTCAATGGCAGAGGCAAAGAGGCGAGAACAGAGATCAAGCAAAGAGCAACGGCAGAAGTCATTTCAAGGGCAACCGAAACGTGAGTTACAGAGGCGGCAGAAGCGACGGTGACGGCGACGGCGAAAACGACTGCGACGCTGGCAGAGAAAAGAAGCAGCAGCCATGCACACACTGTGGCTGGCGAAATCATAACTCAAACAATTGCAAGTATAAGGCATGCAAATGTCACAGCTGTGGAAAAACAGGTCACTTGGCGAGCATTTGTAAAAATAAATCAAAAAAATCCGTAAATTATGTATCTCAAACAAAACATGACACCTATTCTGATAATAATTTTGATAATGATAATTATAACTTTTCTATCTATAGCGTTGATACAACCTCAACTAATGGAGTATATTATTTACCTGTAAAAATTGATGGAAACATAACGAAAATTGCTTGCGACACTGGTGCACCGTGCACATTGGTTCCAAAAACATTTTACGAAAGCTTAAATACCAGCAGACCACTTAGAAAATGTCTAGTTCCATATGTAGATTACAATGGAGATTCAATCAAAGTTATTGGTGAGTACGATGCAACGATCGAATATCGAGGTCTAAAAAAACAAATTGTTGTTGTTGTAACCAATGCAGTGAGTCCACCTTTGCTAGGTAGAACATTTTTGAGAGCTTTTAATTTTGAGTTAATGCAGGTGAACAATGTGTACGTAAATGAACCAAATTCTGTAATTACAGAACAGATTAAATCGGAGTTTGCTGAAGTTTTTGAGCCTCGTTTAGGTTCATATACTACGAATACGATATCGTTACTATTAAAAGAAGATGCAAAACCAATATTTTTCAAGCCTAGGTCAGTACCATTAGCATGGAAAGAAAAGATTGAAGTGCAGTTACGAAAATTCATAGATGATGGAATTTTAGAGCAAGTTGTTAGTTCTGAATGGGCAACACCTTTGGAACCGATTTTAAAACCAAACGGTGACATACGAATTTGTGGTGACTATAAGGTTACATTAAACCGGTCTTTAGTCGACGTAAAGTATCCACTACCTCGAATAGACGACATTTTTGCAGCGCTTGAAGGGGGTACACTGTATTCAAAACTTGACCTGTCAAATGCTTACAATCAGCTAAATTTAGATGAGCAATCTCAAAATTTGTGTACTTGGAGCACACATATTGGACTATTGAAAGTTAAACGCTTACCATTTGGTATAAAAACTGCAGCAGCTATTTTTCAAAAAACAATGGAAGGGTTGTTTCAGGGTATGCGAGGAGTTGTGGTTTATCAAGATGACATAACAGTTACAGGACGAGATCTTCAAGAACATATTTCAAACCTAAAAGCTGTACTTAGAAAACTGAAATCAGTTGGACTTAAATTAAATGACAAGAAATGTGAGTTCTTTAAATCCAAAATTTGTTACCTAGGATTTTCAATTGACAGGATAGGACTGAGCAAAAACAATGATAGAGTTGCGAGTGTATTGTTTGCACCGGCTCCGGAAAACGTATCACAGCTTAGAGCTTTCATAGGCATGGTAAATTATTATTCAAAGTTTATCAATAATTTCGCTCAGATAATGAGTCCTTTATATGCATTATTAAAGAAAAATACCAAATTTAATTGGACACGCGAATGTCAGAGTGCATATGAAGAGGTAAAGAAAGAAGTAACTTCTGAACAAGTTTTAGTTCACTACAACCCAGATCAACCGTTAGTATTAACGACTGATGCTAGCAGTCATGCAGTTTCAGGTGTTTTATCACATAAATGCAATGAAGATATCAAACCAATAGCATTTGTATCAAGAGCATTATCCAAAAGCGAGCATAATTACAGTACAATCGAGAAAGAGGCCCTGGCTATAGTGTTCTGTGTGAGTAAATTAAGACAGTATCTTTTAGGAAACAAGTTCATCCTTCGAACAGATCACAAACCATTACTAAGCATATTTGGAGACCTGAAAGGACTTCCATTGATGGCCTCTGCACGAATGCAAAGATGGGCACTGACTTTGTCAGGTTTTCAATATACAGTTGAACACATAAAGGGGACCTTAAATATAGCAGATGGACTCTCAAGAATGCCTCAATGGGAAACGGCTGTACCAAACGAAGACTATAATTACATACATTTTATACAATCCCAAAATGGTGTTCAAAATTAGCTTCAAAGAAATAGCTCGTGAAACACGACGTGACCCAATATTATCAAAAGTTTGTGAGGCAATTAACACTGGTTCGAAGACAAGATTAAAAGGCAGCGAGTTTTCTGCCTACATCTCTAAAACAAATGAACTTTCAGTGGAATATAATTGTATCTTATGGGGACACAGAGTAGTAATTCCAACCAAACTGAGACAAGCTATTTTAGCAGAATTTCATGCATCGCATTTGGGAATAGTAAAAACCAAAATGTTAGCACGTTCTTATGTGTGGTGGCCTTGCATGGATTCTGAAATTGAGAAATTAATTCGAGATTGTATTCCTTGTCAGGAACTACAATCAAGTCCAGAAAAGAGTCTGTTAATACCGTGGAAATCCACAGGAAAGGCTTGGAGTCGAGTACACATAGACTTTGCAGGACCAATTAGAGGTTTTCATTTATTGGTTATTATAGATTCTTATACAAAATGGGCAGAAGTATTCAAAACGAAGGAAATAACTTCATTGTTTACTATCAACAAGCTTAGAGAAGTATTTTGTCGATATGGTTTACCAGACGTGTTAGTTAGTGACAATGGACGACAGTTTACTTCTGATGATTTTAAAACGTTTATGAAAAACAATGGTGCTAATCACATTTTTACTGCTCCAGGACATCCAGCGACTAATGGTCAAGCAGAAAATTTTGTAAAGACTGTTAAGAAATCACTATATGCAAACATAAAGGCTAATGAAAGACAAGATTTTAATACAATTTTAAATAGATTTTTGATCGATTACCGAAATACGATTCATTGTACTACGGGCGAATCTCCTGCTAAATTATTTTTTGGTCGTACACTAAAAACAAGATTTTCGTTGTTAAAACCACCTACGGTCGAAAGCATAATAAATAAAAAACAGACTGAGTGTGTTGTAAATCACAAAGGTAGACGAAGCACAGAATTTTTAAAGGGTCAAAAAGTTATGGTTAGGGACTACAAAAATCCTAACAAAGCAAGCTGGACTCAGGCAACTGTAAAACAACAACTGGGCCCGCGTTCGTATTGTTGTATTTTGGCGAACAATAACAGAGAAATAAAACGTCACCTGGATCAAATTAGAAACCAAAGCACTAACAATCATACATCGCCTAATGCGAAAACACCTGATGTCGAAAGCAATTGTTCAGTAGATGACAATTCCAAAACCAACAATGAACAAATAGTTTCTCAACCAACACCCACCAGGAGAGAGTTGAGACCACGTGAGGCAGGGAAGGTAGTAAAGCGTATTTAACAATAAAATAATATAAAGAAAGGAATTATGAAATCAAATTATGTACAAATTAAACACTGAAACAAATACTAAACAGATTAAGAAGAAAGAAAAATACGAAATCACATAAATGTTATATACGCTAATTAGATTAAGTACACAAATCAAATTGTTATAAGAAAATAGATTTGTAAATGACATGTATATTAAACATCTAAGGAGAGGCGTGTTAGGTATTATATTAATATCTATATACGGTCACACCATCCAAGGGATAAAGAATAAAAGAGAATCTTGAAGACAACGCGTGCTTAAGTCTGAGTGTCAATACACTACAATTTTTGAAACACATAGGTGCCAAAAAAGCTTGGCATCTCAAACAATCTATGATTCTGCGTTTTTAGTTTTCTCGAATGTGCAATATTGTGGATGCAACAGATTTTCGTCCTTTGTGTGGGCGGAAGGGGGTGGGGCGAAATTTTGAGATACACGTTTTATAGTAAGATCTAACAGGAGTGCGGATACCAAATTTGGTTACTCTAGCCTTAATAGTCTCTGAGATTTTTGAACATCCCCAGATTTTCGTCCTTTGCGGGGGCGGAAGGGGATGTGGCGAAATTTTGAAACAAACTCGTCTCGTTCCGATATATTAGGAGTGTGGATACCAAATTTGGTTGCTCTAGCTTTTGTAGTCTCTGAGATCTAGGCGCTAATGTTTTACTCTAAGCAAAGCCGCCTATGCTACGTGTGTGTTAGAGAGAGACAGGGCGAGAAAAAATGAAATTGTTTTCTTGATGCTGGCTATAATAATGATACGATCCAATTCAGATTCCGCAGACTTAAAGATATGGTCATTCTCTACAATTCTACGTTTTTGGTTTTCTCATATCTTTAAAATTGTGGATGCCACAGATTTTCGTCCTTTGTGGGGGCGGAAGTGGGTGGGGCGAAGTTTTGAAATATTTTTGTAGCAGTGACATATCACAGAAGTCTGGATCCAAAACATCGTTGCTCTAGCTCTTATAGTCTTTGAGCACTAGGCGCTGAAGGGGACGGACAGGCGGACAGGCGGACAGACGGACAGACGGACGGACGGACAGACAGACAGGGCTCAATCGACTCGGCTATTGATGCTGATCAAGAATATATATACTTTATGGGGTCGGAAACGATTTCTTCTGGACGTTACACACATCCACTTTTACCACAAATCTAATATACCCCAATACTCATTTTGAGTATCGGGTATAAAAACGAGGGGGAAAGTTGTGAGTTGCTGCGGACACCGCAACTCTACAGTTGTACCCGATACTTAGTCAGTATGGCTCTCCTCCAGCAGACGCCGCTAATATTAAACGACACGACAAAGAGTGCGTGCGAGAGAGACAGAAAATCAGTTTGAGCGTGACGTCGGGCGCTGCGTAGCCACTGCAAATTGATTTGTTCCTTTTGGCTATAAAAATGATCCGATCTGATCCAGATTCAGCAACCGGATTGATATGGTCATTACCTATGATTCTGCGTTTTTAGTTTTCTCGAATCTGCAATATTGTGGATGCAACAGAGTTTCGTTCTTTGCGGGGGCGGAAGGAGGTGGGGCGAAATTCTGAGATATACGATTTATAGTGAGATCTAACAGAAGTGCGGATACCAAATTTGGTTACTCTAGCCTTAATAGTCTCTGAGATTTGTGGATGCCCCAGATTTTCGTCCTTTGCGGGGGCGGAAGGGAGTGTGGCGAAATTTGGACACGAAACGGTCAAGGTCCGATATCACAGGAGTGTGGATACCAAATTTGGTTGCTCTGGCTCTTATAGGTTCTGAGATCCTTGAACTCATATTTTGCAATTGGCAAAGCCGACCATGAAACCTGTGTGTTAGAGAGAGACAGAGCGAGAAAGAATGAAATTGTTTTCTTGATTCTGGCTATAATAATTATACGATCTGGTTGAGATCTTACATTCTAGAACATATAGTCATCCTCTACGATTCTGCGTTTTTGGCTTTATCGTATCTTTAAAAATGTGGATGCCACAGATTTTCGTCCTTTGTGGGGGCGGAAGTGGGCGGGGCGAAGTTTTGAAATATTTTTGTAGCAGTGACATATCACAGAGCACTAGGCGCTGAAGGGGACGGACAGACGGACAGACGGACGGACGGACAGACGGACAGACAGACATGGCTCAATCGACTCGGCTATTGATGCTGATCAAGAATATATATACTTTATGGGGTCGGAAACGATTCCTTCTGGACGTTACACACATCCACTTTTACCACAAATCTAATATACCCCAATACTCATTTTGAGTATCGGGTATAATTACAGAGGACGAAAACGCATTCACGAGGAGTGCAAGGATGGCAAGATCACCGGTGGTGGTGAGACCTGCGGGAGAAGCAGCAGTAGCAGTCCAGGAGCGGACTCAAAAAGATCGGAACAAAAAGGAGCTACAACAGAAGGAGCAGACCCAGATGGAGCAGACCCAGATAGGGCAGACCCAAACGGAGCAGACCCAGAAGGGGCAGAGCAGCACGGCGCTACGCGATCTCGGGCAGGAAATTGCAAAGCTGGTGGAGATGCTGGAAGACGGGAAGAGGCGCTCCACCCCCCAGCCGATGAGGGACTCCATTGAAAGCATCCGAGCGCTCTACGAGCTGGTGGCCATCCAGCTTCATGACGATAGGGCAAAGGCGGTGATCCGTACCCACCAGTCCTCCCAAACTTCGCCGTTGTTTAGGACAGCGGTGGAGGCAAAAAGGAAGCAGGAAAATGGGAAAGCACCGAAAAACAAGAGGAGCGAAGGGGTGGACACCCAGACGAAAACCTGCGCGGTTGGAGTGGATGCGAAAACTCCAACTCCAGGAGATAACGACACAGGGGAGACACCGACGGCGCCTCCGAACAGGGAGTGGAGGAAAGTTGAAAGAAGGCCGAGAGTTAGGAAGCCGAAGCCTTCTAGGGTGATGACGGAGAAGGCACGCCCGGATGCCATCATCATAGCGGCAAAAGACCCGAGCAGCTACGCAGAGATTCTGCGAAAAGTAAAAGGAGACGAGAAGCTACAAGGGCTAGGAGAGGCGGTGGCAAGAATCCGCCGCACACAAAAGGGGGAACTCCTGCTCCAGCTCAGCAAATCAGGAGAGGAAACCTCGTCCTTCTGGAGTCTGGTCGGCGAGTCGCTAGGGGACGCAGCAGAGGTCCGCGCCCTCCAACAGCGAGTCATCGTTGAATGCAGCGACTTGGGCGAGGTGACCACCAAGGAGGAGATAAGGGACGCCCTCATGTCCCAGGTCCAGTTGGCAAACGTGGCACTGGACGACATATCAATAAGGAGAGGGTACGGACAGACGCAGATTGCAACTGTCCGACTTCCGACAGAGGACGCCCGCAGGGCACTCAAAATAGGAGGACTGAAGGTCGGCTGGGTAAGAGGCAGACTTAGGGAAAGGGTCAGCGTCACCAAATGCTTCGGCCACATGGCCAGACAGTGTAGGAGCGATGTAGATCGTTCTAAGCTGTGCCGGAGATGAGGGAAGGAGGACCACCTTGCAAAAGACTGCGACAAGGACCCCCAGTGCATGTTCTGCAAGGGAAAGAAGGAAGATTGGAGGCATATCGCAGGAAGCGGCAGGTGCCCCCTCTTTAGACAGGCACTTGCAAAGAGGATAGGATGAGGTGCATGCAGCTGAACCTTAACCACTGCGAGGCGGCACAGGCACTACTGAGCCAAGACACCAGGGAGAGGAAACCGGACGTGGTCATCGTATGCGAACCATACAAACCGGTGCCAGGCAGCGGTTGGGCACAAAGTAAGTGCAGGAACGCCGCGATCTGGGGCGTCGAGACCCCGCCGCTCGATGTGGATTCGTCAAAGGAGCTAGACTCAAGGGTGTAACTTTCTACAGTTGTTACGCACCGCCGAGTTGGGACCTGTCGCGTTTCCAAACTATGTTGGAACACATTGCGGAAGACACTCGTGGGAGGACACCCTTCGTCATCGCAGGGGACTTTAATGCGTGGGCCGTCGAATGGGGCAGCAAAGAGACCAACGCAAGAGGGTACTGCCTACTGGAGCAGTTCTCGTCTCTCGACGTCGGACTGGCAAACGACGGGAAAAAGATGACCTTCTGCAGGGCAAGAAGATCCTCAATAATAGATCTGACCTTTCTGAGCAGTTCGCTATGTAGACATTCCACCTGGAGAGGGGGTGACGAATTCACATTTAGCGACCACCAGGCGATACACTTTGAGCTCGGACAGCGCAACAGAGTCCCCAGGAAGCCAAAAACAACGGGGCCAAAGTGGAAGGATAGTCTACTGGACGTCGCAGCCTTCTCGGACTCCTTCAGGCAACACGAGTGGAACCTAGCTGGTATCTCAGCGGAGGAAGCGGCGGAGCTTAGAAGGGCTTGTCTCCGAGCGCGACGGCGTGCCCAAAGAGCGAGAGGCCGCTACGCCTTCGAAACCAGGCAAGAGGAATTTCGCACGGCAAAACACGGGCTGAAGGTGGCCATCAAGAAGAGTAAGAGCGACTGCTTCCGCCACATATGCGACGAAGCGGAGGTAGACCCCTGGGGTACTGCTTGTAAAGTAGTCGCCAAAAGGATCAGAGGAATAAGCACTCCTACCCCGACGTGCCCGCAACTGCTGCATAGGTTTGTGACAGCGCTGTTCCCCAGGCACCCGCAGAAGGAAGAAACTAACCTGGACCAGGAGTAACCACCATACGCGCCAGTATCTACACTGGAGGTCATAGAAGCAACCAGGAGAGTTGGCGACCGGAAGGCACCAGGGTCGGATGGAATACCCAACAAGGGCCTAAAGCTCGCGGTGGCCACCCGACCGGAACCCTTTGCGGAGACGTTCAACAGTTGCCTCAGGGAGGGAACATTCCCAAAACGATGGAAGAGGCAGCGTCTAATTCTGCTGCCCAAAGGCAACAAGCCAGCAGACGATCCACCGGCGTACAGACCAATCTGCCTGTTGGACACGGTGGGCAAGCTGCTTGAAAGAGTGCTGTACAACAGGCTTCTAGAGTTCGTGGAGAAGCACTCTCAGAGGCGCAATATCGATTCTGGAAATCCCTCTCGACCGTGGACGCAATCATGGCGGTAGTAAGCATCGCAGCGAAGGCCATAGAAGGAACAAGATGGAGGTGGGGTACCAAGGAGTACTGTGCCATCGTGACGCTGGACATCTGAAACGCTTTCAACTCGGCCAACTGGTCAAGGATCGAGACGGCGTTGTACCGAATCGGGGTACCGGTATACCTTCTGAGGATGATCTCGGACAGGGTGCTGGGCTACGAGACGGACCAAGGAGAGATAGCGTACGAGGTTACGGCAGGAGTCCCGCAAGGATCAGTCTTGGGGCCGCTCCTGTGGAACCTCATGTACGACAGCTTGTTCAGACTGCAGCTACCCCCAGGTTGCCAGCTAATCGGTTTCGCTGACGACCTGGCCCTAGTCGTTGTAGCTAAGGAGGTCCAGAAAGTCGAATTGGTAGCCAATACAGCTATTGATCTAATTTCTGGATGGATGCGGGAAGCCGGTCTGGATCTGGCTGGCCACAAGACGGAAGCAGTTCTCATCACGAGCAGGAAGAAGACGGAGTACGCCACAGTGCGAGTAGGAGCAGACTTGATAAAATCGCAAGACTCCATCAAGTATTTGGGAGTGATGTTGGACAACCGCCTAACCTTCCGCTCGCATGTGGAGTATGCTAGCCAGAAGGCAGCGAGGATGCAAGGAGCTCTCTCCCGCATGCTTCCAAATGTTGGTGGACCAAAGACTGGATGCCGAAGACTGATGGCAAGCGTAGTGTTCTCCATCCTTTTCTACGCAGCGCCAATCTGGGCGGCAGCGGTCATAAACAACCAAAGCCTGCGAAGGAAGTTAGCTGCTCCATACAGGCTAGCCGCGCTGAGGGTCATCTCGGCTTACAGGACTGTGTCCGAGGACGCAGCACTAGTCCTAGCGGGTATGATACCCGTGGACATACTGGCCAGGGAGATGAAAATAGTGTACGAAAAGAGTACGGCGCAGGGAACCATAGGCGGCACGGCGGCCATCCGCAATACAGCGCGACAGGCCTCCATCGAAACATGGCAGGAACGGTGGAATCAGAGCGTCAAAGGGAGGGGGACGCATAAATTGATCAGTAGCGCGAAGGAGTGGATCGGAAGGAGCAGAGGCAACGCGGACTACCACATAACGCAATTCCTAACCGCGCATGGGGGCTATCGTAGCTACCTATATAAGTATAAACACGATACCAGCCCATACTGCCCTACGTGCCCAACCGCAATCGAAGACCCGGAGCATGCCCTCTACGGCTGTAAGAGATACGCAGCATGGACGGAGAATATCCCCCCAGCAGAGTTGCTGGTTAGCTTTATGACAGCATCGGAGGATAACTATATATACGTGTACCGTCTCATCAAGCGCATCCAGGATGACCTGAGACGATGCGAGAAAAAGCGGCATGTAGCGGCCTAGAATAGGCCCCCCCTCCACGCGAAGCAATACCTAACGGTGATCCCGCGGGGGGAAGAGGTGTGTATGTGTGTGGGGTGGTTTTAGTATGTATGACTTGACTAGAGCAAGGAATCGTGCATGCCAATGGCACGGGTCATTGGTATCTCATGAAGATTTCCACTCCTCATGGCGCATCCATGAAAAAAAAAACACACACACACTGTCGCGAAATTTATGCAATGAACTCGCTTTTAATTTTTTGCTATCTCTCTTCCGCTTTTTTGTTGTAAGAAAAACGCGAGCGCGTCTTTAATCGCCGGCGTTTAAAAAAGCGCCAAACTCTCTTTATCCGAACATGCAAGTTGCTTTATCGCGTTTTTGCAGTATCTTTTTGGGTGTTTTAATTTATATTCATTAACGATTTTGCCTCATTGCCAATTAATCACCTTTCGTTTTCAATGCACTTTCAAAAATTTGGAAATACTTTTGCCTTGTTTCTTTTGTTGTTTTCTTTTCACAATATTTCTTTTTTCTTGCACGCTATTTTTATACCCGATACTCAAAATGAGTATTGGGGTATATTAGATTTGTGGTAAAAGTGGATGTGTGTAACGTCCAGAAGGAATCGTTTCCGACCCCATAAAGTATATATATTCTTGATCAGCATCAATAGCCGAGTCGATTGCGCCATGTCTGTCTGTCCGTCTGTCCGTCCGTCCGTCTGTCCGTCTGTCCGTCCGTCCGTCTGTCCGTCCCCTTCAGCGCCTAGTGCTCAAAGACTATAAGAGCTAGAGCAACGATATTTTGGATCTGTGACATGTCACTGCTACAAAAATATTTTAAAACTTCGCCCCGCCCACTTCCGCCCCCACAAAGGATGAACATCTGTGGCATCCACAATTTTAAAGATCTGAAAAAACCAAAAACGTTGAATTGTAGAGAATGACCATATCTTTAAGACTGCAGAATCTGAATTGGATCGTATTATTATTATAGCCAGCATCAAGAAAACAATTTCATTTTTTCTCGCCCTGTCTCTCTCTAACACACACGTAGCATAGGCGGCTTTGCTTAGAGTAAAACATTAGCGCCTAGATCTCAGAGACTACAAAAGCTAGAGCAACCAAATTTGGTATCCACACTCCTAATATATCGGACCGAGACGAGTTTGTTTCAAAATTTCGCCACACCCCCTTCCGCCCCCGCAACGGACGAAAATCTGGGGCATCCACAAATCTCAGAGACTATTAAGGCTAGAGTAACCAAATTTGGTATCCGCACTTCTGTTAGATCTCACTATAAAACGTATATCTCAGAATTTCGCCCCACCCCCTTCCGCCCCCACAAAAGACGAAAATCTGTTGCATCCACAATATTGCACATTCGAGAAAACTAAAAACGCAGAATCATAGATAACGACCATATCTATCAGATTGCTGAATCTGGACCAGATCAGATAATTTTTATAGCCAAAAGGAACAAATCAATTTGCACTGGCTACGCAGCGCCCGACGTCACGCTCAGACTGATTTTCTGTCTCTCTCGCACGCACTCTTTGTCGTGTCGTGAAATCGTCTAAACTTAGATACGGTTTTTAAGGGGCTCGGCTCACGCAATCCTCCAAACGGACAATGAGAGCGACCAGGCTGGAAAGACAGGTGTCTGGGGACAGGCTGGCGAGGATGATTAAATTGGTTTGTTTTTTTTCAGACACATTTCCCTAATAAGCCAATCAATTACCGTTTACTATTCGTTTCAGCCGCTAAACTTCGCCTTGAGCCTCCCGATTGGGGCGCAGTTCGAACGAGACTGAGCCTCTCAGAACGGGCCCGAGCATTTTCTCTTAATTGCGAAATGAAAGTGAACTCAACATCTGCATTAAAAGCAATTAAATATCTTTTGTGTGTGAGTGAGTATTACCCCCTGCATAGTACATAGATATTGTATCTGTATCTCTCCAGCTTCTCTCAGTGCTTGAGAGAGTAAGCTCTGTTTGGGGTGAGCGGGTGGATCGAGGGGCATCTTCTAATTATACTTTTTTTGGCGCTGCTAATGGTCAGACTCGACTCTGAGCCATGCCATGGAAGTATTCAATGAATTGGAACTAATTGGTGCGATGAAAATCTGTATAGGACAGGTCAGGGCCAGGCCCATTATTAGATCAAGCTGAAGGCCAATAATCTGTAATGATCCACCCACACTTGACCAAATAGAAAATGTTCTACTCCATGAAGATGTCACTCCATAGATACGAGTGCCTATGGATAGGCTAATCTAATAACACGCCTGTCAATCGCATACAACGCAATCGATAAATCCTTAGTTGGGTTCAGAAAGTCGTAGATAAACCAGACGCCATATGTTATACAATATAGAACAAGTTTTTTATGGTTGCTGCTGCTGTTGTTGTTGGGTAATTGTGTGTTTTGTGTTCACTTGAAGCGACAAACCCGTTTCGATTTTCACATGTGCCAGAGCTAATTTATGCCGCGCTCTGTTCCTCCACTCCAGCGTTCCACCAAATTACTGGTTTCCTTCGGGGTCTACGCACAGATAAGACCTAAATTTATGTAAGATTATTGTGCATAATTCGAGTTGAAAGGTTTTCCTACCCTGCCGCACCCTCACAGGTCCAGTCCAAATGTTCTGTTATGCATATGAAGTGGTTTTCGGAACAGTCATATATGTGAGGGCCATATTGGGATAGGGCTGCTGTTTGAGGACGTGCTCTGAGTAGCCAGTCAAGAGTAACGCAATTGAGGCTCCTGATTGTGCGGCTTGGAGAGATTCATGGGAGGGGGGCAAATAGCTCTGTTACAATCCTAAAAGTCATGCCCCCAAATCTTCCACTTCAAACTTGTTTCCTTATTTGGTTAATTTATTTATTTATGAATATCACATCTCATCGTTTTCTTGGAGAAGCATCATCATGATTTACCACCCACTCGAGGCATACCTAGACGCTGACGAACCGTATCTAGATATTTCTTCATTCCGAAATTCGAATCAAACATGCAACTCCCACGTCCGCAACTCAAGCTTTAAGCTCGGCTCCAATCGCTGCAAGCTCACACAGGGATGGGACGGGAGAACAGAACGTGGAACTGAAATGTGGCACAAATATTGAACCCACTTCTTGCCACAGAGCATTGAACCAAAGGCGATGTAAACAAAAGCCCACTTGGAGCTGGTCCCCCAAAGAGCTTGTGACAGCTGTCTGCCTCCAAGTCTCGGGCCCAACTGTCGTCGTCGTTCAAATTGGACAAGCTCACCTTCAAATGCAGTCGTTGCACATGCCCCACATGGCATGGCCATTCCGCATCACTTTCGGTTTGGCCCGGTAACAGATGTCAGAGAGAGGGAAAATAAGTGCACTGGAGTGGACATTGTCTTGTCTTTCGGTGCCTGTTGAAGGTCACGTGGCGTCCCCACCACCAGCTGTACGAGGTGTCGGCTTACAAGATCTAATTTCACGAATAAGTATATAAGTAGGCCATGCGATAAAGTACCCAAAATACCCATGTGCATATGTTTCTTTTCCTTTTTATACCCGATACTCAAAATGAGTATTGGGGTATTGTTCGGGCCAGCCGCTGAAGAATAACCGTAACTTTAACATTATTATTGTATGAGCAGAGAGAGCCGCCTATGTTGTAAAACGGTGACGTTCTGCAGAGCTGCTGCGCTCTCCCGCTAAAGGGGCTCTCTGCCGCCGCCACTTCGGCAACTACTTTGACCTGCTGCCGCCACTTCGGCAATCACTTTGATCTAACGCCGTCGTCTATAGTTTAGTTCTATGATAACCCTTCTGCGCATATCGATCTCGCATAAAGTTTATCTGGCAATAGCAAGCAATGGTCTTCCGCTAAGCCACCAAGATTAAATACGAATTATAAAGTTTAACCCGAAATCTCTTTTCATTTTTGAAACACATAGGTGCCAAAAAAGCTCGGCATCTCAAACATTGGTGACCCCCCGACGTGATATAAAACCATTGCTTAATCGCGTTCTGTTAAAACACTTATTATTTATACAACATTTTGCTGTTGGGTAGTTTAACTACCAACAAATACATTTGGGTGCACGTTGAAAAACAGTTTAAAGTGCAAATTCAGTGAGAGTGCGGCTGGAATATTTATAGACAAATTCCGGTACTTTAAGCGTCGAATCTCTCATTCTCTGCGCAGCTGCAGCCGCGGTTCTTGACTTTTCGTGTCTTGCATTCTCGCTCTCGCGTTTATACATCGTCGCTTAAGCGGTATTTCATTTTCCGTTGTTGTGTCGAATTGCACAACGGTTAACATGGACAACGATCCGAATACAGGCGCGGGCGAAAGATTGTGGTGGCTGATTCCAGACTGAGTCTGTATAAGCGTAAAAGTCAGTCATTATATGATCGATTGCACAGGCTTGGCGAATCCTTCGCGGGGAATAAAATCGATAAGCTGACCGCCGCGGAAGTCGAGGTCGAGGCGCCTTGATATGTTGGCAGAAATTCGAGAGGAATTTAATAAGGCCCATAATGAGTTGGAGGCTCTCGATCAAAACGAGATTGGGAGTGAGCTGCGCGAAATCTTCGATACTCTTTTCATATCGTTGAAAGCTGAGTTGCTGGCTGCTGTTGAAGTAAGCCAGTCACACGCCGCTGCCCATTCTACGACTCTGCCAAGCCATTCCGGACATAGTACCATCATCATGGCTCACAAGCAGCGACTTCTTGAGCTGAAGGTGCCTAAATTTTCTGGTGGATACGTCGAGTTCTCGGATTTTATGGCAATGTTCAAATCGGTGATTGAAGCGGATGCGGATCTCAGTGACATCGAGAAATTCCAGCACCTTCGCTCTTGCCTCGCTGATGCGGCTTTGGATTCGGTTCGATCGTTAGAGCTCTCCAGTGCCAATTATCGTGCGGCTCTGGATATACTTAATAAACGCTTTAATAACAAAAGACTTGTTTTCCAGGCACACATCAAGAAGATTCTTGGGCTAAAGAGGGTAGACTCGCCTTCTGCTAAAAGGCTTCGGGAGTTTTCGGATGCAGTCAATTTACACATGCGAGCGTTGCAGACATTGGGAACTGCTGAGGAGATTTCAGGATTCATGGTCATCAACATGCTGCTGCAGAAGTTGGATTCGAAGACGCAAACCAAATGGGAGGAGCACACAACGTCGGATGCAATACTTACCGCAGAGGAATTCTTCGAATTCTTGCAGCAACGCTGCCAGAAAATGGAGCGGTTGGAATATGCTACAGCGACACACGCTAGTAGCGATCAGGTGGGAAAAAACCATTCCTATACGCAGGTTAAGAAAACGTTTGTAGCTTCCAACTCTTCCGCCGACCCGTCTGTATGCGTCTTTTGCCACTCAGCGGGCCATGGAATATACTCGTGCAAGATATTCGGAAATCTCTCACCGTTGCTGCGCCACAAAGAAGTGAAGAAGCTTTCTCTATGCTTCAATTGCCTAAAGCCGGGGCACCGGACCCGCGCATGCAATAGTGGAAAATGTCGAGTATGCGGCGGTAGGCATCATAGTTTGTTGCACTTAGATAGTATACAGCCCACAACACAAGGCTGCCCAGGTATTACTCCTCCCGATCTGGCCGTTCAACCGGACACTCTTTCCGTTGCTCAAAATTCTGCTAGCAGCTCGTCTCTACCTTCGTCTACCTCTCTTGCTGCCCAAGGTCTTCACTCTGATGTCGTGCTTCTGGCTACAGCCGTGGTTCTCGTAAAGAATCGGTCTGGCGTTTTAGTTCCTTGTCGTGCCATCTTAGATTCAGGATCGCAGCTGCATCTCGTCACATCCAGGTTCGCCCAGCAGCTTCAGCTTAGGAGAACTCAATCGTCTGCACTTGTGTCTGGGCTGGGCGATACCAGCGTTTCTACTGAGGGATCCACCATAAGCATTTGTATGCATTCTTGCACCTCTGCTTACACAACTACACTTACTGCTCTCATCGCCCCCACGATTACCGATTCTCAACCAAGTATGACAGTAAATGTATCCGATTGGCGTATTCCATCTAACATTCAGCTTGCTGATCCTGCATTTTTCAATCCTCAACGGGTTGATCTTCTCATTGGTGCGAGCGTTTTTTATGATCTCCTCTGCGTAGGGCAAATCAAACTCACCGATGGACTGCCTCTTCTGCAGAAGACCCGGCTTGGGTGGATCGTATCTGGCGGTGGACAGAAGGTATCAAGCTCGGCGCTTTTGACTACGCAAAATTGTCCAGATTCGATAGCTGAGATGGAAGCAAGGTTGGATAAAACTCTTCGTATGTTTTGGGAAGTCGAGAATTGTGTGGAGGCTGGGTTGAATACCAAAGAAGAAGACGATTGTGAAGCACATTTCGTAAGCCACCTTGCACGGTTGCCATCCGGGGAGTATGCAGTTCGTCTGCCGCTAAATAACAATACTGATCGTTTAGGAGAATCTTATGCTCAGGCTTATCGACGGTTCATCAGTCTGGAGCGAAAACTGGAGCGTAATCCTACACTCAAGGAGCGGTATTCCGCCTTTATGAGGGAGTTCATTGATTTGCATCATATGCACCAAGTCAACCCTGATTCTCGTAGTCTCTGCAAATATTTCTTGCCTCATCACTGTGTCCTAAAGGAGGACAGTACGACGACAAAACTCCGTGTCGTTTTCGACGGATCCGCAGCTACATCAACTGGATATTCTCTAAATGATGTGATGATGACAGGCCCTGTTATTCAGCCTGCATTGTTTAACATATTGATTCGCTTTCGAACATATCCAGTCGCTCTCACTGGGGACATTTGTAAAATGTACAGCTGCGTACGAGTGTCTCCACCCGACAATTTGTATCAGTGCATCCTATGGCGAGATTCCATCGAGTCCGAGGTTCAAGTCTACACATCAGACACCGTCACATACGGGACGAGGGCTGCATCATTTTTAGCGGTCCGCGCAATGCACCAGCTGGCCATCGACGAGGGTGAGTCCTACCCTCTTGGCTCAGCTGCTCTGCGGCAGGAGTTTTACGTGGATGACCTTATTTCGGGCGGTAATTCGGTCGCACAGGTCATGGACAAGATGCACCAAACATCAGCTTTACTGTCCCGTGGTAATTTTAGACTTAGGAAATGGTGCTCCAGTCACCAGGAAGTACTTGAGGGAACCCCTGAAGATGACATAGAGAAGTTCCTAAAGTTTAATGATGGAAGCGACATTGCCAAAACTCTCGGCTTAGCGTGGGACCCTGCTTCGGATCAGCTGCTTTTTGCCTTGTCCGCACTGGACACAAACTCAAAGCCATCAAAGCGGTCGGTTTTATCTACGATTGCGCGGTTCTACGACCCTCTTGGATTGATAAATCCAGTCATTGTCAGGTGCAAAATCTTCCTTCAGCAGCTTTGGAGAGAAAATTTGGATTGGGATGAAAGCCTACCCTCAGCGTTGCATTCAACTTGGATGGACTTGAGAAATAGTTTGGCAAGCATTTCTCGGATCTCATTTCCTCGCTTGGTTCTTCGTTCTAGTGTGGCTACAGAAGTTCACGGATTCTGTGACGCCAGCTTAGAAGCATATGGCGCTTGCGTGTATGTCGTGTCCAGGGAAGCCCAGTCTTTGAGCCACGTTTTGTGCTCAAAGTCGCGAGTGGCGCCGCTAAAGACTATATCGATTCCTAAGCTGGAATTAAGTGGAGCCCATTTGCTTGCGAAAATCATGCAGAATGTAAAGGACATAGAAATCTTTACAGGTCGGTTTTATTGCTGGCCGGATTCGTCAACAGCATTATCTTGGATTAGGGACGAGCCAGCTAAATTTCAAGTTTTCGTGGCAAATCGAGTGGCATCAATTCAGGAGTTGACGGCAGCCATGGAATGGCGCTATGTTCCCACATCTTTAAATCCTGCTGATATTCTCTCGAGAGGCTCGCTTCCCAACCATCTTATCCAGTCAGAGCTATGGTTTCACGGCCCATCCTTTTTGCTAGGCTCCAAGGATAAGTGGCCCGTATCTCCATCTAACAACATAGCAACTTTGGAGCTTCGCAAGAGAGGATTGCTAATCACGTCTCCACATGCCGATCTCACGTCCGGATGCAAATTTGCGAATTCATTCTTTCGCATGCAGCGCACATTCGCCTACATGCATAAATTTATACATCGTCTTAGGCATCCAGGACTCACCGTTTCTGATATTCGGCAAGGAACGCATCTTCTAATTCGACACATTCAGCTGGCAAATTTGTGGATGGACATAAAGGAGATTCGGCGCAATGGTCAAGTCATGAAATCCAGTTCTATTAGTTCGCTCAACCCGTTCATCGATCATTCTGGACTACTTAGAGTTGAAGGTCGTCTTGGCAACTCATCGCTAGGATTTGACGCTCAGCACCCGCTCATTCTGCCAAAGGGACATTCCATTACCTTTGCGCTGATAAGATATTATCATGAAAGAAACCTCCATGCCGGACCTCGCGCCTTGCTATCCAAAATTCGGCTGGAATATTGGCCCATTGGAGGTGTTAAGGCAGTGTCAAGGGTCGTCAGCAGATGTGTGAGATGCTTCAGGACTAGGCCGCGCATGGTTGAACACATCATGGGAGACCTACCTAAGGAACGTTTGGAAGGATCTCGAGGTTTTGAAGTCACTGGAGTAGATTACTGTGGACCTTTTTTCTACCGATCAGAAATCCGCACGAGGCCTCCGATCACTTCTAAGGCTATACACATGGAGCTCGTAAAGGATTTGACCACCGCATCATTTCTAGGCGCACTAAAGCGTTTTACTTCTACTCGAGGAAGGCCAAGTCAAATTTGGTCGGACAATGCGACAAACTTCGTTGGGGCCAAGAACGAGCTTCTGGAGCTAAAGAAGCTTTGTCTGAGCGAACCGCATATGAAGGAGGTCCACGAATCCTGCTTGGCTGACTCGATCGACTGGCGTTTCATCCCACCTCGCTCTCCGCATTTTGGCGGGTTGTGGGAAGCGGCCGTGAAGACCGCAAAATATCACCTGTACCGCTCAGTTGGACCATCTGTGCTTAGCTTCGACGAGCTGCGCACTCTGATCTGTCAGATCACTGCAATTGTTAACGCTCGCCCTTTGCTCTCGCTTTCAGAAAATCCTGATGATTTAGACGTTTTGACTCCTGCTCATCTGCTTTTAGGCGGCCCCCATGAGCAAATCCTCGAGCCTGACCTAACGAAGCTGAACTACAATCGTCTGGATGGCTGGCAGCGGGTCACCCAACTACAGCAAATATTTTGGAGCCGTTGGCGCGAAGAGTATCTCACTCTTTTGCAAGAGCGCGCGAAGTGGCGTACCCCCGCGCAAAACATCTGCAAGAACGACCTCGTTCTGGTGAAGGACGAAAATCTTCCTCCAATGCGTTGGCCACTGGCTAGAGTGGTCGATGTCGTTTTGGGCAAGGACGGAGTGTGTCGCGTCGCTGACCTGAAGACATCCTTAGGAAACATCAGGAGGGCCGTCACTCGGCTATGTTTGCTGCCCTTAAGGAATCTGTTGAGAGACTAGCTCCCAACGGGGGGAGTATGTTCGGGCCAGCCGCTGAAGAATAACCGTAACTTTAACATTATTATTGTATGAGCAGAGAGAGCCGCCTATGTTGTTAAACGTTGACGTTCTGCAGAGCTGCTGCGCTCTCCCGCTAAAGGGGCTCTCTGCAGCCGCCACTTCGGCAACTACTTTGATCTGCTGCCGCCACTTCGGCAATCACTTTGATCTAACGCCGTCGTCTATAGTTTAGTTCTATGCTAACCCCTCTGCGCATTGGTTGCATATCGATCTCGCATAAAGTTTATCTGGCAATAGCAAGCAATCGGCTTCCGCTAAGCAACCAAGATTAAATACGAATTATAAAGTTTAACCCGAAATCTCTTTTCATTTTTGAAACACATAGCTGCCAAAAAAGCTTGGCTTCTCAAACAGTTATATTAGATTTGTGGTAAAAGTGGATGTGTGTAACGTCCAGAAGGAATCGTTTCCGACCCCATAAAGTATATATATTCTTGATCAGCATCAATAGCCGAGTCGATTGAGCCCTGTCTGTCTGTCCGTCCGACCGTCTGTCCGTCCCCTTCAGCGCCTAGTGCTCAAAGACTATAAGAGCTAGAGCAACGTTGTTTTGGATCCAGACTTCTGTGATATGTCACTGCTACAAAAATATTTCAAAACTTCGCCCCGCGCACTTCCGCCCCCACAAAAGACGAAAATCTGTGGCATCCACATTTTTAAAGATACGATAAAACCAAAAACGCAGAATCGTAGAGGATGACTATATGTTCTAGAATGTAAGATCTCAACCAGATCGTATAATTATTATAGCCAGAATCAAGAAAACAATTTCATTCTTTCTCGCTCTGTCTCTCTTTAACACACAGGTTTCATGGTCGGCTTTGCCAATTGCAAAATATGAGTTCAAGGATCTCAGAACCTATAAGAGCCAGAGCAACCAAATTTGGTATCCACACTCCTGTGATATCGGACCTTGACAGTTTCGTGTCCAAATTTCGCCACACCCCCTTCCGTTCCGCAAAGGACGAAAATCTGGGGCATCCACAAATCTCAGAGACTGTTAAGGCTAGAGTAACCCAATTTGGTATCCGCACTTCTGTTAGATCTTACTATAAAACGTATATCTCAGAATTTCGCCCCACCCCCTTCCGCCCCCACAAAGAACGAAAATCTGTTGCATCCACAATATTGCAGATTCGAGAAAACTAAAAACGCAGAATCATAGATAATGACCATATCTATCAGATTGCTGAATCTGGATCAGATCAGATCATTTTTATAGCCAATAGGAACACATCAATTTGCAGTGGCTACGCAGCGCCCGACGTCACGCTCAAACTGATTTTCTGTCTCTCTCGCACGCACTCTTTGTCGTGTCGTTTAATATTAGCGGCGTCTGCTGGAGGAGAGCCATACTGACTAAGTATCGGGTATAACCGTAGAGTTGCGGTGTCCGCAGCAACTCACAACGTTCCCCCTCGTTTTTTGCCGTAGTTTTTGTGATTGGCTCACATTTGAAATTCGCTTTGTTCGCAGCCAGTTTTCACCAAAAACTTATGGAAATGCTGCGGCTGGCATATAATTTGAGACTGCGATTGCCGCGACTTGCAATTGGAGTTGAGTTGGGTCGCAGTCCCTCCACAGCGCCTTCTACTCCTGCAACCCACCTCCACAGTCGTCTACATCTCCTCCCCCTCCTCCACCGCCTGCGCCTCCCTCGTTGGGTTCGTTGTCGTATGGATCTGTAAAAGGTCAGAGCGTGAGATATGAATTTTAATCGAGCTGTCAGTGCAGAGATATCTTGTATAATCTTTCAGAGGGTATGATGTATGATATCATATTCAAGGCTTCGACGCCCGAGGCTACCCTTTCTTCTTTCTGGTTTTATAGTATCTAAGCATTTCAGCAGCTACGAAACGTGAGGAGCCAGCAACAGCCAGAGAGACAGATTGCGCTGCGCCAGGCCAAATACCAAATAAACATTCACCAATGGAGCTAAGCGCATATTAGCTAATTTGCGAAAGCCAACAACAGACTACGAATAGCGTCAGACAACCGCTGCAGAAGCGTGTATCTCTATCTAATGAATACGCAAAGCAGAATATGATGAAATCGTCTAAACTTAGATACGGTTTTTAAGGGGCTCGGCTCACGCAATCCTCCAAACGGACAATGAGAGCGACCAGGCTGGAAAGACAGGTGTCTGGGGACAGGCTGGCGAGGATGATTAAATTGGTTTGTTTTTTTTTCAGACAAATTTCCCTAATAAGCCAATCAATTACCGTTTACTATTCGTTTCAGCCGCTAAACTTCGCCTTGAGCCTCCCGATTGGGGCGCAGTTCGAACGAGACTGAGCCTCTCAGAACGGGCCCGAGCATTTTCTCTTAATTGCGAAATGAAAGTGAACTCAACATCTGCATTAAAAGCAATTAAATATCTTTTGTGTGTGAGTGAGTATTACCCCCTGCATAGTACATAGATATTGTATCTGTATCTCTCCAGCTTCTCTCAGTGCTTGAGAGAGTAAGCTCTGTTTGGGGTGAGCGGGTGGATCGAGGGGCATCTTCTAATTATACTTTTTTTGGCGCTGCTAATGGTCAGACTCGACTCTAAGCCATGCCATGGAAGTATTCAATGAATTGGAACTAATTGGTGCGATGAAAATCCCCCGATACTCAAAATGAGTATTGGGGTATATTAGATTTGTGGTAAAAGTGGATGTGTGTAACGTCCAGAAGGAATCGTTTCCGACCCAATAAAGTATATATATTCTTGATAAGCATCAATAGCCGAGTCGATTGAGCCTTGTCTGTCTGTCCGTCCGTCCGTCTGTCCGTCTGTCCGCCTGTCCGTCCCCTTCAGCGCCTAGTGCTCAAAGACTATAAGAGCTAGATGTTTTGGATCCAGACTTCTGTGATATGTCACTGCTACAAAAATATTTCAAAACTTCGCCCCGCCCACTTCCGCCCCCACAAAGGACGAAAATCTGTGGCATCCACAATTTTAAAGATATGAGAAAACCAAAAACGTAGAATTGTAGAGAATGACCATATCTTTAAGATTGCGGAATCTGAATTGGATCGTATTATTATTATAGCCAGCATCAAGAAAACAATTTCATTTTTTCTCGCCCTGTCTCTCTCTAACACACACGTAGCATAGGCGGCTTTGCTTAGAGTAAAACATTAGCGCCTAGATCTCAGAGACTACAAAAGCTAGAGCAACCAAATTTGGTATCCACACTCCTAATATATCGGACCGAGACGAGTTTGTTTCAAAATTTCGCCACACCCCCTTCCGCCCCCGCAAAGGACGAAAATCTGGGGATATTCAAAAATCTCAGAGTCTATAAAGGCTAGAGTAACCAAATTTGGTATCCGCACTCCTGTTAGATCTTACTATAAAACGTATATCTCAAAATTTCGCCCCACCCCCTTCCGCCCACACAAAGGACGAAAATCTGTTGCATCCATAATATTGCACATTCGAGAAAACTAAAAACGCAGAATCATAGATAATGACCATATCTATCAGATTGCAGGCTTATCGACGGTTCATCAGTCTGGAGCGAAAACTGGAGCGTAATCCTACACTCAAGGAGCGGTATTCCACCTTTATGAGGGAGTTCATTGATTTGCATCATATGCACCAAGTCAACCCTGATTCTCGTAGTCTCTGCAAATATTTCTTGCCTCATCACTGTGTCCTAAAGGAGGACAGTACGACGACAAAACTCCGTGTCGTTTTCGACGGATCCGCAGCTACATCAACTGGATATTCTCTAAATGATGTGATGATGACAGGCCCTGTTATTCAGCCTGCATTGTTTAACATATTGATTCGCTTTCGAACATATCCAGTCGCTCTCACTGGGGACATTTGTAAAATGTACAGCTGCGTACGAGTGTCTCCACCCGACAATTTGTATCAGTGCATCCTATGGCGAGATTCCATCGAGTCCGAGGTTCAAGTCTACACATTAGACACCGTCACATACGGGACGAGGGCTGCATCATTTTTAGCGGTCCGCGCAATGCACCAGCTGGCCATCGACGAGGGTGAGTCCTACCCTCTTGGCTCAGCTGCTCTGCGGCAGGAGTTTTACGTGGATGACCTTATTTCGGGCGGTAATTCGGTCGCACAGGTCATGGACAAGATGCACCAAACATCAGCTTTACTGTCCCGTGGTAATTTTAGACTTAGGAAATGGTGCTCCAGTCACCAGGAAGTACTTGAGGGAACCCCTGAAGATGACATAGAGAAGTTCCTAAAGTTTAATGATGGAAGCGACAGTGCCAAAACTCTCGGCTTAGCGTGGGACCCTGCTTCGGATCAGCTGCTTTTTGCCTTGTCCGCACTGGACACAAACTCAAAGCCATCAAAGCGGTCGGTTTTATCTACGATTGCGCGGTTCTACGACCCTCTTGGATTGATAAATCCAGTCATTGTCAGGTGCAAAATCTTCCTTCAGCAGCTTTGGAGAGAAAATTTGGATTGGGATGAAAGCCTACCCTCAGCGTTGCATTCAACTTGGATGGACTTGAGAAATAGTTTGGCAAGCATTTCTCGGATCTCATTTCCTCGCTTGGTTCTTCGTTCTAGTGTGGCTACAGAAGTTCACGGATTCTGTGATGCCAGCTTAGAAGCATATGGCGCTTGCGTGTATGTCGTGTCCAGGGAAGCCCAGTCTTTGAGCCACGTTTTGTGCTCAAAGTCGCGAGTGGCGCCGCTAAAGACTATATCGATTCCTAAGCTGGAATAAAGTGGAGCCCATTTGCTTGCGAAAATCATGCAGAATGTAAAGGACATGGGAATCTTTACAGGTCGGTTCTATTGCTGGCCGGATTCGTCAACAGCATTATCTTGGATTAGGGACGAGCCAGCTAAATTTCAAGTTTTCGTGGCAAATCGAGTGGCATCAATTCAGGAGTTGACGGCAGTCATGGAATGGCGCTATGTTCCCACATATTTAAATCCTGCTGATATTCTCTCGAGAGGCTCGCTTCCGAACCATCTTATCCAGTCAGAGCTATGGTTTCACGGCCCATCCTTTTTGCTAGGCTCCAAGGATAAGTGGCCTGTATCTCCATCTAACAACATAGCAACTTTGGAGCTTCGCAAGAGAGGATTGCTAATCACGTCTCCACATGCCGATCTCACGTCCGGATGCAAATTTGCGAATTCATTCTTTCGCATGCAGCGCACATTCGCCTACATGCATAAATTTATACATCGTCTTAGGCATCCAGGACTCACCGTTATTGATATTCGGCAAGGAACGCATCTTCTAATTCGACACATTCAGCTGGCAAATTTGTGGATGGACATAAAGGAGATTCGGCGCAATGGTCAAGTCATGAAATCCAGTTTTATTAGTTCGCTCAACCCGTTTATCGATCATTCTGGACTACTTAGAGTTGGAGGTCGTCTTGGCAACTCATCGCTAGGATTTGACGCTCAGCACCCGCTCATTCTGCCAAAGGGACATTCCATTACCTTTGCGCTGATAAGATATTATCATGAAAGAAACCTCCATGCCGGACCTCGCGCCTTGCTATCCAAAATTCGGCTGGAATATTGGCCCATTGGAGGTGTTAAGGCAGTGTCAAGGGTCGTCAGCAGATGTGTGAGATGCTTCAGGACTAGGCCGCGCATGGTTGAACACATCATGGGAGACCTACCTAAGGAACGTTTGGAAGGATCTCGAGCTTTTGAAGTCACTGGAGTAGATTACTGTGGACCTTTTTTCTACCGATCAGAAATCCGCACGAGGCCTCCGATCAAGTGCTACATTAGCGTATTCATCTGTTTCACTTCTAAGGCTATACACATGGAGCTCGTAAAGGATTTGACCACCGCATCATTTCTAGGCGCACTAAAGCGTTTTACTTCCACTCGAGGAAGGCCAAGTCAAATTTGGTCGGACAATGCGACAAACTTCGTTGGGGCCAAGAACGAGCTTCTGGAGCTAAAGAAGCTTTGTCTGAGCGAACCGCATATGAAGGAGGTCCACGAATCCTGCTTGGCTGACTCGATCGACTGGCGTTTCATCCCACCTCGCTCTCCGCATTTTGGCGGGTTGTGGGAAGCGGCCGTGAAGACCGCAAAATATCACCTGTACCGCTCAGTTGGACCATCTGTGCTTAGCTTCGACGAGCTGCGCACTCTGATCTGTCAGATCACTGCAATTGTTAACGCTCGCCCTTTGCTCTCGCTTTCAGAAAATCCTGATGATTTAGACGTTTTGACTCCTGCTCATCTGCTTTTAGGCGGCCCCCATGAGCAAATCCTCGAGCCTGACCTAACGAAGCTGAACTACAATCGTCTGGATGGCTGGCAGCGGGTCACCCAACTACAGCAAATATTTTGGAGCCGTTGGCGCGAAGAGTATCTCACTCTTTTGCAAGAGCGCGCGAAGCGGCGGACCCCCGCGCAAAACATCTGCAAGAACGACCTCGTTCTGGTGAAGGACGAAAATCTTCCTCCAATGCGTTGGCCACTGGCTAGAGTGGTCGATGTCGTTTTGGGCAAGGACGGAGTGTGTCGCGTCGCTGACCTGAAGACATCCTTAGGAAACATCAGGAGGGCCGTCACTCGGCTATGTTTGCTGCCCCTTAAGGAATCTGTTGAGAGACTAGCTCCCAACGGGGGGAGTATGTTCGGGCCAGCCGCTGAAGAATAACCGTAACTTTAACATTATTATTGTATGAGCAGAGAGAGCCGCCTATGTTGTAAAACGTTGACGTTCTGCAGAGCTGCTGCGCTCTCCCGCTAAAGGGGCTCTCTGCCGCCGCCACTTCGGCAACTACTTTGATCTGCTGCCGCCACTTCGGCAATCACTTTGATCTAATGCCGTCGTCTATAGTTTAGTTCTATGCTAACCCCTCTGCGCATTGGTTGCATATCGATCTCGCATAAAGTTTATCTGGCAATAGCAAGCAATCGGCTTCCGCTAAGCCACCAAGATTAAATACGAATTATAAAGTTTAACCCGAAATCTCTTTTCATTTTTGAAACACATAGGTGCCAAAAAAGCTTGGCTTCTCAAACAGTTATATTAGATTTGTGGTAAAAGCGGATGTGTGTAACGTCCAGAAGGAATCGTTTCCGACCCCATAAAGTATATATATTCTTGATCAGCATCAATAGCCGAGTCGATTGAGCCCTGTCTGTCTGTCCGTCCGACCGTCTGTCCGTCCTCTTCAGCGCCTAGTGCTCAAAGACTATAAGAGCTAGAGCAACGTTGTTTTGGATCCAGACTTCTGTGATATGTCACTGCTACAAAAATATTTCAAAACTTCGCCCCGCGCACTTCCGCCCCCACAAAAGACGAAAATCTGTGGCATCCACATTTTTAAAGATACGATAAAACCAAAAACGCAGAATCGTAGAGGATGACTATATGTTCTAGAATGTAAGATCTCAACCAGATCGTATAATTATTATAGCCAGAATCAAGAAAACAATTTCATTCTGTCTCGCTCTGTCTCTCTCTAACACACAGGTTTCATGGTCGGCTTTGCCAATTGCAAAATATGAGTTCAAGGATCTCAGAACCTATAAGAGCCAGAGCAGCCAAATTTGGTATCCACACTCCTGTGATATCGGACCTTGACAGTTTCGTGTCCAAATTTCGCCACACCCCCTTCCGTTCCGCAAAGGACGAAAATCTGGGGCATCCACAAATCTCAGAGACTGTTAAGGCTAGAGTAACCCAATTTGGTATCCGCACTTCTGTTAGATCTCACTATAAAACGTATATCTCAGAATTTCGCCCCACCCCCTTCCGCCCCCACAAAGAACGAAAATCTGTTGCATCCACAATATTGCAGATTCGAGAAAACTAAAAACGCAGAATCATAGATAATGACCATATCTATCAGATTGCTGAATCTGGATCAGATCAGATCATTTTTATAGCCAATAGGAACAAATCAATTTGCAGTGGCTACGCAGCGCCCGACGTCACGCTCAAACTGATTTTCTGTCTCTCTCGCACGCACTCTTTGTCGTGTCGTTTAATATTAGCGGCGTCTGCTGGAGGAGAGCCATACTGACTAAGTATCGGGTATAACCGTAGAGTTGCGGTGTCCGCAGCAACTCACAACGTTCCCCCTCGTTTTTTGCCGTAGTTTTTGTGATTGGCTCACATTTGAAATTCGCTTTGTTCGCAGCCAGTTTTCACCAAAAACTTATGGAAATGCTGCGGCTGGCATATAATTTGAGACTGCGATTGCCGCGACTTGCAATTGGAGTTGAGTTGGGTCGCAGTCCCTCCACAGCGCCTTCTACTCCTGCAACCCACCTCCACAGTCGTCTACATCTCCTCCGCCTCCTCCACCGCCTGCGCCTCCCTCGTTGGGTTCGTTGTCGTATGGATCTGTAAAAGGTCAGAGCGTGAGATATGAATTTTAATCGAGCTGTCAGTGCAGAGATATCTTGTATAATCTTTCAGAGGGTATGATGTATGATATCATATCCAAGGCTTCGACGCCCGAGGCTACCCTTTCTTCTTTCTGGTTTTATAGTATCTAAGCATTTCAGCAGCTACGAAACGTGAGGAGCCAGCAACAGCCAGAGAGACAGATTGCGCTGCGCCAGGCCAAATACCAAATAAACATTCACCAATGGAGCTAAGCGCATATTAGCTAATTTGCGAAAGCCAACAACAGACTACGAATAGCGTCAGACAACCGCTGCAGAAGCGTGTATCTCTATCTAATGAATACGCAAAGCAGAATATGATGAAATCGTCTAAACTTAGATACGGTTTTTAAGGGGCTCGGCTCACGCAATCCTCCAAACGGACAATGAGAGCGACCAGGCTGGAAAGACAGGTGTCTGGGGACAGGCTGGCGAGGATGATTAAATTGGTTTGTTTTTTTTCAGACAAATTTCCCTAATAAGCCAATCAATTACCGTTTACTATTCGTTTCAGCCGCTAAACTTCGCCTTGAGCCTCCCGATTGGGGCGCAGTTCGAACGAGACTGAGCCTCTCAGAACGGGCCCGAGCATTTTCTCTTAATTGCGAAATGAAAGTGAACTCAACATCTGCATTAAAAGCAATTAAATATCTTTTGTGTGTGAGTGAGTATTACCCCCTGCATAGTACATAGATATTGTATCTGTATCTCTCCAGCTTCGCTCAGTGCTTGATAGAGTAAGCTCTGTTTGGGGTGAGCGGGTGGATCGAGGGGCATCTTCTAATTATCCTTTTTTTGGCGCTGCTAATGGTCAGACTCGACTCTGAGCCATGCCATGGAAGTATTCAATGAATTGGAACTAATTGGTGCGATGAAAATCCCCCGATACTCAAAATGAGTATTGGGGTATATTAGATTTGTGGTAAAAGTGGATGTGTGTAACGTCCAGAAGGAATCGTTTCCGACCCCATAAAGTATATATATTCTTGATAAGCATCAATAGCCGAGTCGATTGAGCCTTGTCTGTCTGTCCGTCCGTCCGTCTGTCCGTCTGTCCGCCTGTCCGTCCCCTTCAGCGCCTAGTGCTCAAAGACTATAAGAGCTAGATGTTTTGGATCCAGACTTCTGTGATATGTCACTGCTACAAAAATATTTCAAAACTTCGCCCCGCCCACTTCCGCCCCCGCAAAGGACGAAAATCTGGGGATATTCAAAAATCTCAGAGACTATTAAGGCTAGAGTAACCAAATTTGGTATCCGCACTCCTGTTAGATCTTACTATAAAACGTATATCTCAAAATTTCGCCCCACCAACTTCCGCCCACACAAAGGACGAAAATCTGTTGCATCCATAATATTGCACATTCGAGAAAACTAAAATCGCAGAATCATAGATAATGACCATATCTATCAGATTGCTGAATCTGGATCAGATCAGATCATTTTTATAGCCAATAGGAACAAATCAATTTGCAGTGGCTACGCAGCGCCCGACGTCACGCTCAGACTGATTTTTTGTCTCTCTCGCACGCACTCTTTGTCGTGTCGTTTAATATTAGCGGCGTCTGCCGGAGGAGAGCCATACTGACTTAGTATCGGGTATAACCGTAGAGTTGCGGTGTCCGCAGCAACTCACAACGTTCCCCCTCGTTTTTCATTGCATTGTCGGGCAATTTGTCAGCATACTTCCCCTTCCCCCCACAAACCGCACAATTAACGCGAACATGATCCATTCACAGTACCCGAAACCGATTAACCGCAGTTCCCACCTGTTAGATCATCATTATGAGGGGGGAGATCATTATGGGTAGATGTATTATAATTGAGGCAACAGGCTTTCGCTGGATCCGTTGAAGAAGAAAGCAATAAAGAGCAGCACCCATGGCCAGACCCGTAGCCGTACTCGAACAGGTTGAAGTCACACTTTGGAGACTCTGCTTTGTTCCCAGTGCTGATGTCATTCGGTAATCATCTAAGCCCCGTCCCGTCGCACGGGGTTTGCTTAGAACTCGACAGCACGTCAGTAGTTATTATATAGGCACTTTGCTATGGGACAGTGTTAGGTACACAAAGGAGGAATATAAATTATAGAGAAAGTAGAAAGGTTTAAGGTCATCGAAACCGTTTTTCAGGAAACACTTAAAAAATACCTCTAAACTATCACATTAGATTCATTGCAAAGCGATGACCTACCTGTTTGAGGGTTGTTTGAATCGCATCACGGGACCAGTCGTAAAAACAGGTTCATTGACAGTAAGAGGGAGGAGAGAGCATATAAATGAGTGAAGGATCGATTTGAGAGGATTTTACATGGTTGAGAAGGAGGATTGAGATCGAAGTTAGTTCACATTATCACTGATAGGTGGCGCCACCAAGTAGGAGGTAAGTAAGGATAAGGGACGCTCGCATTTTATACTGAATTACCAAATTCGCAACATGTTGCAGCAGCATGTGCTTAAGCATGTGCAGCTTGGCAGCATGTTGAATGTAAGTGTGCATCATATTGCTATGTTATTACGTGATCATGTTAAATAAATACTTATAAGATATTTTATTAACATTGAATTGGGAAACCATTTCTGCTATGTTATTAACTGGTCAAGCTAAATAAATACTTATAGGATATTTTATAAACATTGAATTGGGAAAACAAATGTGTGTAGTTTCTGAAATTTACATCCTATAGAAAACATAGGTTGAAAAACTGGGTTTCTAGATGTCCGTATAGAGGGTTGAATGGTAAGAGAACACAAATTAATGGAGATATATATAGGAGCACACAAAGAATAAAATTATAATATGAAGACATAAAAATTAATTAAAGCTACTTATAGTAAATATACGGCTGAGGCGAAATTTTAATAATACGAATACATATTTATATAATAAGATTATTTTATGTATTTTTCTAAAAATAATATATACATATGTATATAATAAATATAACACATTTAACCACTATTTATTTTAAATGTTTGCTGTTTTACTTTTGATTGGTTGAATTTCACTTCCTCTTATTACAAGAGAATCATAGGATTCGTTTGAAACAGGTTAATTCCAAGTGAGGATTACACAAAAAGAATAAGTGGATTTCAGGTAGAATAGAGGTTGTAACCTTACCCTCATATTATTAGATTGACCCAGTAGGAATCGTTTGAAACAGGTTTGTGTGCAGGTACTGTTTGTTTTGGATATAAAAGATTAAGAAGGTGCTTGGGGGGCCTAAAAAGATACCATTTAAAAAGGAAACCCTTAGTCCTATTTCAATAGTGAAAGTGGTTAGTTCGATACAAAAAAAAAAAAAAAAATAAAACTTAAAATGGCATCAAAAGTTAAGTGCGACATGTGTGATAAGTCCGTTGACTTTTCAGAGTTTCAATCTCATTATGAGAGATGCTCTGATTCTCGTAATAATGTGGCGTGTGACCTTTGCTCTAAGCCCATCGACTTAATAGAGTTTGATAGTCATTATGAAGCATGCTTGGGACCTAGGAATGCTTTTGAGATTCTTATGAGCAAAGGATCTAATTCAAGTGATCTTCAAGGTCCTTCAACGTCAGGAGCTTCAAAACGGCCTCGATTGGATACTCCGATGGAACTAAGGATTATTGACTGTTCAATTTGCGGTGAAAGTTACCCTTCGTCTAGGGAAAGACGCCATATGATGTCGGAAAAACATAAGAATGCAAGAGCAGCTCAACTAGAGGAAAATGAAAACGTTATTTTAATTTCAACGGAGTCGCGATTTCCTTTAAAATCATATCGTGTTCACTCAAATAAAAGTGAACAGATTGATTTAAAAGAGTTTTTTCATGATTGCAAAAATGATATTATCAATTTATTGCGTCACTGCATGAGTGAGTACAGATCCATAAAATACAATTTAAAAGTATATGGATTATACGTTAAAAACACTGATGATGAAAGCTTAACAGAAACAATGAAGCATTTCATTAATCCATACAAACCAATATATGAAAACGAGCTGATTGATGATCATCTAAATGATACCATAGAAAATTTGATAACTCTCAGCAGTGAATTCCAGGAGAAGGATTCAGGTTGGGCAATAAAGTGTTTTAAATATTTTGAACTTACCATGATAAAACTAGAGCATATCGCTGCAAACAGGTTTATCCAAGCTCCCAAAAAAATTAAGTCACGAAATGCACTCATAAATGTTAAAAATTACGATGATTTTTGTTTCAAGTGGTGTGTTTTAGCATCATTAGCCTATGGAAAACACCTTAAAACTATATATCAAACAGCAGCATTAAAAAAAATTTCCCGAGATAAGTTAACAATACCATCATCCTATCGATGCGGAAACATACGGCAAGACATCATTTATTATGAAGGAGTAAGATTAAATTTTTCGGGAATTGAGTTTCCAATAACAAGCAAAGGAATCAAGCGATTCGAATCAGCAAATGAGGATTTTAGCATCAATGTTTATGAAGTCGATGAGAATGGAAAAAACGTTGTGGGACCCACAGTGAGGACTACGAAAATTCGGACTCACCACATAAACTTGCTTGGAATTAATAGTGATAATATGCAAATGATGCATTATGCATATATAACGTGCATGAGAAAATTATGTTATTCACAACATAGTAAATCCCATAATACTGCATATTTTTGCGAGAACTGCTTGCAATTTTATAGTACAACAAATACTATACATGACACTAAAGAGTGTGGAAAAGTTGCTGCTTTGTATCCTGAACCTAATACCAAAACTGTATTCAAAAGTTTTTCTTAAAAACTATTTCCACCAGTAGTAATTTATGCTGACATCAAAGCAGTTTTGGAAAATTACCATATAAATCTTAGTGATCCATCAAAATCATCAACTACTATGGCACAGAGGCATACAACATGTGCAGCATCATTTTATATTGTACATAAATACAATGAACATCTAAATGAGATGTGGACATACGAAGGTAAATATTTTAACATTCCAGCAAAGGCAATAAACTCATAAACATTATGATTTCCTTATTTCAGGACCGGATTGTATCCAAAAATTTTGTCAAGCACTTAGGATGAAAACCGATGGACTTTATGAGAAGTACTGGAAGTCCTATAAAAAACCAATCTATCAGTTTAACATTTGGAATGAGGATTATCAGGAACACGGTGATTGCTATGCCTGCGAGAAACAAATTTCTGATGATGATCGAGAAAAATTCTTTGATCAGTTTACAGGACAATTTGTAGGTCCTATTCATAAGCTGTGCAAACAGACATTTAGATTAAGCGATCCCTTTTTCCCGGTAGTTTTTCATAACTTGTCTCGTTATGATATACATTTATTTGTTACGTCAATAAAAGATGAACTAAGACCCATTCCTTGCAATAATCTTCCGATTATCTTTCGTAGTGATCAGACGTGTTTTTGTTTTGCGCTCCGCATTTTTATACCCGATACTCAAAATGAGTATTGGGGTATATTAGATTTGTGGTAAAAGTGGATGTGTGTAACGTCCAGAAGGAATCGTTTCCGACCCCATAAAGTATATATATTCTTGATCAGCATCAATAGCCGAGTCGATTGAGCCATGTCTGTCTGTCCGTCTGTCCGTCTGTCCGTCCGTCCGTCTGTCCGTCTGTCCGTCCCCTTCAGCGCCTAGTGCTCTGTGATATGTCACTGCTACAAAAATATTTCAAAACTTCGCCCCGCCCACTTCCGCCCCCACAAAGGACGAAAATCTGTGGCATCCACATTTTTAAAGTTACGATAAAACCAAAAATGCAGAATCGTAGAGAATGACCATATCATTTAGACTGCAGAATCTGAATTGGATCGTATTATTATTATTATAGCCAGCATCAAGAAAACAATTTCATTTTTTTTCGCCCTATCTCTCTCTAACACATACGTAGCATAGCCGGCTTTGCTTAGAGTAAAACATTAGAGCCTAGATCTCAGAGACTATAAAAGCTAGAGCAACCAAATTTGGTATCCACACTCCTAATATATCGGACCGAGACGAGTTTGTTTCAAAATTTCGCCACACCCCCTTCCGCCCCCGCAAAGGATGAAAATCTGGGGATATTCACAAATCCCAGAGACTATTAAGGCTAGTGTAACCAAATTTGGTATCCGCACTCCTGTTAGATCTCACTTTAAAATGTATATCTCAAAATTTCGCCCCACCCCCTTCCGCCCCCACAAAGGACGACAATCTGTTGCATCCACAATATTGAGGATACGAGAAAACTAAAAACGCAGAATCATAGATAATGATCGTATCTATCAGATTGCTGAATCTGGATCAGATCAGATCATTTTTATAGCCAAAAGGAACAAATCAATTTGCACTGGCTACGCAGCCCCCGACGTCACGCTCAGACTGATTTTCTGTCTCTCTCGCACGCACTCTTTGTCGTGTCGTTCAATATTAGCGGCGTATGCCGGAGGAGAGCCATACTGACTTAGTATCGGGTATAACTGTAGAGTTGCGGTGTCCGCTGCAACTCACAACGTTCCCCCTCGTTTTTCATTGCATTGTCGGGCAATTTGTCAGCATACTTCCCCTTCCCCCCACAAACCGCACAATTAACGCGAACATGATCCATTCACAGTACCCGAAACCGATTAACCGCAGTTCCCACCTGTTAGATCATCATTATGAGGGGGGAGATCATTATGGGTAGATGTATTATAATTGAGGCAACAGGCTTTCGCTGGATCCGTTGAAGAAGAAAGCAATAAAGAGCAGCACCCATGGCCAGACCCGTAGCCGTACTCGAACAGGTTGAAGTCACACTTTGGAGACTCTGCTTTGTTCCCAGTGCTGATGTCATTCGGTAATCATCTAAGCCCCGTCCCGTCGCACGGGGTTCGCTTAGAACTCGACAGCACGTCAGTAGTTATTATATATTATATATTATATTATTGAATCCGTGCAAAAGCAATTTTTAATTTTTGCCCTTCGGAACTTTAACTGGGACTCGGGTAGAATCTTGCCACCCTACCGGTCTAGGCTAAATCTTATTGACCTGCCGTCGTTGCACCATCGCAGAATATGCAATGGCGTAATGTTCGTGCACAAGCTCCTTCTTGGGACTGTTGACTCCCAAACTCTCTTGGGTCAGATTGACTTGGCCGTTCCATCCAGACCTACCCGTACTTTTAGGCCTATCCGTCTACCCATATGTAGGTCTAATTATGCTGATCATGAACCTTTTAGGGTTTTATGCCATAATTATAACTCCCTCTGTCTAACCCTATCCCCTGAACTGTCTCTTAAACTAATTGCATGCAATATTTATAATCATTTAAATTTAGCTAACGTTTAACTTATCTTTTTCTGCCTTTAGTAACTAAGTACCATTATTAACAGATAATTTGTTAATTTAATAAATAAATAAATAAATAAATACAAAAAAATAGGCACTTTGCTATGGGACAGTGTTAGGTACACAAAGGAGGAATATAAATTATAGAGAAAGTAGAAAGGTTTAAGGTCATCGAAACCGTTTTTCAGGAAACTCTTAAAAAATACCTCTAAACTATCACATTAGATTCATTGCAAAGCGATGACCTACCTGTTTGAGGGTTGTTTGAATCGCATCACGGGACCAGTCGTAAAAACAGGTTCATTGACAGTAAGAGGGAGGAGAGAGCATATAAATGAGTGAAGGATCGATTTGAGAGGATTTTACATGGTTGAGAAGGAGGATTGAGATCGAAGTTAGTTCACATTATCACCGATAGGTGGCGCCACCAAGTAGGAGGTAAGTAAGGATAAGGGACGCTCGCATTTTATACTGAATTACCAAATTCGCAACATGTTGCAGCAGCATGTGCTTAAGCATGTGCAGCTTGGCAGCATGTTGAATGTAAGTGTGCATCATATTGCTATGTTATTACGTGATCATGTTAAATAAATACTTATAAGATATTTTATTAACATTGAATTGGGAAACCATTTCTGCTATGTTATTAACTGGTCAAGCTAAATAAATACTTATAGGATATTTTATAAACATTGAATTGGGAAAACAAATGTGTGTAGTTTCTGAAATTTACATCCTATAGAAAACATAGGTTGAAAAACTGGGTTTCTAGATGTCCGTATAGAGGGTTGAATGGTAAGAGAACACAAATTAATGGAGATATATATAGGAGCACACAAAGAATAAAATTATAATATGAAGACATAAAAATTAATTAAAGCTACTTATAGTAAATATACGGCTGAGGCGAAATTTTAATAATACGAATACATATTTATATAATAAGATTATTTTATGTATTTTTCTAAAAATAATATATACATATGTATATAATAAATATAACACATTTAACCACTATTTATTTTAAATGTTTGCTGTTTTACTTTTGATTGGTTGAATTTCACTTCCTCTTATTACAAGAGAATCATAGGATTCGTTTGAAACAGGTTAATTCCAAGTGAGGATTACACAAAAAGAATAAGTGGATTTCAGGTAGAATAGAGGTTGTAACCTTACCCTCATATTATTAGATTGACCCAGTAGGAATCGTTTGAAACAGGTTTGTGTGCAGGTACTGTTTGTTTTGGATATAAAAGATTAAGAAGGTGTTTGGGGGGCCTAAAAAGATACCATTTAAAAAGGAAACCCTTAGTCCTATTTCAATAGTGAAAGTGGTTAGTTCGATACAAAAAAAAAAAAAAAAATAAAACTTAAAATGGCATCAAAAGTTAAGTGCGACATGTGTGATAAGTCCGTTGACTTTTCAGAGTTTCAATCTCATTATGAGAGATGCTCTGATTCTCGTAATAATGTGGCGTGTGACCTTTGCTCTAAGCCCATCGACTTAATAGAGTTTGATAGTCATTATGAAGCATGCTTGGGACCTAGGAATGCTTTTGAGATTCTTATGAGCAAAGGATCTAATTCAAGTGATCTTCAAGGTCCTTCAACGTCAGGAGCTTCAAAACGGCCTCGATTGGATACTCCGATGGAACTAAGGATTATTGACTGTTCAATTTGCGGTGAAAGTTACCCTTCGTCTAGGGAAAGACGCCATATGATGTCGGACAAACATAAGAATGCAAGAGCAGCTCAACTAGAGGAAAATGAAAACGTTATTTTAATTTCAACGGAGTCGCGATTTCCTTTAAAATCATATCGTGTTCACTCAAATAAAAGTGAACAGATTGATTTAAAAGAGTTTTTTCATGATTGCAAAAATGATATCAATTTATTGCGTCACTGCATGAGTGAGTACAGATCCATAAAATACAATTTAAAAGTATATGGATTATACGTTAAAAACACTGATGATGAAAGCTTAACAGAAACAATGAAGCATTTCATTAATCCATACAAACCAATATATGAAAACGAGCTGATTGATGATCATCTAAATGATACCATAGAAAATTTGATAACTCTCAGCAGTGAATTCCAGGAGAAGGATTCAGGTTGGGCAATAAAGTGTTTTAAATATTTTGAACTTACCATGATAAAACTAGAGCATATCGCTGCAAACAGGTTTATCCAAGCTCCCAAAAAAATTAAGTCACGAAATGCACTCATAAATGTTAAAAATTACGATGATTTTTGTTTCAAGTGGTGTGTTTTAGCATCATTAGCCTATGGAAAACACCTTAAAACTATATATCAAACAGCAGCATTAAAAAAAATTTCCCGAGATAAGTTAACAATACCATCATCCTATCGATGCGGAAACATACGGCAAGACATCATTTATTATGAAGGAGTAAGATTAAATTTTTCGGGAATTGAGTTTCCAATAACAAGCAAAGGAATCAAGCGATTCGAATCAGCAAATGAGGATTTTAGCATCAATGTTTATGAAGTCGATGAGAATGGAAAAAACGTTGTGGGACCCACAGTGAGGACTACGAAAATTCGGACTCACCACATAAACTTGCTTGGAATTAATAGTGATAATATGCAAATGATGCATTATGCATATATAACGTGCATGAGAAAATTATGTTATTCACAACATAGTAAATCCCATAATACTGCATATTTTTGCGAGAACTGCTTGCAATTTTATAGTACAACAAATACTATACATGACACTAAAGAGTGTGGAAAAGTTGCTGCTTTGTATCCTGAACCTAATACCAAAACTGTATTCAAAAGTTTTTCTTAAAAACTATTTCCACCAGTAGTAATTTATGCTGACATCAAAGCAGTTTTGGAAAATTACCATATAAATCTTAGTGATCCATCAAAATCATCAACTACTATGGCACAGAGGCATACAACATGTGCAGCATCATTTTATATTGTACATAAATACAATGAACATCTAAATGAGATGTGGACATACGAAGGTAAATATTTTAACATTCCAGCAAAGGCAATAAACTCATAAACATTATGATTTCGTTATTTCAGGACCGGATTGTATCCAAAAATTTTGTCAAACACTTAGGATGAAAACCGATGGACTTTATGAGAAGTACTGGAAGTCCTATAAAAAACCAATCTATCAGTTTAACATTTGGAATGAGGATTATCAGGAACACGGTGATTGCTATGCCTGCGAGAAACAAATTTCTGATGATGATCGAGAAAAATTCTTTGATCAGTTTACAGGACAATTTGTAGGTCCTATTCATAAGCTGTGCAAACAGACATTTAGATTAAGCGATCCCTTTTTCCCGGTAGTTTTTCATAACTTGTCTCGTTATGATATACATTTATTTGTTACGTCAATAAAAGATGAACTAAGACCCATTCCTTGCAATAATCTTCCGATTATCTTTCGTAGTGATCAGACGTGTTTTTGTTTTGCGCTCCGCATTTTTATACCCGATACTCAAAATGAGTATTGGGGTATATTAGATTTGTGGTAAAAGTGGATGTGTGTAACGTCCAGAAGGAATCGTTTCCGACCCCATAAAGTATATATATTCTTGATCAGCATCAATAGCCGAGTCGATTGAGCCATGTCTGTCTGTCCGTCTGTCCGTCTGTCCGTCCGTCCGTCTGTCCGTCTGTCCGTCCCCTTCAGCGCCTAGTGCTCTGTGATATGTCACTGCTACAAAAATATTTCAAAACTTCGCCCCGCCCACTTCCGCCCCCACAAAGGACGAAAATCTGTGGCATCCACATTTTTAAAGTTACGATAAAACCAAAAATGCAGAATCGTAGAGAATGACCATATCATTTAGACTGCAGAATCTGAATTGGATCGTATTATTATTATTATAGCCAGCATCAAGAAAACAATTTCATTTTTTTTCGCCCTATCTCTCTCTAACACATACGTAGCATAGCCGGCTTTGCTTAGAGTAAAACATTAGAGCCTAGATCTCAGAGACTATAAAAGCTAGAGCAACCAAATTTGGTATCCACACTCCTAATATATCGGACCGAGACGAGTTTGTTTCAAAATTTCGCCACACCCCCTTCCGCCCCCGCAAAGGATGAAAGTCTGGGGATATTCACAAATCCCAGAGACTATTAAGGCTAGTGTAACCAAATTTGGTATCCGCACTCCTGTTAGATCTCACTTTAAAACGTATATCTCAAAATTTCGCCCCACCCCCTTCCGCCCCCACAAAGGACGACAATCTGTTGCATCCACAATATTGAGGATACGAGAAAACTAAAAACGCAGAATCATAGATAATGATCGTATCTATCAGATTGCTGAATCTGGATCAGATCAGATCATTTTTATAGCCAAAAGGAACAAATCAATTTGCACTGGCTACGCAGCCCCCGACGTCACGCTCAGACTGATTTTCTGTCTCTCTCGCACGCACTCTTTGTCGTGTCGTTCAATATTAGCGGCGTATGCCGGAGGAGAGCCATACTGACTTAGTATCGGGTATAACTGTAGAGTTGCGGTGTCCGCTGCAACTCACAACGTTCCCCCTCGTTTCCTTTTGTTTTGAATAAACAGCCGGTGTTTTCCTAACTAAATTCTAATTATACTTTCTAACCAGACAACAATCTGGAAACCTATTCATTTACGCGAGTGCATGCCTTTTGATTTGTGTTAAAACATTATTTAACTTTTTATTTTTCGGCGTCGGCTTGTGTTTGTGTTGTTGCAGTGAGTGAGTATTGCATTGCAGTCCGCTCTCGTCTGGTGGCTTTTGTTGTTTTATCACTCTCTCGCTATCACCTCAACTTCAATAACTGTTCTTTCTCTCTCGCTCTTTAAACTTTCTGAGCAATAGCGCTCTCTGTTAAGTAGCTCTCGCTATAACCGCTCTCCACTCTGCTCTCTTTTTTTTTTACCAATTCCGCTTTGAGCGTTGTCTGGCACATTGGACTGATACCAATTTGTTTTGCAAATAATTGTAAATTGTAATTGTGTCATTGGACTGATACCAGTTTGTTTTGCAAGTAATTGTAAATAAATAATAATAAAATGGAATACGCTGTGGTCTGTGCCAAAAAAAACCTGCAAGAAGCAGATCACCCACGATCAGCCGAATGTCCCCTGCTGGCTCTGCGATAGCGTAGTGCACGCAAAATGCGCTGGATTTTCTGGCCTCGTGAGTGATGCTATAGCCAAACGTAATGGCTTGCATTACAGTTGCGAGGCATGCCGTGCGGTGGAGAAGGACATGGTATCTTTCATGAGGCAGACGCGGAGTGGCTTTAAGGAGCTGACCGTTGGTTTTAAAAACCAATACGATCTGCTCCTAGCCATGGAGGCTCAATTTAGCGGTTTAAAACTGCTGAATGAGTCTCCGAGGCGCAAAAAGGTCACTCCGCGGGATCTGCAATTGCCAACCGTCACTCAGCCGTGCGCCGCCGAAAAACTGACTCCGACCACTCCAAGTGTGCAGCAGTTGATCTCGTTTGCCACTCCAAGGGCAACGACAGCTGCTGGTGATGCAGATTCGGTAGCCGAATTCATCGCCTCGGAGAATGTGCAGCCAAGTACGTCTGCAGCGTCCGTGTCCGTGGTGTCCGCAAGTTCGCTAGTTGTCCCGTCTATCCCGATCCCACCAGTAAATAGACGTTCCGGACCTCCGGATATTGCCACCACAGGTACTAGGCCTGTGGTGACTAAACCACTGGTGGGAGTCCCACCAAAACGACAAGTTTTTGTTTCACGGCTGGCCCCTGACCTCACATCTAATGATGTAATTGCTTTTATTCAAAGCAAAATAAAGGCCGTGGGTTTAAAGGTGGAGAAATTTAACTTCTCTTATGCCAGGGAGATAGCCTCGTTTAAGATAAGCATCTCCCCAACTCAATTTGACACCATTTGCTCCGCCAAATTTTGGCCGGAGCATTTGGTGGTGAAGGAGTTTAAGGCTAAGAAGAAGAATAGGCCCCCCATATCCCTTCCAAATCTTTCCAGTGTGCCACCCTCAACCTCAACTTCCTCTTCCTCAACTTCCCGTCTTGCTTCCACCTTTCCAAAAAACTAACTTCTCTTTTAGTAACCTATCAGAATGTAAGAGGCTTGCGTAGTAAGCTCAGCATTCTTTTCCGGGATAGTGTTGCATTTGCTTCCCACGTTATTGTGTTTACTGAAACCTGGTTAAAGTTTTGGCAGGTCGGTACACAACTTTTAGAAAGGACCGTTCGTCTCGACGTGCAGGGGGGGCTCTAATTGCAGTGGACTCTTACTTCACGTCGGAACACTTCACAGTCCAAGTTCAACAGGAACTGGAATTCCTGTGTGTAAAACTGATTCTTCCCGCTTTCGCTATATTCATTACTTGCTCGTATATCCCACCTTCTTCGGATATTTCAATTTATGAGCAGCACTTGTCCGCTTTAACCGCTGTTTCTTCCTCGCTATCTGATAAAGATCGTATGATAGTTCTTGGTGACTTCAACTTGCCAGGAACTGTTTGGTCTTCGGTAAACGAGTCTAGTATCCTAGTGCCCATGTCACGACATGACTTTGTTGACGGCTTGCTTGACCTATCCCTGTCTCAAGTCAACCATGTGAAAAATTCCTTGGGTCGATTGCTTGATCTGTGCTTTGTATCGGATCCGACCATAGTGTTGTTAACCCGAGCCCTTCCGCTCACAATACCTGAAGACGCCTACCACCCTACTTTCGAGGTGTCGCTAGGTATAGGACCAACTGTATTGAATCGGTCGAGTAGGCTGCCCGAACGTGTCCGCTGCTTTCGTAAAGCCGAGTTTGCGAAGCTTAATAACCTCATTAGGGATTTTGATTGGTCCGCTTTGTACTTGTGCACTAATATCATAAAAGGCACAAACATTTTTTACAATGCTCTTGGCACATATTTCGATTCTTGTGTCCCGCTTTCTTGTCCGACTAGATCTGGAAAACCCCCTTGGTTTACCAAAGAGTTATCCAGTCTAAAAAACTTAAAATCAAGACTTTATAAAAAATTTCAAGAAGTGGGTTCTCCTACTTCTCACTCTCGCTATGTATTAGCTCGGTCAAACTTTTCAGTTCTTAATGCTCAATGCTATAAGAACTACCTATCTCGATGCAGGATACGTTTTTCTCAGGACCCTAAACAGTTTTACAGCTTCGTAAACAGTAAGCGTAGAACGTCCGCACACCCATCCTCGCTATCATTTTGTAATACGTCGGCAAATAATGATCAGGCAATTGCCGATCTTTTTGCCCAATTCTTCCAAACCACCTATTCTGAGGAAAGCTACTCTGGTCATCCGTACCCATACGGTTTACCGAGGTCGAACGGCATTTTCAGTCCCTTGTTAAATGAATGTTCCCTACTTCATGATCTTCGACAAGTTAAGCCGGTGTTTTCACCGAGTCCAGACGGGGTTCCAGGTTGTGTAGTCAGGTACTGCGCCGAGGCTCTGTGTGGACCTTTGCTTAAACTATTCAACCTGTCCATTGATTCTTCTTGCTTCCCCCCGATCTGGAAGGAATCGTTTATAATTCCTCTCCATAAAAAAGGTAGCAAGTCTGATGCAAAAAATTATAGAGATAGAGGTTTAGCAAAGTTATCCGCTATTCGTAAAATGTTTGAGAAGGTTTTAACTCCGCACTTGCAACATCTCTGCAAGTCACTTATATCTCCAACTCAGCATGGATTTATAAGGCGGCGATCAACCACCACGAACTTGTTAGAGTTTACCTCATTCATTATTAAAGGCTTTCAATGTAACTTACAGACGGATGTTATTTACACAGACTTTAGTAAAGCATTCGACTCTGTAAACCATTCCCTTTTAGCGCATAAACTTGACCTTTTAGGGTTTCCGCCCAACCTCCTGAGATGGATTTCTAGCTATCTTTGTTCTAGGTCTCAAAGAGTCCTCTTCAAAAACTCCCTCTCTTTACCAGTAAAGGTTTCTTCGGGAGTACCACAAGGCAGCCATCTAGGCCCCTTACTCTTCACACTCTTTATTAATGACTTACCTTCAGTATTAACATACTCTCGAGTACTTATGTATGCGGATGATGTTAAACTCTGTGTCCAGTACAAGGACATTTCATTTCATTCTCGCTTGCAATCCGATCTCAATAACTTTCAGTCATGGTGTTGTGCAAACTTGTTACACCTTAATGCCTCGAAATGCAAAATTATGACATTTCATCGTTCTAGCCCTTTGTTGGCTCCCTACACCCTATTTGGTGGTTCTCTTGAGAGAATTACCCTGGTGGATGATCTGGGTGTTATGTTAGACCCCAAGTTAAAGTTTTCCGAACACATTTCTACCATGGTAAATAAGGCCATGGGCGTGCTTGGGTTTATAAAGAGGTGGTCAAAGGAATTTGACGACCCCTATATAACAAAGACTCTCTATACCTCGCTTGTTCGGCCGATCTTAGAATACGGCTCCTGTGTATGGTGCCCTCAGTACAAAGTACACCAGGCCCGTATAGAATCAGTACAGAAAAACTTTTTACTCTTTGCTCTGCGGGGCCTTAACTGGGATGCGGGTGTAAGACTCCCATCTTACTCTAGTAGACTACTATTAGTAAACATCCCATCCTTAGTTAACCGTAGAAAAATGCTTGGTGTGATTTATGCACAACTTGATCAGGGGTGACATAGACAGCCCTGATCTGTTGAGCCGCATAAACTTCACGATTCCTATTAGACTGACTAGAAATTTTATACCGTTGTTCCTTCCACTTTGTAGATCGAATTATTCCTTGCATGAACCGTTTAGGATCTTATGCTCGGATTATAATTCCCTCTACCATATTATATCCACCACTAATTCTCTTCCTCTTATTAAATTATTAATCCTTACACACCTTTCTATTAATTAGTAACTGTAGTGGTATTTGTATTTTGATTGCATGCTTAGTTTCTTAGTAAGTTTAGTGCTAATTTTCCTCGAATGTTAGTCTAATAGCTATCTTTCTTGCATGTTCGCGTTTGGTTCGGCTACGCACCGCGCGTCATGCGGCAGCGCCCCTCGGTCGGTTGGGCGGGAGGAGGGCTGCGTTTTGCCTGGGATCCGCGCGTAACAGCCTTCTGCTGGTGTCACACGGGCCACTTGACGGTGCAGTAACTGCATCGCCTCTTGAAAGATGCAGTCATTGCTTGTCAACGTCCAAAGAAAGAGTTATATATTGCGTTAACTCAAATTTGTATGCTCGATGAATCTTATCTTCATCAATATAAAATTAGATATATAGATTCAAATAGATTTTTAAATTCAAGCTTAGAAAAACTCGCTAGTTATATGAACATAGCGAATTTTAAAATTTTGAAAACTAAATATCAAGGTGAAAAATTTGATATGCTACGACGAAAGGGAGTATTTCCCTATGATTATTTGGATAGTTTTGAAAAATTTGATGAATCCCTGCTTCCTTTGCGAGATAATTTTTATAATTCACTGAATGTTGAGGAATGTAGTGTTGAAGACTACAACTTTGCTCAGAAGGTTTGGAGCGCACTTAATTGCAAATCTATTAGAGATTTATTTAACCGAGTGTACAGGTTAGACCCCATTAATTATGTTACTGCTCCTTCAGTTTCATGGGATGCAATGTTAAAATACACAAGGGTAGAATTAGAACTTGTTAGTGATCCTGACATTTATAATTTTTTAAAAACTGCTGTTCGTGGAGGGTTGACCCAATGTACTCAACGGATTTGCAACAGCAAATAACAAATATTTAAATAATAAATTGAAGCCTACCGAACCCATAAATTTCCTTTCATATATTGACGCCAACAACTTATATGGATGGGCTATGAGTCAACCCCTTCCATTTTCTAATTTTAAATTTCTAAGTAACGATGAAATTTCATCTTTCAACGTTCTTAGCATATCGGCATCTAGTGATGTTGGATATATTTTAGAAGTAGATATGCGATATCCTGATGATATTCATAATAAGCATAATAGTTTACCTTTTTGCCCCGAAAATAGCTGACTTAAGTGATAAAAAGAACTATATAATCCATTTGAAGCAGCTACAGTTATGTATAGAGCAAGGTATGATTTTAGAAAAAATATCTACAGTTTTATCATTTAATCAGTCCTGTTGGCTGAAACCTTATATTGACCTCAATACATCTCTTAGAAAATTAGCTAGCAATGACTTTGAGATAAACTTTAACAAATTAATGGTTAATGCCGTTTACTGTAAAACAATGGAGAATGTAGAAAAACGTCGTGAGGTTGCATTAGTTAAGCATTATGATTCAAGACAAAACTCAGCAGGGTTTAGACAACGCATAGCAAGACATAATTTCCACAGTGTTGAAATCTTTGGAGATAATTTGGCTGCCATTGAATCAACTAAGTCCCGAATTTTTTATGATAAGCCCATATACATTGGAGTTAGTGTACTAGAACTTTCAAAATGGTTAATGTATGACTATTTCTATAATTTTCATTCTGTAAAATGTCCATCATCAAAAATACTCTATATGGATACAGATTCATTTATTATATCATCAGAAGAAGATTTTTATGATTTAATTAAATTCAATCCTAATCGCTTTAATACAACCAATTACCTAGTGTTGCGTGACCTTCCATCCATGGCCACAATTATTAGTTATTGATCTGAATTATGAAGTCTAGTGTAAGTTAGGCTAGGGCAAAGCGGGAGCGCAATAAAAGCTCGCTCTCTCGCTCTTGGCGAATTCGCCCCGCTTTGCCACCGTAGGTTAGCTAGAGTAAGAGATCTGAATTGTGAAGAAAATATAGTTGTTCGCCAACCTTGAATTAGATCGAGCGTATCAAGTTTTTCGCCCCGCCAAATAAATAATTTAAATTACAGCCACCCAAAGTTTTCGGTAATTGATTAGAAAAACTCTTCTAATTTTTCATGGCGCCCCCGGGTGGACTGTAAAGTGAATTATAGGCAACAACAATAAGTGACAGTGACACAAGAAATTGCAGTATACATATGCAAACATATTCGTTGCCCGCGTCGTGTGTGTGTGCAATCGGCAATCAATTTGTAAAATATCATCGCGTCGGTCGCGCCAACAATAATTTTTGTGCAAATTCTGCTACCGCCGAGGGATGCCCTGCGATAAAGACAGGAAAGTAGCAGTTGGATTCAAAGATCCAAAAGAGGAATCAGAGGTATTTGTGCAGAAAATTGAAGGCTGAGCAAAAGACATTCAGATCTCTCTTTGAGGTGTCTTGTGCTGAAAACATTGCACATCGCCTTCAATTCTAGGCACAGACGTATGATATACATATAGTAGAGCTTGATTGCATGCATTTTATTAGTAATTGCATAAATATAACTAAAAACACATAAATACATACTTATCGACGCGCTACCTTGTATCTAACGGGTATATTGTTTTTGGCTGTTACTTGCCAAGTGACGCGCTACCCTGTATCTAACGGGTATATTGTTTTCGGGCGTCACTTGCAACGACTCTTTCCCTTGATACCTCGTGCCTCGACATTCAATTCAAATTCGTTTTCGATAAATAAATAAATAGAAATAATAGTGGTTTGTTGTGTAAAATCTTCATACACAAACATTATGGCAGAAAAAAGTAAATCCACTCTTGAAGACTTAAAGATTAAGCTCAAAAGTCGAGTAAAAAGCATTCGCCGCTTAGAGGATCGATTAGATCAAGGGTCGATTCCTTTACAATTACCGGAATTACAATGTAGATTAGATTGTTTGAATGCTTCAATTGAAAAGGCAAACCATTTGCAGGAGCAAATCGAGGACATAACAGTTGATGATGCATATGCAGCCGAGTTGGAAGAGCTGATAATTGTCACCAAAGGAAAGATAATGTCGCTTATCGCCGCTTTTGATGCAGCAAGCGAGACGAAGCCAGTGTCTTCTTCAGCCCCAACTCATGCTAGACTTCCGAAATTGGCATTACCCAAATTTAGTGGTAAACACTCGGAATACAAAAATTTCATTAGCCTTTTTGAGAGACTAGTCCATAGCGACAACAGCATACCGGTGATCGAAAAATTTAATCATTTGATTTCGTGCCTCTCTGATGAAGCATTAGGAACAATAAAGGCGTTCCAAGTCACCGAGGCAAATTATGAAAAGGCCATGGCTGGCCTAAAACGAGTATATGACAACGATTATTTGATTTTCACGAATAATATTTCCACATTGTTCCATCTGCCGAGAATGTCGCATCAATCTGCATCATCTCTAAGAACTCTAATCGATACTGTTTCGTCGATTTACGGATCGTTACTGTCGATCGGATATGATACAAAAATTTCGAATGCAATGCTCATTCATCTCGTTTTAAACAGAGTCGAACCAGTGACAAAACAAAAATGGGATGAACAGCTCACTTATGAGAAGTTGCCGCTTTGGTCCGACTTTGAGAAAGTCTTGAATCGTCGATACCAGCATCTGTCTGCTGAAGAATCGATCAAGCCAAGGCAAGACAAAGTCATGCCAAGCAAGCAACATAATCGCAGTTCATTTGCTTGTTCTTCCACTTCCACCAACAGTAGAACTCAGCAAACTTGTAGCTACTGCAATTCAGGAGACCATGTAGTGTCAAATTGCCCTTCATTTTCGCGTCTCTCGGTGATGCAAAGGTTTGAGTTTGCTAAGTCGGCATCCCTATGCATTAATTGTCTGCGAAAAGGCCACGCTGTTGTAAAATGCAAAGCCAATAAATGTTTCTCAAGTAAAGGATAAAATGCACACAGTGGTGAAGTCGCGAATAAATGTTAGTGAGTTCTCCTTTGATTTTTGGATCCTGAAATCAATTTCAGGTTATCACCCTGACCAGTCAGTGAATGTGACTGACTGGCGAATCCCAGAGAACCTACCACTGGCAGACCCTTATTTCTACAAGCCACAAAGAATAGATATGTTAATTGGAGCAGAATCGTTCTTTGAATTATTAGCTGTTGGTCAAATTAAACAAGGTCCTGACTTTCCAACTCTTCAGAAAAAACTCTTGGTTGTGTCGGGAAAATATGTTTCCAGGAGTTCTGCTCCTCAAATTACAAACAGTTTGAGTTGCAGTGAAGAGTTGCTAGTATCCATCGATAGGACCTTGAAAAAGTTTTGGTCACTGGAAGAAATGCCATCTACCAAGAAAATTGCCACACCTGAGCACAAGCTATGTGAAGAACACTATCGTAAGACGACTCAGGTACTATCATCAGGTCGGTTCGAAGTAAGGCTCCCGTTTAAATCAGATCCAAATTGTTTAGGCAACTCCTTTGAGGTTGCGAAACGGCGGTTGTTGTCGCTTGAAAGACGATTGCATCGTGACCCTGAGTTGAAAAAAATGTACTTGGAATTCATGGAAGAGTACCTCTCCTTAGGTCATATGTCTCCTACTGACAATACGATTCCTTCTACTCCACACTACGTAATCCCTCATCAGTGTGTTCTGAGGCCACAAAGTACGTCTACCAAGCTCCGAGTCGTGTTCGATGCTTCGTCCAAGACGTCCTCACAGGTGGCCTTAAATGACATTCTGATGGTGGGACCTACCATTCAAGAGGAATTATACTCGACACTGCTCCGTTTCCGTCTGCACAGGTTTGCCCTGACTGCTGATGTTAAAAAGATGTATCGCCAAGTGATTGTTAACGAAGCGGATCGGCAGTTTCAGCTCATTGTGTGGAGAAGAGACCCTTCTGAATCCTTGAGATTATACAAGCTCAACAGTGTAACCTATGGGACTGGACCAGCCCCATTCTTAGCTATCCGGTGTTTGAAAAGGTTGAGTGAGTCTGCGAAGCTCTCATTCCCTAGAGCTGCTAACGTTATTGGGTCCGACTTTTACGTCGATGACTTGTTGACTGGTGCTGCATGCGTAGTGCATGCGTGCTGCATGCGAAATTAAGTCCGAAGTGTCTCAGGTTCTTCAGACCGCAGGGTTTGAGTTGACTAAGTGGTTTTCAAACTCACCCGAGATCACCGCATCTGAGAGCACAGCCAAACCCATAACAATCTCGGATTCAGAGTCGACAAAGGCGTTAGGAATCTCATGGTTACCTACTGACGATGCCTTTAAGTTCAAAGTTGACAATTCAGTTATGGGTCTCCGAGCGACAAAACGGAACATACTATCGGTGACATCAAAGTTGTTTGACCCCCTTGGTTTATTAAGTCCAATCGTGTAATGTGCCAGAAATTCATATTCGTAGAGGTGTGAGATTGTATGTACGGATGGAGGTTGTACATACTTTTTTTGACGGTCAGACACCAATAGTATAGCAGGATTTCGGAACGTGTACCTCTAGCTATGCTCTAACTAGCTCGCCGGAATGTCGTGGGATCTTTCCTACTCTCCTATCTGCTATACGAACACATTCGCAAAGATGTTTTACGTACACTTGATTTAATGTTCAAAAGGAACTCTACAAAAGAAATCAAAAAGAAAAGAATGTGAATTTTAACTAACTGTTTAACCGCCTACCGACAAATAGTCAGGCTATATTCCGTCGCTCTTGGGGAACACAGATGACTTTGATCCCTTCTCTACCCTCCCTACCTTTGTATGCCGTTTAATCGACAGCATAACCCTCATCGAGCGCATCTCTATTTGATCATCGGACTTCCTCAGGCTCTACTCAGGACAAACACGAAAGGTTTAATGTTCCATTATTATCTACTAATTATTATTTAATAATTCAAAATTTAAGGGTTTGGACTTCATGGTTTTCCAGATAAGTATAACCTTAGCATAAAGTAATTAAATAAAGAAGGAGGAAATAGTATCCAGTTATACCTAGTTATATGTATATATGTATATAGGACTTATGTGTAGAGAATATGGCGTAAAAGAAATTAAATTGGAAAGAAGAGAAAAATATGATAATTATATAACTAGAAGGCAAACGTGAAAGAGAAATTAGTAGCCGATCCGCTTTAAATTATGGCACGGATATGGTTGTTTTATATACCGGAATAGAAGTTTTATAAGACAGATATATATTTCGAAAATACTCGAGAATTCCGTTTAAGGAAGTTTCGTAACTCACTCATACTTTATACGAATTATCCGGCGTGTCCGTTGAGCTCAAGGGGCGACGTAGGAACATATTCTGAGGAAGGGAGAAAAATTATGAATATACAGGTCTTCACTTCTAATTCGGATGAAACACCGATTTTCTTTCCATTTCCATACCCGTACGACGACGATTTGCCACTCAACGGCGGATCTTAAAAAAATGTGGTTTTCATTTGCGCTAATTTCTAATTATGGGTAATTATATACATTATTGGTTTTTTTTTTTTTTCTTTTTAAATCTAGACAATAAAAAAATAGTTAGTGCGTAGCCTAATCTTTAATAAATGGAAAATCTCATGACGAGACTCAAAACTAATACTTTGGTACATTTTCACACGACGACTATTAAACGGCAGTGTGGATCGCCGCAGAATAAAGTTTTATTTTCACAGTTTGAGAGCCACTCCACGCGTTGCGAAGAACTACATGCGAAAGCCTTAGCCGCGCGCTTAATTCATAAGCGAGAAGGGTGACGAAGAAAACTATTCTTCTCGTCTTACTCCAAAATGTACTTCAGCTCAAGTATGCCTCCACATAACTTCGGGTTTCACTCTAGTATATCTTCGGACGGCTCTTTCTGGTTTATTTGGTTGTAGTTATCGTTGGTTTATGTAGATGCTGGTTCCTGGGAAATCCGAGGTCTTTCCCAGATCTACTAAGAAATCGATGGACTTTGACGACCTCGTTCTTGGAGGGGGGGTCAATTGGTTTTTCTTTCCCAGTGTCGAACGTAGTAAGATTTCCAGCCCTATGATACGAGACTGTTAAAGCTGTGTCACTATTGTAAGGTCCAAATACCTTTTATTTTTTCTTAATCCAAAAGGAATAATGTAGTCCACCAGAACTTCAATTTACTTGGCACGTGTTTGATTGCACAACGTTTTCAAATTCACTTGGATCTATATATTTGTATAACAAGACACATCCGAATTCGCACAGCTTCACTATAGCAATGATCTAGCCAGAAGTTCTATTACTTGCATTAGCCCTTACGATCGGAACTTTACCTTCCACAACCAACGGGGTAATCGTACGATTCTAGACAAAGCTTACACCTTGCTTCCCTAGATAACGGAGTAATCGTACGATGCTAAGCAAAGCTTACACATAGCTTCCACGACTAACGGAGTAATCGTATGATTTCTAGTAAAGCTTTAAAACATAACTCCCACAGATCCACGCTGCTTCTCTAAATTAGACATTAAGCTCTTCAATGGAAGCTTTAACTACTGCTCTCTTGTAATTGATCTCTTATCTTGTTTTTGTAAAGAGCAGAGTTAATGTTAAACGCGAGGGCCGTACTTCCCAAGCTGTTCTCTGGAGTTTTAGAGTCACAACTGGCCACTACACCACAGTTGAGGAAGCGCTAGTTTTAACTGGCGAAGCCTAAACGGAAAAAGGACAGTTGCCTAGTGTTTCACTTGTATGTCTTTGAGGTGAAATATTCCTAAGTTTTTACCCTGTTCGTTCTTCAGTTGATAATAGGATGAGCCAACTCGTCTAGATACCACGGCTGAAATAAAAACCGGCGCTAACTTTGCATTGAACTTTTTAATAGCATTGCTTTGGCAGAAATTGCGGGCAAGTACTGGCTCTCCAACCTTAAACTCTACTTTCCGACAGCGTAGATTATATCGCCTAGCATTTTGTTCATGTGACTCTTTCACCTTTTTCTTTGCCGATTCGCGAATAATTTGTAGTGCTTCCGGATAACTAATGCGGCTATCCTCCGATAAGAGTCTTAAGCGGCGAAGCAACTCATAGTCTTTGCCATTCAGAATCATATTTTGTCCAAAGGTTAGGAAATAGGGCGAGTACCCGGTGCTTTGGTGAATGTTGGATCTGAGAGCAGCACTGATTTCCGGTAATTTGGTATCCCAAGTGGAATGATCCCGGCTTATGTAAGCTCTTATAGCTGCTAACACCGATCTATTGAGTCTCTCACTGGCATTCGCCTGTGGTGAATATATCGCCGTACGAATATGTTGTATCCCAAAGCGGGTTAGAAAAGCCTGAAAGGCTCCAGAAACGAATTGAGATCCGTTATCTGTTAATATCACCTCGGGGACTCCAAATGTACAGAACAAATAATTTTCGAGGTAATCGCACACCCGATTGGAAGTAAACACCCTAAGGGGGCATAGGAAATGAAATTTTGTGAAGTGATCTACGATAATAAGTAAACCAATATGCCCTTTCTTGGATCGGGGATATGGACCCAGCAAATCCATATAAAGCTTTTGAAACGGACGATCAGACACCATTGGTTTTCCCATGGGTGGTTTCAACACGGTTTTCGGGTGTTTGGTGTGACGACACACTTCACAATGAGTTACATACTCACGTATTTGCTTGTTCATTTTTGGCCAAAACAAATATCTTTTAATCTTTTCGATGGTTTTCCCTACTCCACTGTGAGCGGCATTGGGCGGATCATGAGCCCGCGAGATTACACCTTGGGTGAGTTCCCTAGGAATCCACAATTTCCAAGATAGATTATCTACACCATTATTTCCCTGATCAGGTTCGGTTCTTTTGTAGACAAAGTCATTGAGAATCTTCAAGTCTGGTAATTTGTCTTTCTTAGCGCGAATGTTATCAATTAAGGTCATATATTCTGGTGATTTAAATTCTGCGGCAGACAGATCAACTATCGGACCCTGCTCTTCCATTTCAGAAACAGTAATTTCCTCTTTACGCGATAGGGCATCCGCTACCACGTTTAGTGAGCCCTTCCGGTGCGTTATCTCAAAAGAGAATCCCTGTAGTTTTATGGCCCATCGAGCTAATCTACCAGACAACTCCTTCTGACGCATAAGCCATTGTAATGAGGCATGATCGGTTATCACCTCGAATGCCTGACCTTCTACATAAGCACGAAACTTTTTAATTCCCTTTATCACCGCTAAACATTCTAATTCCGTGACTGAGTAGTTTTTCTGAGCTTTAGATAGCTTCTCGGACATGAATGCTACGGGTAATTCTTCTCCTTCTTCGTTTTTCTGAGCTAACACACAACCAATTCCTACAGTACTAGCATCACATACCAGCAAAAAGGGTTTTGAGAAATCAGGAGTAGACAAAATGGGAGCTGACGTCAAGCACTGTTTAAGTTTTTCAAATGCCTGATTGGCCAAAGGGTTCCACGCATACGCTTTCGGTTTCTTTAATAGTTCTGTGAGGGCGCAACTTACCGTTGCATAATTGTCGACGAAACGACGTTTCGTGACGGACAGACGGACAGACGGACGGACGGACAGACAGACAGGGCTCAATCGACTCGGCTATTGATGCTGATCAAGAATATATATACTTTATGGGGTCGGAAACGATTCCTTCTGGACGTTACACACATCCACTTTCACCACAAATCTAATATACCCCAATACTCATTTTGAGTATCGGGTATAACGAGGGGGAACGTTGTGAGTTGCTGCGGACACCGCAACTCTACAGTTATACCCGATACTTAGTCAGTATGGCTCTCCTCCGGCAGACGCAGCTAATATTAAACGACACGACAAAGAGTGCGTGCGAGAGAGACAGAAAATCAGTCTGAGCGTGACGTCGGGCGCTGCGTAGCCAGTGCAAATTTATTTGTTCCTTTTGGGTATAAAAATGATCCGATCTGATCCAGATTCAGCAGTCTGATAGATATGGTCATTGTCTATGATTTTGCGTTTTTAGTTTTCTCGAATGTGCAATATTGTGGATGCAACAGATTTTCGTCCTTTGTGGGGGCGGAAGGGGGTGGGGCGAAATTCTGAGATATACGTTTTATAGTGAGATCTAACAGAAGTGCGGATACCAAATTTGGTTACTCTAGCCTTAATAGTCTCTCAGACTTTTGAATATCCCCAGATTTTCGTCCTTTGCGGGGGCGGAAGGGGGTGTGGCGAAATTTTAAAACAAACTCGTCTCGGTCCGATATATTAGGAGTGAGGATTCCAAATTTGGTTGCTCTAGCTTTTGTAGTCTCTGAGATCTAGGCGCTAATGTTTTACTCTAAGCAAAGCCGCCTATGCTACGTGTGTGTTAGAGAGAGACAGAGCGAGAAAGAATGAAATTGTTTTCTTGATTCTGGCTATAATAGTTATACGATCTGGTTGAGATCTTACATTCTAAAACATATAGTCATCCTCTACGATTCTGCGTTTTTGGTTTTATGGTATCTTTAAAAATGTGGATGCCACAGATTTTCGTCCTTTGTGGGGGCGGAAGTGGGCGGGGCGAAGTTTTGAAATATTTTTGTAGCAGTGACATATCACAGAAATCTGGATACAAAACAACGTTGCTCTAGCTCTTATAGTCTTTGAGCACTAGGCGTTGAAGGGGACGGACAGCCGGACAGACGGACGGACGGACAGACAGACAGGGCTCAATCGACTCGGCTATTGATGCTGATCAAGAATATATATACTTTATGGGGTCGGAAACGATTCCTTCTGGACGTTACACACATCCACTTTTACCACAAATCTAATATACCCCAATACTCATTTTGAGTATCGGGTATAATTAAGCTTTATCCTCCTGCCACAGATCCGGTATTGCGTGACCATATCTTTTATTGGTTTTGTTTTCCACACAATGAAATCAACAAACACTTTACCAATATATTTCCCAGGCAACATAGCAGCGTTGCTGCAGCAACAGCCTGGGGGATAGTGTCCGTTGCAATGCACTGCGCAGCCCTTGGGGCTCTGCTGCACTACCAAGCCCCAACAGAAAAAAGGGCAAAATAAAGTCCAACTAACATCTTCCCCGCCTCGCGCGTCTCCCATTTAATGCACTTCAAATTGACAAGTACAACCGCAAACATTTGCTGACCCGCAAAATAAAACCCCTTCCCTCCTTCAAAAATAGTGGCGGTGGACTATTTGTGGGAATGTGAAAAACGCAGGGACCAATAAACCAAAAGCTGGCCCCAAAAAAAGGGTCCGAAAAAATGACGCGTAAAGAGAGGCCGTTACCGTTTAACTGTGCCAATGCGCGCACACATTGACACACCCGTGCGTACACACATACATTTGCATATAAATGTGTGTGTGGAATGCCATAAAGGAAGGAAAAACTGAAACTGAAACGAGCACAAAAACGAAACAAAGAGGCTGAAAATATTTTTAAAATGGCAAACAAGAAGTGCAAACATTTACTCGAGAAGAGTTCCGCCCAGGAACTGAATCGAAACTGAAAGGCTGCCAACTCACTAAAAATGTTGAATGATGAAAATAAAAGAGGCTGCCACACACACGAGTGCCCTGGAAGTGTGGCAATGGCAGTGGCAGGGCTAGCCGGACCCTCCGCGGGGTTCTGCATGGGATGGCGTCTGGCTGAAACAAAGCCAAGCCATAAAAATAAATATAAATTTAACGAGGGGGAACGTTGTGAGTTGCTGCGGACACCGCAACTCTACGGTTATACCCGATACTAAGTCAGTATGGCTCTCCTCCGGCAGACGCCGCTAATATTAAACGACACGACAAAGAGTGCGTGCGAGAGAGACAGAAAATCAGTCTGAGCGTGACGTCGGGCGCTGCGTAGCCACTGCAAATTGATTTGTTCCTATTGGCTATAAAAATGATCTGATCTGATCCAGATTCAGCAATCTGATAGATATGGTCATTATATATGATTCTGCGTTTTTAGTTTTCTCGAATGTGCAATATTGTGGATGCAACAGATTTTCGTCCTTTGTGTGGGCGGCAGGGGGTTGGGCGAAATTTTGAGATACACGTTTTATAGTAAGATCTAACAGGAGTGCGGATACCAAATTTGGTTACTATAGCCTTAATAGTCTGAGATTTTTGAATATCCCCAGATTTTCGTCCTTTGCGGGGGCGGAAGGGGGTGTGGCGAAATTTTGAAACAAACTCGTCTCGGTCCGATATATTAGGAGTGTGGATACCAAATTTGGTTGCTCTAGCTTTTGTAGTCTCGGAGATCTAGGCGCTAATGTTTTACTCTAAGCAAAGCCGCCTATGCTACGTGTGTGTTAGAGAGAGACAGGGCGAGAAAAATTGAAATTGTTTTCTTGATGCTGGCTATAATTCAGATTCCGCAGTCTTAAAGATATGGTCATTCTCTACAATTCTACGTTTTTGGTTTTCTCATATCTTTAAAATTGTGGATGCCACAGATTTTCGTCCTTTGTGGGGGCGGAAGTGGGCGGGGCGAAGTTTTGAAATATTTTTTTAGCAGTGACATATCACAGAAGTCTGGATCCAAAACATCGTTGCTCTAGCTCTTATAGTCTTTGAGCACTAGGCGCTGAAGGGGACGGACAGACGGACAGACGGACGGACGGACAGACGCACAGACAGACATGGCTCAATCGACTCGGCTATTGATGCTGATCAAGAATATATATACTTTATGGGGTCGGAAACGATTCCTTCTGGACGTTACACACATCCACTTTTACCACAAATCTAATATACCCCAATACTCATTTTGAGTATCGGGTATAATAAATTTAACAATTTTTCTTTTACACCTGGTACTCTAGCAGCAAAAGGGTATATGTATTGTGGTAATTAGTATTGTATTGTGGAAGAAAGTGTATATGTTTTTGCTCTATGGCATACAATCCCCCTCTGCAAATCGAGCAATGCTTTACAGATATAGTATAATAGTTAAATTGGGTATCTTTTGGTCGTAATAAATTTTCGAAAAACTCTTTTTTTCTGCTTATGGCAGGGACAACACGCTGTGGACTGGATCTCAAACTGTCGGAGGTCTGCGCCCGGGAGGAGCAGCACACAATAATATAATTTAACGCCGCATTGACTCCGTAAAGGAGAGGCGTCAGTGCGGTTTGCTCACTTGCGAGAGAAAAAAAGGGGAAAATCCGTAAAGGCCGAGCTGCACAATACAAATATTTAAATTTAATTAACTTTATTTACCCAAAGCCAAGCGGTATGCTGCTGTGGCACCCCAAACTATTATACAACAAGCTTGTGTGGAGGGGTTGGAGGAGGGGGAGGAAGAGCAATTGGATTGGTTTGTCCTAGAACTTTGCGTCAATCAAATCGAAGCGTAAAGCTGTCATAAAAAGGAAAGAGCGAAGAGAAAAGCTCTCTTCAGAACACTCAGATGGTCCACTTCCGGCGGAAGTGCGATTTAGTTTGCTCTCGACTTTACGATCTCGGGCTGCTAATTTAGTGTAGCCATGGTGCCAGATCCCACTGAATTAGCATTAAAATAAAAATGCGAACTCTGTTTGTAGTGGCCAGTTGTGACTATAAAACTCCAGAGAACAGCTTGGGAAGTACGGCCCTCGCGTTTAACATTAACTCTGCTCTTTACAAAAACAAGATAAGAGATCAATTACAAGAGAGCAGTAGTTAAAGCTTCCATTGAAGAGCTTAATGTCTAATTTAGAGAAGCAGCGTGGATTTGTGGGAGTTATGTTTTAAAGCTTTACTAGAAATCATACGATTACTCCGTTAGTCGTGGAAGCTATGTGTAAGCTTTGCTTAGCATCGTACGATTACTCCGTTATCTAGGGAAGCAAGGTGTAAGCTTTGTCTAAAATCGTACGATTACCCCGTTGGTTGTGGAAGGTAAAGTTCCGATCGTAAGGGCTAATGCAAGTAATAGAACTGCTGGGTAGATCATTGCTATACTGAAGCTGTGCGAATTCGGATGTGTCTGTTTATACAAATATATATATACAAGTGAATTTGAAAACGTTGTGCAATCAAACACGTGCCAAGTAAATTGAAGTTCTGGTGGACTACATTATTCCTTTTGGATTAAGAAAAATAAAAGGTATTTGGACCTTACAATAGTGACACAGCTTTAACAGTCTCGTATCATAGGGCTGGAAATCTTACTACGTTCGACACCTCCAAGAACGAGTTCGTCAAAGTCCATCGATTTCGTAGTAGATCTGGGAAAGACCTCGGATTTCCCAGGAACCAGCATCTACATAAACCAACGATAACTAGAACCAAATAAACCAGAAAGATCCGTCCGAAGATATACTAGAGTGAAACCCGAAGTTATGTGGAGGCATACTTGAGCTGAAGTACATTTTGCAGTAAGACGAGAAGAATGGTTTTCTTGCGAATTCGGAGAAACTAATATGCCGCACTCGTCACCCTTCTCGCTTATGAATTAAGCGCGCGGCTAAGGCTTTCGCATGTAGTTCTTCGCAGTGTGTGGAGTGGTTCTCAAACTGTGAAAATAAAACATCATTCGGCGGCGATCCACACTGCCGTTTAATAGTCGTCGTGTGAAAATGTACCAAAGTATTAGTTTTGAGTCTCGTCATGAGATTTTCCATTTATTAAAGATTAGGCTACGCACTAACTATTTTTGTATTGTCTAGATTTAAAAAAAAAAAAAAAAACCAATAATGTATATAATTACCCATAATTAGAAATTAGCGCAAATGAAAACCACATTTTTTTAAGATCAGCCGTTGAGTGGCAAATCGTCGTCGTACGGGTATGGAAATGGAAAGAAAATCGGTGTTTCATCCGAATTAGAAGTGAAGACCTGTATATTCATAATTTTTCTCCCTTCCTCAGAATATGTTCCTACGTCGCCCCTTGAGCTCAACGGACACGCCGGATAATTCGTATAAAGTATGAGTGAGTTACGAAACTTCCTTAAACGGAATTCTCGAGTATTTTCAAAATATATATCTGTCTTATAAAACTTCTATTCAGGTATATAAAACAACCATATCCGTGCCATAATTTAAAGCGGATCGGCTACTAATTTTTCTTTCACGTTTGCCTTCTAGTTATATAATTATCATATTTTTCTCTTCTTTCCAATTTAATTTCTTTTACGCCATATTCTCTACACATAAGTCCTATATACATATACACATATAACTAGGTATAACTTGCTACTATTTCCTCCTTCTTTATTTAATTACTTTATGCTAAGCTTATACTTATCTGGAAAACCATGAAGTCCAAACCCTTAAATTTTGAATTATTAAATAATAATTAGTAGATAATAATGGAACATTAAACCTTTCGTGTTTGTCCTGAGTAGATCCTGAGGAAGTCCGATCTGTCGATAGAGATGCGCTCGATTAGGGTTATGCTGTCGATTAAACGGCATACAAAGGAAGGGGGGGTAGAGAAGGGGTCAAAGTCATCTGAGGTCCCCAAGAGCGACGGAATATAGCCTGACTATTTGTCGGTAGTCGGTTAAAGAGTTAGTTTATATTACATTATTTTCTTTTTGATTTCTTTGGTAGAGTTCCTTTTGAACATTAAATCAAGTGTACCTAAAACATCTTTGCGAATGTGTTCGTATAGCAGATAGGAGAGTAGGAAAGATCCCACGACATTCCGGCGAGCTAGTTAGAGCATAGCTAGAGGTACACGTTCCGAAATCCTGCTATACTATTGGTGTCTGACCGTCAAAAAAAAGTATGTACAACCTCCATCCGTACATACAATCTCACACCTCTACGAATATGAATTTCTGGCACATTACATAGATTGGCGCCCAACGTGGGGCCAGAGTACGAGTTACTACTGGTTAAAACCCCAAAAAACTTTGCTCGTTGCAATATTAAATTCCACATTAAAATTAATACTTCCCGTCCAACTACTGTAACGGAGGATATTGATGGAATTTTGGGTTTAAGATTCTGAGTTTCGGAATACCTAACCAAATAGAATCCGCCAGGTAGCAAGGGATGGAAACTGATTTTTTTTGTTACCAGAATTAATTTGAGAATATACGACAGCTATTCACAAAGGCGTATAGGTCGGCCAAATTATAATAGGATAACCCCAAAAGAGTTTATGAGGGAAGAGTATCGATGGCTTTCGGAAGTCTAATTTTCTAGATATAGATTTGGAAATTAGCCATTGCCAAGGTTACTGACCACATAAACATACCAAAGACCAATTTAGATTTCATTGAGGTTATATTCCGGCGACAAGAGAAAGCGTATATCGGACGGAGTCAAGCTCGAAAAGGACAAATATTGGGTATTTAGGAAAATTTTGTAGAATTTATTGAAGCTTTGGTCCTATAATTAGGGATTTCCACATTTAGTGATCAGAACTCGTATTACTGGGTTACCTTAACATGTCACCAGTACAACGTACCCCAGGGGGCAAGGCGTCGGGTGACGTGGACGCCCAGATCTGTGGTATATGTCAAGAAGCCATAAGAAGAAGTCAACTAATATGTACTGCATCTTGTGGGCACAGGTATCATGATACTTGCATGAAAGAATTCGTGAAAAATAACAGAAATTGCCCCGTATGTAGGGCGGAGTTGAATCCGGAGGAACTTTCGTTTGATGAGAATACTCTAGCAGCCGAATTACCACCCGACATAGGTTCGGGTATAGTTCCGTTAAAAGGGGGATCCAACCCGGAGTCAAAAGCTTCAGAGAGAGGACATCAAAAGTCAAGAGGGGCTAGGCCTAAACAGGGACGGGGAACTACATCGCGCAGAGGGATGCATACTAGGTTGCAGTCTCAACAATTTCGGGATTATTCTTTGGGCAGTATCAGCCATAGGTCGGGCGAAGGAGATATGCCGGAAAGAACCATTGAGGTTATACAAGACCTGATAAAAGGTGAGCAGAAAGATATGATGGTGGAGCTAAGTTCATTCGTTAAGAATTTGATCGAAGAAAACCTACGCGGACAATTAGGTAGGATGACTATAGCTTCAGATAGCACGCCTGTGCAAGCGACAATGCAAAATCACGAGCCTAATATAACAGGAAACTCGTTGTCTTCAGAAAATGGAAGGGAAAGGGGATTACCACATCCAAATGTTTCTAACAGGGCAATAGCTCCTGGGAAGGCCGCTAATATCTTAGCCAGTTGGCGACTAAAGTTTGACGGATCCAAAGACGCTATGCACGTCGACGAATTCCTGTACAGGTAGTTTTTCTGAGCTTTAGATAGCTTCTCGGACATGAATGCTACGGGTAATTCTTCTCCTTCTTCGTTTTTCTGAGCTAACACACAACCAATTCCTACAGTACTAGCATCACATACCAGCAAAAAGGGTTTTGAGAAATCAGGAGTAGACAAAATGGGAGCTGACGTCAAGCACTGTTTAAGTTTTTCAAATGCCTGATTGGCCAAAGGGCCCCACGTTGGGCGCCAATCTATGTAATGTGCCAGAAATTCATATTCGTAGAGGTGTGAGATTGTATGTACGGATGGAGGTTGTACATACTTTTTTTGACGGTCAGACACCAATAGTATAGCAGGATTTCGGAACGTGTACCTCTAGCTATGCTCTAACTAGCTCGCCGGAATGTCGTGGGATCTTTCCTACTCTCCTATCTGCTATACGAACACATTCGCAAAGATGTTTTAGGTACACTTGATTTAATGTTCAAAAGGAACTCTACAAAAGAAATCAAAAAGAAAAGAATGTGAATTTTAACTAACTGTTTAACCGACTACCGACAAATAGTCAGGCTATATTCCGTCGCTCTTGGGGAACTCAGATGACTTTGACCCCTTCTCTACCCTCCCTACCTTTGTATGCCGTTTAATCGACAGCATAACCCTAATCGAGCGCATCTCTATTTGATCATCGGACTTCCTCAGGCTCTACTCAGGACAAACACGAAAGGTTTAATGTTCCATTATTATCTACTAATTATTATTTAATAATTCAAAATTTAAGGGTTTGGACTTCATGGTTTTCCAGATAAGTATAAGCTTAGCATAAAGTAATTAAATAAAGAAGGAGGAAATAGTAGCAAGTTATACCTAGTTATATGTGTATATGTATTTAGGACTTATGTGTAGAGAATATGGCGTAAAAGAAATTAAATTGGAAAGAAGAGAAAAATATGATAATTATATAACTAGAAGGCAAACGTGAAAGAAAAATTAGTAGCCGATCCGCTTTAAATTATGGCACGGATATGGTTGTTTTATATACCGGAATAGAAGTTTTATAAGACAGATATATATTTCGAAAATACTCGAGAATTCCGTTTAAGGAAGTTTCGTAACTCACTCATACTTTATACGAATTATCCGGCGTGTCCGTTGAGCTCAAGGGGCGACGTAGGAACATATTCTGAGGAAGAGAGAAAAATTATGAATATACAGGTCTTCACTTCTAATTCGGATGAAACACCGATTTTCTTTCCATTTCCATACCCGTACGACGACGATTTGCCACTCAACGGCGGATCTTAAAAAAATGTGGTTTTCATTTGCGCTAATTTCTAATTATGGGTAATTATATACATTATTGGTTTTTTTTTTTTTCTTTTTAAATCTATACAATACAAAAATAGTTAGTGCGTAGCCTAATCTTTAATAAATGGAAAATCTCACGACGAGACTCAAAACTAATACTTTGGTACATTTTCACACGACGACTATTAAACGGCAGTGTGGATCGCCGCAGAATAATGTTTTATTTTCACAGTTTGAGAGCCACTCCACACATTGCGAAGAACTACATGCGAAAGCCTTAGCCGCGCGCTTAATTCATAAGCGAGAAGGGTGACGAGTGCGGCATATTAGTTTCTCCGAATTCGCAAGAAAACTATTCTTCTCGTCTTACTCCAAAATGTACTTCAGCTCAAGTATGCCTCCACATAACTTCGGGTTTCACTCTAGTATATCTTCGGACGGCTCTTTCTGGTTTATTTGGTTGTAGTTATCGTTGGTTTATGTAGATGCTGGTTCCTGGGAAATCCGAGGTCTTTCCCAGATCTACTAAGAAATCGATGGACTTTGACGACCTCGTTCTTGGAGGGGGGGTCAATTGGTTTTTCTTTCCCAGTGTCGAACGTAGTAAGATTTCCAGCCCTATGATACGAGACTGTTAAAGCTGTGTCACTATTGTAAGGTCCAAATACCTTTTATTTTTTCTTAATCCAAAAGGAATAATGTAGTCCACCAGAACTTCAATTTACTTGGCACGTGTTTGATTGCACAACGTTTTCAAATTCACTTGGATCTATATATTTGTATAACAAGACACATCCGAATTCGCACAGCTTCACTATAGCAATGATCTAGCCAGAAGTTCTATTACTTGCATTAGCCCTTACGATCGGAACTTTACCTTCCACAACCAACGGGGTAATCGTACGATTCTAGACAAAGCTTACACCTTGCTTCCCTAGATAACGGAGTAATCGTACGATGCTAAGCAAAGCTTACACATAGCTTCCACGACTAACGGAGTAATCGTATGATTTCTAGTAAAGCTTTAAAACATAACTCCCACAGATCCACGCTGCTTCTCTAAATTAGACATTAAGCTCTTCAATGGAAGCTTTAACTACTGCTCTCTTGTAATTGATCTCTTATCTTGTTTTTGTAAAGAGCAGAGTTAATGTTAAACGCGAGGGCCGTACTTCCCAAGCTGTTCTCTGGAGTTTTAGAGTCACAACTGGCCACTACACCACAGTTGAGGAAGCGCTAGTTTTAACTGGCGAAGCCTAAACGGAAAAAGGACAGTTGCCTAGTGTTTCACTTGTATGTCTTTGAGGTGAAATATTCCTAAGTTTTTACCCTGTTCGTTCTTCAGTTGATAATAGGATGAGCCAACTCGTCTAGATACCACGGCTGAAATAAAAACCGGCGCTAACTTTGCATTGAACTTTTTAATAGCATTGCTTTGGCAGAAATTGCGGGCAAGTACTGGCTCTCCAACCTTAAACTCTACTTTCCGACAGCGTAGATTATATCGCCTAGCATTTTGTTCATGTGACTCTTTCACCTTTTTCTTTGCCGATTCGCGAATAATTTGTAGTGCTTCCGGATAACTAATGCGGCTATCCTCCGATAAGAGTCTTAAGCGGCGAAGCAACTCATAGTCTTTGCCATTCAGAATCATATTTTGTCCAAAGGTTAGGAAATAGGGCGAGTACCCGGTGCTTTGGTGAATGTTGGATCTGAGAGCAGCACTGATTTCCGGTAATTTGGTATCCCAAGTGGAATGATCCCGGCTTATGTAAGCTCTTATAGCTGCTAACACCGATCTATTGAGTCTCTCACTGGCATTCGCCTGTGGTGAATATATCGCCGTACGAATATGTTGTATCCCAAAGCGGGTTAGAAAAGCCTGAAAGGCTCCAGAAACGAATTGAGATCCGTTATCTGTTAATATCACCTCGGGGACTCCAAATGTACAGAACAAATAATTTTCGAGGTAATCGCACACCCGATTGGAAGTAAACACCCTAAGGGGGCATAGGAAATGAAATTTTGTGAAGTGATCTACGATAATAAGTAAACCAATATGCCCTTTCTTGGATCGGGGATATGGACCCAGCAAATCCATATAAAGCTTTTGAAACGGACGATCAGACACCATTGGTTTTCCCATGGGTGGTTTCAACACGGTGTTCGGGTGTTTGGTGTGACGACACACTTCACAATGAGTTACATACTCACGTATTTGCTTGTTCATTTTTGGCCAAAACAAATATCTTTTAATCTTTTCGATGGTTTTCCCTACTCCACTGTGAGCGGCATTGGGCGGATCATGAGCCCGCGAGATTACACCTTGGGTGAGTTCCCTAGGAATCCACAATTTCCAAGATAGATTATCTACACCATTATTTCCCTGATCAGGTTCGGTTCTTTTGTAGACAAAATCATTGAGAATCTTCAAGTCTGGTAATTTGTCTCGCGAATGTTATCAATTAAGGTCATATATTCTGGTGATTTAAATTCTGCGGCAGACAGATCAACTATCGGACCCTGCTCTTCCATTTCAGAAACAGTAATTTCCTCTTTACGCGATAGGGCATCCGCTACCACGTTTAGTGAGCCCTTCCGGTGCGTTATCTCAAAAGAGAATCCCTGTAGTTTTATGGCCCATCGAGCTAATCTACCAGACAACTCCTTCTGACGCATAAGCCATTGTAATGAGGCATGATCGGTTATCACCTCGAATGCCTGACCTTCTACATAAGCACGAAACTTTTTAATTCCCTTTATCACCGCTAAGCATTCTAATTCCGTGACTGAGTAGTTTTTCTGAGCTTTAGATAGCTTCTCGGACATGAATGCTACGGGTAATTCTTCTCCTTCTTCGTTTTTCTGAGCTAACACACAACCAATTCCTACAGTACTAGCATCACATACCAGCAAAAAGGGTTTTGAGAAATCAGGAGTAGACAAAATGGGAGCTGACGTCAAGCACTGTTTAAGTTTTTCAAATGCCTGATTGGCCAAAGGGCCCCACGTTGGGCGCCAATCTATGTAATGTGCCAGAAATTCATATTCGTAGAGGTGTGAGATTGTATGTACGGATGGAGGTTGTACATACTTTTTTTGACGGTCAGACACCAATAGTATAGCAGGATTTCGGAACGTGTACCTCTAGCTATGCTCTAACTAGCTCGCCGGAATGTCGTGGGATCTTTCCTACTCTCCTATCTGCTATACGAACACATTCGCAAAGATGTTTTAGGTACACTTGATTTAATGTTCAAAAGGAACTCTACAAAAGAAATCAAAAAGAAAAGAATGTGAATTTTAACTAACTGTTTAACCGACTACCGACAAATAGTCAGGCTATATTCCGTCGCTCTTGGGGAACTCAGATGACTTTGACCCCTTCTCTACCCTCCCTACCTTTGTATGCCGTTTAATCGACAGCATAACCCTAATCGAGCGCATCTCTATTTGATCATCGGACTTCCTCAGGCTCTACTCAGGACAAACACGAAAGGTTTAATGTTCCATTATTATCTACTAATTATTATTTAATAATTCAAAATTTAAGGGTTTGGACTTCATGGTTTTCCAGATAAGTATAAACTTAGCATAAAGTAATTAAATAAAGAAGGAGGAAATAGTATCCAGTTATACCTAGTTATAGGTATATATGTATATAGGACTTATGTGTAGAGAATATGGCGTAAAAGAAATTAAATTGGAAAGAAGAGAAAAATATGATAATTATATAACTAGAAGGCAAACGTGAAAGAAAAATTAGTAGCCGATCCGCTTTAAATTATGGCACGGATATGGTTGTTTTATATACGGGAATAGAAGTTTTATAAGACAGATATATATTTCGAAAATACTCGAGAATTCCGTTTAAGGAAGTTTCGTAACTCACTCATACTTTATACGAATTATCCGGCGTGTCCGTTGAGCTCAAGGGGCGACGTAGGAACATATTCTGAGGAAGGGAGGAAAATTATGAATATGCAGGTCTTCACTTCTAATTCGGATGAAACACCGATTTTCTTTCGATTTCCATACCCGTACGACGACGATTTGCCACTCAACGGCTGATCTTAAAAAAAAATGTGGTTTTCATTTGCGCTAATTACTAATTATGGGTAATTATATACATTATTGGTTTCTTTTTTCTTTTTAAATCTATACAATACAAAAATAGTTAGTGCGTAGCCTAATCTTTAATAAATGGAAAATCTCACGACGAGACTCAAAACTAATACTTTGGTACATTTTCACACGACGACTATTAAACGGCAGTGTGGATCGCCGCAGAATAATGTTTTATTTTCACAGTTTGAGAGCCACTCCACACATTGCGAAGAACTACATGCGAAAGCCTTAGCCGCGCGCTTAATTCATAAGCGAGAAGGGTGACGAGTGCGGAATATTAGTTTCTCCGAATTCGCAAGAAAACTATTCTTCTCGTCTTACTCCAAAATAATCATCAAAACGATGCCCTTCCTGGTCGCAGTTCCAGCATACTAGTTTCTTACGATAAATCTGCGAAACGTCAGGAACTTTCGTTTGATGAGAATACTCTAGCAGCCGAATTACCACCCGACATAGGTTCGGGTATAGTGCCGTTAAAAGGGGGATCCAACCCGGAGTCAAAAGCTTCAGAGAGAGGACATCAAAAGTCAAGAGGGGCTAGGCCTAAACAGGGACGGGGAACTACATCGCGCAGAGGGATGCATACTAGGTTGCAGTCTCAACAATTTCGGGATTATTCTTTGGGCAGTATCAGCCATAGGTCGGGCGAAGGAGATATGCCGGAAAGAACCATTGAGGTTATACAAGACCTGATAAAAGGTGAGCAGAAAGATATGATGGTGGAGCTAAGTTCATTCGTTAAGAATTTGATCGAAGAAAACCTACGCGGACAATTAGGTAGGATGACTATAGCTTCAGATAGCACGCCTGTGCAAGCGACAATGCAAAATCACGAGCCTAATATAACAGGAAACTCGTTGTCTTCAGAAAATAGATGGGAAAGGGGATTACCACATCCAAATGTTTCTAACAGGGCAATAGCTCCTGGGAAGGCCGCTAATATCTTAGCCAGTTGGCGACTAAAGTTTGACGGATCCAAAGACGCTATGCACGTCGACGAATTCCTGTACAGGGTTCGTTCACTTACATCCTCCACTTTAAATAACGATTACGAATTACTCTGTGACAATATGCATCTGCTTTTCTCGTCTAAAGCCAGCGATTGGTTTTGGAACTTCCATAGAAAGAACCCACAGTTTTCTTGGCAAACTTTTTCTGCCTCGTTCAGACAACGATTCGATGATGCTAAAGATGATTTCGACTTGTGGGAGTTGATTAGAAAACGCCGTCAGAGAGAGGGTGAATCGTTTGACGATTACCAGACGGCCGTCGAAGAATTAGTGTCCAGGCTCTCACACGAGGTTAGCGAAAATAAGTTAGTAGACATTTTAAAACGTAACGCAAAAACGGCCCTCAGATATGAACTCTTGCATCTCAAAATCAGCGATCGAACTGGCCTGAGAGAAGAAGTTCGCAAGCATGAAAACTTCTGTAAAGACAACCATAACCCTTTTCCACGAGGTAAATTCAGCAAACCGAATGTAGCAGAAATACTTACGGACCATGAAGATATGGAGGAAGAAGACGTTTCGCAGATTTATCGTAAGAAACTAGTATGCTGGAACTGCGACCAGGAAGGGCATCGTTTTGATGATTGTTTAGGAGAAAGGCGAATTTTCTGCTATGGGTGTGGTGCTAAGGATATTTATAAACCTCGATGCGTCAAATGTAACCCAGCGAAAAACTTGAAACGGGATGTACCGACCGGAGCCCAGTCAGTACATCCGACCAAGAACAGCAACTAAACGAAAGTAAACCAACTACCTTAAGAGGGCTTTCCGAAGGGGTAGTTGACGTAAAACCGGATATGATACTACACCAAATTTGTACAGGTATAGATGTAGAGACTCAAACGATGGAGAGCAAAGAGTTAGATTCAGAAAATGTGAATACGTTGTTTAAATTGATAGTTAAGCCCAAATGATCGACGGTCCGGAGACGAGCGTTCTGGAAAAAGGTCCAATCTGTTCGAAAACGCAGTTATTCTGAGTTCAGATAACCGATTGTACACGGAGGTAATGATCGAAGGGCAAACTTATAAGGCTTTGCTGGATTCAGGAGCAACCATTAGTTGTTTGGGTGGGAGAGCAGCAACCTTTTTAGCACATCACCCACAATCTCAGAAGTGTTTGGGAACCATACGCACTGCCAGCAACGAAGCTTGTACCGTAGTGTCCAAATTGGTGGTTCCGATTGAATTCCGTAAAATAGTTAAGGAAGTAGAGTTCTTTATCATACCAGATTTCAAGCAAGATGTTTATTTAGGAGTTGACTTTTGGAAAGATTTCGGTCTTCTATCCCAATTATTGACCCGAGAAGGAACTGTGAGCTGTTTGGAGAATAGAGACGACACGATTATGAAGGAAACGCCTAAAATGCATTCCCTAAATGAAGAACAAAGGAACCAATTAGAGGCGGTAATAAGAACCTTCCCGTCAGATGAATGCGACGGACTAGGTCGTACACACCTAATACAACATTCTATGGTAATCAATGCCGAAGTACCCGTCAAACAACGACATTGGCCCATTTCCCCCGCGAAAGAGAAAGTGATGTTCGAAGAAGTAGAGAATATGATTAAGCTGGGCGTGATAGAACCTTCAAATAGTCCGTGGAGTAGCAATTGCGTCCTAGTAAAGAAAGGGAACAAGAATAGGTTATGCCTTGATTCTCGAGAGATCAACAAATATACCCGAAAAGATGCATACCCCCTTCCCCATATAGATGGGATACTCAGTCGATTGCCACCTGCCAAATACATAACGGGACTCGATATGAAGCATGCTTGTTGGCAAATTCCCCTAGAGGAGTCTTCACGCCAATACACCGCGTTTACCATACCTAACCGACCGCTGTATCAATACAAAGTTATGCCTTTTGGTCTAACCAATGCCTCACAAGCCCTCTGTCGTTTAATGGATAAGGTAATACCTGCTAACTTGCGTACGAGAGTGTTTGTTTACCTCGATGACTTACTAATTTTATCAGACGATTTCGAATCCCATTTAATGTTACTGAGAGAAGTTGCAGTACACTTACGAAAGGCTAATCTTACAATAAACATTGCCAAGTCGCACTTTTGCATGCGTGAGATTAAGTATCTGGGGTTCATCATTGGATACGGACAGGTAAAGACGGATCCGAGTAAAATTGAAGCTATTAAAGAATTCCCCGTTCCCAAGACGGTAAAACAATTGCGACGATTCCTTGGTCTTGCTGGGTGGTACCGTCGTTTCGTCGACAATTATGCAACGGTAAGTTGCGCCCTCACAGAACTATTAAAAAAACCGAAAGCGTATGCGTGGAACCCTTTGGCCAATCAGGCATTTGAAAAACTTAAACAGTGCCTGACGTCAGCTCCCATTTTGTCTACTCCTGATTTCTCAAAACCCTTTTTGCTGTTATGTGATGCTAGTACTGTAGGAATTGGTTGTGTGTTAGCTCAGAAAAACGAAGAAGGAGAAGAATTACCCGTAGCATTCATGTCCGAGAAGCTATCTAAAGCTCAGAAAAACTACTCAGTCACGGAATTAGAATGTTTAGCGGTGATAAAGGGAATTAAAAAGTTTCGTGCTTATGTAGAAGGTCAGGCATTCGAGGTGATAACCGATCATGCCTCATTACAATGGCTTATGCGTCAGAAGGAGTTGTCTGGTAGATTAGCTCGATGGGCCATAAAACTACAGGGATTCTCTTTTGAGATAACGCACCGGAAGGGCTCACTAAACGTGGTAGCGGATGCCCTATCGCGTAAAGAGGAAATTACTGTTTCTGAAATGGAAGAGCAGGGTCCGATAGTTGATCTATCTGCCGCAGAATTTAAATCACCAGAATATATGACCTTAATTGATAATATTCGCGCTAAGCAAGACAAATTACCAGACTTGAAGATTCTCAATGATTTTGTCTACAAAAGAACCGAACCTGATCAGGGAAATAATGGTGTAAATAATCTATCTTGGAAATTGTGGATTCCTAGGGAACTCACCCAAGGTGTAATCTCACGAGCCCATGACCCGCCCAATGCCGCCCACAGTGGAGTAGGGAAAACCATCGAAAAGATTAAAAGATATTTGTTTTGGCCAAAAATGAACAAGCAAATACGTGAGTATGTAGCTCATTGGCAAAGACTATGAGTTGCTTCGCCACTTAAGACTCTTATCGGAGGATAGCCGCATTAGTTATCCGGAAGCACTACAAATTATTCGCAAATCGGCAAAGAAAAAGGTGAAAGAGTCACATGAACAAAATGCTAGGCGATATAATCTACGCTGTCGGAAAGTAGAGTTTAAGGTTGGAGAGCCAGTACTTGCCCGCAATTTCTGCCAAAGCAATGCTATTAAAAAGTTCAATGCAAAGTTAGCGCCGGTTTTTATTTCAGCCGTGGTATCTAGACGAGTTGGCTCATCCTATTATCAACTGAAGAACGAACAGGGTAAAAACTTAGGAATATTTCACCTCAAAGACATACAAGTGAAACACTAGGCAACTGTCCTTTTTCCGTTTAGGCTTCGCCAGTTAAAACTAGCGCTTCCTCAACTGTGGTGTAGTGACCAGTTGTGACTCTAAAACTCCAGAGAACAGCTTGGGAAGTACGGCCCTCGCGTTTAACATTAACTCTGCTCTTTACAAAAACAAGATAAGAGATCAATTACAAGAGAGCAGTAGTTAAAGCTTCCATTGAAGAGCTTAATGTCTAATTTAGAGAAGCAGCGTGGATCTGTGGGAGTTATGTTTTAAAGCTTTACTAGAAATCATACGATTACTCCGTTAGTCGTGGAAGCTATGTGTAAGCTTTGCTTAGCATCGTACGATTACTCCGTTATCTAGGGAAGCAAGGTGTAAGCTTTGTCTAGAATCGTACGATTACCCCGTTGGTTGTGGAAGGTAAAGTTCCGATCGTAAGGGCTAATGCAAGTAATAGAACTTCTGGCTAGATCATTGCTATAGTGAAGCTGTGCGAATTCGGATGTGTCTTGTTATACAAATATATAGATCCAAGTGAATTGAAAACGTTGTGCAATCAAACACGTGCCAAGTAAATTGAAGTTCTGGTGGACTACATTATTCCTTTTGGATTAAGAAAAAATAAAAGGTATTTGGACCTTACAATAGTGACACAGCTTTAACAGTCTCGTATCATAGGGCTGGAAATCTTACTACGTTCGACACTGGGAAAGAAAAACCAATTGACCCCCCCTCCAAGAACGAGGTCGTCAAAGTCCATCGATTTCTTAGTAGATCTGGGAAAGACCTCGGATTTCCCAGGAACCAGCATCTACATAAACCAACGATAACTACAACCAAATAAACCAGAAAGAGCCGTCCGAAGATATACTAGAGTGAAACCCGAAGTTATGTGGAGGCATACTTGAGCTGAAGTACATTTTGGAGTAAGACGAGAAGAATAGTTTTCTTGCGAATTCGGAGAAACTAATATGCCGCAATCGTCACCCTTCTCGCTTATGAATTAAGCGCGCGGCTAAGGCTTTCGCATGTAGTTCTTCGCAATGTGTGGAGTGGCTCTCAAACTGTGAAAATAAAACATTATTCTGCGGCGATCCACACTGCCGTTTAATAGTCGTCGTGTGAAAATGTACCAAAGTATTAGTTTTGAGTCTCGTCGTGAGATTTTCCATTTATTAAAGATTAGGCTACGCACTAACTATTTTTGTATTGTATAGATTTAAAAAGAAAAAAGAAACCAATAATGTATATAATTACCCATAATTAGTAATTAGCGCAAATGAAAACCACATTTTTTTTTAAGATCAGCCGTTGAGTGGCAAATCGTCGTCGTACGGGTATGGAAATGGAAAGAAAATCGGTGTTTCATCCGAATTAGAAGTGAAGACCTGTATATTCATAATTTTTCTCCCTTCCTCAGAATATGTTCCTACGTCGCCCCTTGAGCTCAACGGACACGCCGGATAATTCGTATAAAGTATGAGTGAGTTACGAAACTTCCTTAAACGGAATTCTCGAGTATTTTCGAAATATATATCTGTCTTATAAAACTTCTATTCCGGTATATAAAACAACCATATCCGTGCCATAATTTAAAGCGGATCGGCTACTAATTTCTCTTTCACGTTTGCCTTCTAGTTATATAATTATCATATTTTTCTCTTCTTTCCAATTTAATTTCTTTTACGCCATATTCTCTACACATAAGTCCTATATACATATACACCTATAACTAGGTATAACTGGATACTATTTCCTCCTTCTTTATTTAATTACTTTATGCTAAGTTTATACTTATCTGGAAAACCATGAAGTCCAAACCCTTAAATTTTGAATTATTAAATAATAATTAGTAGATAATAATGGAACATTAAACCTTTCGTGTTTGTCCTGAGTAGAGCCTGAGGAAGTCCGATGATCAAATAGAGATGCGCTCGATGAGGGTTATGCTGTCGATTAAACGGCATACAAAGGTAGGGAGGGTAGAGAAGGGATCAAAGTCATCTGTGTTCCCCAAGAGCGACGGAATATAGCCTGACTATTTGTCGGTAGTCGGTTAAACAGTTAGTTAAAATTCACATTCTTTTCTTTTTGATTTCTTTTGTAGAGTTCCTTTTGAACATTAAATCAAGTGTACCTAAAACATCTTTGCGAATGTGTTCGTATAGCAGATAGGAGAGTAGGAAAGATCCCACGACATTCCGGCGAGCTAGTTAGAGCATAGCTAGAGGTACACGTTCCGAAATCCTGCTATACTATTGGTGTCTGACCGTCAAAAAAAGTATGTACAACCTCCATCCGTACATACAATCTCACACCTCTACGAATATGAATTTCTGGCACATTACATAGATTGGCGCCCAACGTGGGGCCAGAGTACGAGTTACTACTGGTTAAAACCCCCAAAAACTTTGCTCGTTGCAATTTTAAATTCCACATTAAAATTAATACTTCCCGTCCAACTACTGTAACGGAGGATATTGATGGAATTTTGGGTTTAAGATTCTGAGTTTCGGAATACCTAACCAAATAGAATCCGCCAGGTAGCAAGGGATGGAAACTGATTTTTTTTTGTTACCAGAATTAATTTGCGAATATACGACAGCTATTCACAAAGGCGGATAGGTCGGCCAAATTATAATAGGATAACCCCAAAAGAGTTTATGAGGGAAGAGTATCGATGGCTTTCGGAAGTCTAATTTTCTAGATATAGATTTGGAAATTAGCCATTGCCAAGGTTACTGACCACATAAACATACCATAGACCAAATTAGATTTCATTGAGGTAATATTCCGGCGACAAGAGAAAGCGTATATCGGACGGAGTCAAGCTCGAAAAGGACAAATATTGGGTATTTAGGAAAATTTGGTAGAATATATTGAAGCTTTGGTCCTATAATTAGGGATTTCCACATTTAGTGATCAGAACTCGTATTACTGGGTTACCTTAACATGTCACCAGTACAACGTACCCCAGGGGGCAAGGCGTCGGGTGACGTGGACGCCCAGATCTGTGGTATATGTCAAGAAGCCATAAGAAGAAGTCAACTAATATGTACTGCATCTTGTGGGCACAGGTATCATGATACTTGCATGAAAGAATTCGTGAAAAATAACAGAAATTGCCCCGTATGTAGGGCGGAGTTGAATCCGGAGGAACTTTCGTTTGATGAGAATACTCTAGCAGCCGAATTACCACCCGACATGGGTTCGGGTATAGTGCCGTTAGAAGGGGGATCCAACCCGGAGTCAAACGCTTCAGGGAGAGGACTTCAAAAGTCAAGAGGGGCTAGGCCTAAACAGGGACGAGGAACTACATCGCGCAGTGGGATGCATACTAGGTTGCAGTCTCAACAATTTCGGGATAATTCTTTGGGCAGTATCAGCAATAGGTCTGGCGAAGGAGATATGTCGGAAAGAACCCTTGTTTTTATACAAGCCCTGATAAAAGGTGAGCAGAAAGATATGATGGTGGAACTAAGTTCATTCGTTAAGAATTTGATCGAAGAAAATCTACGCGGACAATTAGGTAGGATGACTATAGCTTCAGATAGCACGCCTGTGCAAGCGACAAGGCAAAATCACGAGCCTAATATAACAGGAAACTCGTTGTCTTCAGAAAATGAAAGGGAAAGGGGATTACCACATCCAAATGTCTCTAACAGGGCAATAGCTCCTGGGAAGGCCGCTAATATCTTAGCCAGTTGGCGACTAAAGTTTGACGGATCCAAAGACGCTATGCACGTCGACGAATTCTTGTACAGGGTTCGTTCACTTACATCCTCCACTTTAAATAACGATTACGAATTACTCTGTGACAATATGCATCTGCTTTTCTCGTCTAAAGCCAGCGATTGGTTTTGGAACTTCCATAGAAAGAACCCACAGTTTTCTTGGCAAACTTTTTCTGCCTCATTTAGACAACGATTCGATGATGCTAAAGATGATTTCGACTTGTGGGAGTTGATTAGAAAACGCCGTCAGAGAGAGGGTGAATCGTTTGACGATTACCAGACGGCCGTCGAAGAATTGGTGTCCAGGCTCTCACACGAGGTTGGCGAAAATAAGTTAGTAGACATTTTAAAACGTAACGCAAAAACGGCCCTCAGATATGAACTCTTGCATCTCAAAATCAGCGATCGAACTGGCCTGAGAGAAGAAGTTCGCAAGCATGAAAACTTCTGTAAAGACAACCATAACCCTTTTCCACGAGGACCGGAGCCCAGTCAGTACATCCGACCAAGAACAGCAACTAAACGAAAGTAAACCAACTACCTTAAGAGGGCTTTCCGAAGGGGTAGTTGACGTAAAACCGGATATGATACTACACCAAATTTGTACAGGTATAGATGTAGCGACTCAAACGATGGAGAGCAAAGAGTTAGATTCAGAAAATGTGAATACGTGGTTTAAATTGTTAGTTAAGCCCAAACGATGGTGTAGTGGCCAGTTGGGACTCTAATACTCCAGAGAACAGCTTGGGAAGTACGGCCCTCGCGTTTAACATTAACTCTGCTCTTTACAAAAACAAGATAAGAGATCAATTACAAGAGAGCAGTAGTTAAAGCTTCCATTGAAGAGCTTAATGTCTAATTTAGAGAAGCAGCGTGGATCTGTGGGAGTTATGTTTTAAAGCTTTACTAGAAATCATACGATTACTCCGTTAGTCGTGGAAGCTATGTGTAAGCTTTGCTTAGCATCGTACGATTACTCCGTTATCTAGGGAAGCAAGGTGTAAGCTTTGTCTAGAATCGTACGATTACCCCGTTGGTTGTGGAAGGTAAAGTTCCGATCGTAAGGGCTAATGCAAGTAATAGAACTTCTGGCTAGATCATTGCTATAGTGAAGCTGTGCGAATTCGGATGTGTCTTGTTATACAAATATATAGATCCAAGTGAATTTGAAAACGTTGTGCAATCAAACACGTGCCAAGTAAATTGAAGTTCTGGTGGACTACATTATTCCTTTTGGATTAAGAAAAAATAAAAGGTATTTGGACCTTACAATAGTGACACAGCTTTAACAGTCTCGTATCATAGGGCTGGAAATCTTTCTTCGTTCGACACTGGGAAATAAAAACCAATTGACCCCCCCCTCCAAGAACGAGGTCGTAAAAGACCATCGATTTCTTAGTAGATCTGGGAAAGACCTCGGATTTCCCAGGAACCAGCATCTACATAAACCAACGATAACTACAACCAAATAAACCAGAAAGAGCCGTCCGAAGATATACTAGAGTGAAACCCGAAGTTATGTGGAGGCATACTTGAGCTGAAGTACATTTTGGAGTAAGACGAGAAGAATAGTTTTCTTTGTCACCCTTCTCGCTTATGAATTAAGCGCGCGGCTAAGGCTTTCGCATGTAGTTCTTCGCAATGTGTGGAGTGGCTCTCAAACTGTGAAAATAAAACATTATTCTGCGGCGATCCACACTGCCGTTTAATAGTCGTCGTGTGAAAATGTACCAAAGTATTAGTTTTGAGTCTCGTCATGAGATTTTCCATTTATTAAAGATTAGGCTACGCACTAACTATTTTTTTATTGTCTAGATTTAAAAAGAAAAAAAAAAAAACCAATAATGTATATAATTACCCATAATTAGAAATTAGCGCAAATGAAAACCACATTTTTTTAAGATCCGCCGTTGAGTGGCAAATCGTCGTCGTACGGGTATGGAAATGGAAAGAAAATCGGTGTTTCATCCGAATTAGAAGTGAAGACCTGTATATTCATAATTTTTCTCCCTTCCTCAGAATATGTTCCTACGTCGCCCCTTGAGCTCAACGGACACGCCGGATAATTCGTATAAAGTATGAGTGAGTTACGAAACTTCCTTAAACGGAATTCTCGAGTATTTTCGAAATATATATCTGTCTTATAAAACTTCTATTCCGGTATATAAAACAACCATATCCGTGCCATAATTTAAAGCGGATCGGCTACTAATTTCTCTTTCACGTTTGCCTTCTAGTTATATAATTATCATATTTTTCTCTTCTTTCCAATTTAATTTCTTTTACGCCATATTCTCTACACATAAGTCCTATATACATATATACCTATAACTAGGTATAACTGGATACTATTTCCTCCTTCTTTATTTAATTACTTTATGCTAAGTTTATACTTATCTGGAAAACCATGAAGTCCAAACCCTTAAATTTTGAATTATTAAATAATAATTAGTAGATAATAATGGAACATTAAACCTTTCGTGTTTGTCCTGAGTAGAGCCTGAGGAAGTCCGATGATCAAATAGAGATGCGCTCGATGAGGGTTATGCTGTCGATTAAACGGCATACAAAGGTAGGGAGGGTAGAGAAGGGATCAAAGTCATCTGTGTTCCCCAAGAGCGACGGAATATAGCCTGACTATTTGTCGGTAGTCGGTTAAACAGTTAGTTAAAATTCACATTCTTTTCTTTTTGATTTCTTTTGTAGAGTTCCTTTTGAACATTAAATCAAGTGTACCTAAAACATCTTTGCGAATGTGTTCGTATAGCAGATAGGAGAGTAGGAAAGATCCCACGACATTCCGGCGAGCTAGTTAGAGCATAGCTAGAGGTACACGTTCCGAAATCCTGCTATACTATTGGTGTCTGACCGTCAAAAAAAGTATGTACAACCTCCATCCGTACATACAATCTCACACCTCTACGAATATGAATTTCTGGCACATTATATAGATTGGCGCCCAACGTGGGGCCAGAGTACGAGTTACTACTGGTTAAAACCCCCAAAACCTTTCCTCGTTGCAATTTTAAATTCCACATTAAAATTAATACTTCCCGTCCAACTACTGTAACGGAGGATATTGATGGAATTTTGGGTTTAAGATTCTGAGTTTCGGAATACCTAACCAAATAGAATCCGCCAGGTAGCAAGGGATGGAAACTGATTTTTTTTTGTTACCAGAATTAATTTGCGAATATACGACAGCTATTCACAAAGGCGGATAGGTCGGCCAAATTATAATAGGATAACCCCAAAAGAGTTTATGAGGGAAGAGTATCGATGGCTTTCGGAAGTCTAATTTTCTAGATATAGATTTGGAAATTAGCCATTGCCAAGGTTACTGACCACATAAACATACCATAGACCAAATTAGATTTCATTGAGGTTATATTCCGGCGACAAGAGAAAGCGTATATCGGACGGAGTCAAGCTCGAAAAGGACAAATATTGGGTATTTAGGAAAATTTGGTAGAATTTATTGAACCTTTGGTCCTATAATTAGGGATTTCCACATTTAGTGATCAGAACTCGTATTACTGGGTTACCTTAACATGTCACCAGTACAACGTACCCCAGGGGGCAAGGCGTTGGGTGACGTAGACGCCCAGATCTGTGGTATATGTCAAGAAGCCATAAGAAGAAGTCAACTAATATGTACTGCATCTTGTGGGCACAGGTATCATGATACTTGCATGAAAGAATTCGTGAAAAATAACAGAAATTGCCCCGTATGTAGGGCGGAGTTGAATCCGGAGGAACTTTCGTTTGATGAGAATACTCTAGCAGCCGAATTACCACCCGACATGGGTTCGGGTATAGTGCCGTTAGAAGGGGGATCCAACCCGGAGTCAAACGCTTCAGAGAGAGGACTTCAAAAGTCAAGAGGGGCTAGGCCTAAACAGGGACCGGGAACTACATCGCGCAGAGGGATGCATACTAGGTTGCAGTCTCAACAATTTCGGGATAATTCTTTGGGCAGTATCAGCCATAGGTCGGGCGAAGGAGATATGTCGGAAAGAACCCTTGAGGTTATACAAGCCCTGATAAAAGGGAAGTGAAGACCTGTATATTCATAATTTTTCTCCCTTCCTCAGAATATGTTCCTACGTCGCCCCTTGAGCTCAACGGACACGCCGGATAATTCGTATAAAGTATGAGTGAGTTACGAAACTTCCTTAAACGGAATTCTCGAGTATTTTCGAAATATATATCTGTCTTATAAAACTTCTATTCCCGTATATAAAACAACCATATCCGTGCCATAATTTAAAGCGGATCGGCTACTAATTTCACGTTTGCCTTCTAGTTATATAATTATCATATTTTTCTCTTCTTTCCAATTTAATTTCTTTTACGCCATATTCTCTACACATAAGTCCTATATACATATATACATATAACTAGGTATAACTGGATACTATTTCCTCCTTCTTTATTTAATTACTTTATGCTAAGTTTATACTTATCTGGAAAACCATGAAGTCCAAACCCTTAAATTTTGAATTATTAAATAATAATTAGTAGATAATAATGGAACATTAAACCTTTCGTGTTTGTCCTGAGTAGAGCCTGAGGAAGTCCGATGATCAAATAGAGATGCGCTCGATGAGGGTTATGCTGTCGATTAAACGGCATACAAAGGTAGGGAGGGTAGAGAAGGGATCAAAGTCATCTGTGTTCCCCAAGAGCGACGGAATATAGCCTGACTATTTGTCGGTAGTCGGTTAAACAGTTAGTTAAAATTCACATTCTTTTCTTTTTGATTTCTTTTGTAGAGTTCCTTTTGAACATTAAATCAAGTGTACCTAAAACATCTTTGCGAATGTGTTCGTATAGCAGATAGGAGAGTAGGAAAGATCCCACGACATTCCGGCGAGCTAGTTAGAGCATAGCTAGAGGTACACGTTCCGAAATCCTGCTATACTATTGGTGTCTGACCGTCAAAAAAAGTATGTACAACCTCCATCCGTACATACAATCTCACACCTCTACGAATATGAATTTCTGGCACATTACAATCGTTATAAAAGGCAAGATCCTATTGCAGGAGCTTTGGCTTAACAAACTAGATTGGGATGAGTCGATCCCGCTTCATTTGGAAACAGCGTGGAATAAGTTGAAAAATACAGTATCTAAATTGGAAGACATATCCATATCTCGGTTTGTGTATTCCGATCCGATGTCACCGGTTCAAATACATGCCTTTGCTGACGCCTCCATGAGAGCGTATGGAGCGTGCGTCTATATACGTAGCAGAACTGCAGAAGGTTTAAAAATATCATTGTTGACTTCGAAATCCAAAGTAGCGCCGCTCAAGACCAAAACGCTCCCAAGGCTTGAGTTATGTGCCGCTCACCTTCTCGCAGATCTCTGTCACAGAATCAAGCCTCTATTAAACGTGCCCATTGAACGAGTCGTTTATTGGTCGGATTCAGAGGTAACTCTCCATTGGATCCGGTCTCATCCATCGTCGTTGTCGACTTTCGTTTCAAATAGAGTGGCTGAGATTCAAGAGTGGTCAGATGATGCTACGTGGCGGCATGTACCCACGAAACAGAACCCAGCAGATATTGTCTCAAGAGGTTGTGACGTCGACGAAATCGTTCAGTCAATTTGGTTCGAAGGACCATCATTTCTGAAAGAGGAAGAAGAAAACTGGCCCACGAACGCTCATTTCGAACACTCCGATGATCTTCAGCTGGAAAAGAGGAAGACTGCGGTCGGGTTGACCGCGGCTGTGCGAAGTTCGGAGCTGTTAGATGTCATCGAGGGATTCTCGTCACACCTCAAACTGCTTAGAGTGTTCGTGTATGTGTTCCGCTTTATAAGAAAATGTAAAGACCCAAGCCTAAATTTCGAAAAAACTATCTCACCGACCGAATACAATGAAGCTTTTTATAAAATTGTCGAAATCATCCAGCATCACGAGTATCAAGGAGAAATTGAAAAGGTTAGGAAAGGATCTACAATTGGTCCTAGTCTTCAGCGGTTGAACCCATTGATCCAAGAAGACACAGGGACTTGGTGCAACTTTTCGTTGTTGCAAGTGGGGGGGCGACTAGCCAAAGCGCCTATATCATACGATGCCAAGTTTCCTCTGCTTTTGACTAAGCGCTCGCAATTCGTGCGAAGCTATATTCGTTATCTGCACCATTCGAATTTTCATGTCGGCCCACGAGCACTTGTGAGCATCCTTCGACAGAGCGTGTGGATAGTGAACGCTCAGGAGGTCTGCCGTCAGACAGTTCGATCGTGTATGCGCTGTTTTAAATGCAAGCCTCGATTGCTGACGCAACTCATAGGGAATTTACCCGCAGATCGACTCCGTGCTCTCCGCCCATTTTCAATTTGCGGCGTTGATTTTTGTGGACCAGTGCACATGACATTGAAAATTCGCGGAAGGCCCCCATACAAGTCATACATTGCGCTTTTTGTTTGTTTTGCGTCCAAGGCGGTTCACCTAGAAATAGTTTCCGATCTAACCACTGATTGTTTTTTATTGGCTTTCCAAAGGTTCGTCGGGCGCCGAGGATATCCCCAAGTCGTTCATTGCGACAACGGGACGAACTTCGTCGGAGCGAGCCGCCATCTCAGCGCTCTGCGGATCTGGCTCAAGGAGCAAGGAGACGCAATTCGCGACTTCGCGTCAAAGAACGGATGCGAATTTGCGTTCATCCCGCCGCGAGCTCCTCACATGGGAGGGCTATGGGAGGCAGGTGTAAAAACTGCCAAGAGCCTACTCCTACGGGCGGTAGGCAGCGCGCTCCTAACCGCCGAAGAGCTCGCCACAGTCCTCGTCGGCATCGAGGCCATAATGAACTCGAGGCCGCTGGGAGCCATCAGCCAAGATCCAAGCGACGGCGAGGCCCTAACACCCGGGCACCTGCTGACAGGCGGGTCGCTCATCGCCCCCCAGCACTGCGGACTCCGGACCAGGAGAGTCTCAGTTGCTTGCGGCGATGGCGACTTGTCTCGTCAGTCAGGCAAGCGTTTTGGCAGCGATGGTCCCGCGAATATGTCCTGGGGCTGCAAATTTGGGGCAAATGGCACCAGCAGCAACCGAACCTCGAGGAAGGAGACCTCGTCATCGTGGCCGAGGACAATCTGCCGCCTCAGGAGTGGCTCGTGGGGAGGGTCATCGCCACGCACGCAGGAGAGGACGGCATGGTCAGGGTCGTCGAAATAAGGACTAGCACTGGAGCGGTTTTTCGGCGGCCCATACAAAAATTAGCGCCGCTCCCAATGTGTTGAAGCCGATGCAGGCGTTCAACGGGGCCGGTGTTGCGTGACCTTCCATGGCCACAATTATTAGTTATTGATCTGAATTATGAAGTCTAGTGTAAGTTAGGCTAGGGCAAAGCGGGAGTGCAATAAAAGCTCGCTCTCTCGCTCTTGGCGAATTCGCCCCGCTTTGCCACCGTAGGTTAGCTAGAGTAAGAGATTTGAATTGTGAGAAAAAATTCGCCAACCTTGAATTAGATCGAGCGTATCAAGTTTTTCGCCCCGCCAAATAAATAATTTAAATTACAGCCACCCAAAGTTTTCGGTAATTGATTAGAAAAACTCTTCTAATTTTTCACCTAGCCTCAAACAGATTCGGTATCAATCTCGCTAATAACAAAGAGCTTGGATTAATGAAAGACGAAAATGCAGGAAAAATAATGACGTCGTTTGCAGGATTAAAAGCGAAAGCATACTCATATTTTGTTGAAATTTGAAGTGTAGAACCGTGGTAGAACTGGAAGTTAATATTTTGTTTGATGCAATTGCAAATAAATCGTGCACCAGTTAGAAAGTGGCGTGTAGCAATTAAAACAAAATGAGTGTGACTCTGCAAATTGAAAAATTGGGGGAAGACAATTACGATGTGTGGTCTATGTCCATGCGTAGTGTATTGATCACAACGGATTTGTGGACATATGTAAGTGGTAAAACCGAAAGGCCACAGGAGGAAGCAGCAGGAACACAGGAACACTTGGCACAGTGGGACAAGGCTGATCAAAAGGCGTTGGCATGTATTATATTAAATGTAAAAGCAACGCAGTTGATGCTCATAAAGTCGTGCACATCGTCGAAGCAGGCGTGGCAAAAATTACGCGATGTACATGTGTCAGTGGGACCAGTGCGAAAGGTACAGTTATACCAAAAACTTTTGCGGCAAAATATGCAAAACGGTGATAACGTGGTACAATATGTAAATTCTTTCGTGGAAATTACTGAAAAGTTAGCCGAGCTAAATATCGACATTCAAGACGAGCTAAAAGTAATAATGTTGTTGTCGAGCTTGCCCAGCGGTTGGGAAAATTTCGTCGTGGCGATAGAAACACGCGACAGTCTGCCGTCGTTCGAAACGGTAAAAGTAAAAATACTTGAAGAAGGAGCACGTAAAGACGAAAGAGACGATCGTGAGCTTGCTGTACAGGCAGTGTACGCACACACCCAGACTCAAAGAAACGGTGCGCGTTCGAAGAATTACGGCGCCAGTCGAAAAGACAGCAAACGAGACGGCCAGAAATCCAACGAGCATCGCGAGTTTCGAGGAAAATGCTACAAATGTAATCAAAGCGGGCACCGCGCATCCGAGTGCAAAAGCAACAAAGATAATACGAAAGAGTGCGTAAGGGATGAAAAATCAAACTGTTTAATGCACAGCTGCGTTGTTAAGCAGCGAAAAAATTCTTGGTGTATCGACAGTGGGGCAACATCGCATATGTGTTGTAATAAAAATTTGTTTGAAACCTTTAATAAGAAAAACACAACCATTATGTTGGCTGCAGAAAAGGATATTGAGTCCCTAGGTATTGGAACTGTAAAAATTAAATCAAATGAAACAAATATAGAATTGCGAAACGTGCTGTATGTGCCGGATTTAAAAATGAATTTTTTGTCGGCGAGCAAAGCAGCCGAGTTCGGGAATGTCACTACATTCGGAAATTCAGAAGCTTTAGTGCGAAATAAACATGGACATATAATGTTGCGAGCGGTACAAGAAAACAATTTATACGTGAATGGAGTGGAAAAAACCACTGATGCAGTGCATTTGATATCCGATATATCTCTTGTAAAAAAATGGCATAGCCGCTACGGGCATTTAAATTTTCAAAATTTAAAGAATCTTTGTGAGAAAGAACGTGTAATCGGGATGAAAATTAAAAACGTATCCGTAAACACAAATTGCGACACATGCAATAAGGCTAAAATATGTGCATTGCCGTCCCCACAAAAGGCAGAACGTGTTACGAAAAGTGTTCTCGAATTGATCCATACCGACGTATGCGGACCTATGAATGTTAAATCTCTGGCTGGAAACCGTTATTTTGTTACATTTATAGACAATTGCTCGCGAAAAATTCACGTATATTTTGAAGTTTTTGAGAAATTTAAAATGTATAAAAGTTATGTTGAGTGCCAAACCGAAAAAACAATCAAAGCCTTGCGAAGCGATAACGGTACTGAGTACATAAACAATGAATTTACAAATTTTTTAAATGCGTGCGGAATAAAAAGAGAACTAACGGTGCCTTACACACCTCAGCAAAACGGCGTTGCTGAGCGCGCAAATCGTACAATCGTTGAAATGGCTAGGAGTATGTTAATTCATGCAAATTTAAAAGAATTTTTGTGGGCTGAAGCCGTTCAAACTGCAGTATATTTGAGAAATAGATGTCCGACCAGAGCTTAAAATGGATGCACCCCCTTTGAGGCTTGGAACAAGCGCAAGCCGTCGGTAAACCATCTGAAAATATTTGGTTCACGCGCATTTGCACTGGAAAAAACCAAAAAAGGCAAATTCGTTGCAAAAGGAAAGGAGTACATTTTTGTTGGCTACTCTTTTGCAGCAAAAGCATATCGTTTATATGACCAAGAAAAGCGAATGATAGTGGAACGCCGAGACGTCAAAATTGTGGAGGGTGAGTTCGTCAAGGAAATGAATGATATTTACGAAAATAGAGATCAGATTGAGGATCTTGCAAAAATCATCATACGCTTTGTGTCAAACGAAGAACCTGTGCAGGTACAAACTGTTGTTGAGCCCGAAGACGAAACGATTAGCAACATTGACAACAGCGATGATGATGAGGAGGAGTACTTCGTAAGTGCAAGCGATCCAGAACAGAGCCGCAGCTCAGATGAAGAAGACATCCCACAAATACGTGGCCCAGGAAGGCCAAAAATCATTCGTACTGGTCAACCTGGCAGACCAAAGAAGCAGTACAATGTCCTCAACAATCTTAGCTGCTCCGATGACATTGAGACTCCACGGACCGTTGCAGAGGCGTTGCAAAGCCACGATGCAGAAGAATGGAAAAAATCTATGCGAAAGGAATTCGATGCACTCGTGTCAAATAATACATGGACTCCTGTCAATCTTCCGCCCGGAAAAAAAGCTATAGGTTCAAAATGGGTTTTCAGAATCAAACGCAACCAAAACGGTGACATTGAAAGGTTTAAGTCGAGACTTGTGGCACAAGGATGTGGCCAGCAGTTTGGCGTAAACTACTGGGAGACATATTCTCCAGTGATACGTTATGAGACAATCCGAATGTTATTTGCGATTGCTGCAGAAAAGCAGTTACACATGCATCAGGTGGATATCTCTAACGCGTATCTCAACGGTAAACTCCAAGAAGTCGTCTATATGAAGCAACCCGTAGGCTTTATAGATGAGCAGAACCCCCACAAGGTACTAAAACTTCAAAAGGCTATCTATGGGCTGAAGCAGTCTGGACGTGTCTGGAATGACACATTGAACGAGGTGCTGGTTAACATGGGCTTTAAAAAAAGTCAACACGAGCCATGTCTATACGTCAAACAGCATCAACAAGGCTTCAGTTATATAGCAGTTTACGTCGACGACCTGATAATCATCTGTCCAAAAGAGATGGACGTCAGCGCGATCAAGAAAAATATCGCATCCGTATTTGAGATGAAAGATGGAGGTCAGCTCAACTTTTTCCTAGGCATGGAAATTCATTGAGAAGGCAAACAAGGCGCCCTCAAGTTATGCCAGAAGAGGTATATTGAAAGCGTTTTGAATACTTTCGGTATGCAGGATTGCCGTCCAGTCGCAACACCACTTGACCCAGGTTTTCACGTTGGTTGTAAAGATGAAGAATGTGTAAAGGTAAAAAAGACATATTATCAATCACTAATTGGTTCGCTCATGTACTTAGCAGTTTTGAGCCGGCCCGACATTCTTCATGCTGTGAGCAAACTATCACAGCGAAACCAAGACCCTCATGTGGAGCACGAAACTGCAGCTAAGCATGTGTTGCGCTATTTACGAGGCACAATGAATATGAGCATCATCTACCAAAAGTCTGGAGAGCCAGTAAAAGGGTTCGCCGATGCTGATTGGGCAAATGACAAGCTGGACCGAAAATCATATTCCGGATACGTTTTCTTCCTAGCTGGTAGTGCGTTTTCGTGGACATCAGCCAAGCAGAGCGTCGTCGCCATGAGCAGCACCGAAGCAGAGTATGTGGCGCTATCAACAGCCGCTAGAGAAGCAGTATATCTACAAGGTCTGTTGCAAGAGATTGGATACTCAAATCAAGGGCCAATGACTATCTATGGTGACAACCTCAGTGCGCATCATATTGCGAAAAATCCTATTCACCATAAACGCACAAAGCATATAGATTTAAAATATCATTTTGTTAGAGACAAAGTAGAAATAAAGAGATAAAACTTGAATATGTATCCACACAGAAAAACGTTGCCGATGTATTAACCAAAAGTTTATGTAAGCAAAAGCATTATAGATTTGTAAAATCGCTTGGATTAATTGATTAATACATTGTAATCACAAAATATTATGCTTAATCAAAAGTGTTGAAATTTGAAGTGTAACCATAATATGATCTGTCTGGCAACGCTAATTAACATAATGTACATGAACAGCGAGAGCCTCTGTTATCTCTCGTCTGTCCTATTCATATGTAAGTACATATGTACACATGTCATCTCTTCAGTTCTGAATAAACCACTTATGAGCACAGACGCGGCGTTCTCTATTTAATACGTGACAAAAGGCGCAATTCACAATATATTTAATTGCTAAAGATGATAACACTGACTATAACGTAAAAAAGGTTAAAGGCGTAAAAAAGTCAGTAGTGAAACGATTAACTCATACTCATTATATTGAATGCATTAAACATAAAAAAACTTATTATGGACAACAGAGAGTTATTAGAAGTAGAGGTCATAAAATTTATACTGAAATTGTAAATAAGATAAGTCTAAATTATAAGGATGACAAAAGATTTATATTACCTGATAATATTTCAACATTGGCTCATAATCACTATGAAATTAAAAATATTTTAGGTGCTAGTAATAATACACAAAATATGGTATAAAAAATTTAACATTATATTATTATTATTTTTTAATTTGTGTATAATTAAAACTATATTTCAATGTAAAAAATACACAAAAATAAATTAAATCTGATAAATATTTTGCGTGCTTAATTATTTTAATATACTCTTTTTATTTATCCATGAATTGTGTGTTTCATCGAAACCTAACCATTTAACAAAAACTTGTTCTTTTTTCCTTCTGTGTATTTTTTCCACTAAGAAAGCATTTTCATCTTTAACTTTTTGGAGTTCTTGATCATAAAATGAGCCTTTGATCATTTCCCCCTTATAGTCCTTCAGTTCATATGTTACAGGATTAGTAGACTTTACTTTTAAAATTTTAAAAACTTCGGTTGTCCAGTTTGGATCATAGCCCTTTGTAAAAATACCTTTATATTTACTTATTCTAACAGGATCACCAATGGAAAACTTGTGTTTAGGAAATACCTTACAAATATTATAAGCTGTTTTCAAAATAAACTCTTCATTTTGTTTGTTTACATCTATAGGCCTCATTTTAAAAAGTACGGTGATATGAATTATTATAATCTTTTAGTAAGTCATGCAAGGTATAAATCCACGTATGATTACCGTGCATACTAAAGATTTTCCACATACGATTTTTTAATGTTCTATTAAAACGTTCACAAATAGATGCCTTAAGGTGTGTATATGTATGGTAATGGTTAATGTTTTTCTTTTTCATTAACTCTCCGAAGGCTACATTAAAAAACTCCTATCCTTGATCAGACTGAATATTTTTAGGTTTATGTTTAGATATTTTTAATATTTTCTTCAATGCTGATAAAACATCTAAAGCTGTTTTAGACTTAACGGGAACTGCATATGCATACTTCGAGAACGTGTCAATTACTGTCAGCAAGTACCTATATCCTTTGTTTTCCTTATAAAAGGGTATCATTTCAACTAAATCGATTTGACACGTGTCATTAGTTCCCTTTTGTACGAACTTACGACGAATGAAATTTCTTCTAGCAGGCTTATGTATTTCATTAACAACTTGTTGATTACTCATTTTTAATATAATTTTTATATTCTATTGTTATGTTGGGATGATTGCTTATTTAAAAGTGTTTGCTTATACTCAAGAACATCGCGTTTTATTTGATTACACATTTTTTTTGGAAATTTCAAAGCATAAACGGGTTAAATCTATTTGCACATTTCTATCATAAGTACCGTCTAAATCAGCTAGTTGGACATCAAATTTTTGTAAGGCTGCACACTTAGGAATAATATTATTATAGTAGAGGTATATAATTTGTTGCTTAAGTATCGTATTCCAACATAAAAATGTGGTAAAAAAAATGCCTAATCTTAAAAACGATCTCCAGGACTCACTATCAAATTCAATTTTATTTCCAAACTGATTTATTATAAACAGATACTGCTTATCTGATTTTCGAAATCTAAAATTACACTTAATTGTGGGCAATAATGGATGGTCTATAATTGTATCAGGCATCAACAAATCATACTGATCAAGTTTCAATTGGATATACTCCTTGTATGTAACCAATTGCATCCATTCATCTTTATCTAAACCGACGAAATTGTTTTTGCTTTGCTGCATCCATATCATTGGAGTGAATTTTCTTGTAGTTGAAAAACCGCATTTAAGTTTTAAATTATGTACTACATAATATTCGAGACCGAAAATGACTTCGTGATCCTGCTTCTTTCTAGTGGACCTAATTCTTTTACAAAATCTCAAACCAACATGAACACAATCGACAGGAATTCAAGCGTTATAGTTGATTTTCAATATCTCTTTGGAAATAATAAACAACTTTTTATTAAGGAATTGGCGTTTATGCAAACCGGAACAGTAACACCAAACTTCTTTCATTTCAAACCACCATATCATCTGAATGAATTGGATAATGAAATGATTAAACAACAAAATATTAATCGTCAAACCATAAATGGATTGGAATGGTTAGATGGTGAAATATCATATTTAAGTTTAGGTGAAATACTTTCACCACTAAATAGATTTAGCACCGTTATTGTACGTGGTGAAATTAAAAAAAAGTTTTTATCTAAGTATTTAACAAATAATATTATTGATATCGATATAGGAAAAAGTCTCACATTTTATCCAAATTTGTTTACCAACTGTAGAATCCACAAAAAAATTCCTCTTAGATGTGCTCTAAATAATTTATTTAAGCTATTTGTTATCTTGGAAAATTCTAACTACGCTATCTACTGTAATAGTGACTCATATGTTTAGATTTTCAGTTTATATTCAGCACTTGTAGTAACTAGTTGTTTAAAATGGATTCATTTAAGCGTTTATTTGAAAAGGATCCTCACAAAAGCGGATACACACAAGTTGTTTATTGTAATTATTGCGGATCTGATACTCACTTAGAAAAAAACTGCCCCAAAAAGCGCGATCAGGAGACGCGTTATTAGAATATCTTAGATGTTAGAAAACATTTATAAAATATTAATAAATAAAACATAACCCAAAAATGTTTAAGCAATTTATACATCTTTTTACAATGCTTATTTGTGGACCTTCAGGATCTGGTAAGACAACGTTTTTAGAAAATTTAATAAAAAAAAGGAATGATTTGCTGAGCATTTCAATTAATCGAATAATTTGGTGTTATGGAGAAGAGCATGCTAAGCCAAATTTTAATACCATCGAATACTATAAAGGAGTTCCCGAAACAATTGAAAATGAAAATCATGAGCCTATTCTTTTAATACTAGATGACTTAATGATGGGTGCATTTAATAAAAATGTCTGTGAGCTATTTACAAAAGGATCACACCACAGGAATTTATCCGTAATAGTGGTTACACAAAATATATTTCATAAATCATCACATACTCGAGATATTTCACAAAACACAAAATACATCGTTGCGTTCAAAAATCCTAGAGATAAGCTACAATTTCAATGCTTAGCAAGACAAATTTATCCTGAAAATTCTCAGGAGCTCTTCAGAATATATAAGGAGGTGACAGATGAACCACATGGTTATTTACTTATTGCTCTTACTCAGGGAATAAATGATCTCCTTAGATTTCGTACACATATTTTTAATTCTGATTAATTCTGAGTATACAGTTTGCTTTTCAGATGAAAATGGTTTACAAAAAGAATCTAAATCGACTGAAAGCGAACAAACATTTATTGTATGTGCTCAAAAGGGCAAATAATAAACTTCGAAATGCAATTACAAGTAATTGTGACATTGAGTTAGTAAAAGCATTAGTGGAGATAGTGTTGAATACTCTACGAGGAAATCATAAGATATAAAAAAAGCAACTATATGCTCTAAAAAAGTATAAAAATGCATTACGTCTTATTTCATGTCCAAAACGGTCAATAAATTCTAAGAGAAAAGTTCTCATTTAAAAAGGAGGATTTTTACCTGTTTTAATAAGTTCATTGCTTTCGGGGATTTTTGGAAAAATATTGAACAATGCTTAAAAATAAGCATCAATTAACCAAAGTTATTTTAATGCATCCGAATGCATATCAAAAATTGTTAAATAATGCCCAGAAAAACGATTTAATAAATATAACGTTTTTGGCTATTTTAAAAATGACCAAAAAATCTTTCAACTCAAAACCTAATAAGCGTAAAGTTGAGGATACTTCATTTTTAGACACTCAAGCATCAAAAAAATCAGCATTGACTAAAGTGAAGCTTACTGATAAACAGCGAAAGCTAAGAGTAAAACTTAAGAGGTATAAAAGTGAACCAAATCCATTTCAAGACTTGAAATACGTAAGTGGACGAGAAAAGTTGATGAGGGCTGTTAGAAACAGTAAGGCCGTGCAAATTGGAAAAAACAAAATTAATTGGTTTTCCTATAATTAATAAACTGCAAAGAACGTAGAACTAAAAATGGTAAATGTAACAGAGTTTTTCGTGACAGTACTTAGTAATGATTTGTTAAATGTATATCATGATAACGTTAAGTGTGCATTTACAAACATTGTAAATATTCCTGAAAACATGAACGATGACTGGGAAGTAGGAATTACAGACTTATATCTAAATAAATGTATAAAAAGCAGGCCTGAGAATACCTCAATCGCATCTGAAGAAACAACATAATTCGTTATTAGCTTAGTAAATGGAGAAACATTTCGATATGAAAATGAGTCAATAGAGTCTAAACAGTTTCAAAATGGGTTGATTTTTGTTTACACTGACATTATCAAACCAAGATGTGTTGGAAATAAAAGACCTCGATGTCTTCGAGTATTACATTATAATGGAAAAGAGCAACTTATACAATTCAACAATATTGAATATTATCCCATTGAAATATGGTCTCCAAAAGAAATTTCGATCTTAATTACCGATTCCAAAGGGTATAAAGTACCATTTGAAACTTCAGCAATTCCAATTTTTGTTACCCTTCACTTTAAAAAACGAAAATAAATGCTTTAAATAATACTTTAATACGGGGTAATCGCTATTAAAAACCAAGCTTCTGAGACTGGAAAGGCAGTAATAAATGAGTTTGGTCGAAAACCTTTAAGAACTATTATCCAAGAACAAAGTAAAATTGCTTTGCAAAACCTGTCAAATAAAGCCATTAATAAGTTAACCCGATTCCAGAATGGGGCAGGTAAAAAGAATAAAAAGAGAAGGTCTAGGAAAAAACTATCTCATTTATCATCTAAAGAAGGAAGCAAACATACGCAGTCGAGACCCAAAAAAAAAAAAATCAACATGAAATTAACTATAAGAGACATTTTTTCTAAATCAAAATGACCACCCATATTGAATGTATGAAAAGCGAATTGGATCTCTTTGAGCCACATCCTACACAAAGCTCTATTCTGAGAACAGAAGAAGTTTCATATAACCCCATAGCATCGTTGGACAGTGCTTCTTCAATTGAATTCGTTTGCTTAGGAAATGGGGAAACATATCGAGACCTATCAAGTGTTTACTTAAGACTTGTTGTGCAACTAAGAAAAAGTGATAATACCAACATTGAAGGAAACGATGTTGGAGTAGTGAATAATATTTTGCATTCAATGTTTAGAAGTTCGTCCGTATATTTAAATAATATTTTGGTTTCTCAGAGTGATAATAACTATCATTATAGATCGTATTTGCAAACGATTTTAAACTATGGTAGTGATGCCAGTGAAAGTCACTTAGCCACTCAAGGTTATTATCCTAATTATGGTAAATTAATATCTGGTAGATACGTTAACACCGATGGATCCATTATGCTCAAAAATATTTTTCAAAACAGTAATAAGGTTGAACTATTCGGAAAAGTTCATGGAGATATATTTAATCAACCAAAACTGCTTATAAATAATGTAGATTTGAGGATTACGTTTAACATTGAAAAAACAGCATTTTATTTAATGGAATCTGAAACTGAATCAAATCTTAAAATATTGGAGGCCCAACTATTCATGAACCACATAACTATTAATCCGAGCATTTTATTGGCTCATCATCATGTTTTACAAACTAAAAATGCCATTTATCCATACAGCAAAGTTCAAGTAAAATCATTTACAATATATCCAGGAAATAATACATTATCAATTGACAATGCAGTTATTGGAATGCTCAAAGCTCTAGAGGATATAATATGCTATTCAGATCGAGTGGAATAAAACATTATGATCGAGGCTTACAAATTACAAAGGAAATGTTTGATAAAAATAGTTTTTTATTAGCATTTGACCTAACTGCAGACCATCACAATTCAACTGTATGCTCAAATTTAATATCACAAGGAGCCATCCGAATTGAAGGACGATTTTCGGAGCCTCTTACAGAAGCAGTTACTTGTCTGGTATACTGTGAATATGACTCAATGATTGATATTGATAAACATAGAAATATTCGTGTTCTATTGTAAAAATGAATACATTGCAAATCGTTGTTGCAGTTGCTTTCCAAGCATTCAAAAACAAAAACAATTTTTAAAGGAGTTTATCCCTCTGATCAGCTGCCTCAAGTAATTTCGAAATATCCTGCTTTAATAATAGCAAACACAGATTCTTCAAGCCATTCAGGAACTCATTGGGTTGCTTTTTACTTTGAAAACAAATATTCAACCGAATTTTTTGATTCATATGGTCAATATCCTCAAAATAAAGAATTTTTAAAAATATTAAGGAAAAATTCCATAAAGTTTACATTTAATAAACAACCACTGCAAGGTTATTTTTCAAATACATGCGGTCATTACTGTATCCTATATGGAATATTTAAAAGCAGCAAAAAACATTAAATTGTTTTTTAAAACAATTTAAGAAAAATGATTTCAACTATAATGATAAGTTAATAATACAAATGTTTAAGAAAATTCGTTTAAAATAAAACACAATATTATTTCAGAGACATTTAAGATGTTTATTGAATTTTTGAGCTGGGATACATTCTTTTATTTAAGTTATAGTACTTTAACATTAGGTCTATAGCTTCTGCTTTCTTATTTGGTAGGGTATGACACAGGCATGTGTCAGGTCCGTCCGTTGCATCGTCATCACTCCAGGGGCATAGCTTATAATGAAAGCCAAACTTGGAGTACTGAAGTTCCTTTTCCTCCAGATCTTCCAAAATGCTCATCAAATTTTCAAGAATTTGTACGTGCTCCTCGAAGATCATCTCCTCGAATTGCATTAAAAAAAGTTTTATTTGTTTGGCATGCATCTTGCAGCTGACTTCTTGGATCTATTACTGATAATGTTTCAAAGAGCAGGACTCTTTATATCCACGTCTTTGCTCTGTTTCCCTTATATTTTTCTTTACCCATGTATTGGAAATGATAAGTACTATATCTAGCCAATATATACATATTCTTCTCTTACATATATATAATGGGAACTCTTTATTTACTCTTTACATATAAATTGGAAATGGGCATCTCTTTTCCTTTATATATAAGATGTGAGATTCCATGCTCCTTCAACATCTTAAAGGGTGTTTTTGTGGAAAATTTGGTCACATAACTTTTAGGTAAAAATATCCAAAGCGGTTCGTTGTCCTTATCAGTTAAATAAAGGACTACTTTATTTCCAAATGATTTTTTTTTGAATTTACATCCATTGATCTTGTACTCAAATCCTATGCACAGGTCCTCAACCTTGGTGTATCCAACCGCCGGCTTTGTCTCGTTAAGTAATTCTAGGAAAGCCTAGGTATATATTTGATTAAGTGCTTATCATTTTCTATATAGAGATTTAAATATTCTTACATACCATTATAGTAATAGAAACTATTCAACTTACTAACGATTTTATACTAAATTATTTAAAAGATTGCATGATCTTTTATACTCTCATTAATTCAATTTTATACAAATGTGAGCTGAGCAGATTGGTAGTTGAGTGATAATAAGTAAATGGTTTTAAAGCTGTAATGGCCAGATGTCTTAAGTCTGATTGGTGGTTGAGTAATAAGGGATGAACTATGGATACACTGCTGTATATTGGTTCAAATATTATATTTACATTTTTGGTCTTATAAAACAGTCAACATGAAAAAATTATAAAACAGAACAAAATGCATAGAATTTTTGTTTATATGCTGATCACTTCCTATATAAGAACTGTAAGTTACTGGTTAGTTCACTTTTACTTCGAAATGAGGACATTTCATTGCGAGTTGTGCAATAGCACAATAAAAACATCTTTTAGTTCCCGCAATGAACTGAAAAAACACACCTTAAAAATCCACAACTTTAGTTATTCAAAATCAAAATCATCATTTTATCGATGTTACTTATGTCCAGGAACTGAACTGTTTTGGTTGAGAATTAACTTCAATATGCATATTTTATTTAAGCATAACATGGAATTAAAGCGAAAAATATGAAATAAATATTTAAAAATGAAATAATCTGTGCGATTTTAAATATAAATACCTTTACATAAATTTACCAACTAAGTATAATATGATGTAAAAATGACTCAATAAATTCATTCAAAAGCATCAGTATTCTACCTGAAATCCACTTATTCTTTTTGTGTAATCCTCACTTGGAGGAAACCTGTTTCAAACGAATCCTATGATTCTCTTGTAATAAGAGAAAGTGAAATTCAACCAATCAAAAGTAAAACAGCAAACATTTAAAATAAATAGTGGTTAAATGTGTTATATTTATTATATACATATGTATATATTATTTTCCGAAAAATACATAAAATATTCTTATTATATAAATATGTATTCGTATTATTAAAATTTCGCCTCAGCTAATTTTACCGCAGCAATTAAGTCATCAACATCTTCATCCCGAAGTAGTTCCTGGAGTTGAGATCTTTTATCATCATCCTGATTATCTACTAAATCGAAAATGCTGTCATCATCCGGGAAAATGTATGATGGATTATCATTATTAGGCGTTGCATTCCTTGGGTCATCGTCGTCATCATCCCATTTAATGTCACTTAACCAGGTCAAGTTGCTCTCGAAATAGGTTTGGGTCTTAATCCCAAAAATCAAGGACAGGTCTACGGAGCTCGGCTGAGAGTCCAGATTTATGGTTGATTCCGGTTGGGAATCGATAAAAATGATTTCGAGGTCATCCATCGTTGTTGAAAGATTACTAGTTTATGTACTAGCTGTTAGCTGTGAGTAGTTATTATATAGGCACTTTGCTATGGGACAGTGTTAGGTACACAAAGGAGGAATATAAATTATAGAGAAAGTAGAAAGGTTCAAGGGCATCGAAACCGTTTTTCAGGAAACACTTAAAAAATACCTCTAAACTATCACATTAGATTCATTGCAAAGGGATGACCTACCTGTTTGAGGGTTGTTTGAATCGCAACACGGGACCAATCGTAAAAACAGGTTCATTGACAGTAAGAGGGAGAAGAGAGAATATAAATGAGTGAAGGATCGATTTGAGAGGATTTTACATGGTTGAGAAGGAGGATTAAGATCGAAGTTAGTTCACATTATCACCGATAGGTGGCGCCACCAAGTAGTAAGGATAAGGGACGGCCGTATGTTTACTATAAGTAGCTTTAATTAATTTGTATGTCTTCATATTATAATTTTATTCTTTGTGTGCTCCTATATATATCTCTATTAATTTATGTTCTCTTACCATTCAACCCTCTATACGGACATCTAGAAACCCAGTTTTCCAACCTATGTTTTCTATAGGATGTAAATTTCAGAAACTACACACATTCGTTTTCCCAATTCAATGTTTATAAAATATCCTATAAGTATTTATTTAGCTTGACCAGTTAATAACATAGCAGAAATTGTTTCCCAATTCAATGTTAATAAAATATCTTATAAGTATTTATTTAACATGATCACGTAATAACATAGCAATATGATGCACACTTACATTCAACATGTTGCCAAGCTGCACATGCTTAAGCACATGTTGCTGCAACATGTTGCGAATTTGGTAATTCAGTATAAAATGCGAGCGTCCCTTATCCTTACTACTCACGTCACTCGACTCGAGAGTCGAGAGTAGAGTCGACTAGTCGTGCGAAGGTTACACACAGAATCTTGAGACGAAACGAAAAGCACTTTCAGAGGCGTGTTCTGTTCCGTTCGCCGGATCTCAATTTCAAATCAGAGAACGGACACGATTCTGTCAATAAGTATTTGTCTGTACACCGCCCGAGTTTGATGTTAATTGCAGCTCTACCATGCATACATGTATCCCCTAAATAGTATCTGTGTGCATATCTGTAGCCTTATGCAAATCTCTTGCTGAAAGCAATAGAAAAGCATTTGCCAGCCTGCCTCTTATTGGGCTTTTTGGAGCGTTGCAAATATGCATAGAAAATATTTACAAACTGTGAAATATGTTGCGTTTTTATACCCGATACTCACAATGAGTATTGGGGTATATTAGATTTGTGGTAAAAGTGGATGTGTGTAACGTCCAGAAGGAATCGTTTCCGACCCCATAAAGTATATATATTCTTGATCAGCATCAATAGCCGAGTCGATTGAGCCCTGTCTGTCTGTCCGTCCGTCCGTCTGTCCGTCCCTATTAGCGCCTAGTGCTCAAAGACTATAAGAGCTAGAGCAACGATGTTTTGGATCCAGACTTCTGTGATATGTCACTGCTACAAAAATATTTCAAAACTTCGCCCCGCCCACTTCCGCCCCCACAAAGGACGAAAATCTGTGGCATCCACAATTTTAAAGATACGAAAACCAAAAACGCAGAATCGTAGAGAATAATCATATATTTTAGACTGCAGAATTTGAATAAGATCGTATTATTATTATAGCCAGCATCAAGAAAACAATTTCATTTTTTCTCGCCCTGTCTCTCTCTAACACACACGTAGCATAGCCGGCTTTGCTTAGAGTAAAACATTAGCGCCTAGATCTCAGAGACTATTAAAGCTAGAGCAACCAAATTTGGTATCCACACTCCTTATACATCGGACCGAGACGAGTTTGTTTCAAAATTTCGACACACCCCCTTCCGCCCCCGCAAAGGATGAAAATCTGGGGATATTCACAAATCTCAGAGACTATTAAGGCTAGAGTAACCAAATTTGGTATCCGCACTCCTGTTAGATCTCACTTTAAAACGTATATCTCAAAAATTCGCCCCACCCCCTTCCGCCCACACAAAGGACGAAAATCTGTTGCGTCCACAATATTGAAGATACGAAAAAACTAAAAACGGAGAATCATAGATAATGATCATATCTATCAGATTGCTGAATCTGGATCAGATCAGATCATTTTTATAGCCAAAAGGAACAAATCAATTTGCACTGGCTACGCAGCCCCCGACGTCACGCTCAGACTGATTTTCTGTCTCTCTCGCACGCACTCTTTGTCGTGTCGTTCAATATTAGCGGCGTCTGCTGGAGGAGAGCCATACTGACTAAGTATCGGGTATAACCGTAGAGTTGCGGTGTCCGCAGCAACTCACAACGTTCCCCCTCGTTTTGTTTTGTGGACGGAGCGGGAAGGAAACCCCACTCCATGCCAACTCATGCTGCCACATGTTTCGACTGCGTCGCCTCGCGAAATTCCAAAAGCTAATTAACGTCAAAGTTAACGAGTCCAAGCCATTTGGCTTGGGTACAGTAAACACCCCCACACTGACTCCCAATCCCTTGCCCCCATAAGCAAATCAGTTACTTAGCCTCGATCTGCAATTATCACACAAATGGCGACCGAGGAGCCGGCAATGAAATGGCGAAATGCCACTGTGGGTTTATCGATTAAACACCCTGAAGGGAGGAGCGAAAGTTCTCGGAAAACATGGCTATAAATGGTATAATGACGTCAGACATTAAAGCCGCACCCAGCTGGCCAGTCGGCGGTGGATGTAATATCCTTTGGCCTGGGGACTGGGGGTTGCCCCGGGTTGTTGTTGTTTGTGCTTCCGTTGTTTTCTGTTGTTGTGCGGCAAACAACTTTGAGTGGACTTGTTGTGCCCGGCTGGGGCAGCGGTGGCCATGGAGCGATTCCATCCATATGTGGATCCAGTTGGGTTGCCATGTGTTGTCCCTACTCCTTTTATCTGACCAAATACATCTGATCCTGCAGGGAAGCACCCACTGATTGCCTCCTTGCATGCCAACGGTGACCAAACAACCAACCCAAACGAGAGCCTACCAAAGCCAAAAACTAGAGCAAGACTTCCATATACCCCACAAATATATGGTATGTGTGTCCCTGGCCATATCTTATCGGAAAGATAAAAAAATGCATGGTAGTAGGCTAAAATCAAAAGAGAAACTGAGCGACCGGAGAACCTTATCTCTACGCTGGGCTCTGTCCGAGCCTATCAAGATGCAAACAAAATACCAACGCGGATGAGGTATGGGAATTAGCCTAGGAATGGGAATCTCTATATGAGTGCTGGATAAATACATTTTGCGCATTAATTTAATATTTTGTTTCCAATACCTGCGCTATATTTATTCGACACAGGGGATGATAAGGCAAATTCAAGGTGGAGATATGTCTGGAGAAAGAATAAACGATGATAAGTTGAGGCTAAGATGTATGGGTATGAAGAGAATGGAAAGTTGAACAAATAGTGAATGAAAAAAGAGGTAAATAAATAGAAAAGAGCATTAGAGCACTAGAATAAATAGAAGCTACAGAGATATCCGATATCTTTAGACTCGATCTAGTATTCCATTAAAGAAATTACACTCTTCCGCTACGAAACCTTTCCCATCATTAGATAGATACTTCATCTATAGTACTGTCTATAGTACTTCAAAAATTACGATCTCAACTTGAGACAACCACTTGGTGTTTACTATAGGAAACTATAGCTAGAGTTTTACTAGTTGTTTGCTCTCGAGTTCTAGATGTTTACTTCTCCATAGGTGGGTCTCTCTGTATGCGTAATGTTCAAGTGTGTTTACCTTATCGATACAGAAAAAACTGCTAATGAACAATTCATGGCTATAATTGTGACTAAATAATTGGCTATTAATATAGCTATTTAACTTATCAACAAATTCCAATCCGAAATGAGCTTCAAACTTACCTTGGGTATTCCTTTGGAAGAGTTGCTGGCGCTCTAAGTAATTGAAAATCCTCAAAGTCCGGTCAATGGAGCTCCCCCTTGAGATGGATTAAAGCCCTCTCATATCATATATCATATCACAATCACCCATACACACAGACACTCGCACTCACACAGGTAGAACGGAAAAGTGGGATCAACCTTCTGGCCGCCACTTTCCCCCTTCCCCTTTCGATAAACTGCTGGCCCCAACAATGAGGAAAGTTTTACTTCAGCGAGTTTTATCGGGCTTTAATTTTGAAATTTATGTTATTTATGCAATTTTTAAAAGAAATCAGGTTTTATTTTTTCTCAAAAAAATATTTATTGTCTTATTTTATTTTTTTGTTTGCTGCACACACGCGACGACAACGACAGCGACGACGGCGACTCCAACGTCTCGGCGATTCAACGAGCGCACAACGAATGAGCCGCTCCGCGTCTCTGAGGCCATTGGGTGCTCTCTGCCTCTGCCCGGCTCTGCCCGGCTCTCTGCTCCGCCCTCGCTCAGCTGCGCGTCGTCGTCGCTGGGGCCCCGTTCAGAGCTGCGTCACTACGAAGTGAACTTTTTTGGCAACCCGGTTTGAGCCGAATTTGTTGGGCCCATAATGCGAGCCCATAAGGCCTGCAGGGAAGACAGAGGATTGGAGGGCAGAAGGTGGGGTAGCAGGGTGTCAGCGTGGGCATCTTGTTAATGTGACAGGTTTCGCCTTTGTTGCAGTCCAAAATGAATGCCTCCAATTGATCTCCACCTCCGCCGAATGGCACTTGTTGCTCGCTTTTTGGCTATTTTTAATTTTTTCGAAATTTCTCCTGAAAAAATGACACTTGACGCGTGTCCACGGGATTCTGGCTGGCAGTCGTTTAGATAAATGTTTCCGCTACTGAAATTTATTTGAAACAATTTGAACAGAGCCCGAGAAAACCGGCATAAATTACACAAAAAAAATGGGCGTGTCAGGTGGGCAACAGCTAAATTAAAACGCCGACGCGTGGCAAAGCGTCTGACAGATCGCACCAGATCGGTTCAGATCCGATCAGACCGGAATGCAGGGGCCCACGCTAAAGCAATTACGAGTATGGTTAATTGTTTGGGGAACAAATGTACATGACAATCGAAGAAAAAGGCAACAAATTGATCAAGAATCGAGAGAATTGAGATCAATTCTTAATAGACTGATGAGTATACAAAATGTACTATACTTATATTTTGCTAACACTTTACACAGAACAATCACTTTAATAAAATAGCTCTTTGAGGAAAGACTGCCTCCGGTTGGTAGGATTATATCGTAGACAGAATCAACTTTGTTGACAACGCTTTTTGTACCCTCGATTACAGCTCTAATTGCAGGTATATATAAATATTGCTTGGATAAAACGGGGTTCTAGGTGATTCTAAAAACAGTAGCACTGCAGATGAAATGCTTGCATGGGTGGGAGCTGTAGGAAGAGTAGCTGAGGCAGATGCCTACTTCTGGCTGGGCGTGTAGTACATGGAGTGCAGGAAGAGGCGGGTCACCTCGCCAATTACCGAGCGGTCGGGTATGCTCTGGGCCATGCCGTACAGGGCCATCTTTCCGACCACGGGCTGGCCAGGATCCTTCATGATCTCCGCCGTGCAGCTGCGAACGTCGGCAATGAAATTGTCTGCCACTCCGGCCTGGGTGTGCATGTCCGTGACGCAGATGTGGATACTGGTAGACAGAATACCAAATTTTAGGCATGGTTAACTATGTTTTTAATAGATCTATCATACCCAGAGGGGAACTGCAGGGCATTCAGGTTCCAGCCGAGCTTGCAGAGCGAGTCCGACAGTCGGAAGATATCAAACACATTCGATCCAAAGGCAATGACGGAAGTGGCTGGCTTGCCAAACACAAACAGGCCATCGATGTCGCGGACACTGTGGAGTTTCGATAAGGTCAGCCGTAGTCCAAGTGCATTCGTACCCAGTCTTACCCCCTCTCAATGTAGCGAGCCGTGTCCACAATGCGCTTGGTAGCCTCCAAATAGCCATCGTAGCCGAAGCTCATCATGGTGGCCCAGCAGGCGGCGATGATGCCTCCGGCACGGGAACCATTTACAGTGGGTGAGCCGTAGACGCCGCCTGGCCAGTCGGTGGTCACGGCGAACTGGTGATCCTTGAACTTCTTCTCAGAGTACAGGATCACCGACGATCCCTTTGGAGCAAATCCGTATTTGTGCGTGTCGGCAGAGATGCTGGTTACGCCCTTAACGTCAAAGTCAAAGGGACGCAGCTTGTAGCCGGCATTGCGGACCAGTGCCACCACAAAGCTCCCCAGGCAGGCGTCTACGTGGACGGGAATGTCGTACTTTACGCCCAGAGCGGCGATGGCTTCGATGTCGTCGATAGTGCCGTGGGGGAAATTGGGAGCAGAGCCAACCAGCTGGAGCGGCATAAGGCTAGAATTAGTGGGGATAAATTGGGGAAACATGGGTCAATCCTCACCAGAATGGTGTTCCTATTGATGGCACGCTTGAACTTCTTCATGTCGACCTCGAAGGTCTCCGGATCGACGTCCACAGATCTCACATGGATGTTGAAGTATTGGCCACCCTTGTTGAAGGCCGCATGCGCGGTGCGTGGCACGACGTAATCTTCGTATGAAGTCACGTTCGCAGTGTGGTGCAGGTATCCGTGGTTGGCCCAAATGATGGCGTCCCCGTCCGCTATTGGGATATAGTCCGCGTTAGTGTAGTCATTCAACTTGACCAGCGCGCGCGTCGAGGTTAGCAGAGTGAGGAAAATCAGTAGGTCCTTCATGTTGTATGGTTTAGCGTTATCTTCGGATGCGTTTGGGCTGGGATCGATTCGACCGTTCGGATGTGGTGGCGGAATGGCACTGATCGGTGATGGTGGGGTCTCGGACTGCCGGAGACGCTTGTCGCGGGCTACGCCGTCGGTCGACCTAGTGTCGGTACTTTTCGGGATCCGGGCAGTCGTCGCTTGCCTCGCTCGGGTTTTTCCCCGTTGATGTTGGCGACCTTCCGTTTCCGGCTGCTCGGGTGCTGCAGCTCAACGATGTTTGGCGACGGGAAACCCTTCACGCGATAGGGCCGTCAAATTTAGGGGCCAGTTTTGCCGCGAAGCCTTCGGCGGCGTTTGAGAGGTGATGCTGCCGTAGAAGTACTAGCGAACCGATCGTGGGACGCCACTGTCGTCGGCGAAGGTTGTAGTGCCTCCCTTGTTCTTGGCTGGCCCTTTGAATGTTGTTTCTGACGATGGCGAACACTTCTTTTAGTCGGCGGCCTTACCCATAGGAGTTTCCTGGGCGCTTCCCGTCCCCGGCGTGACCTCGTCGGGGCTCTCTTCCGTGTACGAGGAATGCCGTGCTGAAACCGGTAGTCTCCGAGACGCTCGAGTTGATCGCCAGCGTCATTTCTGGCAAGAGTTCGTCCCACGTGTTTTGGTGATCGTCCACGAATTGGGCGATCATCGTCTTCACGGTCCGGTTTGCCCTTTCCGTCGGGTTCTCTTGCGGACAATAGGGCGCGGTGTGTTGGAGTTCCACGCCGGCGGTGTGCAGGAAGGTCTTGAACGACCTCGTACGCCGAGGTGGCCTGCCGTCGGCTGGTCGTGGCACTCGCGGAGGACTCTCGCTCGGCAGTCCTTGGGCACACAGAGCTTCCACGGCACGTGGTCGTCATCGTCGGCTCCGTGCCCCAGGTTTCGGTAAAGCTGCCCGTTTTCGTACGTGTAGTCCGGGTATTTTTGGGGCTCGTCGTGAACTTGTTGGATCCTTCTTCTGAGCCACGGGCAGGTCGTGCCCTCTTCTTCGACGCGTGAAAGGGATTCCAAAGGTTGCCTGGAGAGCGCGTCGGCGACCACGTTCTGGTTGCCGGCCCGATAATGTACGTCGTATTGGTACTGCTGCAGCTCCAGCGCCCATCTCGCCACTCTCCCGTAAGGGCTCTCAAGGGTGTTTAGCCATTTCAGCGCGAGATGGTCGGTCACCACGTCGAACCGGTATCCTTCCAAGTAACAGCGCAATTTTCGGATTGCCCATATGACGGCCAGGCATTCCTTGTCGGTGGCCGAATAATTCTCCTCTGCCTTGTTAAGGCGCCGGCTGACGTAGGCGATGACGCGTTCCTTCCCTTCGATCTCTTGGGTGAGGACCGCGCCCACACCCACGTTGCTCGCGTCGGTCTGCAGGGAGAATTTGACGTTGAAGTCCGGGCAGGCGAGCACCGGGGAGGTGGTGAGTCGCACTTTGAGTTCGTCGAAGGAGTCCTGTTGTTCCTGTCCCCATGCCCATGCTCTCCCCTTCTTTAGTAGCAATGACATCGGTTGCACTATGGTAGCGAAATTGGGGACGAATCGACGATACCAGCCCGCCATGCCTATGCATTGCCGCAATTCCTTCAGGTTAGTGGGCGGTCTCAGGTTTTTGACGGCCGCTATCTTGTCAGGGTCGGTATGAATGCCTTCCTCGCTGACCATGTGACCCAGGTATTTTATGCGGCGCTGGAAAAATACGCATTTGTCTGCGTTGATCCGCAGATTGGCCCGGCGCAGTCGGGAGAAGACTATCTTGACGTTGCGCAAATGTTCCGCGAAATCCTTGCCGACGATGACGATGTCGTCCAGATACGCGAAAGCGAAGGGTTCCATGTCTGCGCCGATGACCGTGTCGAGGGTACGCTGGAACGTGGCTCCCGCGGAATGTAACCCGAAAGGCATTACCTTCCACTGATAGAGGCCTCTTCCGGGCACCGTGAACGCCGTGGCCCCCTTACTGTCATGGGCCATCGGTATCTGCCAGTATCCATTCTTCAGATCCAGCGTGGTGATGAACCGCGCGTTTCGGAGTCTTTCCAGTATATAGTTGATCCTCGGCAACGGGTATGCGTCCGGGATCGAATGTTCGTTTAGTTGTCGATAGTCCACACACATGCGCCACCTCCCGTCCTTTTTGCGGACGAGGACAATGGGGGCGCTGTTGGGTCCTCGCGAGGGCTCGATCAGGCCTTCCGCTATCAGCTGGTCGACCTGCTCGTCGATGATCCGACGCATAGCCGGGTTCTTTGGGTAGTACCGTTGCTTTATGGGACGCTGGTCCCTCATAACTATCGTGTGCTCCGTGAGGTCCGTGGTCCCTCGGAGGCCTGCGAGCTTCGGCAGCTCTTCGTCTAGGAATTCCTGGATTTGCGGCGCCACGTCGGGAGGCCAGGGGTCGGGGACTCTTTCTGGCTCCTCTTCGCTTAGACGGCTGGTTCCGGGAGCGGGGGTCTGGTCTCGGCCCTCGGGGAGTATGGTCATGTCGAACGCGCTTGGCAGTTCGATCCCACGAGGGTACTCCCTCATATTAGCGACCACCGAGGTAGTTTCGGGTGTAGGCAGGGCATTTTCGGGACTCCGGCTGAATGCATGGGTCGTGTCGTATTCGGCGTGATGCACGAACATGCGGGTCTCGATGATGCCGCTAGTACTAGACCAGTGGCTCGGTCGGGTGGCGCAGATTTCCGCTCTGGTGCCTGCTATTGTGAAACCTTCGGCGACGCGGGGAGGGTGGCTCCGGCAGCGCCCCGTGGCGTTGGTGCTGATGAGTTGATCTCCGGCCACGGGCGCGTCGGGGCCCCGGTCGGTGTCTCGAGTGGCCGTTGCTCCTATTCCCGGTTCTCGGCTGGGAAAACTTCGGGCAGTAAGGACGATTTCGGATGTGGGAGTTTCCGTTATCGAAAGGGCTGCGTTACCGCGCTCGCTCGCCGGGGCGGCTAACGTGGTCGTTTTATTCGGCGCTGGGCCGCTGGACGATCGTCGCCGCCGTGGGGGTTCGATCGTTGCTCCGGGCTCTCCACCACTCGTCGAGGACGTTGAACCGGGGGTCCTGGTGGGTCTGTTCGCGTCCCTTGTTGCCTTACCCGAGATTTTGCCCTGGTTGGATGACCTGGGGTCAGGGCGTTCCGTCGGGGTCCTGGGCTTCGTGTTCTTGATTCCTTGTTTGCGTGGCGTATCGTTCGTCGCCTTGGCTTTCGTAGGCGCGTGTTCCGGGGTGTGCACCTGGCTGGCGGTAACTACCGGTGTATTCGTCGCGAGGCGACTGTCGCGGAGTTGGAGGAGGGTGGTGCCACACTGTATCGTTGTTTCGATGGCTCAGAGGAAGTCCATCCCCACGATGACCTGCTCTAGCATGTTTGGTAACACTAGGAGCGGTATCTGTACCTCGCGCTTGTCCAGTTTAACGAGCGCCAACAGAATTTGCGTTACTTCGAGTACCCGTCTGCCAGGCGGATCTGGACGCACGCTTCCCTGAGGCCGGCGTCGTTGCCGAGCTGCCGGGCGAGGTTGGCGCTGATACCGGGACGCCCCGGTATCCACAGTGGCCTCTGTGGCCCGTCCTCCTATCGTCACCCTCGCCACTATCCGGCCGTCCTGTATCTGTAGTGGGTGGCTTAGTTCTGGGTTCGGGGAGGCGTCGTTCCCGGCTGTTCCCGTGCCAGTCGGGGACGCTGGTTGTTTCCCGACGAGTCTTGGCGGCAGCAATCGATGGTCCTTACGCCTCGCTTACCGCATTCCCAACAGAACAGGATAGAGGGGTTGGTGCAATTGTGGGAGGCATGGCCGGCTTCGCCGCAGCGGCGACAGGCCATCCGTGGGTTGGCGATGGGGGTGGTGACCATGCGGTGAACGACTTCCGGCGCTGGAGTGTCGGGTCGGTTTGACGATGGTCTCCTTGCCGGTCCTGCCGTGTCCCATTGGGGCTTCCGAAAGAAAGGAGGTCCGGTTTGCTTCGACCTCGTTTTGCGTCTGGTGCGTCGTCGGTCTAGTGTATCTTGGGCCGGGCCGAGGGGCAGTGGGAGCAGTGGGGTTATTCCGCTCTTGGATGGATTCGAACTCCGTAGCCAACATCGTTAGTTGGGCCAAACTTCGCAGTTCGTGTCTTCGCACGTACAGTTGATATGCCGGCAGAGTATTATCATAAATCCTGTTGAGCTCTTGGGCAGCATCGTACCCGGCGTGGTGCATGAGCAACCTGAGCTCGATTATGAAGTCCTTGAATGACTCACCCGTCGCTTGCTTGCGGGCTCGGATCTGATCCTCTAACTGTTCGAAATACCGCGGCGGGAGGAAAAAGGCCAAAAATTCTTGCCGGAAGTTGACCCACGAGGCGCCTTGCAGGCTGCTGGTGCGGAACCAGCGGTTGGCTCGGTCGATAAGGATTTCCGCCATAGCTCGAGGCAAGTGGTTGGTGTCTATCCCGTACGAAAGCGCGCGCTCTTCCAACAGCTCGATGAAAGACAACGGATCATCCTGTCCGTCGAATTGGATCCCCCACCTCCTAATCCGTTCCGCCATCTGGGCAGCTTGACTGTATCGATGGGCTTCCAACGCGTCGTTACCTCCCCGGGGTCTATCGCTTTCAGGGTGGAGCCTCCTCATGGGAGAGGGGCGGACCTCTGGGGACGGGGGGCGGCTGCGGTCCACGATGGGCGGGCCGGTTGGTCTGCCTTCGGGGGCCCCAGGGATCTGCAGACCGCTTTTGGGGTCTGCCTTACGTCTCTCCGCCTGCCCGGAAGCAGAGGGTTGCGGCGACTTTGCGCGTCCCGGTGGTTTGGCGTATTGCCGTTCGAGTTCCGCCAGTCGAATCCAGGCCTCTTGTTCGAGGGGTCCTTCGACCAGCGTGGCGAACCTTTTCCGTAGGTCCTCAACTGTCCCTTCGCGGTCGAACCCGAATTCTTCCGCGAAGGCTTCCAGTTCTTCCCGGCGGCGTTTGTGGATCCAGCCGGTGCTGACCCCCGAATTAACGGTCAATTCGTCCCCGTCGTATTTACCTGATTGTTCCCCCGTATAGGGCTCCATGCTTCTCTTGGTCGTTGCGTCGCTGTTCCTACGGACTGGTTGAGCGTCCGGGATCTTGAGGTACTGTGTTCCCTTTTCTTTTCACTGTCACTTAGTACACGTACGTAGACTCGGTCGCGATCCTCACCGTTAGAATTGTGGGGATTTAAGCACGGTTACGCGCCGAGGTAGTGGGGTGGGGAATCGTTTCCGACCCCATAAAGTATATATATTCTTGATCAGCATCAATAGCCGAGTCGATTGAGCCATGTCTGTCTGTCCGTCTGTCCGTCCGTCCGTCTGTCCGTCTGTCCGTCCCCTTCAGCGCCTAGTGCTCAAAGACTATAAGAGCTAGAGCAACGATGTTTTGGATCCAGACTTCTGTGATATGTCACTGCTACAAAAATATTTCAAAACTTCGCCCCGCCCACTTCCGCCCCCACAAAGGACGAAAATCTGTGGCATCCACAATTTTAAAGATATGAGAAAACCAAAAACGTAGAATTGTAGAGAATGACCATACCTTTAAGACTGCGGAATCTGAATTGGATCGTATTATTATTATAGCCAGCATCAAGAAAACAATTTCATTTTTTCTCGCCCTGTCTCTCTCTAACACACACGTAGCATAGGCGGCTTTGCTTAGAGTAAAACATTAGCGCCTAGATCTCAGAGACTACAAAAGCTAGAGCAACCAAATTTGGTATCCACACTCCTAATATATCGGACCTAATATATATATCGGATATATCGAGACGAGTTTGTTTCAAAATTTCGCCACACCCCCTTCCGCCCCCGCAAAGGACGAAAATCTGGGGATATTCAAAAATCTCAGAGACTATTAAGGCTAGAGTAACCAAATTTGGTATCCGCACTCAGCATCACAAAGGACGAAAATCTGTGGCATCCACATTTTTAAAGATACGATAAAACCAAAAATGCAGAATCGGTGAGGATGACCATATCTTCTACAGTGCAAAATCTGAACCAGATCGTATAATGATTATAGACAGAATCAAGAGCAACCAAATTTGGTATCCACACTCCTGTGATATCGGACCTTGACCGTTTCGTGTCCAAATTTCGCCACACCCCCTTCCGCCCCCACAAAGGACGAAAATCTGTTGCATCCACAATATTGCACATTTGAGAAAACTAAAAACGCAGAATCATAGATAATGACCATATCTATCAGATTGCTGAATCTGGACCAGATCGGATCATTTTTGTAGCCAAAAGCAAGAAATCAATTTTCAGTGGCTACGCAGCGCCCGACGTCACGCTCAGACTGATTTTCTGTCTCTCTCGCACGCACTCTTTGTCGTGTGGTTCAATATTAGCGGCGTCTGCCGCAGGAGAGCCATACTGACTTAGTATCGGGTATAACTGTAGAGTTGCGGTGTCCGCAGCAACTCACAACGTTCCCCCTCGTTTATATATATAAAAAGTAACTTTGAATTGTGAGCCAACCACATAAACTAAATAACTAACTTTTCCATGTCTCTAGCGCTGAGTATTTATACTCAGCTGCGTTTAAAAACTTTGTGTAAATGATAAATCTTGCAGTAAGTTCATTGCAATGAAAATATCACTCCTATTTTTATTTTTTCTGCGGTCGAGCGATCGGCCGCGTATGCCCGTAGGCGTACACGCGGGGGGTTATCTTTCCCCCTTTTTTTATACCCGATACTCAAAATGAGTATTGGGGTATATTAGATTTGTGGTAAAAGTGGATGTGTGTAACGTCCAGAAGGAATCGTTTCCGACCCCATAAAGTATATATATTCTTGATCAGCATCAATAGCCGAGTCGATTGAGCCATGTCTGTCTGTCCGTCTGTCCGTCCGTCCGTCTGTCCGTCTGTCCGTCCCCTTCAGCGCCTAGTGCTCAAAGACTATAAGAGCTAGAGCAACGATGTTTTGGATCCAGTCTTCTGTGATATGTCACTGCTACAAAAATATTTCGAAACTTCGCCCCGCCCACTTCCGCCCCCACAAAGGACGAAAATCTGTGGCATCCACAATTTTAAAGATATGAGAAAACCAAACACGTAGAATTGTAGAGAATGACCATATCTTTAAGACTGCGGAATCTGAATTGGATCGTATTATTATTATAGCCAGCATCAAGAAAACAATTTCATTTTTTCTCGCCCTGTCTCTCTCTAACACACACGTAGCATAGGCGGCTTTGCTTAGAGTAAAACATTAGCGCCTAGATCTCAGAGACTACAAAAGCTAGAGCAACCAAATTTGGTATCCACACTCCTAATATATCGGACCGAGACGACTTTGTTTCAAAATTACGCCACACCCCCTTCCGCCCCCGCAAAGGACGAAAATCTGGGGATATTCAAAAATCTCAGAGACTATTAAGGCTAGAGTAACCAAATTTGGTATCCGCACTCCTGTTAGATCTAACTATAAAACATGTATCTCAAAATTTCGCCACACCCCCTTCCGCCCACACAAAGGACGAAAATCTGTTGCATCCACAATATTGCACATTCGAGAAAACTAAAAACGCAGAATCATAGATAATGACCATACTGACTTAGTATCGGGTATAACCGTAGAGTTGCGGTGTCCGCAGCAACTCACAACGTTCCCCCTCGTTTTTTTTTTTGGTCTGTCTCTTGCACTCCCGACTGCCGTGGGTTTTTAATCCACGAACCCCTCGTTAGAGTTTCCTTCGGGTCCCTGCTCGGGCGCCACTTGTAATGTCTCCTCTTCCAGGCTGAGGTAAGCTCAGTCCTGTCCAGGGGTCTTCCTACAAGAAATTTGTAGTTCGCAGGAACTCCGAAAGGGGGTTCGGCTCGTCTTACTGGGCGGACGTGAGGGTCGAGAAGAAAGGCGCGGAGCGAGGTACACCCGCGTGGGTCGAGAGAGAGGCGGACGCAGGGCGAGGCACCCCTGCGTGGGTCGGGAAAGAGGGGTCACAGGGCGAGTCACACCTGTGGGGGTCGAGAGAGGGGCGCAGGGCGTGTCACACCTGCGTGAGGGGAGGGTTTCGAGGATTGATCGGGGGTTAGTGAAGGTGAGTGTGGCTCGCTGGCGAGTAGTTGTTGGTGACCGGGGAGGGGTTTGGATCCCCAAAAATGACTTACACGGGGTTGGTTCTCGTTACAATAATGATTTATTTGCTTGCTAGTTATACAGGTAATTTGTTACATTGAATATTTTTTTTTTTTGTTTCGTCACGTTCCCGGAAGGATTCTTAACTTGTATCTTAGTTGTCACGCGGGACAACGTCTATCCTCGGCCCGGGTCTCCGCGTAAGTGAAGTCTGCTCGGCGCTTGCGCGCTCGGGAAAACTTCGCTGCCGCCGATCTCTAACTTATCAGTATCTACGTGTCTTCGTCTTCGTCGGCTGCGGATTGGCTGCCGCTTCGCGGAGCGTCCCGAAGTCGTGAAGGGAAGGGGCGGGGGTTCTTATCGGCTAGTCTGTGCTTCGGGAGCTTAAGTTTAGAGGTGGGGGTAATGTGTTGGCCCGGTGGGGAGTTGTCACCGGCTAACGGTTCGTGTCTCGGGAGCTTATGGCTAAGCGCGGGGCAATGTGTTGGTGTGGGGGGCGTTCTTACCGGCTAATTGTCAGTGCTTCGGGAGCTTTTCGTTAGAGGTGGTGGTAATGTGTTGGTACGAGAATGTGGGATTGTCTGTCGTGAAACGGTAGGTGAAACGATATGGGGAATGAGTTTCTTTATTGGTGGTACATTTATTGTGTGCATTCTCTGTTCTTAAGGCTAAGTAACGATATATTTAAGGGAAACTGGAGATATAACGAGGGGGAACGTTGTGAGTTGCTGCGGAGACCGCAACTCTACAGTTATACCCGATACTAAGTCAGTATGGCTCTCCTCCGGCAGACGCCGCTAATATTAAACGACACGACAAGGAGTGCGTGCGAGAGAGACAGAAAATCAGTCTTAGCGTGACGTCGGGGGCTGCGTAGCCAGTGCAAATTGATTTGTTCCTTTTCCCTATAAAAATGATCTGATCTGATCCAGATTCAGCAATCTGATAGACATGGTCATTATCTATGATTCTGCGTTTTTAGTTTTCTCGAATGTGCAATATTGTGGATGCAACAGATTTTCGTCCTTTGTGGGGGCGGAAAAGGGTGGGGCGAAATTCTGAGATATACGTTTTATAGTGAGATCTAACAGAAGTGCGGATACCAAATTTGGTTACTCTAGCCTTAATAGTCTCTGAGATTTGCGGATGCCCCAGATTTTCGTCCTTTGCGGGGGCGGAAGGGGGTGGGGCGAAATTTGGACACAAAACGGTCAAGGTCCGATATCACAGGAGTGTGGATACCAAATTTGGTTGCTCTGGCTCTTATAGGTTCTGAGATCCTTGAACTCATATTTTGCAATTGGCAAAGCCGACCATGAAACCTGTGTGTTAGAGAGAGACAGAGCGAGAAAGAATGAAATTGTTTTCTTGATTCTGGCTATAATAATTATACGATCTGGTTCAGATTTTACACTCTAGAACATATAATCATCCTCTACGATTCTGCGTTTTTGGTTTTATCGTATCTTTAAAAATGTGGATGCCACAGATTTTCGTCCTTTGTGGGGGCGGAAGTGGGCGGGGCGAAGTTTTGAAATATTTTTGTAGCAGTGACATATCACAGAAGTCTGGATCCAAAACATCGTTGCTCTAGCTTTTATAGTCTTTGAGCACTAGGCGCTGAAGGGGACGGACGGACGGACGGACGGACGGACGGACGGACGGACGGACGGACGGACAGACGGACAGACAGACAGGGCTCAATCGACTCGGCTATTGATGCTGATCAAGAATATATATACTTTATGGGGTCGGAAACGATTCCTTCTGGACGTTACACACATCTACTTTTACCACAAATCTAATATACCCCAATACTCATTTTGAGTATCGGGTATAAAAAGGGGAAAAATGAGGCGGTGACGATCCCGCGATGTAGCGCGCTGTGACGAACCTTCCTAAGGTTCGTTACAATATTGATCTATATGATCTTTATTAGATCATAATCCGAGAACAGATTCAGCAATCTCGACCTTAACACCAACATCTCCTGGATGTACTGGTCCGCCGACTCCCCGTGGCGTTGTCGGCGTTCCCTGAGCTCTTGCTCTCGCTCGAACTCTGTCCGACGAACTTGAAACTGCTGCTGGAGACCATATCTCAGATTCGGCCAGTCCGGCATTCCTACCGTCCGAACATGCATCCAGTACCAATCCCTTGCGTGGCCACTGACCAATGTGTGAAAGGCTTTCAACACCTCCGCCCACGGTACCTGATACGACGTCTGTAGATGCTCCACCCGGAATATGAATTCCGCCACAGGCATCCCCTTTGGATCGCCGTCGAAGCTAAGTCCCCATCTTCGTATCTGCACTTGCTCCTGCCTAGCCTCTCCGAAACTCGGTCGATTCCTGTTAGGGTTTGCTCCTGCGCCCATCCCGTTGAACAGCCACTCCTCCACGGGTCTCTGATCGGCTTGGGTCCTCTGATCGGCCTCCAATGTTCGGTTGTTCACGAACAAGTGCGTTGGATGTGCTTGCTGGTTCGCGGGTGCTTCCTGTTGACCTCCTCCCAGACTGGTTGCATTTGATCCCCGATTCCTTCCATTCGCATCACTCGCCGTTCGCTCCGCTTTTAACGAACCCACCACAGCGTTCATCTCTCGCATGAACTCTAGCATGTCCGCTTGCATTGACGATCTCAGCGCTTCCATTTGCTGCCCGAGCGACGCTCGGTAGGTCTCCTGTGCTTGGGCTAAGGCTGCGTTCACGGCTGAGCGTAACTCGGACGGTAACACCAGGTCCTTACGGGTTCGCTGTTGACCTCCTACCGCTCCGGCCTCTGGGTCCTCCTGGTACAACCCCGCATGTACGTTTTCCGCCACTTGCGACGGCCCTTCCGGCCTACTGCCGGCTTTACCGTCCTGGGACCGAGTCGTCGGCATGTTGTACGGCTGGTACCTGCGCTGTGCCTCTGGGCTACGCCTTGTCTTTCCCGACCCTTTAAAAATCTCCGGGTCACTCATCAACCAATTTTCCTAACGTACTCCTTTCCATCGTCTATTCCCTATTTACTTAACTATCTTGGTGATACATTAATTGGATTGATTATTATCTGACTACCCTACTCCACTAAACACCTAGTTCCTGGCTACGTAATCCTCAATACCTTTAATCGTAACAAGAAAACAAATAAATAAATAGTGCAATAAATAAATAAGCGAGGGGGGGGGGGGGGGGAGTTGGTGTGTGGGGACACAAACGTGTCTCCAGTCGGTGTTCCGCTGGATTCCTTGGTGCCGGTGCTCCACTGACGGTTCTCGCACCAGGTTTTCGGCTTGGCCAGTACTGGGCTGCTGCTGCCGATGTCCGCCGCTTCCGCTGATGTTGATGCCTGCCGCTGATGTCTTGGTGGGATCGTCGTCTCCACGATCACCAATTTTGTTTCCTTTTTTTTTCAGGGCACGTGCGGCCTCCACTATTCTCCACCGGAAAACCTCCCTTTTTTTCTTCCTCGCCCCGTTTCCTTTTCTCCCACGCAACTCTGCCACTGCTTCCCAGGTTCCACTATAGATGCCGCTGTCTCTTTCTTTTCCAGCCCTGATACCTATCGGCTCTCTCCAAAACCGCCCATAACAATCTTTCACCTAAAATGCGCTCAAGTTCTTGAATGTTCATCATGATCGTGGAGAGTATTTTAATTCCCACTGATCGGCAATGGGTTAATTGGAAATAATTCCTCTATTTTTATTTTCGGATTAAATTTTCTAGGTACTAGGACCCCCCAGCCCTGAAGACATACTTTCGCGTAAGTGAAAACCGGAGCTATGTTTGTCATATTCTGTAAATGAAATCAAATTCAAACGAGAAATTTCGCGTCAACAGCGCCTATTTCGATAGGAAAAGCTAGTCCCATATCGATATATAACGTCCCAAATATAATTTAACACAATACTATCGGCTCATACTAACCAGCTTTTTTTGGCCATTTCAATTTGCTTTTGTAGCCGTAAGCTTTTGTACGACAACAATTTGAATGTGGAAAATGGAAACTTTTAATGATGCCTGTTGCTGCGTGCCTCTATATTTCAAGAGTTCGAAGGACGCTGCTGCTAATCAGCAGCAGATCCAAAATGGCCAGTGCGCAAATTTAACCCCTAGCGTTTTATACGCAATAATCAGTGGCGCGTGCAGGTGAAACTAGTAACGTCTCAGGGTCAGGATTAGCGATACACAGGATGAGCTCGCTCATTGCATTGGCCATGGAAAATATACGGGTATAATCAGGTACAGACAAGGCCAGCACCAGCAACTGGCCGTGTTAGGGAACTCTTAAAAAAACTTTCATTCAGCATTTATTAAGTCAACGAATGCGACTCAGGGAAGCTACTCCTAGCTGTGCGGATATGTCCCGTTAGCTTTCGGTTACACACACACACACACACACGCATACGCTTATTCGCGGCCCATTTTACAAGATGGCAGCGAGGGCTTCCTGTAACTTAGCTTGGCGCAGATTTAAACGAAGTAAACGGCTCAATTTGATTTCGTTGTACCTTCGTAAGGACAATTTTAATGTAAGCTTAATCTGCACCCCCGCCCCCTTAATGGTTTTTTCCGGAAAATTGATGCATGTAGGCCATCCAGTAAGAAGATCTCTTGTTGGAGCGTATCAATTAGTCCAGCCAGCACTGCCGGGCTGCCTTTCCACCGATAGATTTGCAAAGCGTGTGGCCTCGTACTGTTAGGGGCTATTGCTGGGGAAAGGCGGCTTGGTGGCCTTGAGCAGGAGCATCGGTTGCACCATCGATGGCGCCTGCAGTGCCATGAAGTCTAATCTACTAAAAGCTTCTTTATTCCCCATCTATTTGTGGAGCTTTCCCCACTGTGCACCGTTATCATTGGTAACTGTTGCTTTGGTAAGCGTTAGCTTCTTCGAGGTATGCCGAAACGTGGGACAGCGTTTAGATGCTAGAAAGATGCTCCTGCGCCCATCCCGTTGAACAGCCACTCCTCCACGGGTCTCTGATCGGCTTGGGTCCTCTGATCGGCCTCCAATGTTCGGTTGTTCACGAACAAGTGCGTTGGATGTGCTTGCTGGTTCGCGGGTGCTTCCTGTTGACCTCCTCCCAGACTGGTTGCATTTGATCCCCGATTCCTTCCATTCGCATCACTCGCCGTTCGCTCCGCTTTTAACGAACCCACCACAGCGTTCATCTCTCGCATGAACTCTAGCATGTCCGCTTGCATTGACGATCTCAGCGCTTCCATTTGCTGCCCGAGCGACGCTCGGTAGGTCTCCTGTGCTTGGGCTAAGGCTGCGTTCACGGCTGAGCGTAACTCGGACGGTAACACCAGGTCCTTACGGGTTCGCTGTTGACCTCCTACCGCTCCGGCCTCTGGGTCCTCCTGGTACAACCCCGCATGTACGTTTTCCGCCACTTGCGACGGCCCTTCCGGCCTACTGCCGGCTTTACCGTCCTGGGACCGAGTCGTCGGCATGTTGTACGGTTGGTACCTGCGCTGTGCCTCTGGGCTACGCCTTGTCTTTCCCGACCCTTTAAAAATCTCCGGGTCACTCATCAACCAATTTTCCTAACGTACTCCTTTCCATCGTCTATTCCCTATTTACTTAACTATCTTGGTGATACATTAATTGGATTGATTATTATCTGACTACCCTACTCCACTAAACACCTAGTTCCTGGCTACGTAATCCTCAATACCTTCAATCGTAACAAGAAAACAAATAAATAAATAGTGCAATAAATAAATAAGCGAGGGGGGGGGGGGGGAGTTGGTGTGTGGGGACACAAACGTGTCTCCAGTCGGTGTTCCGCTGGATTCCTTGGTGCCGGTGCTCCACTGACGGTTCTCGCACCAGGTTTTCGGCTTGGCCAGTACTGGGCTGCTGCTGCCGATGTCCGCCGCTTCCGCTGATGTTGATGCCTGCCGCTGATGTCTTGGTGGGATCGTCGTCTCCACGATCACCAATTTTGTTTCCTTTTTTTTTCAGGGCACGTGCGGCCTCCACTATTCTCCACCGGAAAACCTCCCTTTTTTTCTTCCTCGCCCCGTTTCCTTTTCTCCCACGCAACTCTGCCACTGCTTCCCAGGTTCCACTATAGATGCCGCTGTCTCTTTCTTCTCCAGCCCTGATACCTATCGGCTCTCTCCAAAACCGCCCATAACAATCTTTCACCTAAAATGCGCTCAAGTTCTTGAATGTTCATCATGATCGTGGAGAGTATTTTAATTCCCACTGATCGGCAATGGGTTAATTGGAAATAATTCCTCTATTTTTATTTTCGGATTAAATTTGCTAGGTACTAGGACCCCCCAGCCCTGAAGACATACTTTCGCGTAAGTGAAAACCGGAGCTATGTTTGTCATATTCTGTAAATGAAATCAAATTCAAACGAGAAATTTCGCGTCAACAGCGCCTATTTCGATAGGAAAAGCTAGTCCCATATCGATATATAACGTCCCAAATATAATTTAACACAATACTATCGGCTCATACTAACCAGCTTTTTTTGGCCATTTCAATTTGCTTTAGTAGCCGTAAGCTTTTGTACGACAACAATTTGAATGTGGAAAATGAAAACTTTTAATGATGCCTGTTGCTGCGTGCCTCTATATTTCAAGAGTTCGAAGGACGCTGCTGCTAATCAGCAGCAGATCCAGAATGGCCAGTGCGCAAATTTAACCCCTAGCGTTTTATACGCAATAATCAGTGGCGCGTGCAGGTGAAACTAGTAACGTCTCAGGGTCAGGATTAGCGATACACAGGATGAGCTCGCTCATTGCATTGGACATGGAAAATATACGGGTATAATCAGGTACAGACAAGGCCAGCAACAGCAACTGGCCGTGTTAGGGAACTCTTAAAAAAACTTTCATTCAGCATTTATTAAGTCAACGAATGCGACTCAGGGAAGCTACTCCTAGCTGTGCGGATATGTCCCGTTAGCTTTCGGTTACACACACACACACACACACGCATACGCTTATTCGCGGCCCATTTTACAAGATGGCAGCGAGGGCTTCCTGTAACTTAGCTTGGCGCAGATTTAAACGAAGTAAACGGCTCAATTTGATTTCGTTGTGCCTTCGTAAGGACAATTTTAATGTAAGCTTAATCTGCACCCCCGCCCCCTTAATGGTTTTTTCCGGAAAATTGATGCATGTAGGCCATCCAGTAAGAAGATCTCTTGTTGGAGCGTATCAATTAGTCCAGCCAGCACTGCCGGGCTGCCTTTCCACCGATAGATTTGCAAAGCGTGTGGCCTCGTACTGTTAGGGGCTATTGCTGGGGAAAGGCGGCTTGGTGGCCTTGAGCAGGAGCATCGGTTGCACCATCGATGGCGCCTGCAGTGCCATGAAGTCTAGTCTACTAAAAGCTTCTTTATTCCCCATCTATTTGTGGAGCTTTCCCCACTGTGCACCGTTATCATTGGTAACTGTTGCTTTGGTAAGCGTTAGCTTCTTCGAGGTATGCCGAAACGTGGGACAGCGTTTAGATGCTAGAAAAGCTACTCGTAAATAGAATTTAATAGACAACAATTGATTAAGCCACAATAATCGTAAATAATCATCGAAAGTTCAAAGCCACTGATGCCACTGGCTTCCATTGATTATATGCTAAGTCGGGTGTGAGTACACGTTATTCAATAAAGTAAATCTGTACATATTTTATGCCTAAATTCTGGATTTTGTCTATATTTTACTACAAAAATCAATTAAATTTATTCCCATCTTTAAAGTACTTCAATAATAACCGTTAATTACTGTTAACGGCAGAAACATATCAATGGAGCTTAATTGACCGCCAAAGAAGGTGGCTCTCTCGTGTGCTCTCTTCCTGGGAACAACACACACCCACACACGCCCAAGCACACTCACACATAGAAAAACGAGGGGGACGTTGTGAGTTGCTGCGGCGACCGCAACTCTACACTTATACCCGATACTAAGTCAGTATGGCCACTAACCATACTGTATATACTGTATGGTTATTGGTATGGCTCTCCTCCGGCAGACGCCGCTAATATTAAACGACAAGAATATATATACTTTATGGGGTCGGAAACGATTCATTCTGGATGTTACAAACATCCATTTTCACCACAAATCCAATATACCCTTATACTCATTTTGTGTATCGGGTATAATCAACAGTTTGCTGTACGGTGGGGGGAAAGTTTTCTGTGTGGCGGCAGAAAGCTTGCTAGAAAGCTCCATCAAAGATGCTGCGAGAGGCATCAGCAGGAGAGACAGCCACATATTTTCCTTTTTGACAGTTGCAACAGTTGCTGTACAGTGGCTTCCAAAGGCGGACGTGGCATAAGGTAGAGCGGAGCGGAGCAACCCCTCCGAGAAAAAGAAATCCAAGCGATACCGTTATCAGTGCGTGTTAGTGTGTATGGGGTGGATGGGTTGGCAAGGGCGGAAAATCGCTGAATGGAAAAACTAGTTCAAGTGCAAGAGAAAACATAAGTTGCAGCAACAATGTTTCCACAACGGACTTAAAGGATTTAAAGTGCAAAATCATAGTTAGTAAAGACCGAAATTACCAAAAAAAATAAATTATAAATAATAAAATAGTAAATAGTAAAATATATATTTTTGTATCTAATTCGTTTGGCACATGTTTAATAAAACATACAAAAAATGATTCGACTATGCGCTTGTGGGGCACATCATAAAACGCGATAGAGGAAAAACGAAATGAAAAATCTCGACTAACTCAATCGTGCGCGACTGCAATGGTGGGAGTGTGGCTATCGGCAAAGACTCGCAGTTCAAGTTTATCTGAATGAAATCTCAAGCATTTCGCATTTCTCACTCTTTTCCGTGTTGTTTTCCCTACCTTCCATTCTTTTTTGTTTGAATTTTCCGCAAATTTCTGTTCAATTGATTCAATTGGGCGACAACCACAATCACAGCAAGAGGGAGGTCATCAGGTTCTCTCAGCATAGAACAAGCAACAAGCGGCAGGAACCGACAGGAACCAACAGCAACCGACAGGCGCCACATCAAGAAGAACAGGCACAAGCCTGTCCGCCTCCCAGTAGAGAAAGGTGAGTGTGTGTGCTGTTATGTTGGGAAATTTAGCCTTATTTGCATATCAAAGGTTTTGGAATATTTCTGACGTCGTCTGTGTCGGCGGCTGTATGTATGTTCCACATCGATTTCCCGCAATAGAAATGCCAATTTCGGAAGTCTAGCATGAGTTGGGGCTGAAGAAGACACTGGCTTCGTCTCGCTTGCTGCATCAAAGGCGGCGATAAGCGACATTATCTTTCCTTTGGTGACAATTATCAGCTCTTCCAACTCGGCTGCATATGCATCATCACCTGTTATGTCCTCGATTTGCTCCTGCAAATGGTTAGCCTTTTCAATTGAATCATTCAAACAATCTAATCTACATTGTAATTCCGGTAATTGCAAAGGAATCGACCCTTGATCTAATCGATCCTCTAAGCGGCGAATGCTTTTTACTCGACTTTTGAGCTTAATCTTCAAGACTTCAAGAGTGGATTTACTTTTTTCTGCCATAATGTTTGTGTATGAAGATTTTACACAACAAACCACTGTTATTTCTATTTATTTATTTATTACTATTATTTTTTTTTTATACCCGATACTCTAAATTAGTATTGGGGTATATTAGATTTGTGGTAAAAGTGGATGTGTGTAACGTCCAGAAGGAATGGTTTCCGACCCCATAAAGTATATATATTCTTGATCAGCATCAATAGCCGAGTCGATTGAGCCATGTCTGTCTGTCCGTCTGTCCGTCTGTCCGTCCGTCCGTCTGTCCGTCCCCTTCAGCGCCTAGTGCTCAAAGACTATAAGAGCTAGAGCAACGATGTTTTGGATCCAGACTTCTGTGATATGTCACTGCTACAAAAATATTTCAAAACTTCGCCCCGCCCACTTCCGCCCCCACAAAGGACGAAAATCTGTGGCATCCACATTTTTAAAGATACGATAAAACCCAAAACGCAGAATCGTAGAGGATGACTATATGTTCTAGAGTGTAAAATCTCAACCAGATCGTATAACTATTATAGCCAGAATCAAGAAAACAATTTCATTCTTTCTCGCTCTGTCTCTCTCTAACACGCAGGTTTCATGGTCGGCTTTGCCAATTGCAAAATATGAGTTCAAGGATCTCATAACCTATAAGAGCCAGAGCAACCAAATTTGGTATCCACACTCTTGTGATATCGGACCTTGACCGTTTCGTGTCCAAATTTCGCCACACCCCCTTCCGCCCCCGCAAAGGACGAAAATCTGGGGCATCCACAAATCTCAGAGACTATTAAGACTATAGTAACCAAATTTGCTATCCGCACTTCTGTTAGATCTCACTATAAAACGTATATCTCAGAATTTCGCCCCACCCCCTTTCGCCCTCACAAAGGACGAAAATCTGTTGCATCCACAATATTGCACATTCGAGAAAACTAAAAACGCAGAATCATAGATAATGACCATATCTATCAGATTGCTGAATCTGGATCAGATCAGATCATTTTTATAGCCAATAGGAACAAATCAATTTGCAGTGGCTACGCAGCGCCCGACGTCACGCTCAGACTGATTTTCTGTCTCTCTCGCACGCACTCTTTGTCGTGTCGTTTAATATTAGCAGCGTCTGCCGCAGGAGAGCCATACTGACTTAGTATCGGGTATAACTGTAGAGTTGCGGTGTACGCAGCAACTCACAACGTTTAGTTTTCTCGAATGTGCAATATTGTGGATGCAACAGATTTTCGTTCTTTGTTGGGGTGGAAGGGGGTGGGGCGAAATTCTGAGATATACGTTTTATAGTGAGATCTAACAGAAGTGCGGATACCAAATTTGGTTACTCTAGCCTTAATAGTCTCTGAGATTTGTGGATGCCCCAGCTTTTCGTCCTTTGCGGGGGTGGAAGGGGGTGTGGCGAAATTTGGACACGAAACGGTCAAGGTCCGATATCACAGGAGTGTGGATACCAAATTTTGTTGCTCTGGCTCTTATAGGTTCTGAGATCCTTGAACTCATATTTTGCAATTGGCAAAGCCGACCATGAAACCTGTGTGTTAGAGAGAGACAGAGCGAGAAAGAATAAAATTGTTTTCTTGATTCTGGCTATAATATTTATACGATCTGGTTGAGATTTTACACTCTAGAACATATAGTCATCCTCTACGATTCTGCGTTTTTGGTTTTATCGTATCTTTAAAAATGTGGATGCCACAGATTTTCGTTCTTTGTGGGGGCGGAAGTGGGCGGGGCGAAGTTTTGAAATATTTTTGTAGCAGTGACATATCACAGAAGTCTGGATCCAAAACATCGTTGCTCTAGCTCTTATAGTCTTTGAGCACTAGGCGCTGAAGGGGACGGACAGACGGACGGACGGACAGACGGACAGACGGACGGACGGAGAGACGGACAGACGGACAGACAGACATGGCTCAATCGACTCGGCTATTGATGCTGATCAAGAATATATATACTTTATGGGGTCGGAAACGATTCCTTCTGGACGTTACACACATCCACTTTTACCACAAATCTAATATACCCCAATAATCATTTTGAGTATCGGGTATAAAAACAAATGAGTGCGGCGCTCCCCAAATGCCAACTGGGAGCAATCCCAAGCTCGGAAAGGCAGCGGCCCAAAGGCCTGGCCCAACCGGCTCTATAGTAGGGAATACCTGCAAGGTGGAAGGTGCCTGTGCGAACCCGAGGGGGTCCCATCCCGAATCCGGTGTGGGTGGCAAGGTAACTCCCGAAGCTGACACCTTGGAAGGAAAGCTAAGCAATATTGCGGCTGCCCGACCTTCTGGTAAAGCGGAGGGGGTTGACTTGCCGTCGACAAGCGCCCAAGCCAGACGCTACACATATGCCGAAAAGAGGAGTGCAGGGCACATACTCCGTCGGCAACACGCCAGCAGTGAAGCCAGCCCATCAGCCGACTGGCTGAAGAAGGTGGAATGGGCTTCGGCCGTGCCCCCGGAGTTCACCTTGAAACAGAAAAAGGTGGCTCCCCAAGCCAAGAGGCAGCGCTCGCAGGAGACACCGGGACCGGTAGCAAAGCGCTCCAGAGTGCTGCCAAATGTCTCCTTTGCGCAGATTGCCAAGGAGAGGACGCTAATTGGTGTCCTCGACAGAGGCAGCGCAGAGGGTAGAATCCCAAGGAGTCAGTGGAAGTGGGTGGAAGCGGCACTGGCTGACCGCTGCTTCGAACTCCTCGACAAAGACCCTGGACCTCCGCCAGTCTGCAAGGACATGGGGTGGTTCCAGGGCAATGTTAAGATAATTGCCTGCGAAGACGAGCGCTCTGTAAAGCTTTATAAAGCGGCGGTAGCGCAGGTCGGCGAGGTCTATGCTGGGGCGAAACTCGTCGCAGTCGACTGGAGCGAGGTGCCCAGCAGACCGAGGGCCAGAATTTGGGTGCCGGCTACCTTTAAGGAGCCAGAACGCATCCTCAAGATGCTGCAGAGATGCAACCCAGGACTACCAACCTCAGATTGGAAGGTAGCCAAGGTTGAGACGACACAAGGGCCGACTAACCAGGCAGTGCTCGTTCTCAATAAAGAGTCGCTGGCCCCGATAGAGGCAGCAAAAGGAGAGCTAAACTTCGGCTTCAGCTCGGTCACCATCAAGGTGTACAAATCGGACGCGGCGGCCGCGGCGCTTCCTGTCGTCTACCCAGACGTGCAGGATGTCGCTGCGGAGATCGAAGCGCCGGAGATCGACGAGCTGGAGCCAGACCAGGAAGGCTTCTCCTCAGAGACAGAGCTGATGCTCGACTTTGAGTCAATGTGCCGAGAGAGAGTCTCAGAAGACTCGGGCGCGGACATCACGGTGGTGGAGAATCTTGAAGATGGTCCTAACGATCCTTCAAATAAATCTCCACCACTGTAAAGCAGCATAGGCTGCTCTCATACTCCGCCTAGACGCAAGCGGAGCCGACGTAGTCCTGATCCAGGAGCCTTGGGTGGTAGGAGGCAAGGTCTGTGGATTGGGGACGAGGGAATACACGATCATTGTATCCCAAAATGAAGGTAAAATCCGTACCTGCATACTTGCTAGAAAGCACCTAAATATCTTTCTGCTCCATAATTATAGCGATGGCGATAACACGGCGGTAAGCCTAGAACTAAAAGGGAATCATCTCAGGCTGGTGGCGTCCTATATGGCCCACGAGGAGGATGATCCTCCGAACGACCTTGTTCGCAAAATAGCCAGCGACAGCGAAAGGACGGACAAAGACCTACTTATAGGTTGCGATGCCTACGCCCACCACACCCAATGGGGAGCACGGACACGAATGTAAGGGGTGAGTCACTGTTCAGCTTCATCCTGAACTCAAATTTATTCATATGCAATCGGGGTAACGACCTCACATTTATAATTAAAAATCGGCAGGAGGTCATTGACCTCACGCTAGTGTCAAGCAAACTGCTGGATACAATCACGAGCTGGAGAGTCCTAGGAGACCACTCCTTCTCGGACCACAGGTATATCGAGACGATATTATCCTTCGATATTCCCAAACCAACCGACTATATCAACCCCAGAAAAGCCAACTGGGAAAAATATAACACAACCCTGGAGGAGCTACTCCCTCCTAACGCCCCTAATTGCCCGAACACTGAAGACAACCTAAACCGTCTTGTGAACAGGTTTACGGATGCGTGCAACAAAGCCTTCAAGGCAGCATGCCCTTCTACCAGACCAAGGGGGAAGAAGAAACCCCCCTGGTGGTCTAAGCAACTAGACACCCTTCGTAGAACTTGCAGGACTCTATTCAATAGAGCTACAAGAACTAAGGAGGATACTCACTGGGCAGACTATAAAACCAGTCTAGCACTATACAAAAAGGAAACGCGGAAGGCTAAAAGAGCCTCCTGGCAAAAATATTGCTCCGAAATCGAGGAAATTTCGGAGGCTTCAAGACTCCGGAAAGTTCTCTCAAAAACTACCCCCTCGGTAGGTTACCTCAAAAAGAATGATGGCACGTGGACCAACTCTAGTGAGGAGTCCCTACACATTCTGCTCGACACGCATTTCCCCGGATGCACATTCACCGAGCCGTCACACCTCCCAGGAGAGGGATCGGTAGAATCGATGGACCATATCCTTACAAAACGGAACATAAGTTGGGCAGTAAACAGCTTCAACCCGTTTAAATCGCCAGGCCCGGACCAGGTAATCCCGGCCCAACTTCAGAAGGCCGGGGAGACGGCCATCAACTGGCTACATAGTATCTTCAGGAAGATACTGGCGGTATGTACAATACCGCAAGCGTGGCTTAAGGCTAGGATAGTTTTCATCCCTAAAGCAGGCAAAGCCTCACACTCAACCCCGAAAGACTTTAGACCAATCAGTTTATCGTCTTTCCTACTCAAAACCTTTGAGAGACTTATCGGGTTACAATTACGGACTACCATAAGTCCCCAGCTGTACTCAAGTGCGCAGCATGCCTACCGGAAAGGAAAATCCACGGAAACGGCACTTCACGAAGTGATCTCGAGTGTAGAAAAATCCCTGCATCTCAAAGAATACTCACTAATAGCTTTTCTCGATATCGAGGGAGCCTTCAACAACGTCACACCGGGCGCCATTACAGAAGCCCTGACTGACCTGGGGGTGGACCGTCACTTGGTGATGCTCATTGATCAATTGCTCATACGCAGGACGGTGACATCATCGATGGGATCGTCCTCCCAGTCAAGGTATGTCCACAGAGGAACCCCGCAAGGGGAGTTCTGTCTCCTCTTCTATGGAACATTGCAGTCAATAAGATTCTATGCGACCTGGAAGAGGGGGGCTGTAAAGTAGTGGCATACGCGGATGACGTTGCAATTATCTTTGCGGGGAAATACCCCCAAACTCTATGCGACCTAATGACCGCAAAGCTTGCTCGATTGTCCGAATGGACAGAATCGCGCGGATTGGGACTAAATCCCTCGAAAACGGAACTCGTGTTATTCACAAAAAAATACTAGGTCCCGCCCCTCAACCCCCCAACACTAAACGGAAACAGGCTCTCCTTCAGCGACAGTGCCAGTTACTTAGGGTTGGTAATTGACAAAAAGCTTAGCTGGAACCTGAATGTCAAGGATAGAGTGAGGAAGGCAACGACAGCACTCTATACTTGCAAAAAAGCTATTGGCCTAAAGTGGGGCATGAACCCAAGCATAGTCCGATGGATATATCTGGCAATAGTCAGACCTATAATACTCTACGGAGTTACTGTCTGGTGGCCTGCCCTAACAAAAAGGACAATCACCAATCAGCTGGGCAAGGTTCAGCGAACAGCCGCCCTCTGCATCAGTGCAGCTCTTCGAACTACACCAAATGATGCGCTAAACGCCATGTTATGCCTTCAGAGCCTTGACTTTGCAGGAAAGGAGCGGGCAGAAATGGCAGCAATACGTCTTAGGGACTCTGAACAATGGGTACCCCAGAACATAGGTCACTCATCTATACTAAATAAAAACAACATGGTCCCAGCAAGAACGGACTATCAAGTTCCAATGGAGCACACGGAGACTCCATTCAGCATAATCATCCCTCATAGAGACGATTGGCTCGAGGGACTCCCCGGCCCAGACGGGGCCATAAGCATCTTCACGGATGGCTCAAAACTGGACGGTTGGAGGAGGAATCTACTCTGAACAACTTAACATAAGGCAATCTTTCAGGCTTCCGGATCACTGTAGCGTCTTCCAAGCGGAAGTCACAGCAATCAGGGAGGCTCTGTACTGCCTTCACACGGTTACCACCACGGCAACCAATCTAAACATCTACAGCGACAGCCAAGCTGCGATCAGATCACTTAACGCGATCTCCTCGAACTCGCCTACTGTGGCGAAGTGCCGCAGATCTCTTCACGAGATGGCTCAGAAATTTGCTATCAGCCTTATATGGGTCCCGGGCCACCGGGTTATCGAGGGCAACTGCATAGCGGACGAGCTGGCCGGATCTGGCACTACAACCCCCCTTCTCCAAGATAAGGAGGACATTTGTATGCCTATGGCCACCTGCAAGCTCATCATAAAGGAGCAGTACACGCGACTGATAGACAACAAGTGGCAAATAGGGCCACGTTGTCGCACAGCTCGGCAAACATGGCCGACCATAGATAAGAAGCGCACCTTAGAGCTCTGCAAACTAGGCAGGGAAAGGTGCAGCGCAGTCATACGTTCCCTCACAGGACACTGGCTAGTAGGCACCCACGCAAACAGGCTGGGTGCCCCATACAATGATTTCTGCCGCAGCTGCAGAGACGAGGACGAGGAGGAAACAGTGGAACACCTGTGCTGTTCCTGTCCAGCTCTCAGCAGAAGGAGGCTGCATCACTTGGGCTCTGCCTTTCTGAACGACATCTCGGAGATGTCCACGCTATGTCCCAGAAAGATCGTCAACTTTATAAGGGCATCTGGATGGGACAACTGTTGACATGAAGTCTCATCTGCAGGGAGGGAATGATCCCAAGCGGTATCACAACGGGCCGAAACCGGCCTAAGTGTGCTGGGCTCCGAGCGAGCTTGGCGGCCGTCTCTACCTAACCTAACCTAGATACAGGGTAGCGCGTCACTTGGCGCACCGTTAAGCTCAAGAGCGGCAATCAAAATTCTCCCAACAAATACAACGCAAGCAGCAGTGGAGAAGCGAAAGCGAAAACGAAATAATGCACCGGTGCTGCTGCTTGTATGTATGTGTGGGTATTTTCTATACGCCGTGGCTTGGGTGAACGAACGAACAAACTTTGTGAGGTTCTAACGACAAGAAAGGTAGAACAAAATAAAAGGGAAGGGGGGGGGGGGGGGGGGGCGACAGTGATTGCAGTAAACGAAAGATGTATGTAAGTACATATAACTGTTGCGTCCAAATAGCGGTTCACATATGTCTGTATGTGTCGATATGTATGTATTTATGTGTTTTTAGTTATATTTATGCAATTACTAATAAAATGCATGCAATGAAGCTCTACTATATGTATATCATACGTCTGTGCCTAGAATTGAAGGCGATGTGCAATGTTTTCAGCACAAGACACCTCAAAGAGAGATCTGAATGTCTTTTGCTCAGCCTTCAATTTTCTGCACAAATACCTCTGATTCCTCTTTTGTATCTTTGAATCCAACTGCTACTTTCCTGTCTTTATCGCAGGGCATCCCTCGGCGGTAGCAGAATTTGCACAAAAATTATTGTGGCGCGACCGACGCGATGATATTTTACAAATTGATTGCCGATTGCACACACACACGACGCGGGCAACGAATATGTTTGCATATGTATACTGCAATTTCTTGTGTCACTGTCACTTATTGTTGTTGCCTATAATTCACCTATAATTCACCCGGGGGCGCCACGAAAAATTAGAAGAGTTTTTCTAATCAATTACCGAAAACTTTGGGTGGCTGTAATTTAAATTATTTATTTGGCGGGGCGAAAAACTTGATACGCTCGATCTAATTCAAGGTTGGCGAACAACTATATTTTCTTCACAATTCAAAAATCTTACTCTAGCTAACCTACGGTGTCAAAACGGGGCGAATTCGCCAAGAGCGAGAGAGCGAGCTTTTATTGCGCTCCCGCTTTGCCCTAGCCTAACTTACACTAGACTTCATAATTTAGATCAATAACTAATAATTGTGGCCATGGATGGAAGGTCACGCAACATGGCCCATGCAAATTGAATGTTCCCAACGGTAAAAAACGTAAAGTGTGGAATGAAAAACTTAACCCACTATTTAAAATAACGACGACGACCCAAAACTATTTTATATAATAGAAAGATATCGGTATAGATAGCGCAAGTAGTGGCGGTTTTGTATCGAAGTTTGAAAGGGAAACGCAGGGCTAAATTGTTGTTTTTCATTTAATTTGAATTTCAATAGATTACAATGAAGTTTAAATTGCTTAACCATAATGAACACGTAAAGTATTTCGTATTTTCGTTTCTTTTGTGTCTAAGTTGAATGGCAAACAATTGAGCCAACTATGGGAGATATCGGGCAACACTCTAAACTCGAAGTGCGTGTGTTCGGTGGAGGTGGACTGGGTCAAACTCTATTGGATAAAACTTCCTGTGTCGTTCGTGCAAACTACTTGATCTTCATCTCGAGTATATAGTAGTATGTTTACTGTACTTTTAAATGCATTGGGTAATTCGTTATCGTTCACATATAGTAAATTCTTAGCGTAAATTGTTAACTTTGTATAAAAAATCAGAGCAGAGCTTCTCAGTAAATAAATGCATACGTTCTTTGTCGCAAACGGCGCTTGAATATTTGAAACAGACTGTCGTTTTAATACCACACACATGTACGTACATACATATATGTACGTGTATAGTTGTAAGGAAAATGAAAACTATTAAAATAATAAACGATAAATACGTGTATTTGGAAGCAGTTATAAAAAATATTTTATTTCATTTCGATTTGTTTAGGTGTTGTTATGATCCGCCTCTTTGCCACCCTGGCCTATCGTTCCCAGCTAGCTCACGGGGAAGTCAGGGGTGTTTCCGACCCGATAAGCCAGGGGACGGATTGAACAAAACAAAAAAACATACAAAAAAAACAAATCTAATTTATAGGACAGACTTGTCCTCGTTGGCACTTTCGTCAGCGGGGATAGTTGGTTTCGTTATCCCTAGCAGGAACCCACCCTCCCATGAGCGCCACCTTTTGAATTCGCTCCCTTTTCATATTCAGGGTCCCGCTCTTCTTCTCGCTCTCGTCCCACCCAACTACCGTTTTCTATTCACTCATGACTCTTTTCAAATATTCCTTTTATATCCATTATATTTTCTTATTTATCTTGAACATTATTAATTAATAATAATTAATAATCTAGGTTTATATACTATACTATACAAATACTAACACAAAAATACTAGCAAAAAAAAATAAACCCTATTTCGGCCGAGTTGGCCCCTTTGATAGAGGTTGTTGCTTCCTGATGCTTGCTGATGTTTACGTTTAATCGTGGTGTTTTTTGTATGATCGTAATATTTTGTTTAATTGTGGGTCGGACGGGTGTAGATGTGTGAAATGTGGTGATGTTATGTGATGTGTTATGAATGAGGGTATACATGCGTGGGTTGTGTGTGATGTGGGTGGATGATGGTGGGTGTGTGTGAATCGTGTGTGTGTATTGCTGCTTTGAAGTCCGGATTCTTTCCCCGGGAGGGCTGGTGTGTGGGGACAGAAACGTGTCTCCAGTCGGTGCTCCGCGGACGGTCCCTTGGTGCCGGTGCTCCGCTGACGGTTCTCGCATCAGTTTCCCGGCCTGGCCAGTACCGGGATGCTGCTGCCGATGTCCGCCGCTTCTGCTGATGTTGATGTCTGCCGCTGATGTCTTGGTGGGATCGTCGTCTCCACGATCACCAATTTTGTTTCCTTTTTTTCTTTTAGGGCACGTGCGGCCTCAACTATTCTCCACCGGAAAACTCTCTTTTTTTTCTTCCTCGCCCCGTTTCCTTTTCTCCCACGCAACTCTGCCACTGCTTCCCAGGATCCACTGTAGATGCCGCTGTCTCTTTCTTCTCCAGCCCTGATACCTATCGGCTCTCTCCAAAACCGCCCATAACACCACACTACCGTTTCCAGGATTACTCCGCCGAAACGAGAGTGCCAAGCAGGCGGGCTTTTTCAATTAAGGGGCCCCAAACGTAGGCCATCGCCCACACCCTGAGATTGAGAGTCTCTGGCTCCATCGACTGAGATGCCTGGGCTACTGCTTCAGATCCTTTGCGTGCAACACCCCAATACGTGAGCCTTGCAACGTCTCCAGCTCGTACTGACGCTGCCTTTCCTTTATCGGCTTGCGCTCGGACCATTTAGCTTCGGGTAATACCGCTTGGTTAACTTTATATATAGTAGTGTAAACATCCTTATTGTAACTTCTTTCCTCAGGGGTATCTAATTTCATGTTGGAGGACCTATCTATTGGCTGCTTCGCGGCGACGTGGAACTCGACTCCTCCAATTGCGTCGTGCTCCTTTTCGCGTTTCCCGGCCGACATTTAGGGCATTTAGGGAGAATGACCCCGGCCAGCCCGAACTTGTAGCAGAACAGGTTACGCACGGCCGACTCACACTCAAAATAGGTGTGACCCGGCTGAGCGCAATTCCAGCACTTCAGCTGGGTGCGGTCGACTCCGGATTCCCTCGTCCTATGGACAGCATCCAATGCCTCGGTCTGTTCCTCCGGGTCGTGAGTGTTCGCATCCAATTCATGTACTTTGTGATCTTCCCTGCGCCTACTACCCCCATGGTCTGGACCGCTCCTTGTCCATCGCGTCGCCAGCAGTTTCTCGGCGTCCGCACACTCTTCTCGCAGCTTCTGGAGATTTGGTATCTGCATTGGATAAATCACCCTCGAAATTGCATCCCTAATATTGATCTTTATGATCTTTATTAGATCATAATCCGAGAACGGATTCAGCAATCTCGACCTCAACACCAACATCTCCTGGATGTACTGGTCCGCCGACTCCCCGTGGCGTTTTCGGCGTTCCCTGAGCTCTTGCTCTCGCTCGAACTCTGTCCGACGAACTTGAAACTGCTGCTGGAGACAATATCTCAGATTCGGCCAGTCCGGCATTCCTACCGTCCGAACATGCATCCAGTACCAATCCATTGCGTGGCCACTGACCAATGTGTGAAAGGCTTTCAACACCTCCGCCCACGGTACCTGGTACGACGTCTGTAGATGCTCCACCCGGAATATGAATTCCGCCACGGGCATCCCCTTTGGATCGCCGTCGAAGCTAAGTCCCCATCTTCGTATCTGCACTTGCTCCTGCCTAGCCTCTCCGAAACTCAGTCGATTCCTGTTAGGGTTTGCTCCTGCGCCCATCCCGTTGAACAGCCACTCCTCCACGGGTCTCTGATCGGCTTGGGTCCTCTGATCGGCCTCCAATGTTCGGTTGTTCACGAACAAGTGCGTTGGATGTGCTTGCTGGTTCGCGGGTGCTTCCTGTTGACCTCCTCCCAGACGGGTTGCATTTGGTCCCCGATTCCTTCCATTCGCATCACTCGCCGTTCGCTCCGCTTTTAACGAACCCACCACAGCGTTGATCTCTCGCATGAACTCTAGCATGTCTGCTTGAATTGACGATCTCAGCGCTTCCATTTGCTGCCCGAGCGACGCTCGGTAGGTCTCCTGTGCTTGGGCTAAGGCTGCGTTCACGGCTGAGCTTAACTCGGACGGTAACACCAGGTCCTTACGGGTTCGCTGTTGACCTCCTACCGCTCCGGCCTCTGGGTCCTCCTGGTACAACCCCGCATGTACGTTTTCCGCCACTTGCGACGGCTCTTCCGGCCTACTGCCGGCTTTACCGTCCTGGGACCGAGTCGTCGGCATGTTGTACGGCTGGTACCTGCGCTGTGCCTCTGGGCTACGCCTTGTCTTTCCCGACCCTTTAAAAATCTCCGGGTCACTCATCAACCAATTTTCCTAACGTACTCCTTTCCTTCGTCTATTCCCTATCTACTTAACTATCTTGGTGATAAATAAATTGGATTGTTTATTATCTGACTACCCTACTCCACTAAACACCTAGTTCCTGGCTAATTAATCCTCAATACCTTCAATCGAAACGAGAAAACAAATAAATAAATAGTGCAATAAATAAACAAGCGAATAATTAATTCCATGTTTAGATAACCAAATAAATAAATCTAAATACATACATCGGTTAATTTAAATCAATAAATTGATAAATCGAAATATCCAAACTGATTCAATCAAATAAATAAACACCTACATCTACAATTAATCGCCTAATTAAATGCCACACTAAATAACTAAATACTTCCTCTCCCAAACAAAAACTCTTTTTCCGATGACTTGCCTAATGCCTACTTCTAAAATTGCTTCCAAACAATGCTAGCGAGGATCGTCAGTCCTCAAAAAAAAATGATTTCCCTTTGGGTTTTCTTGCTTCGGCTTTCCAATAGTAAATCACTAACAAAAAAACATATAATTCCCAAACTGCTTCAGACAAAAATTCACCTTTAATTTGTTTGGTGGGACGAGAGACAACTGCATTAATTGTTTTGCAGGTGAGCGGACCCCCTTCTTTTCCCCTTGCTATTTACCTTCGCTTACTTTTTCTGAGTGCCAACTCCCTTTGCTGTTTCCTCCCTCAGATCACCGTGGATCCCCCAGAATCGGACAACGACGTTAATGCCTCTGGACATAACCCGGACCACGACTCGACAGATCCTCCGGCACCTCTTCCTCTTTTCAGATCCAGACAGCGAGCTCCACGAGTCGGACAACGAGGCTACTACCACCTGGTAATACCTGGACCACAACTCGGGACACACACTTCCTTCCCTTCTACCTCCAATACATAACTACCATGTCCATTTTCCTCTCTTCTACTCATCTCAGCGGCTACGACGGCTAGGATTTATTCCCGGCTCGCGGACCGGCTGAGTTTCGTTCTACCAGGGTTCCATTTTACACCGGGTCTTTAAGACTCGCGTTTAAAATCGATCCCTTCTATTACCATTGGGCGCCATTTGTTATGATCCGCCTCTTTGCCACCCTGGCCTATCGGTCCCAGCTAGCTCACGGGGAAGTCAGGGGTGTTTCCGACCCGATAAGCCAGGGGACGGATTGAACAAAACAAAAAAACATACAAAAAAAACAAATCTAATTTATAGGACAGACTTGTCCTCGTTGGCCCTTTCGTCAGCGGGGATAGTTGGTTTCGTTATCCCTAGCAGGAACCCACCCTCCCATGAGCGCCACCTTTTGAATTCGCTCCCTTTTCATATTCAGGGTCCCGCTCTTCTTCTCGCTCTCGTCCCACCCAACTACCGTTTTCTATTCAGTCATGACTCTTTTCAAATATTCCTTTTATATCCATTATATTTTCTTATTTATCTTGAACATTATTTATTAATAATAATTAATAATCTAGGTTTATATTAAGGAAACAAATACTAACACAAAAATACTAACAAAAAAAATAAACCCTATTTCGGCCGAGTTGGCAGCCCCCTTTGATAGAGGTTGTTGCTTCCTGATGCTTGCTGATGTTTACGTTTAATCGTGGTGTTTTTTGTATGATCGTGATATTTTGTTTAATTGTGGGTCGGACGGGTGTAGATGTGTGAAATGTGGTGATGTTATGTGATGTGTTATGAATGAGGGTATACATGCGTGGGTTGTGTGTGATGTGGGTGGATGAAGGTGGGTGTGTGTGAATCGTGTGTGTGTATTGCTGCTTTGAAGTCCGAATTCTTTCCCCGGGGGGGCTGGTGTGTGGGGACAGAAACGTGTCTCCAGTCGGTGCTCCGCTGACGGTCCCTTGGTGCCGGTGCTCCGCTGACGGTTCTCGCATCAGTTTCCCGGCCTGGCCAGTACCGGGATGCTGCTGCCGATGTCCGCCGCTTCTGCTGATGTTGATGCCTGCCGCTGATGTCTTGGTGGGATCGTCGTCTCCACGATCACCAATTTTGTTTCCTTTTTTTCTTTTAGGGCACGTGCGGCCTCCACTATTCTCCACCGGAAAACTCTCTTTTTTTTCTTCCTCGCCCCGTTTCCTTTTCTCCCACGCAACTCTGCCACTGCTTCCCAGGATCCACTGTAGATGCCGCTGTCTCTTTCTTCTCCAGCCCTGATACCTATCGGCTCTCTCCAAAACCGCCCATAACAGTGTAGGCCATTAAAATAGTTCGTATGCACGCAATCGATCTACATAAAGTGTATACATCGTCTATTCTCTCATTCATAGATACATATTGTAAACTTTTAATAGCACGGTTTTATTATATGTTCTTCTTTCTTGATCGTCGTATTCGAATGAATGTGTGTTGGCATATCGATACTTGTCGAGGACAAGTATCGATATATCGAGTACATTGGTATTTCTTATAAAACTATCGATGAGTAAATCTTAAACTAATATTCAAATCTTATAAACTAATATTCATATCTTACATTCGGGCAACCTGACTACAGATCGCCCACGATCTACACACTAAGGCATACAGTTGGTTAAACATTTCTTATTCGGTATTGTCTTACTTAACATACTATTTCATCGATTAACAACATGAGACCATGGTTTTATCCTTACACTCTACCCAGGGTTTAAGCCTTGCTGGTTCTAGTATACTTCGGAATGGCATTTGCGTCAACTGACAGTCCTCAATGTCGACAACCTCATAACGATCATTATCCAATACTCTATTGATCCTGTACGGTCCTCGATACCTCGTGCGAACTTCTTATTGATCCCCGGTGTTGTGTCCACATGCCGGACTGCTACATAGTCACCAGGTTCATACTTAACTGGGGCTATATGTTTATGGGCATACATCTTCTCATTTCTTTTCTGCGACAACCGTATGTTCTCACTTGCTATTTCTCTTATAGTTTCCAACTCTCTAAGTTCTGACGCTAACTTCTCCTCTAGGTATTCGGTTAATTCATCTACAACGGGTCCTTTCTGGGGTATTCCAAATAACAGTGTGCTAGGTGTCTTTTTCGTACTGCTGTTAACGGAGTTATTAATGGCGTGCTCTACCTTGCTCATCAACCTATACCAATCGGCTTGCTCAAGGGGCTCTGACAGTTTTCCTAACATAGGAGTAAGAACACGATTCACCCGCTCCACTTGGCCATTCGCCTGCGGTGCACCTGTAGCTACCTTAATGTGCTCTATCCCTCTCTCCTGCAGAAAACTAGAGAACTCTAACGAGGTGAAACAGGTCCCACGATCTGATATTATCCTAGTAGGGCGACTATAGAAATCAAAATATTTACTTAAGGCATCCTTCGCTTCCCGCGTGCTGGTACTATTAACCGGGAACAATTTGACAAACTTAGTGAATGCATCTATTACCACAAGGAGGTGTTTTCGCTTAGATCTAATACTCGGCAACGGACCCAAATAATCAACATGTAGGGTATGAAAAGGAACACACGTCTTTGGGATACTATGGAGCGTTCTGTTATGGATTGTTTTAGGCATCGAGTGTAGTATACACGGTAGACAGTTTCTGATGAACCTTGCCACTTTACTTCTCATTGACGGAAACCAGCAGGTCCTCAAAAGGTCACTCACGCACTTCTCTGCGGCCAGATGTCCTAGTTTTTCGTGTGACCGCCTTATCAACTGCTCTCCATACACATTGGTACATAGAAACATAGTTTGTTTTCACAACTCCTCTTGTAAACAATACCATCTATCATTTCAAAATCTACTTCAATTCCATCCTCTAGCATTTTTCGAATCCTAACTACTTCCTTGTCTCGCATCTGTTCTGTTTGCAATATCAAATCAACATCTTCTGGCGTTGCACCTACTACCCCAACTATCAATGATTTTAGTAATCTTTCCTCCTGAAACTCTAACTTGTCCCTCTCTACTGTATCCTCAACACATTTTTTCTCTTTATCTGAATTCCTATTACTAATGTACTTTACTCCCCCCACCACATCGTTAACGCTTCTTCTACATTGGCTCAAATCTCTAATTTCAATCTTCGATCCATCCTCTTCCCTATATTCACTATTCTCTATGTTATCTCTACAATCACTACCAAGGTTCACTCTATCATCAGACTTCCACCTATTTCCCAATCTACTTCCTACTGCACTTGATTCTCCACACTCAATCGCAGGGTTCTGTACGGTACTACTACGCTCTCTATTGATATTTAATTCTCTACACTTAATCACAGGGTTCTCTACGGTACCTCTATGCTCACTACCAGTGTTGTCTTTACTTACACTATTCCTTGTATATTGCTTTCTACTCTCATCTTTTTCTAAATTAGACTTTTCTAAACCGTATTTGACTCTATAACCATCCTCTAACATATTCGTCACTTGATCTTGTCTGCTCAGCGCATCAACTTGCGCCATACTGGCTCCAGGTATGTGCATAATGGAGTAATCATAGTTCTCTAACTCTAGGGACCACCGTGCTATCTTAGGACTAATTGACTTTCTGGTTAACGTCTGTACTAACGAATTACAATCCGTGATTATTTTGAAGGACCTATGCTCCAAATATGCTTTAAAACGCCTCAATGCATAAATTATAGCCAATGTCTCTAGTTCGAAACTATGATAACGTGATTCTCTTTCTGTTGTTTTGCTGGAATAATAGGACACAGGGTGCATCTTCCCATCATCTTGTCTTTGCATCAGTATTGCGCCATAACCGTATGAACTTGCGTCTGTATGTAATTCCGTTTCTCTATTTGGGCTAAAAATTGCTAATACCGGAGGATTTGCCAACGCATTCTTAGGAGTTTCAAACGTCTTCACCTGTTCTCTATTCATGGGAAACGGACCACCTTCTTTTAACAACTGCACCAAGGGCTTAGCTGTCGTCGCAAATGACAACATGAAACGTCGAAAATACGAAAAGAATCCCAAGCATGAGTGCAGTGCTTTTACATTTTGAGGGACTGGGTATTTTGTCAAGGCCTCAATATGGGAATCACTAGGAACTATTCCGTTTTGATTAACTTTATACCCCAGGAAATCGATGTTTCGATTGACAAACCTACACTTTTTTAGATTTATCTCTAAATTTTGCTCGCTAAACCGAATGCATAGTCTTTTTAATATATCCATGTGTTCTTCAACTGTTTTAGTCGCTACTAATATATCATCCATGTACACTACAATGCTTTTGTTCCTAATAAAGTCTCTCAAGAGCTCCGAAATAAATCTCTGAAAAATAGCGGATCCATTTTTTAACCCAAAGGGCATTCTTAAGTACTCATACTGTCCTTGCGGTGTCACAAACGATGTATACGAAACTGATTTTTCTTCTACGCCTATTTGATGATACCCACTTTTCAAATTTATAATGGAAAAACAGCACTTGTTTTCTAAAAACTCAAGACTGTCCTCAATAAGGGGCAATGGGAAATTATCTTTAACAATTCGTTTGTTCAGACCACGGTAATCGACACACATTCGAAGTTCTCCTGATTTTTTTTTTACTAGGACCAACGGGGAAGCATAAGGAGACTCACTATGACGGATTACTTTCTTTTCTAACAGATCATCTACTATTTCAGCTACTTTCTCTCTCTCATGGTAGGATAAACGACGCGGAGTACAATGAAATGGTGTTGTTTCTGTTACACGAATCTGCATCTGATACTTTGGTGGTGCTTTAAAGGCAAATTCTTTGTGTAAATAGTATGTCTTAATAACTTCCCTACACTTTTCTGCAAGAGTGGGGCCAAATTCGAAACCTACGTTAATATGTTCCTCTTCATCAATCTCTACCGCCGCACAAAAGTTACTGGACTCGTCGCCTTGATTCATATTCTCGATGGCCATTTTGTCATTCCTTGAGTTTTCTTGTGTCTGATTTTTAAATGGATTAGAACGTTTGATTAGCTCGCTTCTTTCTGATTGATTACCATCTAACTTATCATATAGTCTTATGTTAATATTATTTTTACGTTCGGTGAATAAAGACGCGCAGGTTAAACTAATAGCTTTTTGCTTTAACGAGCTTAATGGTGTGTGTTGCTTCGCATTGATATTTTTCTTATGAACTAATTTTACTTCAATAACTTTAAGGGCATCGCGTCCCAACAATACCGGCAAAGGCAGCATGTTATCATCTACGATGTTTAATAGAACGATATATTTCTTTGTGCAAAATTCAATATGGCACTTAAATTTTCCCGATATGGGAATTGGTTGTCCTCCTAGTCCATAGTATTTCCTAACTTCATTATAGGCTTCAACTATAGCCGACTTCGGTATCAAAGACTTATGAATAAAACTTACAGGGCTACCTGTATCAAACAGACTAAAAATACTGACGCCTCTTTGTTTACCAAACGGAAGTCATAAAGTGATTAACTGGACAGCCGCTAAATCGTCGTTGTTTTTTTCTCCTGGTCGCTCCTCATCTTGAACTGCAGCTACCCTAGTGGCCATCTTTCCTTTCGGGCACTGCGAATATAGGTGGCTGGTACTCCAACAGTTAAAACATGCCCCATCCGGTCTCTTTGGCTGACTGCATTTCTTCATAACGTGCCCAAATTGCCGACAGTTGTAGCAACGCATTGCGCCACCACCTTGCTGCTGCCCAAATGCCATACTCACATTTAGTTTTCCCTTTGTCATACCTTCGCTACGAATTGCTACGACGCCAGGAGCTCTTCTGACCTTATCATAGGTGACCATCTTGTCACGCAACTCGTTGAGTGTGCTGCAATATAGCATGGATGCTGCCATGCCCGTCTTGTCCTGCAGTCCCTCTACGATGAATTTGACCACATCGCTCGTGGCCATGTCTGCTTGCGACGCTATGCTGCACATTGCGACGAAATATTGCAATGCGCTTTCATTATTTGCAATTTTCCGTGCCTCTAGTCGCTTTCCAATGTCCCACGCTGTCACTTTCTGCTCAAAGACGTTGAGCAATTCTGCTCGCATCAATTGGCAAGTCAAAGGCGCCACATGGTCGATGTACGCCTTCGCCGATCCGCCTAGCAGCCGCTTCGCTAATATCCAGCATTTGGACTCGGATACACCATGGAAATTCATAATGTCCTCAAAGTTACTTATCCAACTGGTTACAGCCTGGTCGTCATCTCCAGAAAATGGACGCATCAATGCCTCAATGTGTGTCAAGTCGATGCAATCTCTCGACGTTTCCAACTCCATAGCCTCTTTCTCCGTTTTCAATATGCTTAATTTGAGATCAGCTAAGCGCTTGCGAGAAACGTACAATTGTTCCAACTGCTGCAAACGGCGCGATTCTTCTTCGTATTCATCTGATCGCATGGTCAATTTCGAACAAGCGTTGTCTTGTCGCGGCATGAATGCTTCTCGAGCCTTCTGCACATTTTCACCATATGCATCTCGCGCCGCTTTTACTGCGTGTTGTGCACTACGGTTGTCTCTATCTATCTCGCGCTCAACCGGGACTGCAAAAATGTCTGCCTGCATAGTCTGGTTTGCGTTTGGCGCCGTATTTCCTAGCTCATGCGTGTCTTCCATGATTTTTTGTACTGCTGTACGTAATTGGTGTATGTTGGCATCTTGATCAAAATATACGTTTTGCCTACGCAATATGTCGCTAAGTTCACTTTTGGTTTTCGCTCTTATGTCTGCATAGTTCATCACAGAGTTTTTTTTTGGGCAAACCCCACACCGGATAGGTAGACTTTTAATAGCACGGTTTTATTATATGTTCTTCTTTCTTGATCGTCGTATTCGAATGAATGTGTGTTGGCATATCGATACTTGTCGAGGACAGGTATCGATATATCGAGTACATTGGTATTTCTTATAATACTATCGATGAGTAAATCTTAAACTAATGTTCAAATCTTATAAACTAATATTCATATCTTACATTATCATATCATATTCATTGCGCTCCTTCGTTAGTTTCATTGAAATTGTTTAATAGCTCGCGCTAAAAATAGATTTCTTTTAGTTCTGTATATAATTGGCACTTAAATCATTTAAAATACATAAAATATAAAATATAGTACACAAAAACATCTTTATAAATATGCAAAGGTTAATTTGGATAAAATGTAGGTTATATAGTAGGTATGTATATCAATAAATAAATCACGTTCATTCCACAAAATTGCCAAAGGAAAACAATACACACGCGCCATTGATGTGCAATTAATGGTTCAGTACGAATAAGTTGCAACCTCGTTTCCGTTACCGTCTCTACATATCTTCTCGTCTTAAACATATCATCTAATCATCCCTTTGGATCGATCGATCACACAAAACTGTGGCTGGCTCTCGGATGGGATGGGGCGGGGGGTCGAAGTTAGGGTGGGCCAGGGACGATCTAAGGGAATGTCGAGCATATAACTAGCAAACTTATAAATCAACGACATCCTCCTTTGTGTAGGGCGTAGTCTCTCTAAACATGCGTCGTGTCGAGATGGTGCGCTGCAGGTCTTCAGCTAATGTCTCCTGTTCGGAAGGGCAGATGTTAAATGTGTGTTTACGTTATTTTCGTATTTCTCAGCTTAACAATTACTATGACAACAGGCAACATAAAGATGCAGGATGAGTGCTAGTGACATGCAACCTAAGGACTACACACTAGACAACAAATGTTAGACGCACAGGATGAGCAACCGAAACAACGAGGCCACCAAAAATTTCGAACGGCGATTCATGTTTGAAGCAGCTGTGGTTCCGGGTTCAAACCTCGAATAGCGTTGAGATCTCCTTGCCAGCGATGCGCTTGATGCCGCCGCTCTCCGCACAGCTGCCCGACTTGCCGCTCAGCTGACCGTTGCGCATGCTCAGGATCTCATTGCTGATGAGGCTGGCGCAGGCCATGGCGTGCTTCTTCTCGGTGGTGCTCGAGTGGCTGATGGACTGACTGCTGCCGCCGTGCTCTGTGATGGTGATCTTGCTCAGCGTCTCCTGGCTCTCGCTGTTGCTGCTCGTGGTGCTCACAATCCTTGAGCGCGCCTGGTTCTGGGTATTTAATACTGTCGTCGTTGTTGTAGTAGTTGTGGTTCCACCGCCACTGGTGGAGGATGACAATGACGAGGTCGAGGAGGTGGAAGATGCATTGCTCGTGCGCCCACCTGCTGTGTTCAGGAGGGTTCTGGGCATAACAGGCGGTTTCATGGGGAGTTCTTTACATTTAACGAGTACAACAAATCAATCAAAATATGAAAATAAATAAGATACAAAATAAAAATAGTTTAAGCTTGCAAAAATCTACATCTACGAATGGAGAGAGATCTACAAAGTGCTGGGCAGGCATCGCATACATCTTCTCATGCACTGACTGGGACACTCCACTTACCCAATCGACTAAGGCCTGCCGCCAGCTCACGCACAGACTTCTTCTCAAGGGCAGCTCCTGCAACAGAAGATTGATTATTTCGTTTCGTTTTCGTTATGGGAACAGTGTCCGGCGCTCACCTGGTGTAATGCCCACAATGCTGCCCCCGCCACTGCCGCCCCCTGCTATGGCTATGCCCGGTGTGATACCCACTATCGAGCCGCCGGTGCTCTGGCCAAAGGTCAGCACCTCAACATCTGAACACAAAAGAGTGATTAGTGATTGCTGATAGGATTCATTCCCCCCTCCCATTTCATACCTTCCTGCAGCTTGTCCGGCGTCGTCTTGTTGGAGTCGGCGGTACCGTTTCCAGTGACCAGATCGCTGGACTTGGGCTCGCTGCCCACCACAGACCAGGGACGCGGCTTCTGCAGCACAATGGGCGTGCGCAGAATTCCGTTGCCCGTCTTCACTATCACGCTTCCCTCGCCGCTGGTGGCGTGGCTCTTGATCGAATCGCTGCTTGGCGAGCGCATCTTGTCATCGCGGGTGCCCGCTTTGAGCAATCCGGATGTGGCTCCCTCTTCCATGGCAGCACCCGAGCCAGGCCCACCCTCGGTGCGCATCTTGACCAGCGGCGATTTGCGTCCCACCAACGGCGAATATTTCTCGAGGTTGTCCGTGGAGCGCGACCGGGTGGCCCAGGAGGCATCTGCGGGAAAGGTATGGTATGATATGGTTCTGTGGTTATCCAGGATTCACTTACTCTTAAAGAGGGGCGACTGGCGGTCTAATTTGATTGGTCGGCGCTCCTCCAGGATGGGCGTGGTCTCCTCGGAGGTCATGTGTCCGTTGCCATCGCGGCTCATGGTGGGGCTGTCGACAAACGACAGAGAGCTGCATTCCTCCGACGTGGGCGAGACGAGGGGCGTCAGTGTGGTGGGTGTCACCGATCCCGGACGAAAGAAGTGCTCCAGTCCCTCGCCAATCTCCCTGCCGCCACCGGCACACTCGGCGCTGACCAACGGCCGGGTCGGGGCCCGCGTCTTGGCCCGCTTCGGTCGTCCCTTGACCAGGTGCTGCAGCTGGAACGAGGCGCTGGGCAGCTCGGTGATGGAGTCGCAGCACTCGTCGACGCCGCCATCGTCCATGGCCGCGATGCTGTCCGTCATGTTGCTGGAAGCGGCCAAGGCGGCGGCACCGGCAGCTGCACCGCAGGTCGACAGCTGGGAGTTGGAGCGATGGGAGGAGGGGGACTCCAGCAGATCGGGTATGTGGCTCAGGCTGAGATTCTCCACGACCGACTGAGGACGAACCTTTCGGGCAACGCTGCGACGCTTGGTGGGCAGATGGGAAGTGGCCTGCGGGGTGGATGGATGTCATTAGATGGGCTCCATTAGATGGAGGTGTCTGCAAATCCTTCATATTCGGAGGGGCGGGTCGGGGAGGGATTTCTAGGGGTGTGTTTATGGTGTGTGTGAAATAATGAAATGTGTTTGTATTTCGGGGGATCGACTACGGTTAAAAACAGATATAGATATTCTACAGAAACGAGCAGACTACAGCAGAGCGGGGGAATGGAATGGCATAAATTTAGGGATAAGAGTTCGGTCCGATCTCTCTCAGCCAGCTCTCAGCTGTCGGGGAATCAAGGAGCATCTGCCCCATTCGCTGGCAGTCCCAGAGGCAGCTGATTCATCGACCCAACTCCAGAGTTATACAGAGGTAGAGACAGAGGGAGACAGAGAAAGAGAGATATGACAAATACTACTTACAAGGTTGAGATATTCCAATTTCTTTTGTGTTTGTTTGATATTGAAATGCAATTATGTAAATGAGTTGGAGACAAGGTTTAAATATAGTAGTTTATATTTATATAGTACGAGTACGAGTACGATTACGAGTACGAGTTGTTGCGGTTTTTGTACATTGATTTGGTTTGGTTTGGTTGATTTGATGGTTGATGGTTGGTTGGTTGGGTGTTTGTCGGGGGCAGGAAGACATGAGAAAAATAATGAGCATGAGCATTTTGAATACACATTTGAGTTATTAATGAGATTCGATGATTCAATGATGTATGTATGCACGAGTATGTAGGAGGTATGCTGGTGCATATTGCACTTTAATTTGTTTCGATTTCGATGTATTTCATTTGCGCTCGTGTGTTTGTTCCAGCTACGTTTTGTTTTGAGTTCATTTTACACATGAATGTTCGTATGTACGTATATATGCTATATGGGTGTATGTGTATGTATCTATGAGGGTGCGACTTCTTCTCAGCATTTAGCACTCTACACTATTCGCTTGCAATCTTCGATGTATTTCTATGGTCTATTTGGTTCTTTTTTTGGAGGTGTCTATTGCATCCAATTGGGTAGCGACAGATTTTCAACACTTACAGTGGGCGATTCCAGGCCCAGCTTGTGCAGTATCGAGCCGCGTCCGCCCGGGCGTATGATCAGCCCGTCCGCATCTTGCAAGAGTCAGAGTTGAAGGGTATGTGCGATCGGTTAGTGTTTGCTCGTCGCTGTCTGTTGCTGTCTGTGTTGTGGTCCACTCCAAATAGTTTGTCGATTCGGCAACCCACCAAAACTGGCCCAATATTTAATCGAATGCTGATAAGCAGAGTCAGCGGCCAACTGGCTCAGTCACTGGCGAGGTGCTCCACTTTTGTCGAAAGTGAACCTCTCTCTGGGGGCCTTAGGGGCCATGACATCACATGTGACATGAGCCAGCTTTGCCCCGGGCCTGATAAGGGGGGTGCCTCCTCGATAGACGCATAGGTAGATCGATGCACACTACTTACATGACTGGAGCGACTGCGTACAATGTCCGGCGTCTGGGGCTCATCCAGCAGCACCGACGGCGACTCGGCGATGCCCATGCCCCGGCGGAAGCGGGTCAATGCCTCCAGCACCTCATCCGTTGCCCGGTCCGAGATGGCGGCGGCCAGCGTCTGCTCAATCTCACTGTAAAGAACCAAGCACAAATTAGTCAAAGGAGTCGAAGGGGAGCCGGAGAACAGGGCTACTTATGGCCAGCTGGCTCTGGATCTGCGGGCAAAGGCACAGGCACAAGCATAGGCGAAGGTTCCAGCTCTTCATCGGGACACACTCTGTAGACTGGACTGCTGCCCTGCGCCTTCGAGGACGAGCCGCCGAAGCAGCAGCACAAAGTGCGCATCAGACCCATTTCTATGCTGGTCGGGGGTCGCTGCTCAACAGCTGTCGCACGATGACTGCCAACTGATTCGCACTGGATTCTCCTCGGACTATTTGCTGGCGCTCACACAATATCGCGACACATATGTTTTCTTAGAAATGTATACATATGTCTATTCCTATATCCTATGTGCCTGGCTCTGGGCCACAGACGCGTTTGAGTCCGATATCCCCTTTGGCACAGTGGAACTGCATTCAGCTGTTTCTGTTTTTCTTGTGTGTGTGTTTTTTAATCTTATCGGGGAGTATGCTCTTTTGCTCTTTCTATTTCTACCACTCTCCCCCCCCCCCCCCCCCCCCCCCACACACACACACACACACACGTGCTAATGCCAGTGCTCTCCACTCTCCACATTCCAACTGAGAGTGGGGAGTCGAGTGTTGTGGAGAGGCTGCTTCGCTGGGAGAGAGCGCCACTCGAAACGCAATTTAAAATATGCAAAAACAATATGTTTGCTTGCTTGCTTCCCATACTCTTCCAGAGGGTATCACCCATTTGGGATATAGATTTACCATACAAATTCTTAATCATTTATCTGTTTTTATGGAAACTACTCTGTCGGCTGTAACCTTTCATAGATCACTCACGAATCACAGAAAGTGCTGTCCAGCCGTAAGTGTATCTACAGCTTCGGCCCCATTTCTTTTTTCGTTTGCGAATCATGACTAATAACTGTGTTAATATTTACTATGAATGCGATACTTACTATATAATCTTAATCTTTCTACAATGCTCACCATTCAAATGAAATTCTACAATTTTCCTAAACATTTCCCATATCAACACTCCGTTTGGTCTCCTTTTTTCCCTCACTTATCGCAATTCGGGCTTGAATTTGACCTTCGAATCTCGCTCTAGGATTGCTATGAGTATTGTGTTCGGTCAAACTCCTTTAAGGAACAAGTATTCAAATGACCCTCGTAAAATAGAGAGCCTACGCTCACTTTTTGTATTTACTCACCATAATTGTACTAAATTCACCACTGTATTCTCTCTCTTATTCCCAGTACTCAAGCACTAAGATTTGTAATAAATAGTTATTCCCTAATACTCAACTGGATCGATCGACTTTTCTCTTCCTTGTATAGACTTTGATTCGTTTGCAGAAAAAACTAACACACCCCCATCCGTGAATTAACATTAATGCGGAAAACGCTCCGTGTACAAACATTTTGGCGCCCAATGTGGGGCATGTGTGTTATGTTAATTCTTCTGTGAACAATTAAACTAATCGCAATCTACAAAGGCAACAATTACAACATTCGCTCGTCTCGCAGCTGCAATCGAAAGCTCCGAAAACCGTATCAGAATTGTTCGTCTAGATCGCGGGATCGTTGTCCTCGCCTTGCTCTCGCCGTTCTCGTTTAATTTTATCATTCGCTTGTCACCCACAACGCATTCAACGGCGCTTGCATTCTCGGTTCGTTCGCTTTGCAGCTACCTGCTTTGGTCTATCGATCAACGCATTCTTTCTATTGGAATTCCACCGCTTCACTTTCGTTTTGCTTTCGTTGCCGCTGCTGGAACTTTTGCTTTTGCTTTCACCATTGGATTTGTGCTCTAGCTGCTGCTGCTTGCTGCGTTTTTTGTTGTTGTTATTTTTGGAAGCTCTAGTTCTGTGTCAGCGTAATTACACTACACAACAAAATGACGACGCTCGAAGACTTAAAACGCCAACGGAGCAATATAAAACGAAATATAACTCGGATCAAATCTGTGGTAGATGCTAAATCGGAAACCCCGATATGCAATGACGAGCTTCGCTATCGGTTGAACATCTTAGAAACGTATTTCAAGAATGTTTTAAGTGTCCAAGCTAATATTGAAGACCTTAGTCCGAATGATGAAGGACGGGCAGATTTGGAGGATACATACATAGCAATCAAGCTAGCCATAAAGGAAAAAATGGGAGGAGATCTGAACGCCAGCATTGTTGCGCCGGACTACCACCCACCGCCAGTGAAGTCATCGTTACCAAGGTTGTCGCTACCCACTTTCGACGGAACATATGCAAACTATAAGAATTTCATTCACTCGTTCGAGCAAATTGTTGTGCGTGAGTCTGGATTGTCTAATATAGAAAAGTTTAATAATTTGCTGACCTGCCTCACGGGGCCGGCATTAGATACAATTCAGGCATTCCAGGTTACAAGCGAAAACTATCCGAAGGCCCTAGCAAAACTCAAAAGCCGTTTTGATAATCCTACTCTTATATTTTTAGAAGGTATTGAAGCATTGTTTGCACTACAACCTGTGGAAAGGTCAAACAGTCAGCAGCTTCACAGCCTAGTGGATAAGGCATCCGCTATATTAAGCTCGCTGGAGTCCATCGGCAAACCTGAGAACATTGTTCACGCTATGGTTATATATATTATAATGGAAAAGTGTGATCAGCAAACTCGGAACAAGTGGAAGGAATCGCAGGACTACAAAACTCTGCCAACCTGGCTAGCATGCACACAGCTTTTGGAACGCCTCTGTCAGTTTCTCCATTCGTCTGGAAACTCGGCTGCTACTTCGTCACAACGAAAGGCTGAATCCAATAAGTCAAATCGTCATTCTAATCACCAAATAAACTCGTCGTTTGCTATCACTAATCCGTCTTGTACACTTTGTTCTAGTTCTGGCCATAAGATCTCTAATTGCGCTCAGTTCAAGGCTATGAACAGCAACCAACGGTACGACAATGCAAAACGCCTCAGTCTCTGCATCAATTGTCTTGGAAATGGTCATAGAGTGGCGCAATGTTCATCGACTCATCGTTGCCGATCCTGTAATCGGAATCATCATTCATCTTTGCATCACTCTCAGCCGCAACAGCCACCCCAATCATCAGCAGGACAATCTTCAACTACTGAACCGGTACTCCAACCAGCGCAACCCTCCTGGCAAACGGCTCATCAAGCTGCTTCACATTCTCATATGGAGATCGCAGCAGATGATCAAATTTTGTTGGCAACAGCTATGGTTTTGGTAAAGGATGCCACAGGTGAATACAAACTCGGTAGAGCGTTGCTTGATTCATGCTCTCAGGTTAATTTTGTAACCGAAACCTTTGCACAAAAGCTTCGCCTTCGTCGTGAAAAACACCACATTGGAATTCGCAGTATAGGAGACTCCCTTACTAGTTTGAAGGCTCGTACGACTACCTCTATTAAGTCACGTACTTCCGGCTATCAGCTCACTCTCCAGCTTGGAATCACATCCCATATTGCCTACCAGCCAGATAGTGAGATCGACATATCGAATTGGAACCTACCAGCTAACACTCCATTGGCTGACGAATCGTTCTATAGGACTAAACGTATTGATTTGTTACTGGGGACCGAAGCCTTCTATGGAGCTCTAGCTGTTGGCCAGATTCGCATTGGTCCAAATCTTCCCACTTTGCAGAAGACTCTTTTTGGTTGGGTTGTTGCTGGGAGGTACCAGCGGCAATATAACAGACAGCCACCATTGTGCTTGGCGACTGTAGAAGAGTCGATCGACAAGAATTTGCAGCAATTATGGAAAGTGGACTCATTTGTCGATCCAAGCGCTAGAATGCTCCCAAATCATCGTCGCTGTGAGGACCATTTCAGGGACACAACACATCAGGATGCCAGTGGGCGGATTGTCGTTCGCTTGCCATTTCAAGAAGATCCAAGTTGTCTTGAAAGTTCCTTAGATACAGCTCGAACTCGATTTTTTGCCATTGAGAGACGTCTCGCTCGTCTACCGGAAATTCGCTCGCAGTATATCTCGTTCATGCAGGAATATGAAAGTCTCGGCCATATGTCCCTCGTACTGAATCCTAACTTGGAAGAACCGAATTATTATATACCCCACCATTTCGTTCTGAAACCAAGCAGTACCTCGACGAAGCTCAGAGTTGTCTTTGACGCCTCTTGCCGTACAACATCTCAAAGGTCACCGTTAGTCATTATCTCTAAGATCATTCTTCAGGAGTTGTGGCTTTTGAAACTCGACTGGGACGAGTCTGTCCCCCAGAATTTAAGCCAGTGGAGCAAGTGTTTGGAATCGCTGAATTCACTGTCGTCACTAGCGGTACCTCGTTTTTGTTTGCAGCCTGATACTAGGAGCACTCAAATACATGGATTTTGCGACGCATCGATTCGGGCATACGGCTGCTGTGTTTATGTGCGCACGGAGAATTCGCTTGGACAGGTCACAGTGAAATTGTTCACTTCTAAGTCTAGAGTAGCACCAGTGAAGAAACAGTCTCTTCCGAAGCTTGAACTATGCGGCGCACATCTACTTTCTCAGTTGTATAACAAAGTCAAGGCCATATTCAGTAAACACACTATCACATCTTATTTTTGGAGCGACTCACAGCTCGTATTGCATTGGTTGCAACAACACTCAGTCACCTTAGCGACCTTTGTTGGAAATCGAGTGTCCGATATTCAGGATTTAACGTCTGATGGAAAATGGCGCTATGTGCCAACACATCAAAACCCTGCTGATATTCTGTCGCGAGGCTGTAACGTGAGCGAGTTGATTAAGTCTCCATGGTTTTCGGGTCCTACGTTTCTAGTCGAAGATTCACTAAACTGGCCCGCCACTGGTGGAAAACTTGATATTGACATGGACGTGGTTAACTCGGAGAATCGGAAAAGTTTGTTTGCTGCCGTAAACGAGACAAATAATATCCTCAACATCGTCGATAATATCAGCTCGTACACTCACAGTCTGCGTCTCATTGCTTGGATGATTAGGTTCATAAGGAGATGTCGGAAGCAATCGACGTTTACCACAACCTCACCGACGCCAGATGAACTTCGTTTTGCTTCACATTGCCTTATTTGGAACATTCAACAAACTCATTTTGTAGAGGACATCCGTTTACTTCAGAAGCAAAAACCATTAAAAAGCAGCATTCGAACTTATCAAGGTTGGTGGACGTTTGGAATACTCAGACCTACAAGACGGTCAAAAACATCCGTTGCTGCTGCCTATTCAGTCCTAATTTGTATGGAACTATATTCGCCATTTGCATCTTCGGAACTATCACGCTGGACCTAAAGCCCTAGTCGCTCTCATTCGTTTGGAGTATTGGATCGTTAACGCCAGAGACTTGGCACGTAGAATTGTTCGCTCCTGTGTACACTGCGTTCGGTACAGACCGAAGCTGCTACAACAACTCATGGGCTCATTACCGCCTACGGGACTCGCTCCGGCTCGACCCTTTGAACGCTGTGTAGTTGACTTTTGTGGACCCATCAACACATATCTACGCATTCGAGGAAAGGGACCTACAAAAGCATACATAGCCGTGTTCGTTTGCCTTCTCACCAAGGCCGTTCACATCGAAGTAGTCTCTGATTTGTCAACAAAGGCGTTCTTAAACGCATTGAAACGGATGGGAGGTCGTCGCAAGCTGCCGACAGACATCTTCTGCGATAATGCCACTAACTTTGTAGGGGCATCGAATCAACTGCAGGAACTAAAAAAGTTTATGTTTTTAAAGCAGACCCAAGATGAAATCTATAAATTTTGCGCATCTGACTTTATTAATTTCCATTTTATTCCCCCCAGGGCACCTCATTTCGGAGGCCTTTGGGAAGCGGCAGTCAAGAGCGCAAAGGGGCTGTTAAATCGTACGCTGGCCAACACCAGGTTCACCTTCGAAGAGTTGAGCACTGTCGTCGTCGAGATAGAATCGATCCTCAACTCGCGCCCGCTATCGCCGCTTTCGTCAGACCCAAATGACTATAGCACTCTCACGGCTGGTCATCTCTTGGTTGGCGAATCATTGCGATCACTACCTGAAAGGTCCCTCGAGAATATCAAGCTGTCAAGTATGGACCGCTACGATGCGATTACGGCCGTCAAGCAACGGTTTTGGAAGCAATGGTCTGCTGACTATGTCAACGAATTGCGATCGCGCACGAAGTGGACAGCAACCTCAACGAACCTCACCGAGGGCACGTTGGTCATCATCCATGAGGACAACCTGCCACCGCTACGCTGGAAACTAGGCCGAGTGCAGTCTACTGTGCTTGGGAAGGATGGACTTGTACGGGTGGTGCACCTCCGCACTGCAAATGGTACATGTTGCAGGCCAATACACAAGGTGGCAATTCTTCCGGTGGTTTGAAAGCAGTCCTTTCAACGGGGCCGGGATGTTCGGTCAAACTCCTTTAAGGAACAAGTATTCAAATGACCTTCGTAAAATAGAGAGCCTACGCTCACTTTTTGTATTTACTCACCATAATTGTACTAAATTCACCACTGTATTCTCTCTCTTATGCCCAGTACTCAAGCACTAAGATTTGTAATAAATAGTTATTCCCTAATACTCAACTGGATCGATCGACTTTTCTCTTCCTTGTATAGACTTTGATTCGTTTGCAGAAAAAACTAACACACCCCCATCCGTGAATTAACATTAATGCGGAAAACGCTCCGTGTACAAACATATTGTATATAAAGCAAGATGATGCTCTATGGATCCGATTACTGCGAAGTTCATTTAAATATATATTTCGTTGTTCCATTGTATACTATAGTCCTCCCAATCTTCCAACTCTTTCAACAGTCACTTTCTTAACCTATTGTAGCCCTGATCGTTTCCATCTTTGTGACACTCACCCAACTTTGTTCATTATCTCGCTGCCGGCATTGTTGAGGAGGCATTGTTGCAGAAAGTCTTCGGGGACCACCAGTCGCTTGGCGAGCGCCTTGCGCAGATCTTGGATCACAATCTGATTGCCCAGGGTCTTGGGGCACTGCTCGATGCCGGTGCGTATCATGGTCTCCAGGGTCTCCTCGAGGTAGCTCTTGATCGTGTAGCCCAGCTCGCTGGCCACTCGCGTCAGCTTCATCTCGATGGGATGGGCATCGCTGCGCACGGCCTCCTGGAGCTTGGGCATCAGCTGCTTGCAGTTTTCGGCGTCGGTGATCAGCCGCTGGACCCCAGAGGCAGCCGAGTCTCCGCCCCCGCCCTTGGCTATCGAGATGGTGTCCTGCGTCTCGGCCACGAGTTTATCCACCAGCTGGTGGGTGGAGGAGAGCATGAAGCCGTGCTGCAGCCGAAAGCCCTGACCATTGGTCCGCTGCAGACCATTGCAGTTGCGCTGCAGCAGCTCCTGCATCTTGCGCATGACGGCGTCCGTCTTGTCCGGATGGTTCTTGAGGTGCGGCGCAATGTCGAACACCGGAAAGGGGATGGTGCGCATGCTGTGGTTGTGCTGCAGCGCGTACACAATGTCCGCGTACCCCTGCAGCGTGACCCCGTTCTTGTCCATGTAGATGGTGCGCAGGCGATTGTTGATCTGCAGCGCCTTGGCGAGTAGCCGGGCGCCCACGTCGCCCATGAAGTTGCCGCTGATGTCGAGCTTTTGGAGACTCTGGTTGCTGCCGAGGGCGTTGATGAAGTCGTGCAGGTCGTGCTTGAGTTTGTTCTCAGACAACACCAGCTCGGCCAGCGGGAAGTCATCCTTTTGGATGAGGTTCACCAGGGCGTCCATCACAGGGGGTATGTGCTTCGGCTTCATGCCCGTCAGACTGCGGCACAGGTGGAGCGTTCGAATCGAGGGGTTCTTCGAGATGGCCGTCAGCACGGGCGCGAGCTCTGCATCCAGATCTGCAAGGGGATTCGAACAGTTCGGTTAGAGATTGCGACACCTTGTGGAAAAGTTATGTTCTGGCCACCACTCACTGTTGTCGCTGATGTCCAGGCTCTGGAGCACACGTACGCCATGTATGCAGGACTCGATCACGTGGGCGCCTTGGGTGCCCAGCGTATTGCTGCTGAGGTCCAGGTAGAGGCCCGCCGTGGACTCGTTGCAGGCCAGGCCGAGCAGCAGGTTCTTGAGCGCCTCCATGGGCAGTTTGCAGCCGGCGATGTTCAGATGCTTGAGGCTCAATGTGCTGGTGAAGAACTGCTTGAACGAGGGCGGTATCTCCTTGCCCTTCTTCGTGCTGAACGAGTTGTGCGAGACATTCAGGTGGGCCAGATGCGTGGCACAGCCGCGCAGCAGAGCTCCAAACAGCTAGAAGATTACATGGATATTGTTTGAGTTGGAGATTCTCCATAGATTCGATTTCTAATCCAAGATACATACATTCTCCAGCATGATGTCAGTCGAGGCCAGGTCCAAGTGCTCCAGCACATTGGGTTGAGCCAGGAAATTGTGCAGATTCTGCGAAACAAATAGCAGATTCAGTTGTAGCTCCATTTGGTTGCAGATGCAGGCAGTACTCACGGTTAAATCATCTTTGAGACTATTACCACTTAGGTCTAGATACGTGAGCGAGTTCGAAATACTTTGATTGAGCGTCAGTGAGTGAGACATCTGGTTGACGCCCTTCGAGGTGAGTCCACAGTGGGCCAGGACCAGCTTGCACAGACCCTTCGACACCTTGGCTATGGGTCCGGCCAGATGTATGGCACCTAAGCAGCAGAAAAGAAACACAAATGCTTTAGCAAATGGATCTAAGGAACTCTAAGGAACGATATTTGACGAACAACGAGAGATATTGACATGAATGAAGCATGATCTGTAGTGGTTCCGGAATTTTTCACTAATTTCTGGACCAATATTTTGTTATATCAAATGCATGAAGAAGAGTATGAAATAAGGTCTGACTGAGTGCTAACTTTGTTGGTAATTTGCTGAAGGCGGGGGGCATTTGTGGCAATGGGTTATGGACGGGAAGGACATGTCGGGTGGGAGGATTCGTTTTGGATAATCGTATTGCAAATATTGATGAAATCAACAAACAAGAGCGCTTACAACAGCAACAACAATGGCAAGAACGGCATGGCATGGCAAATGTATTACAATATGGCAATATGTATTATATATTTAGAGATAAATGATAATGATGTTTCTATTTGTGGCTGCAAACCTTGTACAATCTTTCCAAGTAGGGCGCACAACGAGCTTGCACCTACACGAACAAAATGTCACTCATCATCGACAATAAGCATCGAAACAAAAAGGAAAATCGACAATACAATCGACAAGAGAACACACAAAGAAAACAGATGGGTAGAGTAGACAAGAATTGGATTAATTGGATTACGCGTGGCGGCTCTCGGGGGCAGGGCAGAGGACTAAGGGGTTTGGGAATAGGGGGCTGGATGGCTGCATGGCCTGGGGGAGACACACCTTTGTCCTCAATTATATTGTGGCTCAGATCGATGGTGCGAATGGCGGGATTGCTATTCGTTATCAGAGATATAGATAACTTGTTCAGGAAATCCCATCTGAAAAGAGCGATAAAATGCCATCAGTGTCACGCAGATTACTCGGAACCTGGACTATTCACCTTAAGCCTAACGCCTCCAGATGCAGCTCCTCCAGCCACATCGAGCGCTTGAGCACGTGCAGGATGCGTTCCAGGGTTTCGTGGGAGAGCCGCATGTGGGCGGCCTTTAGGCCACGAAAAAACGTATTGTACTCCAGCGCCGAAACGATGACCATCAAGTCTCTGCATAGAACAGAAGAGAGTCATTCAGTCAATTATAATCCTCATTGGCCAGAAACTTACTTCGGTTCCAAGTGGTCAAAGTCGCGCAGGTTGAGGACTCGCGTGTCGTGGGACAGATAGATGGTGTCCACATCCCAGGCCATCTCCTCGCGGTACAGCACCCCATGGAAGTCGCACATGCAGGCGTACTGGGCGCTGAAGCCACCGCAGGGTCCCACATTCCGCGGATCGGAGGGTCGGAATTCCTCGGAGAAAATTGTCTCCCGTTCCGGGGGCTGTATATCGATCTGTAGAAAAGAGAGAGACAAGTAGAAATGCAAAAAGTTCAGAGACCTGCTGCAAAAATCTGTTTTGGAAAAACTTCATCAAGTTTTGAAGAGCTTCCAGGGTTTCAAGTGTCCGACATTGTTGTGCTGCAAGTTGACCAACTTGAAGAACAATTCACACTTCCATGACTCCTCGGACGCGGACTTGGACTCGGACCCGACCCCACTTTGGGCGTCCCCGCAGGCCTGCCTGCCTGTCTGCTTAATCTCGCGATTAACACTTTTGCTTAATGTGAATTTTGATGCCTAGATTTTGAGGCGTCAACAGCAATGTTGCTTCAATTGCTGGCTGCCTTTTTCCCCACTCGACAATGGAAAACAAGAGAGGTGGAAGCTTCAAGGGCCGAGGTTTCAGATACTCTTGCCTAAGACAGACAGACACCCACGATACACTATACGGTGCGGTATAAGTCTCAGTGGAATACTTGTTGTGCGCCTCAAGAGAGCGATAGGGAGAGTACTTATTCTTAAATTATGACGTGGGTGCCGCTCCGAGTGGTGGCCGGTGGTGGGCGGATCTGCCCGATTTGCATAAACGTATGGCCAGCATATTTTACAACAAACTCGTATGCTAGTTGTAGGAGCATTATAAATGCATTGAATTATTAACCCCGGCTGCGCCAGATGACAACGTTTATGCACTTAAGCCCCTAATTGGCCGGAGGGGAGCAGTGCAGATGGAACGCACGCATGGCTGTGGCTGTGGGTGAGGCACACCAGATACACACAATTGTTCACTAAATATTCAATTAAACATTAATTAAAGCCCGACGTGAGTCAGTCAGTAGTCAGTGGATTGTCGTTCCTCTACACCCTTTTCGGGAGTAGGTTTTTCATTGGCAAAAGTTATCCGCGAAGTAATCCACTGACACTCCATCATGAATCGATCCCAAAATCAACGATTCCATGGATTCATCTGGCTAACATTCATACTTGCCTTGCGGATGATGTATTTTAGAGGAACTGTTGGAAATATCTGCTTGATGGCTGAGGCCAAATCGGTTAGAATGACATCAGCGTTCTGCAGAATGAGCACAAAGATGGAATCGAGTTAATTATACACATATTGTACTTTAGAATAATAATAATTGAATGGATGGAGGGCTCCTTACCGAGCTGAAATTGCCCGCATCGCCGGTGGTGGCAAACGAGTATGGCCGATCGTTGGTCACAATGGAAAAGTGGGTGGACTTCTTGCTCTCGACCCTCACAATGTCCAGATAGTGGAAACGGCATTCGATCTGAAAGCAATACGAGATAAAAGAAGAATTAGCGTTGATGCACAGGCCGTGCGTTAAAAGGCTCACCTTCGTTGGCACTTTGGCATTCAGCAAGTAAACCCGCACGGGAGTAAAGACCTGCAAGGAGAGAACCATTAGACAGAGTGTTTAAATTGGAAATCAAAAGGCAGACACTCTAGACACAAAACTGCAACTCCATTAGGGAGGTGGCTCATTAGTGGAGAGTAACTCCATTAGCCAGCGGACCTACACTCAAAGAAATATCCTGTATCGTGGGTATTCTTTGCAGGGTAAACTCAATTTTCTACGGCCTTTGTCCCAGTCCCGGTGGCTGTCTCTCTGCTCCTCAACTTCTGCATTGATAAAGAAAGTTCGTTGCCTGCCAATTGGAAATCAAAGTGCGTCAAATAGTTCGTTTTGCCACTCAAATGCAGAGGCAACAAAGCAGTAGAAGCAGCAGAGGAGCTCCGGTCGACTTTGGTAATTGGACACTTTGTCTCAGCCACCGTACGCGACGTAGGAGTAGGAGTACACAGGTAAGCGGCCTGCACAAATCAATTTTCCAGCTGTGTGAGCTCATCAAGCGGCCGTACAAGTTTTGTCGGCCTGGCCATCCAAGAAATTAGCATAGCTTGGCCTCTAAAAGGGCAAGGGCCGTGTCGCCGCTAAGTATGCTATAAAATATCAATTACAGACAGTGACGGGGCGGGGCGGGGAGTTGCAGGCAGGTGGGAAACTTTTGCCTCCAGAAAGTATTCTATTTTTTCCTCGAGAATTACGACTACTGATTGTCTCCCCCGAGTGTGGTTTTAATTAAGTTTACGGATTGATAGCCCCTGAGATGGAGCTAAAACTGTAAGAGTTGATTGAAATCTAATCTTTGATGATTGAATTACGTGTGTTAATTGTTTTAATTTACGGATGGCACCATCTTTTTCAAAATGCTATTTTTCCCAAATAGTTCCGATAATTACCTTTTAGATTCTATTCAAAAGCTACAGAACTTGAGATGACCTTCACGTAGTGGTTAGTATTTCAGAAAATCTGCTACTCAGTCTTGGATGAAAAAATACTTAACAGTTTTCCAGCTTTTTTTGAATAATTCAATGAGGGAACTCCTTCCTTGACTCGACAACTGACCTGACCTTAATCTATAATTCTCAATAATAACCTCGTCCCTGGCCGTCAGCCGTCGGGTGCTACAGGGGGATAAACGGATGTCGGGTCGGCTCGTCACAACTGTAGACTCGGAACGGGGCACAGGCGCCTCGGGTTCATGGCTTGCCCTGGATCCAAGGCGACTGTGCTCCGCGTCATAGGATACAGGTGGGCACGAGCGAAACGGCACCCGCCGTAACTGTACACACCGGCGGAAGTGCGACTATACTCTCCCCGTGAGGGCGGCTGGAAACAGGTCCTGGTACGGTCATGTCTCTGCCAGGATGCTGGCTAATTGTAGTCGGGCGGAGAGAAGAAAACTCTCAGTGAAATAACCCCAATCCAAGGTGACACTGTCATATGCCGAGGGATGCATGGCCGAGGGGGTGCTCGGTCGCTTATATGCGGACTCTGGATACCTGCCGACCTCCAGTTTTAATAAGGCTTCCCGGGGCACGCGGGCTATGCCCCGGGCGACTAACCCCTTCCCGCCTACTCGTGGGATCAAATATGCCAAATTTAAATCTAACGAGGGGGAACGTTGTGAGTTGCTGCGTACACCGCAACTCTACAGTTATACCCGATACTAAGTCAGTATGGCTCTCCTGCGGCAGACGCCGCTAATATTGAACCACACGACAAAGAGTGCGTGCGAGAGAGACAGAAAATCAGTCTGAGCGTGACGTCGGGCGCTGCGTGGCTACTGCAAATTGATTTCTTGCTTTTGGCTACAAAAATGATCCGATCTGATCCAGATTCAGCAATCTGATAGATATAGTCATTATCTATGATTCTGCGTTTTTAGTTTTCTCGAATGTGCAATATTGTGGATGCAACAGATTTTCGTTCTTTGTTGGGGTGGAAGGGGGTGGGGCGAAATTCTGAGATATACGTTTTATAGTGAGATCTAACAGAAGTGCGGATACCAAATTTGGTTACTCTAGCCTTAATAGTCTCTGAGATTTGTGGATGCCCCAGATTTTCGTCCTTTGCGGGGGCGGAAGGGGTGTGGCGAAATTTGGACACGAAACGGTCAAGGTCCGATATCACAGGAGTGTGGATACCAAATTTGGTTGCTCTGGCTCTTATAGGTTCTGAGATCCTTGAACTCATATTTTGCAATTGACAAAACCGACCATGAAACCTGTGTGTTAGAGAGAGACAGAGCGAGAAAGAATGAAATTGTTTTCTTGATTCTGGCTATAATAATTATACGATCTGGTTGAGATTTTACACTCTAGAACATATAGTCATCCTCTACGATTCTGCGTTTTTGGTTTTATCGTATCTTTAAAAATGTGGATGCCACAGATTTTCGTCCTTTGTGGGGGCGGAAGTGGGCGGGGCAAAGTTTTGAAATATTTTTGTAGCAGTGACATATCACAGATGTCTGGATCCAAAACATCGTTGCTCTAGCTCTTATAGTCTTTGAGCACTAGGCGCTGAAGGGGACGGACGGACGGACGGACGGACGGACAGACGGACAGACGGACAGACAGACAGGGCTCAATCGACTCGGCTATTGATGCTGATCAAGAATATATATACTTTATGGGGTCGGAAACGATTCCTTCTGGACGTTACACACATCCACTTTTACCACAAATCTAATATACCCCAATACTCATTTTGAGTATCGGTTATAAAAACGAGGGGGAACGTTGTGAGTTGCTGCGGAGACCGCAACTCTACAGTTATACCCGATACTAAGTCAGTATGGCTCTCCTCCGGCAGACGCCGCTAATATTAAACGACACGACAAGGAGTGCGTGCGAGAGAGACAGAAAATCAGTCTGAGCGTGACGTCGGGGGCTGCGTAGCCAGTGCAAATTGATTTGTTCCTTTTGGCTATAAAAATGATCTGATCTGATCCAGATTCAGCAATCTGATAGATATCGTCATTATCTATGATTCTGCGTTTTTAGTTTTCTTGAATGTGCAATATTGTGGATGCAACAGATTTTCGTCTTTTGTGGGGGCGGAAAAGGGTAAGGCGAAATTCTGAGATATACGTTTTATAGTGAAATCTAACAGAAGTGCGGATACCAAATTTGGTTACTCTAGCCTTAATAGTCTCTGAGATTTGTGGATGCCCCAGATTTTCGTCCTTTGCGGGGGCGGAAGGGGGTGTGGCGAAATTTGGACACGAAACGGTCAAGGTCCGATATCACAGGAGTGTGGATACCAAATTTGGTTGCTCTGGCTCTTATAGGTTCTGAGATCCTTGAACTCATATTTTGCAATTGACAAAACCGACCATGAAACCTGTGTGTTAGAGAGAGACAGAGCGAGAAAGAATGAAATTGTTTTCTTGATTCTGGCTATAATCATTATTCGATCTGGTTCAGATTTTGCACTGTAGAAGATATGGTCATCCTCACCGATTCTGCGTTTTTGGTTTTATCGTATCTTTAAAAATGTGGATGCCACAGATTTTCGTCCTTTGTGGGGGCGGAAGTGGGCGGGGCAAAGTTTTGAAATATTTTTGTAGCAGTGACATATCACAGATGTCTGGATCCAAAACATCGTTGCTCTAGCTCTTATAGTCTTTGAGCACTAGGCGCTGAAGGGGACGGACGGACGGACGGACGGACGGACAGACGGACAGACGGACAGACAGACAGGGCTCAATCGACTCGGCTATTGATGCTGATCAAGAATATATATACTTTATGGGGTCGGAAACGATTCCTTCTGGACGTTACACACATCCACTTTTACCACAAATCTAATATACCCCAATACTCATTTTGAGTATCGGTTATAAAAACGAGGGGGAACGTTGTGAGTTGCTGCGGAGACCGCAACTCTACAGTTATACCCGATACTAAGTCAGTATGGCTCTCCTCCGGCAGACGCCGCTAATATTAAACGACACGACAAGGAGTGCGTGCGAGAGAGACAGAAAATCAGTCTGAGCGTGACGTCGGGGGCTGCGTAGCCAGTGCAAATTGATTTGTTCCTTTTGGCTATAAAAATGATCTGATCTGATCCAGATTCAGCAATCTGATAGATATGGTCATTATCTATGATTCTGCGTTTTTAGTTTTCTCGAATGTGCAATATTGTGGATGCAACAGATTTTCGTCCTTTGTGGGGGCGGAAAAGGCTGGGGCGAAATTCTGAGATATACGTTTTATAGTGAGATCTAACAGAAGTGCGGATACCAAATTTGGTTACTCTAGCCTTAATAGTCTCTGAGATTTGTGGATGCCCCAGATTTTCGTCCTTTGCGGGGGCGGAAGGGGGTGTGGCGAAATTTGGACACGAAACGGTCAAGGTCCGATATCACAGGAGTGTGGATACCAAATTTGGTTGCTCTGGCTCTTATAGGTTCTGAGATCCTTGAACTCATATTTTGCAATTGACAAAACCGACCATGAAACCTGTGTGTTAGAGAGAGACAGAGCGAGAAAGAATGAAATTGTTTTCTTGATTCTGGCTATAATCATTATTCGATCTGGTTCAGATTTTGCACTGTAGAAGATATGGTCATCCTCACCGATTCTGCGTTTTTGGTTTTATCGTATCTTTAAAAATGTGGATGCCACAGATTTTCGTCCTTTGTGGGGGCGGAAGTGGGCGGGGCGAAGTTTTGAAATATTTTTGTAGCAGTGACATATCACAGAAGTCTGGATCCAAAACATCGTTGCTCTAGCTCTTATAGTCTTTGAGCACTAGGCGCTGAAGGAGACGGACGGACGGACGGACGGACGGACGGACGGACGGACAGACGGACAGACAGACAGGGCTCAATCGACTCGGCTATTGATGCTGATCAAGAATATATATACTTTATGGGGTCGGAAACGATTCCTTCTGGACGTTACACACATCCACTTTTACCACAAATCTAATATACCCCAATACTCATTTTGAGTATCGGTTGTAAAAACGAGGGGGAACGTTGTGAGTTGCTGCGGAGACCGCAACTCTACAGTTATACCCGATACTAAGTCAGTATGGCTCTCCTCCGGCAGACGCCGCTAATATTAAACGACACGACAAGGAGTGCGTGCGAGAGAGACAGAAAATCAGTCTGAGCGTGACGTCGGGGGCTGCGTAGCCAGTGCAAATTGATTTGTTCCTTTTGGCTATAAAAATGATCTGATCTGATCCAGATTCAGCAATCTGATAGATATGGTCATTATCTATGATTCTGCGTTTTTAGTTTTCTTGAATGTGCAATATTGTGGATGCAACAGATTTTCGTCTTTTGTGGGGGCGGAAAAGGGTAAGGCGAAATTCTGAGATATACGTTTTATAGTGAAATCTAACAGAAGTGCGGATACCAAATTTGGTTACTCTAGCCTTAATAGTCTCTGAGATTTGTGGATGCCCCAGATTTTCGTCCTTTGCGGGGGCGGAAGGGGTGTGGCGAAATTTGGACACGAAACGGTCAAGGTCCGATATCACAGGAGTGTGGATACCAAATTTGGTTGCTCTGGCTCTTATAGGTTCTGAGATCCTTGAACTCATATTTTGCAATTGACAAAACCGACCATGAAACCTGTGTGGTAGAGAGAGACAGAGCGAGAAAGAATGAAATTGTTTTCTTGATTCTGGCTATAATCATTATTCGATCTGGTTCAGATTTTGCACTGTAGAAGACATGGTCATCCTCACCGATTCTGCGTTTTTGGTTTTATCGTATCTTTAAAAATGTAGATGCCACAGATTTTCGTTCTTTGTGGGGGCGGAAGTGGGCGGGGCGAAGTTTTGAAATATTTTTGTAGCAGTGACATATCACAGAAGTCTGGATCCAAAACATCGTTGCTCTAGCTCTTATAGTCTTTGAGCACTAGGCGCTGAAGGGGACGGACGGACGGACGGACGGACGGACGGACGGACGGACGGACGGACGGACGGACGGACAGACGGACAGACAGACAGGGCTCAATCGACTCGGCTATTGATGCTGATCAAGAATATATACTTTATGGGGTCGGAAACGATTCCTTCTGGACGTTACACACATCCACTTTTACCACAAATCTAATATACCCCAATACTCATTTTGAGTATCGGTTATAAAAACGAGGGGGAACGTTGTGAGTTGCTGCGGAGACCGCAACTCTACAGTTATACCCGATACTAAGTCAGTATGGCTCTCCTCCGGCAGACGCCGCTAATATTAAACGACACGACAAAGAGTGCGTGCGAGAGAGACAGAAAATCAGTCCGAGCGTGACGTCGGGCGCTGCGTAGCCACTGCTAATTGATTTGTTCCTATTGGCTATAAAAATGATCTGATCTGATCCAGATTCAGCAATCTGATAGATATGGTCATTATCTATGATTCTGCGTTTTTAGTTTTCTCGAATGTGCAATATTGTGGATGCAACAGATTTTCGTCCTTTGTGGGGGCGGAAAAGGGTGGGGCGAAATTCTGAGATAAACGTTTTATAGTGAGATCTAACAGAAGTGCGGATACCAAATTTGGTTACTCTAGCCTTAATAGTCTCTGAGATTTGTGGATGCCCCAGATTTTCGTCCTTTGCGGGGGCGGAAGGGGGTGTGGCGAAATTTGGACACGAAACGGTCAAGGTCCGATATCACAGGAGTGTGGATACCAAATTTGGTTGCTCTGGCTCTTATAGGTTCTGAGATCCTTGAACTCATATTTTGCAATTGACAAAACCGACCATGAAACCTGTGTGTTAGAGAGAGACAGAGCGAGAAAGAATGAAATTGTTTTCTTGATTCTGGCTATAATCATTATTCGATCTGGTTCAGATTTTGCACTGTAGAAGATATGGTCATCCTCACCGATTCTGCGTTTTTGGTTTTATCGTATCTTTAAAAATGTGGATGCCACAGATTTTCGTCCTTTGTGGGGGCGGAAGGGGGCGGGGCGAAGTTTTGAGATATTTTTGTAGCAGTGACATATCACAGAAGTCTGGATCCAAAACATCGTTGCTCTAGCTCTTATAGTCTTTGAGCACTAGGCGCTGAAGGAGACGGACGGACGGACGGACGGACGGACGGACAGACGGACAGACAGACAGGGCTCAATCGACTCGGCTATTGATGCTGATCAAGAATATATATACTTTATGGGGTCGGAAACGATTCCTTCTGGACGTTACACACATCCACTTTTACCACAAATCTAATATACCCCAATACTCATTTTGAGTATCGGTTATAAAAACGAGGGGGAACGTTGTGAGTTGCTGCGGAGACCGCAACTCTACAGTTATACCCGATACTAAGTCAGTATGGCTCTCCTCCGGCAGACGCCGCTAATATTAAACGACACGACAAAGAGTGCGTGCGAGAGAGACAGAAAATCAGTCCGAGCGTGACGTCGGGCGCTGCGTAGCCACTGCTAATTGACTTGTTTCTATTGTCTATAAAAATGATCTGATCTGATCCAGATTCAGCAATCTGATAGATATGGTCATTATCTATGATTCTGCGTTTTTAGTTTTCTCGAATGTGCAATATTGTGGATGCAACAGATTTTCGTCCTTTGTGGGGGCGGAAAAGGGTGGGGCGAAATTCTGAGATATACGTTTTATAGTGAAATCTAACAGAAGTGCGGATAGCAAATTTGGTTACTCTAGCCTTAATAGTCTCTGAGATTTGTGGATGCCCCAGATTTTCGTCCTTTGCGGGGGCGGAAGGGGGTGTGGCGAAATTTGGACACGAAACGGTCAAGGTCCGATATCACAGGAGTGTGGATACCAAATTTGGTTGCTCTGGCTCTTATAGGTTCTGAGATCCTTGAACTCATATTTTGCAATTGGCAAAGCCGACCATGAAACCTGTGTGTTAGAGAGAGACAGAGCGAGCAAGAATGAAATTGTTTTCTTAATTCTGGCTATAATCATTATTCGATCTGGTTCAGATTTTGCACTGTAGAAGATATGGTCATCCTCACCGATTCTGCGTTTTTGGTTTTATCGTATCTTTAAAAATATGGATGCCACAGATTTTCGTCCTTTGTGGGGGCGGAAGTGGGCGGTGCGAAGTTTTGAAATATTTTTGTAGCAGTGACATATCACAGAAGTCTGGATCCAAAACATCGTTGCTCTAGATCTTATAGTCTTTGAGCACTAGTCGCTGAAGGAGACGGACGGACGGACGGACGGACGGACGGACGGACGGACAGACGGACAGACAGACAGGGCTCAATCGACTCGGCTATTGATGCTGATCAAGAATATATATACTTTATGGGGTCGGAAACGATTCCTTCTGGACGTTACACACATCCACTTTTACCACAAATCTAATATACCCCAATACTCATTTTGAGTATCGGTTATAAAAACGAGGGGGAACGTTGTGAGTTGCTGCGGAGACCGCAACTCTACAGTTATACCCGATACTAAGTCAGTATGGCTCTCCTCCGGCAGACGCCGCTAATATTAAACGACACGACAAAGAGTGCGTGCGAGAGAGACAGAAAATCAGTCCGAGCGTGACGTCGGGCGCTGCGTAGCCACTGCTAATTGACTTGTTCCTATTGGCTATAAAAATGATCTGATCTGATCCAGATTCAGCAATCTGATAGATATGGTCATTATCTATGATTCTGCGTTTTTAGTTTTCTCGAATGTGCAATATTGTGGATGCAACAGATTTTCGTTCTTTGTTGGGGTGGAAGGGGGTGGGGCGAAATTCTGAGATATACGTTTTATAGTGAGATCTAACAGAAGTGCGGATAGCAAATTTGGTTACTCTAGCCTTAATAGTCTCTGAGATTTGTGGATGCCCCAGATTTTCGTCCTTTGCGGGGGCGGAAGGGGGTGTGGCGAAATTTGGACACGAAACGGTCAAGGTCCGATATCACAGGAGTGTGGATACCAAATTTGGTTGCTCTGGCTCTTATAGGTTCTGAGATCCTTGAACTCATATTTTGCAATTGGCAAAGCCGACCATGAAACCTGTGTGTTAGAGAGAGACAGAGCGAGCAAGAATGAAATTGTTTTCTTAATTCTGGCTATAATCATTATTCGATCTGGTTCAGATTTTGCACTGTAGAAGATATGGTCATCCTCACCGATTCTGCGTTTTTGGTTTTATCGTATCTTTAAAAATATGGATGCCACAGATTTTCGTCCTTTGTGGGGGCGGAAGTGGGCGGGGCGAAGTTTTGAAATATTTTTGTAGCAGTGACATATCACAGAAGTCTGGATCCAAAACATCGTTGCTCTAGATCTTATAGTCTTTGAGCACTAGTCGCTGAAGGGGACGGACGGACGGACGGACGGACGGACGGACGGACGGACAGACGGACAGACAGACAGGGCTCAATCGACTCGGCTATTGATGCTGATCAAGAATATATATACTTTATGGGGTCGGAAACGATTCCTTCTGGACGTTACACACATCCACTTTTACCACAAATCTAATATACCCCAATACTCATTTTGAGTATCGGTTATAAAAACGAGGGGGAACGTTGTGAGTTGCTGCGGAGACCGCAACTCTACAGTTATACCCGATACTAAGTCAGTATGGCTCTCCTCCGGCAGACGCCGCTAATATTAAACGACACGACAAAGAGTGCGTGCGAGAGAGACAGAAAATCAGTCCGAGCGTGACGTCGGGCGCTGCGTAGCCACTGCTAATTGACTTGTTCCTATTGTCTATAAAAATGATCTGATCTGATCCAGATTCAGCAATCTGATAGATATGGTCATTATCTATGATTCTGCGTTTTTAGTTTTCTCGAATGTGCAATATTGTGGATGCAACAGATTTTCGTTCTTTGTGGGGGCGGAAAAGGGTGGGGCGAAATTCTGAGATATACGTTTTATAGTGAGATCTAACAGAAGTGCGGATAGCAAATTTGGTTACTCTAGCCTTAATAGTCTCTGAGATTTGTGGATGCCCCAGATTTTCGTCCTTTGCGGGGCGGAAGGGGGTGTGGCGAAATTTGGACACGAAACGGTCAAGGTCCGATATCACAGGAGTGTGGATACCAAATTTGGTTGCTCTGGCTCTTATAGGTTCTGAGATCCTTGAACTCATATTTTGCAATTGGCAAAGCCGACCATGAAACCTGTGTGTTAGAGAGAGACAGAGCGAGCAAGAATGAAATTGTTTTCTTAATTCGGGCTATAATCATTATTCGATCTGGTTCAGATTTTGCACTGTAGAAGATATGGTCATCCTCACCGATTCTGCGTTTTTGGTTTTATCGTATCTTTAAAAATATGGATGCCACAGATTTTCGTCCTTTGTGGGGGCGGAAGTGGGCGGGGCGAAGTTTTGAAATATTTTTGTAGCAGTGACATATCACAGAAGTCTGGATCCAAAACATCGTTGCTCTAGATCTTATAGTCTTTGAGCACTAGTCGCTGAAGGGGACGGACGGACGGACGGACGGACGGACAGACGGACAGACAGACAGGGCTCAATCGACTCGGCTATTGATGCTGATCAAGAATATATATACTTTATGGGGTCGGAAACGATTCCTTCTGGACGTTACACACATCCACTTTTACCACAAATCTAATATACCCCAATACTCATTTTGAGTATCGGGTATAAAAACACCGCAAAGGAGCACGGCACTCCTCCTAAAGTGCCGGAGGGAAAAGACCATCCCTCTACAAACGCATCTGGGAAACCAGTGCCCAAAAAGACGGGGAAGGAGACTAAGTCGGTCCACCGTCTCGAGGCAGCAGGCGCTGTGAGGAGAGGACCGAAAAGCCAATCGGGCCAATCCACGTCGGGGGGCCCCAAGGGCGACCCGGTTACCGGGGGGCGACCATGCAGAGCGATATCGCGGCTGGCGGACCCCTTGGGACCGGGAACCCCTTGACAACCCCGGCAGGCGGCGCCTCTGCCTCGAAAGATAGGCCCAAGTTCCAGGACAAAAGACGTGCGGCCTTCATCCTGGGCAACGACGACCCGGTGTTCCTGGCGTCTGCCCAGGGAATCGAATCGCGGCGATGGGCCAAGACAGTCCTGCCCGACTACCAGCCAGCCAAAGCTGGCAAGGCCACAGCCAAGGCCCCAAGCAAGCGGCAACGCTCGGCGGAGGACACCGCCACACAAGTCCAACAGGCCAAGAGGACAAAGACACTGAGCAACCGCTCGTTTGCTGAGGTGGCGAGGGGAAAACCCCTGATTGGAGTCCTAGACAGGGGCGCTAAAGACGGGCAGATCCCTAGGGACAAGTGGCACCTCGTGGAAAACGAGCTCAAAGACCGTTTCCTCCAGGAGTTGGAGGAGAATGGAGGACCACCGCCCAAGTATGAGGACGCCGGGTGGCACCAAGACAGGGTGAAAGCCATCGCCTGCCAAGATGCTCGCTCGGCGGCCCTCTACGCGAAGGCGGTAGCGTCGCTCAAGGAGGTCTACCCAGGAGCCCAGCTGGAGGTCGTGAAGTGGGAGGGGAGGCCGAGGGCCAGAGCGTGGGTCTCGGCGAAGCTTGCAGAGCCGGATAAGATTCTCCGGATTCTGCAGGTCTGCAACCCCACCTTCCCACAGCCGATTGGAAGGTGGCCAAGGTAGAGGAGAGCAACGGGCAGAGGCGCCAAATCAACCTCGTCCTGAACGAGGAGTCGGTCAGACTTCTCCACGACACGGAGGGCGCTGTGGACTACGGCTACAAGAAGGTAGTCGTAGTACCGTACAAGTCCGACTCCAAAGGCATGCAACCGACGGTCGAGCCAGACCTGGAGCCCCCGGAGATCTCTAGTATGGAGATCAAGCCTGCGGTGTCAGACGTGGCATCAGTGGTGTCGGATGACATCCTAGATGGCTACGTGTCAGACGTGAGCGATCTCACTAGGGATCTCAAGCACATCGGGGTCGCGGAGGAGCTGGACTCTTCGGAGAGCGACCACGACAGGACAATGGTGGAGGTGAACCTCAGGAATGTCACTAATACTCCTGCAGATAAACCTCCACCATTGTAAGGCAGCATGCGCTGCTCTCCTGCTCCACCTAGCCAAGGGTGGAGCCGACATAGTCCTCATTCAGGAGCCCTGGATCCTCGGAAACAGGGTCTCTGGTCTGAGGACTCCTGCCTATAAGCTATACGTAGCTGACTCCGCAGGTAAAACTCGCAACTGCATCCTTGCAAAACGAGATTTGCACTTATTTTTGCTCCCAAATTTCAGCAATGAAGACCAAACAGCAGTGAGCCTCGAAGGCCAGGGGTGCTCACTGAGAATCTGCTCCACGTACATGGGTCACGACCAACCAGACCCCCCTCCACAGGCGCTCAGGGCGCTAATCACAGACTGCGAGGCCAAGAGCACTCCTTCTCGGACCACAGGTACGTGGAAACCGTATTCTCTTTTTCACTACCGAGACCAGCTCAATTTCGGAACCTTAGGCGGACAAACTGGGCTCGTTACTCAGACCACCTCTGTCGTGTTCTCCCTGAGACTCCACCTGAGGAGGAGACCTCCAGGGAAGCCACGACTCATCTTGTTAAACTATTTACCGACGCCTGCAATGAGGCGCTCGATAAATCCTGCCCCTCTAGCAAGAGCAGAGGCCGGAAGAAACCTGAATGGTGGAATCCGAAACTGAGGGAACTCCGGAAAGCCTCCCGAAGACTCTTCAATAAAGCTAAGGCTGAAAACGCTGAGCAGAACTGGGCCGATTACAAGGCCAGTCTGTCAGTTTACAATAAAGAACTGAGGAAAGCCAAACGCGCCTCATGGCGTAAGATCTGTAGCGACATTGAGAATAGCTCGGAAGCCTCGCGCTTGCGCAAAGTTCTCTCGAAGACTACACCCACTCTGGGCTACCTGAAGAACGCCGACCAATCATGGACAACGTCCAGCAATGAGTCGCTAAGTCTTCTCCTTAACACCCACTTTCCCGGCTGCGATGAAAACAGACCACACTACATCGCGGCTCCCTCCGTTGCCTCAAGTGTTATCATGAACCTGCTAAGCCAGGAGAACATTTCCTGGGCAATAAAAAGCTTCAAACCATACAAATCCGCGGGACCAGATGGCATCATCCCTGCCCAACTGATTCACGCTGGACAAAAAGCCACTAATTGGCTCAAAAGGATATACGAGGGAATCTTCTCCCATGGATATATCCCGGAAACCTGGCTTCACACCAAGGTCGTCTTCATCCCCAAGGCAGGCAAGCTCTTGCACACTGCCCCCAAAGATTTCAGACCCATAAGTCTATCGTCCTTCCTTCTGAAGACGATGGAACGGCTTTTGGGGATGCATCTCACGGTAAATATTCCGCCTAGTCTATTCTCAGACTCCCAGCATGCCTATCGGAAAGGAAGATCCACCGAAACGGCCCTACACACGATCACATCGATCATAGAAGCGTCCCTCAACTGTAAGGAGTACACCCTGGTAGCCTTCCTCGACATAGAAGGCGCCTTTAATAACATCCTCCCGACCGCCATCACGGGTGCACTGACGGACCTGGGGGTTGACTCCCGGACGGTGAGCCTGATCGATCAGATGCTACAATGCAGGACGGTTGAGGCATCACTGGAGACGTCAACGTCCACCAGATTTGTTAGTAGAGGCACCCCGCAGGGCGGAGTCCTCTCGCACCTCCTATGGAACGTGGCAGTGAACGAACTGCTGCGGGAGATAGAGGGGGTGGCTGCCGCGTGGTGGCGTATGCGGACGATGTTGCTATAGCATTCTCGGGTAAATTCCCGCAGACGCTGTGTGAGTGCCTGACAAGCACTCTCATGAAGATGTCAAAATGGGCAGACAAATGCGGTCTAGGCGTCAACCCGTCTAAAACGGAACTGGTGCTCTTCACTAGGAAGTACAAAGTTCCGGCACTGATTCCCCCAAGACTATGTGGGAAAGCGCTAATCTTCAGCAACAACGCCAAGTATCTTGGTCTAATCCTCGATAGAAAGCTCGATTGGAAATTGAGCATAGAGGATAGAGTAAAGAAGGCGACAGTAGCCCTCTATACTTGCAGGAAAGCCATCGGACTAAGATGGGGTTCGGTGGACTATATAGTTCGGTGGCTTTACACCACCATCATACGTCCGATCATGCTCTATGGAGTGGTGGTATGGTGGCCAGCCTTGGACAGAAGGACATGCCTCAATAAACTCAGCAGAGTTCAACGCATGGCAGAGCTATGCATAACTGGCGGGCTACGCACTACTCCAGGGGAAGCCCTGGATACTGTGCTGGACCTCCTCCCCATAGATCTCATGGGAAAGAAAGTGGCAACACTTTCCGCACTCAGAATGAGAGAAGCCAGACTGTGGAAAGCGTCCGCGGTTGGGCACTCGGAATCCTGACGAGACACCCGCAATTACCAGAGAGGACAGATTATTGTGTCCCTAGTGATCACCTCTCGACGCCTTTCCAGGTATCAATCCCACTTAGGGAGGACTGGGAAATGGGCGAACCAGGACCCGCAAATGCGGTTCACTTCTACACTGATGGCTCAAAGTTAGACGGCCGCGTGGGAGGCGGAGTCTACTGCAGCGAGCTGAACATCAGTCATTGCTTCAGGCTCCCGGACCACTGCAGTGTGTTCCAAGCGGAGGTTGTAGCCATCAAGGAGGCCATTTCCATCGTCTCCAAACTACTTCTAGACACGCACTTAGTGTGCGTTTTCTCGGACAGCCAAGCAGCTATTAAAGCTCTAGGCTCAATATCGTCGAACTCAGCGACTGTAAATGACTGCCGCAGGTCTCTGCACGAGATCGCAGATCAGTTAGACCTTTTCCTTATATGGGTCCCTGGCCACAGGGACATCGAGGGAAACGACGCCGCCGACGAGCTAGCAAGGCAGGGTACTACAATTCCTCTCCTTATGAAGAGGGAGCAGGTAGCGATGCCTCTGGCTACGTGCAGGCTCCTCACGCACGAATTGTTCGAGCAAAATGCCAATAGGAGATGGCAGCAAACCGTTTCCTGTAAAATCTCAAGATTGATATGGCCATATCGATCGAAGAAGCGCTCAGCCGAGCTGTATAGGCTCAGCAGAGCACAGTGCTCTGCAGTTACTCGAGCCATTACGGGACACTGGCAGATTGGCACTCATGCCTCTAGACTGTCAATCCCTCATAACGACTTCTGCAGGAGTTGTCGCGACGAGGAAGAGGAGGAATCGGTCCCCCACTTCTTCTGCCACTGCCCGGCCCTTGGAAATCGTCGTCTTCGTATTCTCGGGGCCGCTTTCCTCACAGACATTTCGGACCTGTCCGAAATCAAACCGGGGACCTTGTCCAGATTCATCCAAGCCTCCGGATGGGACTGCCCTTAATTTGCAACAGCCTGTTTCTCCACGGTTTTTAGGCACTGGGAAGGGGCACACGCCCATGCGGCACCACAACGGACCTTCTACAGGTCCAAGTGAGCTTGGGAGGGTTTCATCACTCCCCCAGGCTACCGCCTGAAACCTAACCTAACCTAACCTCGTCCCTCATTTTTCTGTCTCCTTGTTCAATTTGTGGGGCTTTGCGCCATGTGTCCCCATTTCGACACCTGCCTCAATTCAATTACTGAACATTTTTTACATTCTGTGATTAAGTTTTCATTATTCCCAGACTTCCTGGAATATTTCAACATTTTCTGTTTTTTTAAGGAGAATTTTCGTAAAATGTTTTGGGCATTTAAAACTGAGTCTGGGATAAAGTTTTCTCCTTTGCTCCTTCAATTACTTCAGGCCATGCCTGGGCCCTAAGTGTACTTGACAATTCATTCATTTGCTGGCAATTTGGCTGCAGTATGCAATTTCCATGCACAAATTGGACCAGTGACTGCCCGAAGGGAGGCAAACATTTGAATTTGTGCCGCTGACAGGCAGCAGCATCAGCGGCACCTGCAGCTTGTTGTAAGTCCAGCCACTGGGGGAAGGTGGATGTGGGCTGGGACTCCACTTACCAAAACACGATTCTCCGTCTTATCGCCTTTCGTTTCCAATTTGACCATATACTTGACGAGTATCTTTGTGTGGCGCCCCAGAATCGATTTGACACTTTCTGCAAAGAGAGAGAGAGAGAGAGAGAGAGATGAAACGGTATTAATATCATCTTGGAGGCAAGCGGAAATGCAATTAAGTGACATCCGAGGTCCGCTGTGCAACTGCATCGCACAATAAAAACTTGAAATATTATTACGGTATCAGTGCACATACAGTGTATATGTATATGAATGCACCTATCGTTATACATATGTGTGTGTGTATCCCGCTTTGTGGCGTTGTGGCAATGCCGTGCTTATGCCGCCAGCTACTTAGCATACTCTCACACGTACTCTCTTTCACTCCAGCCGAACACACACACACACACACACACGCCCGATGACGAGGAAGTGCAGCATGCTCAAGTGCAAGGGGGAGGAGGGCCTACATATTATGTCATGCGACAGGCATGCCTCTGGCTCTTTTTTTTTCTCTGGGGCCTGGAGTCGAGAGTTATGACTCCTTGTCTGGCTATGCCGCACGCAAAGGAGGAGGAATGGAATTGAAATGTCAAAAATTCTGACTGCCGGCATAGCAGAGGTGCCGCTCCCTCTACAAAGAAACGAAGGGAGATATTTGCCCCTCTTCCAGCTCTCTTCCCGATAATCACTCTCTCCCTCTTTTAGAGTGGTGCCAGTGGAAAGTGAAAAGATACGGATACGGGCATTGGGGTAACGCTTGGCAATGGATTTGCATGATGACGCCCCCCTTCCCACCCGGCCATAAAAAGGGCTGCGGCCGGCCAATTTCCGAGCCTGACCACAATTACTAGGCCCGGCCACAAAGTGGTGGGCAAAATAAATATTAAGGCATTTTGTCTTTATGGCCCACGGCCCATGCCCATGGGAGGACGGCGTGTCTACGATAATGAGTGCCAATTGTGCGTTATGGCCAAAATAGATTGTTAAGACATTTCGACACGCACACACCACACCACAACACACCCCACTGGAAGACCCGGGCCTGTCGCGTGAAGAAGCCTTGATAATCATCATCGAGCGAGTGAGATGGCAACAACAGTGAACCACAGTTGACTGATTCTCTCTTAATTACAGGCGGAGCGCTTCGAAATGTGAATGAACTTGGGCACTCTCTCCGGCTCCGGCTCCCGCTCCCGCTACCACTCCACTCCCTTTCTTAACTCTCAAACAGAGGAACGTATTGGGCGTCACTATGTCAATAACGTGTACGAAAGAGAGATGTAATTCAGAGCAGAAGCAGCGGAACTACTTGTACAACAAATAAATGATAGAGAACGGAAATTACCGAAGTTTCTATACACTTTGAAAACTTTCCACTACTTTGCTGCAAGTTCTCCTCCCTACCCAGTCATAGGAGCGCCAGTTCCCCAGTTCCCAGAAGTCACTGATTTGTCACGCATAAACATTGTGTAACGAACCTTAGGAAGGTTCGTCACAGCGCGCTACATCGCGGGATCGTCACCGCCTCATTTTTCCCCTTTTTATGTAGGAAACGAAGGAAAGAGAGAGACACGAAGCGGTCGTGTTTTCGTCGTGTCGTCGGGATAGACCAGTAATCGGCTCTGAGAGAGCCGATAGCAAGAGAGAGAGTCAGTCAGTTGTCAGTTCAGCCACGCATCAGACGTACACGCATATAATTAGTCACAAACATACTTGTAAAACTTGGAGCTGTTATAATTTTAAGTCCAACATACTTATCAAATAAATGTTACTCGTTGCCATCAAGCAACTTAAACTACTGCAAATTGGGGGCTCGTCCGAAAATAAGCCCAAGACAACAACATTTGCAAGTGAGATTTGTGCGTGTATTTGGAAATTTTGGCGAACACGAGACTGGTGACACAAGAGATCGGTCGCGGTGCGAAATTGAATTGCAGTCTGGCCTATAAGTGCGAGAGAGACACTTGTCGAAGAAGGCGCATTAGTGTGAGCAGACATTCAAGAGGCTAGAGCTACAAGGAGACAAGCGGCACAGAGACGACAATCTGAGCGCGTTCGTTCCAAAGAGAGCAGAAGCGACAAAACTACGGCAGACGGCAGCAAACACAGCAAGAATCAAAACCTTCGTTGTTGTTGTTGTGCATTGCGTCTGAGAGGCTAGAGCTACAAGGAGACAAGCGGCACAGAGACGACAATCTGAGTGCGTTCGTTCCAAAGGAAGCAGAAGCGACAAAACGACGGCAGCAAACAGCAAGAATCAAAGAACATTGATTGTTGTTGTGTTTCACTGCGTCGGACGGAGACTACAACTACAAGAAGAGACAAGCAGCAAGGAGACGACCATTTTGTAACAGCATAAGCAGCGACGATTCGGGAAGCGACAACGAGTTAACGGCGAACAGCGAGACAAGGCAAGGCAACAAAGAGAGGACGGCAACAGCGACATCGACAGGCAAGCGAGATCTGGATGTGGTGGTGTGTGTGCGTCAAATTTGGAGTCTGGAAAGTTCTGCGCAGAAGCGAGAGCTAACAAGGGTAAACCCATAGTAAGGTGAGCGTTAACAGAGAAGCGATCGTTAACAGTGACGACTTTAAAGGCGTTTTCGGAGTCGATGTTAACTGGAAAATTGTTAACAGGCCAGCAGTAATAAGGTTGTTTAAGTTGATTTAATTACATTTTCTTAGATATAAGCTAATATCAATTATTTTGTATTTAAATCGTCACGATGCAAGTTGAAGAGATAAGTCGCAGTTGAGTCGCAGATTTGCGAGAGAAGTTAAGAGAGCTTGCGTTGCAGACGACGGGACGAAAGCGCGATTTGCAAGATAGACTATTAATACATCACGGCTTTCCAGTTGAGAATGAAGAAGAGTCAGAGGATGAGACCGTAGTAACAGCAGTTGATGATACCGTAGCAGTTCAACCAGGTACGCGACAGGCAGAGTATAAATCTTGGTTTACGCTAAAAGACGTGGAAGGTAGTGTGTCACAATTTTCTGGTTCTAATGGTGGTGCCTATGTTGTCAGGGTAATTCCGGTAGTTGGTATAAGCATCTAGGAAAAGTACAGCAAATGATCACCAGTGTTGAGCCGCGAAGTATCAAGGTAACACCTTTCAAGATATTGACTGGGCTAGACATGCGTATAGGAATGGATCCAAAAATAAAAGAAATATTGGAAGAATCACTTATCGAAGAGTTCAACAAGGACCACGAAAAAATTAGAAAGGAAGTAGTTGAAAACATTGCACGGTTACAGCAGGAAAACAAGAAGAGTTTTGACTTAAAAAAGAAACTAGATAGACAGTATGAGGTTAATGAGCTAGTAGCTATCAAGCGTACTCAGTATGGTACTGGATTAAAGCTAAAAGGAAAGTATCTAGGGCCGTATAAGGTGGTTAGGGTAAAGAATCATGGAAGGTACGAAGTCGAGAAGATTGGGGATACTGAGGGTCCCTATAAGACCTCTACAGTTTCAGAATATATGAAACCTTGGCTAGACCCATCCGAGGCGAATGGTCCGTCAGGACAGCCGAATGTAGGAAACGAAGGAAAGAGAGAGACACGAAGCGGTCGTGTTTTCATCGTGTCGTCGGGATAGACCAGTAATCGGCTCTGAGAGAGCCGATAGCAAGAGAGAGAGTCAGTCAGTTGTCAGTTCAGCCACGCATCAGACGTACACGCATATAATTAGTCACAAACAAACTTGTAAAACTTGGAGCTGTTATAATTTTAAGTCCAACATACTTATCAAATAAATGTTACTCGTTGCCATCAAGCAACTTAAACTACTACATTTATATCTCCAGTTTCCCTTAAATATATCGTTACTTAGCCTTAAGAACAGAGAATGCATACAATAAATGTACCACCAATAAAGAAACTCATTCCCCATATCGTTTCGCCTACCGTTTCACGACAGCCAATCCCACATTCTCGTACCAACACATTACCCCCACCTCTAACGAAAAGCTCCCGAAGCACTGACAATTAGCCGGTAAGAACGCCCCCCACACCAACACATTACCCCGCGTTTAGCCATAAGCTCCCGAGACACGAACCGTTAGCCGGTGACAACTCCCCACCGGGCCAACACATTACCCCCACCTCTAAACTTAAGCTCCCGAAGCACAGACTAGCCGATAAGAACCCCCACCCCTTCCCTTCGCGACTTCGGGACGCTCCGCGAAGCGGCAGCCAATCCGAAGCCGACGAAGACGAAGACACGTAGATACTGATAAGTTAGAGATCGGCGGCAGCGAAGTTTTCCCGAGCGCGCAAGCGCCGAGCAGACTTCACTTACGCGAAAACCCGGGCCGAGTATAGACGTTGTCCCGCGTGACAACTAGGATACAAGTTAAGAATCCTTCCGGGAAAAAAAATATTCAATGTAACAAATTACCTGTGTAACTAGGACCTTAACGGTGAGGATCGCGAACGAGTCTACGTACGTGTACTAAGTGACAGTGAAAAGAAAAGGGAACACAGTACCTCAAGATCCCGGACGCTCAACCAGTCCGTAGGAACAGCGACGCAACGACCAAGAGAAGCATGGAGCCCTATACGGGGGAACAATCAGGTGAATACGACGGGGACGAATTGACCGTTAATCCGGGGGACAGCACCGTCTGGATCCACAAACGCCGCCGGGAAGAACTGGAAGCCTTCGCGGAAGAATTCGGGTTCGACCGCGAAGGGACAGTTGAGGACCTACGGAAAAGGTTCGCCACGCTGGTCGAAGGACCCCCCGAACAAGAGGCCTGGATTCGACTGGCGGAACTCGAACGGCAATACGCCAAACCACCGGGACGCGCAAAGTCACCGCAACCCTCTACTTCCGGACAGGCGGAGAGACGGAAGGCAGACCCCAAAAGCGGTCTGCAGATCCCTGGGCCCCCGAAGGCAGACCAACCGGCCCGCCCATCGTGGTGACCGCAGCCGCCCCCCCAAGACCCCCGTCCACAGAGGTCCGCCCCTCTCCCATGAGGAGGCTCCTCCCTGAAAGCGATAGACCCCGGGGAGGTAACGACGCGTTGAAAGCCCATCGATACAGTCAAGCTGCCCAGATGGCGGAACGGATTAGGAGGTGGGGGATCCAATTCGACGGACAGGATGATCCGTTGTCTTTCATCGAGCTGTTGGAAGAGCGCGCGCTTTCGTACGGGATAGACACCAACCACTTGCCTCGAGCTATGGCGGAAATCCTTATCGACCGAGCCAACCGCTGGTTCCGCACCAGCAGGCTGCAAGGCGCCTCGTGGGCCAACTTCCGGCAAGAATTTTTGGCCTTTTTCCTCCCGCCGCGGTATTTCGAACAGTTAGAGGATCAGATCCGAGCCCGCAAGCAAGCGACGGGCGAGTCATTCAAGGACTTCATAATCGAGCTCAGGTTGCTCATGCACCACGCCGGGTACGATGATGCCCAAGAGCTCAACAGGATTTATGATAATACTCTGCCGGCATATCAACTGTACGTGCGAAGACACGAACTGCGAAGTTTGGCCCAACTAACGATGTTGGCTACGGAGTTCGAATCCATCCAAGAGCGGAATAACCCCACTGCTCCCACTGCCCCTCGGCCCGGCCCAAGATACACTAGACCGACGACGCACCAGACGCAAAACGAGGTCGAAGCAAACCGGACCTCCTTTCGGAAGCCCCAATGGGACACGGCAGGACCGGCAAGGAGACCATCGTCAAACCGACCCGACACTCCAGCGCCGGAAGTCGCTCACCGCATGGTCACCACCCCCATCGCCAACCCACGGATGGCCTGTCGCCGCTGCGGCGGAGCCGGCCATGCCTCCCACAATTGCACCAACCCCTCCATCCTGTTCTGTTGGGAATGCGGTAAGCGAGGCGTAAGGACCATCGACCACCCTCCTCCAACTCCGCGACAGTCGCCTCGCGACGAATACACCGGTAGTTACCGCCAGCCAGGTGCACACCCCGGAACACGCGCCTAAGAAACCCAAGGCGACGAACGATACGCCACGCAAACAAGGAATCAAGAACACGAAGCCCAGGACCCCGACGGAACGCCCTGACCCCAGGTCATCCAACCAGGGCAAAATCTCGGGTGAGGCAACAAGGGACGCGAACAGACCCACCAGGACCCCCGGTCCAACGTCCTCGACGAGTGGTGGAGAGCCCGGAGCAACGATCGAACCCCCACGGCGGCGACGATCGTCCAGCGGCCCAGCGCCGAATACAACGACCACGTTAGCCGCCCCGGCGAGCGAGCGCAGTAACGCAGCCCTTTCGATAACGGAAACTCCCACATCCGATATCGTCCTTACTGCCCGAAGTTTTCCCAGCCGAGAACCGGGAATAGGAGCAACGGCCACTCGAGACAACTCATCAGCACCAACGCCACGAGGCGCTGCCGGAGCCACCCTTCCCGCGTCGCCGAAGGTTTCACAATAGCAGGCACCAGAGCGGAAATCTGCGTCACCCGAGCGAGCCACTGGTCTAGTACTAGCGGCATCATCGAGACCCGCATGTTCGTGCATCACGCCGAATACGACACGACCCATGCATTCAGCCGGAGTCCCGAAAATGCCCTGCCTACACCCGAAACTACCTCGGTGGTCGCTAATATGAGGGAGTACCCTCGTGGGATCGAACCGCCAAGCGCGTTCGACATGACCATACTCCCCGAGGGCCGAGACCAGACCCCCGCTCCCGGAACCAGCCGGCTAAGCGAAGAGGAGCCAGAAAGAGTCCCCGACCCCTGGCCTCCCGACGTGGCGCCGCAAATCCAGGAATTCCTGGACGAAGAGCTGCCGAAGCTCGCAGGCCTTCGAGGGACCACGGACCTCACGGAGCACACGATAGTTATAAGGGACCAGCGTCCCATAAAGCAACGGTACTACCCAAAGAACCCGGCTATGCGTCGGATCATCGACGAGCAGGTCGACCAGCTGATAGCGGAAGGCCTGATCGAGCCCTCGCGAAGTCCCCACAGCGCCCCCATTGTCCTCGTCCGCAAAAAGGACGGGAGGTGGCGCATGTGTGTGGACTATCGACAACTAAACGAACATTCGATCCCGGACGCATACCCGTTGCCGAGGATCAACTATATACTGGAAAGACTCCGAAACGCGCGGTTCATCACCACGCTGGATCTGAAGAATGGATACTGGCAGATACCGATGGCCCATGACAGTAAGGGGGCCACGGCGTTCACGGTGCCCGGAAGAGGCCTCTATCAGTGGAAGGTAATGCCTTTCGGGTTACATTCCGCGGGAGCCACGTTCCAGCGTACCCTCGACACGGTCATCGGCGCAGACATGGAACCCTTCGCTTTCGCGTATCTGGACGACATCGTCATCGTCGGCAAGGATTTCGCGGAACATTTGCGCAACGTCAAGAGAGTCTTCTCGCGACTGCGCCGGGCCAATCTGCGGATCAACGCAGACAAATGCGTATTTTTCCAGCGCCGCATAAAATACCTGGGTCACATGGTCAGCGAGGAAGGCATTCATACCGACCCTGACAAGATAGCGGCCGTCAAAGACCAGAGACCGCCCACTAACCTGAAGGAATTGCGGCAATGCATAGGCATGGCGGGCTGGTATCGTCGATTCGTCCCCAATTTCGCCACCATAGTGCAACCGATGTCATTGCTACTAAAGAAGGGGAGAGCATGGGCATGGGGACAGGAACAACAGGACTCCTTCGACGAACTCAAAGTGCGACTCACCACCTCCCCGGTGCTCGCCTGCCCGGACTTCAACGTCAAATTCTCCCTGCAGACCGACGCGAGCAACGTGGGTGTGGGCGCGGTCCTCACCCAAGAGATCGAAGGGAAGGAACGCGTCATCGCCTACGTCAGCCGGCGCCTTAACAAGGCAGAGGAGAATTATTCGGCCACCGACAAGGAATGCCTGGCCGTCATATGGGCAATCCGGAAATTGCGCTGTTACTTGGAAGGATACCGGTTCGACGTGGTGACCGACCATCTCGCGCTGAAATGGCTAAACACCCTTGAGAGCCCTTACGGGAGAGTGGCGAGATGGGCGCTGGAGCTGCAGCAGTACCAATACGACGTACATTATCGGGCCGGCAACCAGAACGTGGTCGCCGACGCGCTCTCCAGGCAACCTTTGGAATCCCTTTCACGCGTCGAAGAAGAGGGCACGACCTGCCCGTGGCTCAGAAGAAGGATCCAACAAGTTCACGACGAGCCCCAAAAATACCCGGACTACACGTACGAAAACGGGCAGCTTTACCGAAACCTGGGGCACGGAGCCGACGATGACGACCACGTGCCGTGGAAGCTCTGTGTGCCCAAGGACTGCCGAGCGAGAGTCCTCCGCGAGTGCCACGACCAACCGACGGCAGGCCACCTCGGCGTACGAAAAACTATCACGAGGATATCCCAGAGGTATTATTGGCCGGGATTTTATCGCGACGTGAGGCGATATATCCGCGGTTGCGTGAGCTGCCAGAAGTTCAAGGCTACCCTACGCAAGCCAGTGGGCAGGATGCTCACTCGCAAGGCCGAGGAACCCTTCGCCACCCTGTGCGCCGACTTCGTCGGACCGTTACCCCGATCCAAACGGGGGAACGCCATCCTGCTAGTTTTCTTTGACACCTTCTCCAAATGGGTCGAACTGGTGCCCCTTAAGAAGGCAACGACGGCTAGCCGCGAACGAGCTTTCAGGGAACGCATACTGAGTAGCTTCGGTGTTCCGAAGCTGTTTGTCTGTGACAACGGCACCCAGTTCACCAGTCGGTCGTTCAAGACCTTCCTGCACACCGCCGGCGTGGAACTCCAACACACCGCGCCCTATTGTCCGCAAGAGAACCCGACGGAAAGGGCAAACCGGACCGTGAAGACGATGATCGCCCAATTCGTGGACGATCACCAAAACACGTGGGACGAACTCTTGCCAGAAATGACGCTGGCGATCAACTCGAGCGTCTCGGAGACTACCGGTTTCAGCCCGGCATTCCTCGTACACGGAAGAGAGCCCCGACTGCCCGGCGCCTTATACGACGAGGTCACGCCGGGGACGGGAACCGCCCAGGAAACTCCTATGGGTAAGGCCGCCAGGCTAAAAGAAGTGTTCCCCATCGTCAGAAACAACATTCAAAGGGCCAGCCAAGAACAAGGGAGGCACTACAACCTTCGCCGACGACAGTGGCGTCCCACGATCGGTTCGCTAGTACTTCTACGGCAGCATCACCTCTCAAACGCCGCCGAAGGCTTCGCGGCAAAACTGGCCCCTAAATTTGACGGCCCCTATCGCGTGAAGGGTTTCCCGTCGCCAAACATCGTTCAGCTGCAGCACCCGAGCAGCCGGAAACGGAAGGTCGCCAACATCAACGATCTGAGAGAATTCCACGACCGCGAACCCGACGAACGTGCCGGGGAGGCGGACGACCCAGGTACCGCCGAACAAGCGCCGGACCACGACAGGGGCACAGGTACCGGCTGAAACGAAAGGAAAAGGGGGGGAAGGGGCGCCCGTGCCGGGGAAAAACCCGAGCGAGGCAAGCGACGACTGCCCGGATCCCGAAAAGTACCGACACTAGGTCGACCGACGGCGTAGCCCGCGACAAGCGTCTCCGGCAGTCCGAGACCCCACCATCACCGATCAGTGCCATTCCGCCACCACAGCCGAACGGTCGAATCGATCCCAACCCTAACGCATCCGAAGATAACGCAAAACCACACAACATGAAGGACCTACTGATTTTCCTCACTCTGCTAACCTCGACGCGCGCGCTGGTCAAGTTGAATGACTACACTAACGCGGACTATATCCCAATAGCGGACGGGGACGCCATCATTTGGGCCAACCACGGATACCTGCACCACACTACGAACGTGACTTCATACGAAGATTACGTCGCCGAAACGGAACAAGCCGCGGAGCTGTTTAGCCTAGACCGGATGGCGCAAGTGATAGCAGCCGACCTGGACCACATCAAGAAACTGGTGGCCACGCTAAGGGTCCACCATCGGGGAACAAGGAATATAAACCTGCTCGGAACAGCATTGAAGGTAGTGGCCGGAACGCCCGACTTCGACGACTGGGAGCAGGTCAAATTCCAACAAAAGCAGCTGGCGGAGTCCAGCCGTGGCCAAAACGAAATCAACTCCAGGATTCAAACCCGGATCAACGAGCTGATCCGCCTCGTGAACCACATCGCCAAGGAGGACAACGCCGACCGGGCCGAAGCCATAATAGCCCGGAACAGGATCATTATAACGGATCTGGAAGACCTCATCCTGGCCTTAACCCTTGCCAAGATCAACGTGATCAGCCCCGCCCTTCTGGACGGCGCTGACATTAAGGAATTGGGCGAGCAACACCTCGCTAACATCAGCCTAGTGGAGCTACTAGAAGTGTCAAACATTAGCGTCTTCCAGAGCGCAGACCTACTCCACTTTCTCATCAAGTTTCCCCAACCGAAGCTGGTCTGTAGGAAAATGCTTATTTTCACGGTCCAACATCAGAACAAGATACTGGATTTCAGCGAGGGAGACATCGTGGCAGAGTGCGGGCCCCAAACCCTCAGCATCGGGGATTGCGAAGCCACCATCGGCGCTACGTTTTGCAGAGAACGCGAGGGGATCACCTGCGCTCAGCAGATGGTGACCGGGTCCGTCGCGCACTGCGCGACTTCGCCCGGTCCCTTGATCCGATCGTCGTGGTGGACCACGGCACCATCATCGTCAACGACGCAAGGTTCACCGTTGTAGATGAGGCGGGGACCACCCAAGCAATCTCGGGATCGTACCTAGTTACGTATTCCCACTGGGTCTCGTTTAACGGGACCTGGTACGTGAATCACCTCGGCGACTCCAAAAGAAAGGCGGTGGTACCGGCGATGACTCGAATAAACGTAACGGCACACAAGGAAAAGCTAAGCTTGCCGTTCCTACGGGAGTTAAGCCTACAAAATTCAAACTACATCGACGACCTGAACGAGACGGTGACGATAAGGAGCGCCGCCTCCTATTTGTTCACCCTCGTCGTCGCCATCCCTCTCTGCGCCATCATCTGGGTGCTATACCGCCGCCTCAAATCCCAAGGCCTTCGGAACGAGCATACAGCACGAGACGTGGAGGCCGCCCCCCGTTACCCCCCGGCCAATGACGAACCGGCCAGAACAACAGAGACGGCGCACGGTACTGTCGCCCCCGGCAGAGCCTTCCCGCGGCGATACATGCCCAGAGGCCGGCCGAGCCCAGCGATAAGAGCTGGCCCTAAACCGGGGCCATCGGCGCCCGAAATCCGATCGGAGCCCGCGTGCGACGCATAGCTGCGCTGCCCGTAAAACGAAAGTTACGAAGGGAAAAGACGACGAAAATGAAATATCAAAAAAAAAAAAAAATAAATAAAAATAAAATAAAGAAAGAACGAAAAAATATATAAATGTCAATTCGGCAGATTCATGCATTACACTCATTACACACATTCATAAACCCATGCCCCAAACGTCCATAATCGTCCCACGGATCCATTTACCCTAGCTTAGATTACAGAATTGCAAGCCCGCTGACGCCGGCTCCCGTGAGTCGCGCTGTCAGCGGAGGGAAATGCATGACGTTAGAAATACAAGAAATAAGTCAGATTCCGATTTTGATAAAACCCTACTATACCAGAACCAAAACAATGTAAGTTTTCGTCACGCCCCCTGGGAGGCCCTAGAATTAAGAAGATTAAAGTAGATTAAATAGAAAATAGACACTCTCCCCCTCCCCGAACTCTACGCACCGAAGAACCAGCCGCGAACGCCACCGAGAACACCCCAGCTAAGGCGCACCAGAGAGCCGCTGCATCAGCAGAGTCACCCGAAGTCGTAGACCTCACGGATTTCTCCGACGCCGAGGAACCGGAGTCCGCTACCAAGGCGGACGAGGAAGCCGCCCCGAAGCCAGGAGTAGCCGAAGAACCCCACACCTCCGATGGGGACATGTACGCAGATATGGAGCTAGACGTCGACGAGGCAGGGGCAGCCGACCACGAGGGTCCCCGAGACAGCCCCCGCTGTTCTCCCGCCGACCACCCGGGTTCCGTCGAGAGAACCTGTGGTCGCCGCCGCCGTATAAACGACGAGCCGCGCCCTGCTCCCCGGAGCCAGGGTCACCGTCATTCGAAGAGGAGTTCGAAGATGCCGGTTCTAGCCAGCACAGCTTCCCGGAACCAGAGACGCCATCATACGCGCCGATGTTCGAACAGGAGTTTGAAGATGCCGGTTATCACCAGCGCCGCGATCCCCGAACCGGCCGTGGCATTTACCGCCCGAGAGGGGGCTGGAGCGTTACATACCGAAACCATACAACGCGTACTACGACGACGGGGAGAGCGAAGAGGAGGAACCCTACGGTCGGCAATTCATAGCCGAAACAGAGACCTTTCCCCACACGGTCACGCCATGGGGGTTACGCGTCACGCGTAACCACCAGATGTCCGTAGACGTCTTTGTCCCTCCCGGCCGGAATGTCAACGCGTTCTTCAGGACATTCCGAGAAGCCGCGGAACCAATCGACTACCGCTCCGAACCGGCCGCCCCAGCCAGGGCAAGCCCCCCGCACGCCGAAGCGCGACCGCCAACGCCCGCATCGGATCCTCCCCGATGCCCCAATCCTCCAGAAGAGTCAGCGGCGACCACACCAACGCACGCCGAAGCGCCCCACGCGGAGGCAGCGCAAGGCCCTCCCACTGAATGGCCCACCGGGGCTACAGAAGAGGGAAACGCCGCTCCGGTTCGACAAGCGGAGCTGACCGAACCGGAGGAGCAGTGAGAAACGGGGCCGGACAGCGGGTACCCCACCATGACCCTACGGAGGGTAAAACAACCCGTTGCGGAGGAGACGGCGCCGACCCCCCAAACTGGGGAGTGGGAAGGACAAGACGAGTTGCTGGTGGACTGCGACTTGGATGAAACACTACGATTTCGTCAAGACGAATCTACGCGGGAGGGGCAAAGTCCAGCGGACTTCTCCCTGATCGAAGAGCTGAACCAGCCCACCCAGTGGGTAATCGCGCCGGCAGATTGGCATGTGAACGTCCCAGGCCGGGCCCTACCGGCGGGCCTCATCGAGGAGATACACCAGCGGCTGCTGGAAGCGGAGAGGCTCCGTTTCCGAAGCTGGTCCTGGGATCAGTGCTACCGGGTCCACAAGCGATCCCGGGCCGCGCCTGTCTGCGTCGACCTCCTCCCGGAAGAAAGGGGGGGGGGGGGGGGGGTGTAACGAACCTTAGGAAGGTTCGTCACAGCGCGCTACATCGCGGGATCGTCACCGCCTCATTTTTCCCCTTTTTATGTCTCCAGTTTCCCTTAAATATATCGTTACTTAGCCTTAAGAACAGAGAATGCATACAATAAATGTACCACCAATAAAGAAACTCATTCCCCATATCGTTTCGGCTACCGTTTCACGACAGCCAACACATTACCCCCACCTCTAACGAAGAGCTCCCGAAGCACTAACAATTAGCCGGTAAGAACGCCCCCCACACCAACACATTACCCCGCGTTTAGCCATAAGCTCCCGAGACACGAACCGTTAACCGGTGACAAATCCCCACCGGGCCAACACATTACCCCCACCTCTAAACTTAAGCTCCCGAAGCACAGACTAGCCGATAAGAACCCCCGCCCCTTCCCTTCACGACTTCGGGACGCTCCGCGAAGCGGCAGCCAATCCGAAGCCGACGAAGACGAAGACACGTAGATACTGATAAGTTAGAGATCGGCGGCAGCGAAGTTTTCCCGAGCGCGCAAGCGCCGAGCAGACTTCACTTACGCGGAGACCCGGGCCGAGTATAGACGTTGTCCCGCGTGACAACTAGGATACAAGTTAAGAATCCTTCCGGGAACGTGACGAAACAACAAAAAAAAATTCAATGTAACAAATTACCTGTGTAACTAGCAAGCAAATAAATCATTATTGTAACGAGAACCAACCCCGTGTAAGTCATTTTTGGGGATCCAAACCCCTCCCCGGTCAGCAACAACTACTCGCCAGCGAGCCACACTCACCTCCACTAACCCCCGATCAATCCTCGAAACCCCCCCCTCCCTCACGCAGGTGTGACACGCCCTGTGCCCCTCTCTCGACCCCCACATGTGTGACTCGCCCTGTGACCCCTCTTTCCCGACCCACGCAGGTGTGCCTCGCCCTGCGTCCGCCTCTCTCTCGACCCACGCGGGTGTGCCTCGCTCCGCGCCTTTCTTCTCGACCCTCACGTCCGCCCAGTAAGACGAGCCGACCCCCCTTTCGGAGTTCCTGCGAACTACAAATTTCTTGTAGGAAGACCCCTGGACAGGACTGAGCTTACCTCAGCCTGGAAGAGGAGACATTACAATTGCCACATGGTATATCCGAAATTCACTGGGATTTCGATATATATATTGAATGTCAAACCGAATGATGGTTATACGACAAACCAGAAGAGGAAAGGTTATTAAAGGTGGAGAGCGGTGAGACGACAGGAGCAAACATTGAACTTCTCTGAGGGCGGAGTTCCACAGATACAGATATATGTACACCTGAAACTCCACAGCCAGAAGCCAATTACATTGAACATGCAACATGATTACCTGTCTGGAGGACGGACACTCTCCGAGTTCTCGGCTGTCGCAGGTCCATTTCCGCTAAAAGGAAATGTGGCTTTAATTGATTTCTGCGGTTGTTTCGTTCGATTTACGGTTTGGGCCAGATAAATGGCTTTCCAATGGCCGTGTAATGTACCAACATCGGGTTCAAAGAACTGATACTCCCATAAAGTTTGTCCAAAAAGTTTCTGTCCAGTTTGGTTGCCTTTTTCGTAGCGGAATCTGCAGGCGGCATTGACAACCATCTAAGCTGGCTCAGACTCAGAACCCAACGAATGTGACCCAATTTTATCTGCTTTTTGCAGCTGCAAAGCTCGGCACAATGGCAGAGATTACACGAGTTCAAAATACTCATACACTCCCAACTACAAGTGTCTGCCCTCGCCATCGCCCTTTCCCCTCCCGCCTCTAGCTACCTATGTGCAGGGAGTGGGTGAACAATTGTGCTGCACTGTGCCGTGAGCGGGTGCATGGTGCATGGTGCATGGTGCATGGTGTATAGTGCATGTGTCACCCGTCAGTATCTCTTAGTCCAACACCCCGGTGTGTGTTTTTTTTTTCTTTTTTTTTTTATGGGGAAAACAATTTATATTTATAAAACGAGGGGGAACGTTGTGAGTTGCTGCGGACACCGAAACTCTACGGTTATACCCGATACTAAGTCAGTATGGCTCTCCTCCGGCAGACGCCGCTAATATTAAACGACACGACAAAGAGTGCGTGCGAGAGAGACAGAAAATCAGTCTGAGCGTGACGTCGGGCGCTGCGTAGCCACTGCAAATTGCTTTGTTCCTTTTGGGTATAAAAATGATCCGATCTGATCCAGATTCAGCAGTCTGATAGATATGGTCATTATCTATGATTCTGCGTTTTTAGTTTTCTCGAATGTGCAATATTGTGGATGCAAAAGAATTTCGTTCTTTGTGTGGGTGGAAGGGGGTGGGGCGAAATTTTGAGATACACGTTTTATAGTAAGATCTAACAGGAGTGCGGATACCAAATTTGGTTACTTTAGCCTTAATAGTCTCTGAGATTTGTGGATGCACCAGATTTTCGTCCTTTGCGGGGGCGGAAGGGGGTGTTGCGAAATTTGGACACGAAACGGTCAAGGTCCGATATCACAGGAGTGTGGATACCAAACTTGGTTGCTCTTGCTCTTATAGGTTCGGAGATCCTTGAACTCATATTTTGCAATTGGCAAAACCGACGATGAAACCTGTGTGTTAGAGAGAGACAGAGCGAGAAAGAATGAAATTGTTTTCTTGATTCTGGCTATAAAAATTATACGATCTGGTTGACATTTTACATTCTAGAACATATAGTCATCCTCTACGAGATTTGTCTAGCACCTGCGAAGGGTCAAACAAACGCTTAAGTGGTAACCGTACCAAATACTTGCCGTTTCGTTGACGGATGTGAGTTCGTTTAAAATGCTCCTCGCACCATCGCTCTTCTGGTGTGAGCTGTTTTGCAGAACCGAGATGCTCCATTTCGAAGAATTTCTGGACGAGATTCTCTAGCCTGTTGTGGTGACATCTAATGGTGACAGCGTGTGAGCGTGTGGAAGTGGCTAGACCAAAGACTATCCAGCCAAGCTGGGTGTGCTGTGCAATTGGTTGGTTCTCCTTTCCTCTGCGGATATCTGAAAGCAGGATCTGTGGGATTACGTCCGCTCCCAGCAGAAGATCAATCCGTTGTGATTTGTAGAACCTGGGATCGGCGAGTTCTATTCCGTTCAAATGAGGACATTGCTGCATTTTGATGGATTTTGAAGGTAATTGCGATGTAAGCGTTTTAAGTATAAACGCAGTATCAATGGTAGTACAAAACTGCGAAGTACAAGAACTTAATGACTATTCTGTAGTGTAGGTACACCTGTTCTTGGAGGTGGTCCCAACTCCAGCAATTTCTGCCGAAATTGGACGCCCCTTGAGGTTGAGAGCCTGCACTGTGTGCTCTGTAATGAGGGTTCCTTCCGAGCCTGAATCCACTAACGCACGTACCACAGCTGATTGGCCAGTGTGGGGGTTGTCGATTGTGACCAGGGCAGTGGCCAGAAGGACAGTGCTGGGTCCGTGATGCGTTGCCGTAGCGGAGACTAGTTGCGCAGAGTGTCTTCTCACAGACGAGTCGGTCGCTGCAGACTGTGGATGACCACCGGAACTAGTGTTGGGAACAACTGGGAGAGGCTGTGCAGTGCTCTGAGTAGGAAGTGGGGTCCTAGCGTAGAGTTGCGTAGGTGTAGCCCTGCCAGATGAGTCGCTCGTTGTATACTGCCAGGAGTTACCGGAACGAGCGCAGTTCCTTTTACTGGTACATTTTGAAAGTGCATGGGAACGGCTCAGACAGTTGAGGCATGCCTTTGCATGATCGACGATGGCTTTCCTTGCAAAGCAGTCCTTGGACAAAAGGTCCGGGCAATGCCGAAGATTGTGACTGTCGCTACAGTGAGGGCAGCGAGTGTGTTCTTCAACCGCAGTCTTGGCGTGGAAACTGTTGCCCTTGTATGTTACGTTGCCAACTGACTTCTTCGGGTGCCTTTGATTGACAGGCTGCGGCACAGGTGTCCGCGTCGTGGAGTGGCCTCGATTTTCGAACACATCGATGCTGACGAGACGGTCGTTGAGAAATGATTGTAGCTGAGAAAATGTGGCAAGTTCGGCAGAGCTACCGAGACCGAATTGCCAAGTTTGCAGTGTCGTGCTTGGCAGTCTGGAAGTGAGATGATGAGCCATCCAATGCTGAACATCTAGATTCTTGAAAGCATTGAGACAAACCGTCGCAACATTAAGCATATGTTTTATATCAGCAGACTGCTCCTTTGTCAACTGTGGCAAGTCATACAAACCGTTCATATGGTACATAAACTGCAGCCGTTTGTTGTCGTATCGCTTGAGGACGAGACTCCAAGCATAGTTATTTCCCGCAAGCGCCATCTGCTGAATATCCTCGTCGCGATCCGAGGGAAGAGCTTGCTTCAGGAAATGAAACCTTTGGACGTCGGACAGTTTCTGGTTGTTATGGATGAGTTGAACAAATGCATCGTGAAATGCCGGCCAATCCACAAACTTGCCTGTAAATGTCGGTACAGGTAGCTTGGCAATTGCACTGATGATACAGATGGATTTGCTGGCTCCGGATTCTGCTGTACCGGTGGTGCTCTTGGACATACATTTTCGTAGGCCTCTGATATGATGCTGAATGCCGTTGTATAGTCTTCATCAAAGCGAAAGGCCACTTCGCTGGACACATAACTATGCGTATTTGGACATCGAAGTATTAGTAAACGTTGATGATTTTGCTCAAATTCACCTAAGAACCGTTGCAAAGTTTGTAAGCGCGTTTGAAAATAAGCTTTTGTTTTCCGATCTGCGCCATCCTTTCTGAAATTACGCACCGTTTGATTAACCCTCGCAATGAGATTTGTCTGAATAACACTGAGATTGTCGATCTCCACCTGAGGATCGGCTTCGAGGTCGTGGGACTCGGCTGTTGACATGTTGCTGTTATATGTTTATGTACCTTTCTCACCCTTAGTTGCACTCTCTTTGACCTTGTACAAAATACCCACAACGAAACACTTACTCTGGTACTCGGGAGTGCTTCTCTTTGCTTAAAGCGTAGCTTAAGAGAACTTGCGAGTCGTTGTTGTTGGTGTTGTCCGAGCGGAGAGCAGAAACTGTGCTACTGTGAGCGTTGAGTTGAGGCCTTGTGTCTAGAGATGATGTGCAGCAACAGAACGCTCGTTGGTCTCTTGGTCTCTGCTTTGCACGAGAGAGAGGCTGCTGTCTAACCGTCGGCTTGTGTTGTTGTTGTGTGCTACTGTCCAGGCGCAGAGCTATCGTCTGGTCTTCTTTGTCCCTGCTTCGTGCGAGAGATAGCGGCTGTTGGATAAACCGTTGGTTTGCGTTGTGTTTGCCGTTTACAGTTGCAGCCGGTAAAATATGATTTTATTTGTACATTTAACTGAACGCGGAACGAGGTAGAATCATATGCGTATAGTACGAATTAAACGCGGTTCCCCTCATGGGCCACCAAAAATGTTGTGAAATCCTCGATACGAGATTTCAATGTTGAGCAGAAATGCTCTGGGGAATCTTTGCGTTTAATAATGTACTACACGATATAGACAATTCGAGATTTATTCATTTGGACTTCAATCAACTTAAACTTTAATCTTAATCGCGTATAGAGTACAATGTAATGGGTAATACGGGTTTAAGCGCGGCCGGCTGCAACTGCTAATTGTCGTTGTGATCGGAGACGAGGTTACGCCGCCCTAGCATGAAACGACGCCGTTCTCCGAGTGGGCAATCGCAGTTAGAGCGCTCTCACTCTCTTTGTAGTTTAACCCTTAGAAAACCGTCCACACAGATTTTCGTCCTTTGTGGGGGCGGAAGTGGGCTGGGCGAAGTTTTGAAATATTTTTGTAGCAGTGACATATCACAGAAGTCCGGATCCAAAACATCGTTGCTCTAGCTCTTATAGTCTTTGAGCACGGGGGGACGGACAGACGGACGGACGGACGGACGTACAGACGGACAGACAGACAAGACTCAATCGACTCGGCTATTGATGCTGATCAGGAATATATATACTTTATGGGGTCGGAAACGATTCCTTCTGGACGTTACACACATCCACTTTTACCACAAATCTAATATACCCCAATACTCAATACTCAATACCCCAATACCGCTCCCGCGGGACTGCCGCTAGGCATTACTTCGCGGTGCGGGCAGTGGGGTCATCTTTCTGGCTTAGTTTGTCCGGCTTCGCTCCAGCCTGCGCAGCTCCTTGATCACGCTTGCTGCCATGTCGGCGACCGCGTTCCATGATTGCTCATCGGCTAGCATCTGGTCGGTGAGGGTGTCCACATTCACTTCTGCAAACGTCTCCCCTAGCCTCGTTCGTTCTTGCGAGAAGCGGGGACATACAAAGAAGACGTGCTCTGCATCCTCGTCGACTCCAGACCCGCAGCAGCTGCAATACGGGTCGTCAGCATGCCTAAAGCGATACAGGTACTGCTTGAAGCAGCCATGCCCCGTCAGCAGTTGGCCCAAATAATGGTCCATTTGGCCGTGCCTTCTTCGCAGCCATGGGCTAAGCTGGGGAAGGAGCGCCGTTGCCACTGGGCTATGGTGCGCTCTCGCCGCTCGCTGGCTACCTCCAATCCGCTCTGCCGCTCAGCTGCCAGGAGATCCAGCGGGACCATGCCTGCCACAACAAGTGCGGCGTCTTCAGACACCATCCGGAAGCAGCATGTAACCCTCAGGGCACAGCGTCGGTATGCGCTTCTGCAGTCTCTGCTGTATGTGGAAACCATTATTGCTGGTGCCCACACTGCTGATCCATATAAGATTATAGAGGTGACCACCCCAGCGATGAGCTGCCTGCTGCGCTGCCGTGGTCCCCCTGTATTGGCCATCATCCTGCTTATGGCCGCCGTTGCTGCAGTCGCTTTTGCGCTGGCGTATTCCAGGTGGGCCTTGAACGTCAGCCTCTGATCCATCATTACCTCTAGATACTTTAGCGCAGGCTTGGTCCTGATGATCGTGCTACCGACTATCACGCATGCCTGTTCGACCTTTTTCCTGCTGCTCATTAGCACAGCCTCCGTCTTCTTCTCCGGCAATGCCAGCCCGTTGTCTGCGAGCCAGGCCACTATCATCCCGACTGCTACGTTGGTTTTCTCCTCTGCGTCTCTTACGTGTTTCGACACTGTCACCAGTGCTATGTCGTCGGCGAAGCCCACCAGGGTGCACCCTTCCGGTAATGTAAGCCGCAGGATGTCGTCATACATCACGTTCCACAGTATCGGCCCTAGGACCGAGCCCTGTGGGACGCCTCCGGTGATTTGGTGATGTTCTGCTCCTTCTTCCGTGTCGTAGATCAGGACGCGGTCCGTAGAATAGCTTCGCAGAGTCCGTGTGATTTGTTCGGATATACCCCTCCTGGTCAGGGCCTCTAGGATGCTCTTCCAGCTGGCAGAGTTGAAGGCGTTTCGTACGTCTAGTGTACATACTAGGCAGTACTTTTTGTCGCCTCCAGCCCATCGCGTTCCTGCCATGGCTTCCCTGGCAAGGTTTGTCACCATCTCGATGGCGTCGGTGCTGCTCCTCTGCTTGCGAAACCCGAACTGGAGATCGGAAAGTCCGCGACTCTCAGCCAGTTCCGCCTCCAGTCGGTTACATACCATCCTCTCGAAAATCTTTCCCATGGTATCCAGCATGCATAGCGGCCGGTATGACGATGGGTCGTTGAGCTCTTTGCCTGGCTTGGGTATCAGAACAAGCCTTTGCCGTTTTCATGCTCGTGGGACTGTCCGCTCAGCTAGGCACTGGGTGTACATTGTGGCGAATGCTTCCGGATGGGCTCTAATTATTACCCGTGGCCTCCAGTACTTCTCTGGCAGTGATGATGGTGGTGGTGTCCCTCAGGCTAGCCCCTTCTACCCTAGCTCCCTCTTGTAAAGGTGGTTGTCTAGGGAAAAGTGTGCCGACTATCTCTCTCATATGTACCGGATCCTTGGGCACAGGCTGCCTGTTTAATCTCCCCATGACTAGTTTGTATGCTCCATCAAAAGGTTCCGCATCGGCCGCATCGCAGAGCTCCTTGAAGCATTTGAGTTTGCTGCTTCTGATGGCCTCCTTCAGCTCTTTTCTTTTGGCCTTGAATGCCACGCCATTTCTGACAAATTGGGCGGAGCCTCTTGCTCGCTGGTAGGCACGCCGAGCTGCGCAGCACTCCTTCCTGCCCTTGGCAATGTGCTCATTTCGCCACGGTACTGGCCGGTGCCTGCTTCCTCCGATCTTTCTTTTTTTCATGGCTGCATCACAGGCCGCTTTGACGGTCCTGTAAACGGCAAGCGCGGATGCTTCAGCATCCCCGGCGGCGCTTAGGTTTTCTGCTGCCGAGAGGAGCGCGGCTCTGCTCAGGCTTTCCTCCTTGTACCCGGCCTGGAGCGCCCGCTGTATCCTTGCTGTGTTCCTGGGTGCAAAGGTTTCCGTCATTACAGCTAAGTGGTCGCTATGGGTGTAAGCACTCAGCACTTGCCACTTCGCGTGGCGTGCGAGCTCTGGGCTTGCAAAGGTGAGGTCTATAATAGACTCCCGCCCTGCTTTGCTGAACGTTGGTGTGGTTCCTGTGTTGAGGAGACAGACGTTCAGGCTTGCCAACTCGTCCAGGAGCGATGTCCCACGGGTTGTGTTCTTGGCGCTGCCCCAAGTCGTGGCACAGGCGTTAAAGTCGCCCGCTATCAGGACCGGCGATTTGCCTCGTGCGTCGTTAGCGATGTTGCTGATGATCGCCTCATACTCCTGCTGCGTGAACCTTGGTGCTATGTAGCAGCTGTAGCCTTAGTCGCACTGGGCTTCGTGGGATGTGGGTCACGGTTGGTCATCCTGGGTAGGGGGCCAGTTGAGCCTGCAGTGTGATCATGGCACTGGCATCCTCCTGGCGCTGCCCTTTTATCCTCTGGGGCCTGCAGATGGGATTTGACTTCCACTTGCAACTCCTTCATGCGTGCTACCATCTTCTCTTCTCTTCTCGACCTCTGGCCCTTCTCGTTCATCTGGTAGAGTAGGTCGTCCAGAATTGCGCCAATCTCGTCTATGTCCTGTAAGCGGTTCCTGCTTCGCTTGGGGGGGGGGGGGGGGGGTTTTCTCCCGCTACTCGATGGTGTAGGGGGGTCCCTCGGCCTCTTCGGTGTATCAGTGTCCTTGCCGCCGTCCTGCGTGGCCCCACTGGCAAAGCTGTGCAACGAGCTCTGCTTCATTGGCGGTGCTAAAGCTGCTTGTGGCGGTGTTCGGGCCACAATTGAGGCTTTTTGGAAAGACATTGCTCCTTGGCTTGTAGCGCATTTTGCTTCGTCGGCCAAGTGTGCCACCGGCGAAGCAGGATTCGGGGGAACATCTCTCAGGGCCTCCAGGATCCGCGCCCCGGCCACGGGATTCCTCCACGCGTGTGAATTTGGGATGGAACTTATGCGTAGGTGTGTGTGCGGTTTGCAAGTGCTCCCGCCTAGGAGTTAGGCAGTACCTTCCCTCAGGTGCGGTCGCTGACAGAAGCTAGCTGCTGTGGGCGCAGTTATCTTCCGCAGCGGTCTCTGTCGAGGGCTGGATTGTTTGGCACCTAGTGCCCCTTCACCACACTGCAGTCGATCAGCTGGTTAGTGGCCTGCACTATCCAGCCCTGGTACCCCAGTCGATCAGCTGCGAGGCCTGGAGTGAAGAACGGGAGAACCGGCCCAAAGGAAAGAAAGGATGAAAAAAGGTGGGAATCTCCAAGTGTTGAGTGAAAAAGCGCCGACCAAAGCACTCACGGGGGGCCCCAGCGCCCCTGCCCACTTTGGGTGACCGTGGAAGTGTAACGCGCAGCCCGGATCAGAAGCCAGTCGGGGTGAGACTCGATCCTCCCAGGTGAGCACGCGGTGTCAGCAAGAGCTTGAGCTAATTTCGGGTATTTTTTTCCAGGTATCTTTCGCGATTTGTCTGTGTCTTGCAGAGCAGCTGTTTGGCGCGTCCGCACTCGAAAAATTCACGGTTTATACTCTCACCCCGGTGTGTGCGTGTTTTTTTTTTTTTATACCCGATACTCAAAATGAGTATTGGGGTATATTAGATTTGTGGTAAAAGTGGATGTGTGTAACGTCCAGAAGGAATCGTTTCCGACCCCATAAAGTATATATATTCTTGATCAGCATCAATAGCTGAGTCGATTGAGCCCTGTCTGTCTGTCCGTCTGTCCGTCCCCTTCAGCGCCTAGTGCTCAAAGACTATAAGAGCTAGAGCAACGATGTTTTGGACCCAGACTTCTGTGATATGTCACTGCTACAAAAATATTTCAAAACTTCGCCCCGCCCTCCGCCCCCACAAAGGACGAAAATCTGTGGCATCCACAATTTTAAAGATATGAGAAAACCAAAAACGTAGAATTGTAGAGAATGACCATATCTTTAAGACTGTGGAATCTGAATTGGATCGTATTATTATTATAGCCAGCATCAAGAAAACAATTTCATTTTTTCTCGCCCTGTCTCTCTCTAACACACACGTAGCATAGGCGGCTTTGCTTAGAGTAAAACATTAGCTCCTAGATCTCAGAGACTACAAAAGCTAGAGCAACCAAATTTGGTATCCACACTCCTAATATATCGGACCGAGACGAGTTAGTTTCAAAATTTCGCCACACCCCCTTCCGCCCCCGCAAAGGACGAAAATCTGGGGATATTCAAAAATCTCAGAGACTATTAAGGCTAGAGTAACCAAATTTGGTATCAGCACTCCTGTTAGGTCTTACTATAAAACGTGTATCTCAAAATTTCGCCCCACCCCCTTCCACCCACACAAAGGACGAAAATCTGTTGCATCCACAATATTGCACATTCGAGAAAACTAAAAACGCAGAATCATAGATAATGACCATATCTATCAGATTGCTGAATCTGGATCAGAACAGATCATTTTTATAGCCATGGGTTATTATGGGTTGTTGGAATGGGAATGTTGAGGGTAGGTCCGCTCCCGCGGGACTGCCGCTAGGCATTACTTCGCGGTGTGGAGCTTGGTGTCTTCTTTGGCTCTAGTTGGTTCGGCATCGCTCCAGCCTACGCAGCTCCCTTATGACGCTTGCTGCCATATTGGCAGCCGCGGGCCACGTCTGATCGTCGGCAACCATCCGCTCGGTGAGGGTGTCTGCGCTTACTCCTGGGCCCGCCTCTCCTAGCATCTCTCGTCCCCGACGAAAGCGGGACAGGAAAAGAAGACGTGCTCCGCGTCTTCATCTACTCCTGGCCCGCAGTAGCTGCAATACGGGTCATCGGCGTGCTTGAAGCGGTATAGGTATTGCTTGAAGCAGCCATGCCCCGTTAGCAGTTGTCCGAGGTAGTGGTCAATCTGGCCTCTCTTCCGCTGCATCCATGGTCTCAGCTGGGGGATTAGCCGTCTCGTCCATCCATTCTCGGCTTGGTCCCATCGCCGTTGCCAGCGTGCTATAGTGCCCTCGCGGCGTTCGCTACCGACTGCCATGCCGCTCTGCCGCTCGTCCGCCAGGAGGTCCAGCGGGATCATGCCTGCCACCACTAGTGCGCCGTCCTCTGACACCGTCCGGAAGCAGCATGCAACCCTGAGGGCGCAGCGTCTGTATGCGCCTCTGCTGTCCCTGCTGTATGACGGTACCCTCATTGCTGGTGCCCACACAACCGATCCATATAGGATTATGGAGGTGACCACTCCGGCGACGAGCTGTCTGCTGCGTTGTCTTGGCCCTCCATCATCCTACTGATGGCCGCTGTTGCTGTGGCTGCCTTCGCGCTTACGTACTCCAGGTGCGCCTGGTCGAGTACTACCCCTAAGTATTTTAGGGCGGGCTTGGTCCTGATGGCAGTGCTGCCAACCATCACGCACGCCTGTTCGACCACCTTCCTGCTACTTATGAGCACAGCCTCCGTTTTCTTCTCCGCTAGGGACAGTCCGTTCGCTGTGAGCCATGATGTTATTTTTCCCACTGCTGCGTTGCATCTCTGCTCTGCTCCGCTGATATGCTTTGCTACCGTCACTAGCGCGATGTCGTCCGCAAAGCCCACTAGCGTGCAGCCTTCCGGTAGTTCCAGACGCAGGATGTCGTCGTACATCGCATTCCACAGGATCGGCCCTAGGACCGAACCCTGTGGAACGCCACCGGTGATTATGTGCTGCTTCGCTCCATCTTCCGTGTCGTCCGGTCGTCTTCGGAGCGTCCGGATCAGGTATTGGGGTGTGCCTCTCCTCGCCAGTGCGTCGAGGATGCTCTTCCAGCTGGCCGAGTTGAAGGCGTTCCGCACGTCTAGCGTGCACACTAGGCAGTATTCCTTCGAGCCTCCTGCCCATCGCGTTTCTGCAATGGCTTCTCTGGCCAAGCTCGTGACCATCTGGATGGCGTCGATGGTGCTGCTCTGCTTCCTGAATCCGAACTGGAGGGTGGAGAGGCCATTCCGTTGCGTCAGCTCGGCCTCGAGTCGGTTGCATACCAGCCTCTCGAAGATCTTACCCACACCATCTAGCATGCATAGTGGTCGGTATGCCGATGGGTCGCTTAGGTCCTTGCCTGGCTTGGGTACCAGGGCAAGTCTCTGGCGTTTCCATGCTAGTGGTACGTACCGCTCCTTGATGCACTGGTTGTACATCCGTGTGAATACCTCTGGGTGGGCACTGACCAAGCATTTCAGGGCCGCGTTGGGGATTCCGTCGGGTCCTGCCGCCTTGCCGTTCTTCAGTTTGGCAGTGACCTCCTGCACCTCCTTCACCGAGAAGGTGGTGGTGGCCGCCTGTGCCTGATCCTCGACGCTGTCTGCCTCCTGGAGTGGTGGTTGCCGGGGGAAGAGTGCGGAGACTATTTCCCTCAGCAGGACAGGGCACTTGGGGGTGGGTTGCCTACAGAGCTTTCCAATGACCAACTTGTATGCCCCTCCGAAGGGTTCTGCATCTGCCGCCTCACAGAGCTGCTGGAAGCATTTGGCCTTGCTGCTTCTAATGGCGTCTCTAAGGGCTCTCCGGTTTGCCTTGAATGCCGCCCCTTTGATCCCAAACTGTGGTGTACCTCTGGATCGCTGCGCAGCACTCCCTCCTTGCTTGGGCGATGTGCTCGTTCCACCATGGTACTGGGCGGTGTCTACTTCCTCCTAGCTTCCTTCGCTGCATAGCTGCATCACATGCCGCTACGACGGCCCTGGAGATGGATCTCGCACTTGTTTCTCTGCTGCTGTTAGAAGCGCGTCTGTATCCAGCGTTGCTTCTTTGTAGCCAGTCAATTGCGCTCGTTGCCCCCTTGTTGCATTCCCGATGGCGGCTGTGTCCGTCATAACAGCCAGGTGATCGCCGTGCGTGTACGTGCTCAGGACTTGCCACTTTGCGTGGCGAGCGATCTCCGGGCTTGCAAAGGTGAGGTCTATGATAGACACTCGGCCTGCTTTGTTGTATGACGGGGTGCTTCCTACGATCAGGAGACAGACTTTCAGGCTCGCAAATTCTTCCAATAGCGCTGTCCCTCGGAGCGTGTTCCTAGCACTGCCCCAGGTCGTAGCCCAGGCGTTGAAATCGCCCGCTATTATGACCTATGTCCCTGATGACCGCCTCGTATTCGCTCTGTGTGAATCGGGGGGCTATGTAGCAGCTATATAGGTACGTGCCATTATGTTTGGCTCTCACATAACCCACCCTAGCCGCTCTATGTGTGAGCTGGCCTGGTTGGGGGCCACAGCTCCAGATTGCCGCACCGCCGTCTGTGCTTTGGTGCCAGATCGCTTCGCTTCTTTCCTTATAGGGCTCACTGAGGAGCGCTACATCGATCTGCTGCTCCAGCACCGTTTGCGTTAGCAAGTCCTGGGCAGCTTGGCAGTGATTGAGGTTCAGCTGAAGTAGCTTAACCATCTAGCAGCTGGGAAAGGGCTTTCTTATACTCGGGACAGCTGCGGCTGAGGACCGAGTGGGCTGTTGAGCGAGCGTCTCCGTTGTTGCCCACGCACAGTAGGCACTTTGGGGGGTTGGTGCATTTGTTTTGTACATGCCCCTCTCCGCCACACCTGAGCAGGTATCCTTCGCCACTGTACGTTGGCTTCTGCATCTCGCTGCCGTGTGGCCGTAGGCCATACACTTGTAGCAGCGTGTTGGCGCGATCCGTCGTCGCATGCGGCACACCACCCAGCCGATTCGCACTTTGCCAAGCTCCAGGAGCTTCTGTGCAAGGGCGGGCTGGAGGTTTAGTGTAGCCATCTGCGTGGCACCATACGCTTTCCGCATCCTCGGCTTTGTTGCTTGGGTCAAGTCCAGGTCGGTCGCTGCTGTAATTGCTTCCAATACCTTATCGCCTGTCGTGAGCTCATCTATGTCGAGCACTTCGACCGCGACTGTCTCCTGAATGGCCTTTACGGCTGCAGTTCCTGTGTGGCAGGGTCAGATGGTTGTTGCATCCTGAGGAGCAGCTCGCCCGACGCAGTCTTCCTTATGGCCTGGACCTTGCTCTTCAGGGCCTGGAGCGTTGGCGCTGCCTTCACCACCTTCAGGATGTCGGCATATGACTTTCCCTCGGTGCACTTCACCAGTACCGTGTCCGGCCGGGCTGTCGGCTTGCGCTTCGCCCGTCGCCCTCTGACCAAGTTCCACTTCTGCGCGGGGTCAGTGTTTTGCGTGCTGGTCGTCGGCTTCTTTGTCGCATCTTGCCGGTTGGCACCGTTGTTTTGCGCTGTCCTTTATACTGGGTGTTGTCCCATTCCTGCGAACTCCTGGCGTCGTCTGCGTCTCCTTTGTCGATGTGGTCTTCGCATCGCCTGGGTGGGGGTTAACTAGCCTGGGGATGGGTTCTGCGGTGTGGCAGTGGCATTGACATTCACCCATCGCTACCTCTCCTTCCGCTGGCGCCTTCAGCTGGGACCTTACCTCCAGTTGCAGCTCCTTCATGCACGCCATCATCTTTTTGATGGCCATGTTAATGGACCTCTGTCCCTTCTCGTTCATCTGGTACAAGAGATCGTCCAGAATTGCGCCAATCTCATCAATGTCCTGCACGCTGGTCTTGCTTCTCTTGGGCGGCGTTTTCCTTCCGCTACTCGATGGGGTAGGGGGGTCACGATGCCTCTTTGGGGTGTCGGCATCTCTGTTGCCGTCCTGTGACGGCCCGCTGGCAACGCCGTGTATTTTGCTCTGCTTCATGTGCAGGGCTGGGGCTGCTGGCTGCTCTGGCGGTGTTCTTGCCACTTTCGAGGCTTTTTGGAAAGCCGTTGCTTCGATGCTTGTAGTCATACTTGCTTCGCCGGCCAAGTGTGCCACCGGCGTAGCAAGGTTGGGGGAAATGCTTGTTGGGGCTTCCAGAATCCGTGCCCCTTCCGCGGGATTGCTCCGCGCGGGTGGATTTCCACCTTGTGGGTTTCCACCTGGAGTAGTTATGTTTTTCGAATACATTTCTTTCCATTTCATACGAATTTTATACCTACTGCCAGGTTGTTTGCATTTTATACCTTCTGCCAGGTTATTTAACTGCCGATCACTGTGATACAGACGCAGACCAAGCAGCCGCCCACTGTGGGTCAGACGCTGCTTGGGTTTGGTTGGATTGTAGGCCCTTTGGGGCGTCCATCGGTGGTAAAGAAGGGAAGTGGTTTCTTTCCTTCTTTCTGGTGCGGGCCCCGTTTTGGGGTGCGCCGCCTAGACGGTGGGGGTGTCTGTTGGCCTGCTCCATGACCTTTGACCCCTATTGTTCCGTGTGCTCCGCTAGGAGTAGGGAGCCTTTGAGACTTTGGCACGGGCCTTGCCCTGCACCGTAGTGTCTGCTGGCGCCATCTGTTGGGCAGTTTGCTGCGGGCGATCGGGCTTTCGCCCTCTACCGGGGCTTCCCTGTGGTACCTTTCGGGTTTCTCCACTGCCTAACACTGTTAAGCAGCTGATATCTATATCAGCTGGCATGACAAGTGCATTTGCAGGGAGAGTGGAGCCGGGAGAGCGACCCTAAGTTACAGCAATTGTAAATGCAACAAGAAAGAAGAAGGCACGGATAGTGGGAGGCAATCTCAGAGAGGAAATTTCTCACCCCTCACCCCTGGCCATGGTCATCGTTCTGCATCAAGGGACTCCGGAGCTCGTGGATGCGGCAACTCCTATGCTTAGGCATTCTCCTGGGTATGTACGGACTCCAGCGTTGTTGTAGTTACCCATCTGGTTTTTATTCCCTGCAGATGTCGCAGCTATAGGCTGCCCGCCCAGGAGCACCAAGGAAACGGGTTTCGCACTTGTTCACACTTCTACACTTTCGTTACTTTCGGTGTGTTTTTATACCCGATACTCAAAATGAGGATTGGGGTATATTAGATTTGTGGTAAAAGTGGATGGGTGTAACGTCCAGAAGGAATCGTTTCCGACCCCATAAAGTATATATATTCTTGATCAGCATCAACAGCCGAGTCGATTGAGCCATGTCTGTCTGTCCGTCCGTCCGTCCGTCCGTCCGTCTGTCCGTCCCCTTCATCGCCTAATGCTCAAAGACTATAAGAGCTAGAGCAACGATGTTTTGGATCCAGACTTCTGTGATATGTCACTGCCACAAAAATATTTCAAAACTTCGCCCCGCCCACTTCCGCCCGCAGAATCGTAGAGAATGACAATATCTTTTAGACTGCAGAATTTGAATTGGATCGTATTATTATTATAGCCAGCATCAAGAAAACAATTTCATTTTTTCTCGCCCTGTCTCTCTCTAACACAAACGTAGCATAGACGGCTTTGCTTAGAGTAAAACATTAGCGCGTAGATCTCAGAGACTACAAAAGCTAGAGCAACCAAGTTTGGTATCCACACTCCTAATATATCGGACCGAGACGAGTTTGTTTCAAAATTTCGCCACACCCCCTTACGCCCCCGCAAAGGATGAAAATCTGGGGATATTCACAAATCTCAGAGACTATTAAGGCTAGGGTAACCAAATTTGGTATCCGCACTCCTGTTAGATCTCACTATAAAACATATATCTCAAAATTTCGCCCCACCCCCTTCCGCCCCCACAAAGAACGAAAATCTGTTGCATCCACAATATTGAAGATATGAGCAAACTAAAAACGCAGAATCATAGATAATGATCATATCTATCAGATGCTGGATCAGATCAGATCATTTTTATAGCCAAAAGGAACAAATCAATTTGCAGTGGCTACGCAGCGCCCGACGTCACGTTTAGACTGATTTTCTGTCTCTCTCGCACGCACTCTTTGTCGTGTCGTTTAATATTAGCCGGAGGAGAGCCATACTGACTTAGTATCGGGTATAACTGTAGAGTTGCGGTGTCCGCAGCAACTCACAACGTTCCCCCTCCGCAAAGGACGAAAATCTGGGGATATTCAAAAATCTGAGAGACTATTAAGGCTAGAGTAACCAAATTTGGTATTCGCACTCCTGTTAGATCTTACTATAAAACGTGTATCTCAAAATTTCGCCCCACCCGCTTCCGCCCACACAAAGGACGAAAATCTGTTGCATCCACAATATTGCACATTCGAGAAAACTAAAAACGCAGAATCATAGATAATGACCATATCTATCAGATTGCTGAATGTGGCTAAGATCAGATAATTTTTATAGCCAATAGGAACAAATCAATTTGCAGTGGCTACGCAGCGCCCGACGTCACGTTTAGACTGATTTTCTGTCTCTCTCGCACGCACTCTTTGTCGTGTCGTTTAATATTAGCCGGAGGAGAGCCATACTGACTTAGTATCGGGTATAACCGTAGAGTTGCGGTGTCTGCAGCAACTCACAACGTTCCCCCTCGTTTTTTTTTTTTTATTCATAGTAAAAATATGATATATATATATAAAATATAAGAATATAAAAGTTAAAAATAAAAATATATAGCATATATATATATGGACCAGACTTGCGGGACTGCCGTGAAGCATTGCTTCGCAAGGCTGGCTAGCCTATTACGGCCGCTCGTTTCGTGTGCGTTCCAGCCGCCTCAATTCCCTCAATACGGTTATCCTCGCCGTCTCCACCTGTTTCCTGCTGCTGATGAGAACCGCTTCCGTCTTGTGCTCGGCTAGCTTGAGCCCTGCCAGGTCTAGCCAGTCGCTTATGGTTCCGATTGCCTCGTTCATCCTCTCTCGGTCTCCGCCAGGGTTTTCTTCGTGACCGTCACCGTGACATCGTCAGCGAATCCCACGATTTCGACTCCTTGTTGGAAGTTGAGGCGAAGAATTCCATCATACATGGTATTCCACAGTAGAGGTCCCAGTACAGATTCTTGTGGGACCCCTCCCGTGATGGAGTATGACCGAGGGCCATCTTCCGTGTCGTAAATCAGCCATCTGTTATCCAGGTAGTCACTGACCATCGCCTGTAGATATCCGGGGATTTCGAGTGTGCGCAGGGAGGACATTATCCTGCTCCAAGATGCCGAGTTAAATACGTTTTTCACGTCCAGTGTTGCCACCAGACAGTATTTTTTGGCCCCGCCGAGCCATCGTGTGCCTTCCAAGGCCTTTCTGGCAGTGCCGCACACCTTGTCTAGCGCATCCAAGGTAGAGCGAGCCTTCCTAAAGCCGTACTGGCTGTCGGAGAGTCCACCAGCGGCCTCGATTGCCTCCGTTAACCTTGCGCTGATTACGCTTTCCAGCATCTTACCTGCGCCGTCCAGGAGGCAGATAGGCCTGTATGCCGATGGGTCCTCCGTGTCTTTCCCAGGTTTTGGTATCAGCACCAGCTTTTGCTTCTTCCATCTTCCAGGAAAGCACCCATCGGTGAGGCATTTGGTATAGGTCTGCGCAAAGATCGTCGGGTGCAGGCTAATAGCCAGCTTGAGGGCCCGATTTGGGATGCCGTCTGGTCCTGGTGCCTTGCAGTTTGGCACTCTCTTTACTAGTTCTGCCAACTCATGCGGGGTCACTGGAGGTACTTGGTGTCCCGTACTCGTGATCCTGTCTACCTGCGTGTCCTGCGCTGGGAATAGGTGCTTGACGATTGCCTCCATTTTTTCCGCTCCCGTTGGTGCCGCGTGCTTGAATGCGCCGGTCTTCTTAATGACCACCTTGTAGGCCTTACCCCAGAGATCGTTTTCGGCTTCGTCACAGAGATCTAGGAAACTTCGTTTTTTACTATTTTTGATTTCCTTCTTCAGTGCCTTCCTTCTTCGGGTGTAGAGTTCCTTGAGAGCCTGAAAGTCTGCTGTTCCGCGGGATCGGTGGTATGCTCTTCTGGCGCCTATGCATGCGTGGCGGGCCTCCTCAATTGACTGGTTGCACCAGTATACCGGCCTATGGCCTTTAAATGGTTTGCTGCGCTCCATGCTAGCTTTGCACGCCCTTTCGAGTTGTCCCATGACTTGTGACACTAGATCGTCTTCGCCTTCCACGTCGGCTAGTCCTGCTAGGGCTGCCCTGAAGGCTGGTGTGTTCAGCGTGTTTTCTTTGTAGTGCCCCCTCGTAGCGATACTCTGGGTGGCTCTTCTGGTCTGGATACTGCAGAGGATAGCGTTGTGGTCGCTCGCGGTGTACTGTTCGCTGATCTGCCATAACGTGCTCACTGCAAGTCGAGTACTTATGTAGGTGAGGTCTATGATGGATGTGGTACCTGCTCTGCTGAATGTTGGGTTGGAACCAGCGTTTTTTAGGACTATGTCCAGGGAGGCAAAAGCCTCCACTAGGACACGGCCCCTAGCATTCGTTGTTACTGACTCCCATTCCGTTGCCCAGGCGTTGAAGTCCCCAGCTACTAGCGACGGCGAGTGTGCTCTGATGTCATCTGCCAAGTTGTCGATTGTGTCGCTGACTCTTCGAGTGACCAGCTGGGTGGTAGGTAACAGCGTATACCCATAGGTCTTTCAGCCTCCCTCGTACGTATCCTTTGGATCTTTTAACTTCGTCTAGATGCTGTGCCGGTTTGCCGCACATCCAGATTGCCGCTTTCCCCGATTGATCCATGACCCACGTGTTGGATCTCACGGTCTTGTAGGGCTCGCTCAGCAGTGCCAGGTCCGTGTTGAGCTCTGTAACGGATTGGGTGAGAAGGTCTTGGGCCACCCTGCAATGGTTAAGGTTCTGTTGGATGATCCTTAACATTTGAGTTTTCTAACTGCCTCGCGGTACGCTGGACACTTAAAACTTCTTGAGGCATGGTCCGTGGGGCTACCCGTTTTTTGAGCGCAGAGTATGCAGTGTGGGTCCTTGCTGCAATTTCTGGCCTCATGGTCTCTGCCTCCACATCTAAAGCACGCTCCTCTGTGGTCCTTTTCTCCGGTGCAGTTTACCGAGATGTGCCCGAACTCCAAACACTTGTAGCATCGTTTTGGCGACACCATTTGTTTGATACGGCAGTTTACCCAGCCGACCTTTATCTTCCCCATTGCAGCGAGTTTGTTGGCGGCGACTGCATGGAGGGATAGGGTGGCTATCTGCATCCCGCTTCTGGTGGCTCTTAAGGACCTTACCGCTTCCTCGGGGATTTCGGTTTCCCCTGTGGCACGCTTCAATGCTTCCAATATCTCTGCCTTCGTTGTTATCTCGTCTAGATCCATTAACTCGAGCCTTGTTTGTTCGGTCAGGGCCCGTACCACTGCCTTGGCCCCCAGTGCATTTTAGACCGCCGTTTTGACCTCCTCCGCGCTGTGACTCGGGGCTTTTTTGAGGCGCAGCAGCAGATCTCCCTTAGCTGTCTTCCTGATGCTTTCCACATCACCGCTCACATGGCTCAGCGTTGCATCTCCTTTCACCGATTTTAATAATTCCGCGTAAGTGATGTTTCCTACGCTCGCTATCACTACAGCGTCTGGTCGCGTTTTTTTCTGGTTCCTACCGAACTGCTGCCAATTGGGGACCGTTGGGTTTCAAGTTCGCGGTCCGTTCGCTCCCGTGGCCTGCACTTCTTCGGCGGTGTCTGACTCTGTCCTGCTGTTGGTTCCCTTGCACGTTTTGGTGTCGCTTGACTCCTCTCCAGGGTTCCGAGCCCTCTGCCGTTCCTACTTGCCGCTATTGGCGACGTCTGCGTGTCTGCCTCTTTGCGCTCGGGGACCTTACCATTATCTTGGCTGGTGAGGTCGGCTGCTATCTCCTGCAGGTGTACCAGCTGTGTTAGGCTGTCTCTCATCCGCTGGTTGATGTGTCTCTGGCCGGTGAACAGGGTCGAGAGGTCCTTCAAGATCAGCCCTATTTGGCGTACCGCGTCCGCCAGGGACTTTGGTGCCGTGGTAGGGCTGCTAAGCGATTCGGCCAGCTGCTGTGCCAATGGCGTGGCTTTTGGCTGAGGGGGCGCTTACTCCTTACCTGAACAAATAATTTCCGCCTGGAAGTATGCACCTTTCTGTCTTTTTGTTTGTTTTGTTTTTTCCCTCTTCTTCTTGGTTTTTGGTTTTATGCTTGTCGGCGGCTGGTTGCTACAAGATTTGTGTAGCATATAGTACAGCTGATAGTTTGCGCACAATCTAACACTGCTACTATATCGATCAGCTGCTCGAGTCGCCGAGAATGGAAGAACGATGTGGAGTGAAGTTCGCGCGAAAAAACTTTGTTTTTGTGGTCCCAGTGGGGAGAGAGCGAGAGATAGCGGGACTGGATTTCCCCTTCGCCCCTCAGCCCTGGCTGGAGCACCCGATTTCACCTGGTTTCTGCGCTGTGGGATTGCCCTTCACGCTTGGGCCAGGCTCGGTACATACCCCTTCCTAATGGAATCCACGCGCTTACTTGTTAGTAGGGTCTAAGGCTTGTTTTTTCCTGATGATCACTGGAGGTACACTAGAAACACGTCTGTTCACTTTCCGTTCACTTGTGTGTGTGTGTGTTTTTTTTTTGTTTTTTTTTCCATGGATGCGCCATGAGGAGTGGAAATCTTCATGAGATACCAATGACCCGTGCCATTGGCATGCACGATTCCTTGCTCTAGTCAAGTCATACGTACTAAAACCACCCCACACACATACACTACTCTTCCCCCGCGGGATCACCGTTAGGTATTGCTTCGCGGGGAGGGGGGCCTATTCTAGGCCGCTACATGCCGCTCTTTCTCGAATCGTCTCAGGTCATCCTGGATGCGCTTGATGAGACGGTACACGTATATATAGTTATCCTCCGATGCTGTCATAAAGCTAACCAGCAACTCTGCTGGGGGGATATTCTCCGTCCATGCTGCGTATCTCTTACAGCCGTAGAGGGCATGCTCCGGGTCTTCGATTGCGGTTGGGCACGTAGGGCAGTATGGGCTGGTATCGAGTTTATACTTATATAGGTAGCTACGATAGCCCCCATGCGCGGTTAGGAATTGCGTTATGTGGTAGTCCGCGTTGCCTCTGCTCCTTCCGATCCACTCCTTCGCGCTACTGATCAATTTATGCGTCCACCTCCCTTTGACGCTCTGATTCCACCGTTCCTGCCATGTTTCGATGGAGGCCTGTCGCGCTGTATTGCGGATGACCGCCGTGCCGCCTATGGTTCCCTGCGCCGTACTCTTTTCGTACACTATTTTCATCTCCCTGGCCAGTATGTCCACGGGTATCATACCCGCTAGGACTAGTGCTGCGTCCTCGGACGCAGTCCTGTAAGCCGAGATGACCCTCAGCGCGGCTAGCCTGTATGGAGCAGCTATCTTCCTTCGCAGGCTTTGGTTGTTTATGACCGCTGCCGCCCAGATTGGCGCTGCGTAGAGAAGGATGGAGGACACTACGCTTGCCATCAGTCTTCAGCATCCAGTCTTTGGTCCACCAACATTTGGAAGCATGCGGGAGAGAGCTCCTTGCATCCTCGCTGCCTTTTGGCTAGCATACTCCACATGCGAGCGGAAGGTTAGGCGGTTGTCCAACATCACTCCCAAATACTTGATGGAGTCTTGCGATTTTATCAGGTCTGCTCCTACTCGCACTGTGGCGTACTCCGTCTTCTGCCTGCTCGTGATGAGGACTGCTTCCGTCTTGTGGCCAGCCAGATGCGGCTTCCCGCATCCATCCAGAAATTAGATCAATAGCTGTATTGGCTACCAATTCGACTTTCTGGACCTCCTTAGCTACAACGACTAGGGCCAGGTCGTCAGCGAAACCGATTAGCTGGCAACCTGGGGGTAGCTGCAGTCTGAGCACGCTGTCGTACATGAGGTTCCACAGGAGCGGCCCCAAGACTGATCCTTGCGGGACTCCTGCCGTAACCTCGTACGCTATCTCTCCTTGGTCCGTCTCGTAGCCCAGCACCCTGTCCGGGAAGTAACTGGAGATCATCCTCAGAAGGTATACCGGTACCCCGATTCGGTACAACGCCGTCTCGATCCTTGACCAGTTGGCCGAGTTGAAAGCGCCTTGTTGGGTATTCCATTCGGCCCTGGTGCCTTCCGGTCGCCAACTCTCCTGGTTGCTTCTATGACCTCCAGTGTAGATACTGGCTCGTATGGTGGTTCCTCCTGGTCCAGGTTAGTTTCTTCCTTCTGCGGGTGCCTGGGGAACAGCGCTGTCACAATCCTATGCAGCAGTTGCGGGCACGTCGGGGTAGGAGTGCTTATTCCTCTGATCCTTTTGGTGACTACTTTATAAGCAGTGCCCCAGGGGTCTACCTCCACTTCGTCGCATATGTGGCGGAAGCAGTCGCTCTTACTCTTCTTGATGGACACCTTCAGCCCGTGTTTTGCCTCTCGCTCTTTGGGCACGCCGTCGCGCTCGGAGACAAGCCCTTCTAAGCTCGCCTATTTCCTGCGTCCACCAGTAGCAAGGTCTTCCTCGTAGAGACGGCTTCCTCCTTGGCATGGACTGGTCGCATGCGTCGGCTATCCTCTGCGTCAGTTCCCGTGCCGCTTCCTCCGCTGAGATACCAGCTAGGTTCCACTCGTGTTGCCTGAAGGAGTCCGAGAAGGCTGCGACGTCCAGTAGACTATCCTTCCACTTTGGCCCCGTTGTTTTTGGCTTCCTGGGGACTCTGTTGCGCTGTCCGAGCTGAAAGTGTATCGCCTGGTGGTCGCTAAATGTGAATTCGTCACCCACTCTCCAGGTGGAATGTCTACATAGCGAAATGCTCAGAAAGGTCAGATCTATTATTGAGGATCTTCCCGCCCTGCAGAAGGTCATCTTTTTCCCGTCGTTTGCCAGTCCGACGTCGAGAGACGAGAACTGCTCCAGTAGGCAGTACCCTCTTGCGTTGGTCTCTTTGCTGCCCCATTCGACGGCCCACGCATTAAAGTCCCCTGCGATGACGAAGGGTGTCCTCCCACGAGTGTCTTCCGCAATGTGTTCCAACATAGTTTGGAAACGCGACAGGTCCCAACTCGGCGGTGCGTAACAACTGTAGAAAGTTACACCCTTGCGTCTAGCTCTTACAAAGCCCTCCTTTGACGAATCCACATCGAGCGGCGGGGTCTCGACGCCCCAGATCGCGGCGTTCCTGCACTTACTTTGTGCCCAACCGCTGCCTGGCACCGGTTTGTATGGTTCGCATACGATGACCACGTCCGGTTTCCTCTCCCTGGCGTCTTGGCTCAGTAGTGCCTGTGCCGCCCCGCAGTGGTTAAGGTTCAGCTGCATGCACCTCATCCTATCCTCTTTGCAAGTGCCTGTCTAAAGAGGGGGCACCTGCCGCTTCCTGCGATATGCCTCCAATCTTCCTTCTTTCCCTTGCAGAACATGCACTGGGGGTCCTTGTCGCAGTCTTTTGCAAGGTGGTCCTCCTTCCCGCATCTCCGGCACAGCTTAGAACGATCTACATCGCTCCTACACTGTCTGGCCATGTGGCCGAACTCCATGCAGCGGAAGCATTTGGTGACGCTGACCCTTTCCCTAAGTCTGCCTCTTACCCAGCCGACCTTCAGTCCTCCTATTTTGAGTGCCCTGCGGGTGTCCTCTGTCGGAAGTCGGACAGTTGCAATCTGCGTCTGTCCGTACCCTCTCCTTGTTGATATGTCGTCCAGTGCCACGTTTGCCAACTGGACCTGGGACATGAGGGCGTCCCTTATCTCCTCCTTGGTGGTCACCTCGTCCAAGTCGCTGCATTCCACGATGACTCGCTGTTGGAGGGCGCGGACCTCTGCTGCGTCCCCTAGCGACTCGCCGACCAGACTCTGGATGGACGAGGTTTCCTCTCCTGATTTGCTGAGCTGGAGCAGAAGTTCCCCCTTTTGGGTTCTTGCCACCGCCTCTCCTAGCCTTTGTAGCTTCTCGTCTCCTTTTACCTTTCGCAGAATCTATGCGTAGCTGCTCGGGTCTTTCGCCGCTATGATGATGGCATCCGGGCGTGCCTTCACCGTCATCACCCTAGAAGGCTTCGGCTTCCTTACTCTCGGCCTTCTTTCAACTTTCCTCCACTCCCTGTTCGGAGGCGCCGTCGGTGTCTCCCCTGTGTCGTTATCTCCTCGAGTTGGAGTTTTCGCATCCACTCCAACCGCGCAGGTTTTCGTCTGGGTGTCCACCCCTGTGCTCCTCTTGTTTTTCGGTGCTTTCCCATTTTCCTGCTTCCTTTTTGCATCCACCGCTGTCCTAAACAACGGCGAAGTTTGGGAGGACTGGTGGGTACGGATCACCGCCTTTGCCCTATCGTCATGAAGCTGGATGGCCACCAGCTCGTATAGCGCTCGGATGCTTTCAATGGAGTCCCTCATCGGCTGGTGGATGGAGCGCCTCTTCCCGTCTTCCAGCATCTCCACCAGCTTTGCAATTTCCTGCCCGAGATCGCGTAGCGCCGTGCTGCTCTGCCCCTTCTGGGTCTGCTCCGTTTGGGTCTGCCTATCTGGGTCTGCTCCATCTGGGTCTGCTCCTTCTGTTGTAGCTCCTTTTTGTTCCGATCTTTTTGAGTCCGCTCCTGGACTGCTACTGCTGCTTCTCCCGTAGGTCTCACCTCCACCGGTGATCTTGCCATCCTTGCACTCCTCGTGAATGCGTTTTCGTCCTCTGTAATTATACCCGATACTCATTTTGAGTATTGGGGTATATTAGATTTGTGGTAAAAGTGGATGTGTGTAACGTCCAGAAGGAATCGTTTCCGACCCCAAAGTATATATATTCTGGATCAGCATCAATAGCCGAGTCGATTGAGCCCTGTCTGTCTGTCTGTCTGTCCGTCTCTCCGTCTGTCCGTCTGTCCGTCCGTCCGTCAGTCCGTCCCCTTCAGCGCCTAGTGCTCAAAGACTATAAGAGCTAGAGCAACGATGTTTTGGATCCAGACTTCTGTGATATGTCACTGCTACAAAAATATTTCAAAACTTCGCCCCGCCCACTTCCGCCCCCATAAAGGACGAAAATCTGTGCCATCCACAATTTTAAAGATATGAGAAAACCAAAAACGTAGAATTGTAGAGAATAACCTTATCTTTAAGACTGCGGAATCTGAATTGGATCGTATTATTATTATAGCCAGCATCAAGAAAACAATTTCATTTTTTCTCGCCCTGTCTCTCTCTAACACACACGTAGCATAGGCGGCTTTGCTTAGAGTAAAACTTTAGCGCCTAGATCTCAGAGACTACAAAAGCTAGAGCAACCAAATTTGGTATCTACACTCCTAATATATCGGACCGAGACGAGTTTGTTTCAAAATTTCGCCACACCCCTTCCGCCCCGCAAAGGACGAAAATCTGGGGATATTCAAAAATCTCAGAGACTATTAAGGCTAGAGTAACCAAATTTGGTATCCGCACTCCTGTTAGATCTTACTATAAAACGTGTATCTCAAAAATTCGCCCCTCCCCCTTCCGCCCACACAAAGGACCAAAATCTGTTGCATCCACAATATTGCACATTCGAGAAAACTAAAAACGCAGAATCATAGGTAACTACCATATCTATCAGATTGCTGAATGTGGATCAGATCAGATCATTTTTATAGCCAATAGGAACAAATCAATTTGCAGTGGCTACGCAGCGCCCGACGTCACGCTCAGACTGATTTTCTGTCTCTCTTGCACGCACTCTTTGTCGTGTCGTTTAATATTAGCGGCGTCTGCCGGAGGAGAGCCATACTGACTTAGTATCGGGTATAACCGTAGAGTTGCGGTGTCCGCAGCAACTCACAACGTTCCCCCTCGTTTGTTTTTATACCCGATACTCAAAATGAGTATTGGGGTATATTAGATTTGTGGTAAAAGTGGATGTGTGTAACGACCAGAAGGAATCGTTTCCGACCCCATAAAGTATATATATTTTTGATCAGCATCAATAGCCGAGTCGATTGAGCCCTGTCTGTCTGTCCGTCCGTCCGTCTGTCCGTCTGTCCGTCCCCTTCAGCGCCTAGTGCTCAAAGACTATAAGAGCTAGAGCAACGATGTTTTGGATCCAGACTTCTGTGATATGTCACTGCTACAAAAATATTTCAAAACTTCGCCCCGCCAACTTCCGCCCCCACAAAGGACGAAAGTCTGTGGCATCCACAATTTTAAAGATATGAGAAAACCAAAAACGTAGAATTTTAGAGAATGACCATATCTTTAAGACTGCGGAATCTGAATTGGATCGTATTATTATTATAGCCAGCATCAAGAAAACAATTTCATTTTTTCTCGCCCTGTCTCTCTCTAACACAAACGTAGCATAGGCGGCTTTGCTTAGAGTAAAACATTAGCGCCTAGATCTCAGAGACTACAAAAGCTAGAGCAACCAAATTTGGTATCCACACTCCTAATATATCGGACCGAGACGAGTTTGTTTCAAAATTTCGCCACACCCCCTTCCGCCCCCGCAAAGGACGAAAATCTGGGGATATTCAAAAATCTCAGAGACTATTAAGGCTAGAGTAACCAAATTTGGTATCCGCACTCCTGTTGGATCTTACTATTAAACGTGTATCTCAAAATTTCGCCCCACCCCCTTCCGCCCACACAAAGGACGAAAATCTGTTGCATCCACAATATTGCACATTCGAGAAAACTAAACGAGGGGGAACGTTGTGAGTTGCTGCGGACACCGCAACTATACAGTTATACCCGATACTTAGTCAGTATGGCTCTCCTCCGGCAGACGCCGCTAATATTAAGCGACACGACAAAGAGTGCGTGCGAGAGAGACAGAAAATCAGTCTGAGCGTGACGTCGGGCGCTGCGTAGCCAGTGCAAATTGATTTGTTCCTTTTGGGTATAAAAATGATCCGATCTGATCCAGATTCAGCAATCTGATAGATATGGTCATTATCTATGATTCTGCGTTTTTAGTTTTCTCGAATCTGCAATATTGTGGAAGCAACAGATTTTCGTCCTTTGTGGGGGCGGAAGGGGGTGGGGCGAAATTCTGAGATATACGTTTTATAGTGAGATCTAACAGAAGTGCGGATACCAAATTTGGTTACTCTTGCCTTAATAGTCTCTAAAATTTGTGCATGCCCCAGATTTTCGTCCTTTGCGGAGGCGGAAGGGGGTGTGGCGAAATTTGGACACGAAACGGTCAAGGTCCGATATCACAGGAGTGTGGATACCAAATTTGGTTGCTCTGGCTCTTATAGGTTCTGAGATCCTTGAACTCATATTTTGCAATTGGCAAAGCCGACCATGAAACCTGTGTGTTAGAGAGAGACAGAGCGAGAAAGAATGAAATTGTTTTCTTGATTCTGGCTATAATAATTATACGATCTGGGTGAGATTTTACACTCTAGAACATATAGTCATCCTCTACGATTCTGCGTTTTTGGTTTTATCGTATCTTTAAAAATGTGGATTCCACAGATTTTCGTCCTTTGTGGGGGCGGAAGTGGGCGGCGCGCAGTTTTGAAATATTTTTGTAGCAGTGACATATCACAGAAGTCTGGATCCAAAACATCGTTGCTCTAGCTCTTATAGTCTTTGAGCACTAGGCGCTGAAGGGGACGGACAGACGGACGGACGGACAGACGGACAGACGGACGGACGGACAGACGGACAGACGGACGGACGGACAGACGGACAGACAGACATGGCTCAATCGACTCGGCTGTTGATGCTGATCAAGAATATATATACTTTATGGGGTCGGAAACGATTCCTTCTGGACGTTACTCACATCCACTTTTACCACAAATCTAATATACCCCAATACTCATTTTGAGTATCGGGTATAAAAAACGCAGAATCATAGATAATGACCATATCTATCAGATTGCTGAATCTGGATCAGATCAGATCATTTTTATAGCCAATAGGAACAAATCAATTTGCAGTGGCTACGCAGCGCCCGACGTCACGCTCAGACTGATTTTCTGTCTCTCTCGCACGCACTCTTTGTCGTGTGGTTTAATATTAGCGGCGTCTGCCGGAGGAGAGCCATACTGACTTAGTATCGGGTATAACCGTAGAGTTGCGGTGTCCATTCTAATGGGTCGCAGTCGCGTTATTAATCCCATGGTTGTCTATGCAAGCAGTGAGGCCATGCTAGGGTTGACTCTTGCGTTCACGGGGTCAAGAGTTCAGAGCCGGATCCGCGCTAGTCGGGAGCGTTGCTCAACCGAGCCTGCACCACCAACTTAATGGCGACGAATCAGGAAGCGTACCTAGGAGAACTGCCAGTTTTTAACGGGACGGGGGCGGCCTCAGCATTAGCCTAGAAGCTATTTCAGCAGGATTTCACTCCGCTTACTGAAGTTCTAGAATACTGACGCCGTCAGCCCAAAAACGTCTTTCCGTGCCGGTGTTTCCAGTTTTATAATCAAGGCTGTACTGGTCTCGGCCTTGATGCCGTGTTTTGTCGCCTCCTGCGACAGGCAGCGGCTCGCCGTGGTGGTTACTATTATTAGGTTCCACTACCTTTAGTACGACTGCCTCCTAGTACGTCCCATATCACCAATAGTACAGTGTCCAAAACTTAATTTTGGCACTGTGTAGCCACCTTAATACAGTGGCGGCCTCTGGTGGGGGAACATAATCTATGCTACATGTAGGTGTAGCAGATGTAGGAGTAGATAATCCTAGATCAGCATGAGCACGCCCTCTGCCGGTGGCTTATTGGTTCCGCTGCAGTGCACTGGTCGGCAGCTGATATATCGATCAGCTGGCCTGACGAGTAACACTTGCAGTGAAGAACAAGAGCAAGACGGCCGGGCCAAAGAGTGAAAAGTTACAATTAAAACAACAAAGAATATCGAGTGCTGAAAGAGCAGGGAGAACAAGAAAGGAGGGCAAACTCAACACCCCCCCTTGGCCAGGTGGACCAAGGGGGGACACATTTCGCCTTCCTGCCGTCTGAAATTGGACATGCGGCCTCGCCTGCCTTGCAAATCTCCTCGGTATGTACCGGCCACACGTGTGGGTCTGTCTTTTCACCGGTTTCGCTTTTTATACCCGATACTCAAAATGAGTATTGGGGTATATTAGATTTGTGGTAAAAGTGGATGTGTGTAACGTCCAGAAGGAATCGTTTCCGACCCCATAAAGTATATATATTCTTGATCAGCATCAATAGCCGAGTCGATTGAGCCCTGTCTGTCTGTCCGTCCGTCCGTCTGTCCGTCTGTCCGTCCCCTTCAGCGCCTAGTGCTCAAAGACTATAAGAGCTAGAGCAACGATGTTTTGGATCCAGACTTCTGTGATATGTCACTGCTACAAAAATATTTCAAAACTTCGCCCCGCCCACTTCCGCCCCCACAAAGGACAAAAATCTGTGGCATCCACAATTTTAAAGATATGAGAAAACCAAAAACGTAGAGTTGTAGAGAATGACCATATCTTTAAGACTGCGGAATCTGAATTGGATCGTATTATTATTATAGCCAGCATCAAGAAAACAATTTCATTTTTTCTCGCCCTGTCTCTCTCTAACACACACGTAGCATAGGCGGCTTTGCTTAGAGTAAAACATTAGCGCCTAGATCTCAGAGACTACAAAAGCTAGAGCAACCAAATTTGGTATCCACACTCCTAATATATCGGACCGAGACGAGTTTGTTTCAAAATTTCGCCACACCCCCTTCCGCCCCCGCAAAGGACGAAAATCTGGGGATATTCAAAAATCTCAGAGACTATTAAGGCTAGAGTAACCAAATTTGGTATCCGCACTCCTGTTAGATCTTACTATAAAACGTGTGTTCGGAGCAGAACCCAGCCGATTAGCTGCTTGCCAAATAGCACCTAATTCTTGGCCCTCAGCCGCTTATTTTGTTTGTTACTTATGTCTATGTCACTCATTTGTTTGTTAAAGCTCTGCGCTTGCTTGCCCTGCTATACGCTCTCTGCCAGCTCGCTCTTCGCTATTTCCGCTTTGCGTCTGCCTACCGACGTCGGCCGAGCGAAGCTGCGCTTAGCGATCGGAGCGGCAATGTAAAGGGCAGGCAAGCCACACTTGCAATTTGGATGTCACGCATTAAAGAACATATCGTAATTTTATTTCTGCGCCGAGTTTTATTTAATTCGAAATAATTAGTCGGCCGATTGGGGATAAAAAACATTATCTCCACATAAAATTTGGTGACCCCGACGTGATCTCTGAGTTGCAGTGTCAATTAATAATCATTCGCGATCGACATTCGTTAGCCCTAGCAAATTTTCGGCGGTTAAGCACAATTCGGTGCTAAAACACACTTACATACACCTACATACACGCATTGCTGGCTATTAATTTCTCTGTCGCGACAATTCGGTCAGTGCAGTGCGGTAGGCAGTGCAGCGAACTCACTAATACACACAAGCGGAGTACAAAGCGGAATCGGACAGCTCGCACAGCCGCACAGCTAAAGGCATTAGCTGTAATCCCTTTGCTTTCGGTTCCCACGTTTATACGTATACAGGGTGTCTTTTTCGGTCGTGCTGAGTGACTCTTTTAAAACCTCAACATGGCAGCACCTGAGCCTACCAATGTCGCGAACGCAGCAATGCCGAGTGATGTAGATTTATACAAGCACAAGGCCGAGTCCATCGCAAGCCAACTAAAGGCCATGGATCGCTTTCTCACCAAGGAAGAGCTTGCCGAGTTAGATGAGGCAGAACTTCAAGCTCGCTTAGAGCAAATCGAGCGAATGAATGCGGATTTCGATGCCGCTCAAACGAGCCTTGAAAGGCTGGATTTCCTGCAGTTAGCCCATGATGCCCGACTGGACTTTTCGAATGTTTATGTGAAGGTTAGGTCCAGGCTGTCGCGGGAGTTGATGGCTGCTCGCACGGTAAATGTTGCCAATTCAACGGCTCGGCATACTCTCGAGGGGAATTCGTCGTTGTTCGCCTATAATAGTATAGGCCGTTCTCGAATGCCCGAGTTGCAGCTTCCGCGATTCGGGGGGAACTACATGGATTGGCCAGTATTCCACTCGATGTTCTCGACAATGGTGCACAAAGACCATCGTATACCAATCATCGAAAAATTCCAATATCTTCGTGGATGTCTAGATGGTGCTGCGCTGGATACGATTCGTTCCTTGGAACTTTCTGAGGAGAATTACGACAAGGCGTTGAATTTACTAATGTTGCGATTCGATAATAAACTGTTACATTTTCAGGCACACGTCAAGGCTATTTTCGGGCTGCAAGGGGTGGAGAAGGGCTCGGCTATCGGCTTGCGCGCGCTCAGCGATAAAATCAATTCGCACTTGCGTGCAATTCAGACCTTGGCGACCCCGCAGGAGATTTCCGATGGGTTGCTGATCTTCATCATAGGCACGAAATTGGACCACAAGACCAAGGAGAAATGGGAAGAGAACTTGCCGACGTCAGGATTGCCTCGGTGGTCAAGCATGGCCTCATTCTTGAAAGCAAGATGTCGGATGCTGGAAAATTTGGGATCGGCTATGGTAACAATTCCTAGCCAGCAGGTGGGAGAAAGTAAACCTAGCACCCTAATCACCTCCATTAACGATCATAATAGCTCAACATGCAAGTATTGCAAATCCTCCAATCACTACATATCCCGATGCCAGGCATTTATAGATCTCCCTGTTTTTTCTCGATACAAGCGCCATTTATGTCTAAACTGCCTCAACAAAGGCCATTCATTGCAACGCTGCAAGTCAGGGGCATGTAGAAATTGCCAAGCCAAGCATAACCCACTGCTCCACATGCAGTCGGGCGCTGACGCTGAGTTGCCGTCGCCGAGCACGGAATCGACCCAGCATGATCCTGCAAGTGCCCTAGTAGCAAGCAAATATATTAGCCCTCCCCCTCGAGTCAAAAATCTCTGCCTAGCCAAAACGTGCTGCTAGCTACTGCAATCGTATATGTCAGGGGCCGTTTTGGATCGCTTATTCCATGTCGTGCCATTTTAGATTCCGCTTCTCAGGTTAACTTTATAACATCGAGACTCGCCAATCAGCTGCAGTTAGATCCTCACCCGTCTCACGTTAAAATCGCCGGTATTGGAGAGTCAATTCTACCATCCAGCAAGGCTGTGGACATCGTCCTGCAATCTCAAGACGAAAGCTATCGCGGTTTCCTCTCTGCAATTATCACTGCCTCAATCACAGGAATGCAGCCTAACTTCGGCCTAGACGCAAAGGATTGGCCAATGCCAAATAATCTAAAACTGGCTGATCCTAATTTCGCCAAGCCCCAGCGTGTCGATCTGTTGATAGGTGCTGGTTTGTTTTTCGAATTAATGTGCGTTGGACAGATTCGACTGTCAGACCAATTGCCAACATTGCAGAAGACGAAACTTGGCTGGATAGTGTCAGGAAGTATTAAAAACTCTGAGAAAGCCCGTGCGGCGCTAGCAGCCGTTGAAGATCCCCTGTCATCTCCGCTTGCGAGACTAATTTGTGCGATATTGTAAGGCGGTTTTGGGAAGTCGATGGAGATTATTCGCCCTTATCAATTTCGGAGGAAGATGTTCATTGCGAACAGCATTTCGTCACAAACTGCATTCGCCTAGAGTCCGGAGCTTACTCCGTGCGTTTGCCAACCAAATTCAGTCTAGAGGAATTAGGAGAATCGTATCAGGAGGCGCTACGTAGATTTCTCAATTTGGAGAGGAAGCTAGCAAAAAATGCACAGCTTAAGGCAAAATATATGGAGTTTCTCCAGGAGTATCGTGATTTAGGACACATGTCGCCAGCTTCGCGGCAGTCAGACCTCCCGCAGTACTTCTTGCCTCACCATTGCGTCCCCAAGCAGGATAGTACAGCCACCAAATTACGCGTAGTGTTCGATGGATCTTCCAAAACAGCGTCTGGAGTATCACTGAATGATGCGCTAATGGCTGGAGCCTCCATCCAACCTAAAATTCTGATAACTCTGCTTCGTTTCCGCTTTTTATACCCGATACTCAAAATGAGTATTGGGGTATATTAGATTTGTGGTAAAAGTGGATGTGTGTAACGTCCAGAAGGAATCGTTTCCGACCCCATAAAGTATATATATTCTTGATCAGCATCAATAGCCGAGTCGATTGAGCCCTGTCCGTCCGTCCGTCCGTCCGTCCGTCCGTCCGTCCCCTTCAGCGCCTAGTGCTCAAAGACTATAAGAGCTAGAGCAACGATGTTTTGGATCCAGACTTCTGTGATATGTCACTGCTACAAAAATATTTCAAAACTTCGCCCCGCCCACTTCCGCCCCCACAAAGGACGAAAATCTGTGGCATCCACATTTTTAAAGATACGATAAAACTAAAAACGCAGAATCGGTGAGGATGACCATATCTTCTACAGTGCAAAATCTTAACCAGATCGTATAATGATTATAGCCAGAATCAAGAAAACAATTTCATTCTTTCTCGCTCTGTCTCTCTCTAACACACAGGTTTCATGGTCGGTTTTGTCAATTGCAAAATATGAGTTCAAGGATCTCAGAACCTATAAGAGCCAGAGCAACCAAATTTGGTATCCACACTCCTGTGATATCGGACCTTGACCGTTTCGTGTCCAAATTTCGCCACACCTCCTTCCGCCCCCGCAAAGGACAAAAATCTGGGGCATCCACAAATCTCAGAGACTATTAAGGCTAGAGTAACCAAATTTCGTATCCGCACTTATGTTAGATCTCACTATAAAACGTATATCTTAGAATTTCGCCCCACCCCCTTCCGCCCCCACAAAAGACGAAAATCTGTTGCATCCACAATATTGCACATTCGAGAAAACTAAACGCAGAATCATAGATAATGACCATATCTATCAGATTGCTGAATCTGGATCAGATCGGATCATTTTTGTAGCCAAAAGCAAGAAATCAATTTTCAGTGGCTACGCAGCGCCCGACGTCACGCTCAGACTGATTTTCTGTCTCTCTCGCACGCACTCTTTGTCGTGTGGTTCAATATTAGCGGCGTCTGCCGCAGGAGAGCCATACTGACTTAGTATCGGCTATAACTGTAGAGTTGCGGTGTCCGCAGCAACTCACAACGTTCCACCTCGTTTAAAGTCGCCTTGTGTGGCGATATCTGCAAAATGTACCGCTGTGTACGCGTTTCCCATCCCGATACGCACGTGCAGTGCATCCTATGGCGCAATGACCCGAAGGAGGAGATTCAGGTGTTCAAGTTGGAGACTGTTACTTACGGAACCAAACCTGCCGCTTTCTTAGCAATTCGTGCTATGCATCAATTGGCAAATGATGAAGAGTTTCGTTTTCCGCTTGGCGCTGATGTTGTTCGAAGAGATTTCTATGTCGATGATCTCATATCTGGAGGGGACAGCATTGATTCTGTCATCAAGATTCGTCAGCAGGTAAAGGAGCTACTTTCGAAAGGATGTTTTCCCATACGTAAATGGTGTTCCAATGAACACCAATGAATGCTTTAGAAGGCGTATCGGAGGCGGATCGCGAAAAGTTCCTTACCTTTCATGACGGGACTGAAGTAACCAAGGCGCTTGGTCTAGTTTGGGATCCCACCACGGACAATCTTCTGTTTAGCTTCGCTCACGTCGGAACCGCTGCAGGACCAATATCGAAGCGTTCGGTCCTGTCTACACTAGCTAGGTTCTACGATCCTCTAGGGCTCATCTCTCCCATCATCACAAAAGCTAAAATATTTATGCAGTCGCTATGGAACGAAAGCCTAAAGTTGAATTGGGACGAAAGCCTGCCCCAGGATCTACATACGACTTGGATTGAGCTGACTTCGCAGTTGTCGATGGTTAAAAACTTTAAGTTTCCACGTTACGTGCTTCGGCAGCAAGCCAGATTATAAATGCACACGTTTTGTGATGCGAGCCAAGCAGCATATGGCGCCTGCTTTTTTTTTTTTTTTTTTTTTTTTTTTGTTGTGTGACTACAGGAAAGCTTCATGCCGACTCAGCCGAAGCCGAAGTGAGGGACTCTAACCGCTCTAAAACCAACCACACCTATCCCGGATCCCGGCGGTACTGTCGCGAGATATTACTTCGCCGGGGGAGATGCCCGTAGGGCTCTTCTCTTAATAATCTCCTTTATCCTTTATCTCCTTGCATTGCGTGCTCTTCCTTCGCGACGCAGTTTGGTAGCCATAGTTACGGCCATGAGTCTAATCGAGGCCCAGTTTCCTTCCGACTCCAGCAGGCATTCTGCCAGGTTTGACACCGCTGGCATTCTTCCAAGCTTGTTGCTTAGATCCTCTCGTTCTTGCCGAAATCTTGGACATTCGAAGAAGCAGTGCTCTGCGTCTTCGATGACCCCTGCGCAGACCACGCAGAAGGGGTCGTCCTCGTGCTTAAACCTATGCAGGTAGGCTTTAAAGCAACCGTGTCCTGTCAGCAGTTGTGTCAGGTGATACTCCACTTGTCCATGGCTACGGTTCAGCCAACTCTTCAGGTCTGGGATTAGCCTATGGGTCCATCGCCCTTTGCTGCTGTTATCCCACGAATCTTGCCATTGCAGGATTGTGCGCTGCCTTAAGGCACCTCTGGTGTCCTGGTCCGTAGTCCCCAGGGTTCGCTGTGCCCTGATTCCTGCGGCTTCTCTTGCCAGCAGATGGATGGGAATCATTCCTGCGACCACAAGTGCGGCGTCTTGGGATACCGTTCTGAATGCGCAACACACCCTCAGGGCACACAGCCTCTGGACTGCGTTGCATTCTCGGGCATATGTTTTATGCTTCATTGCATCAACCCATATTGGTGCAGCGTACATTAGCGTTGAGCCAACTACGCTCGCTAGTAGCTTTCGCCTTGGCTGTTTCGGGCCTCCGGTGTTGGCCATGATGCGGGATAGGGCCACTGCCGTCTTTCCTGCTTTGCTGCTTGCATACGCCATGTGATGCTTGAAGCTGAGTCTGTGGTCAATCATGACCCCCAGGTACTTCAGGCTTGGACTGGAGCTAATAGTGCAGTCTCCTACTCGGATCGTGGCCGTCTCCACTACTTTCCTGCTGCTTATGAGCACCGCCTCCGTTTTGTGGGTGGCTAATGAGAGATCCCTCCCTGATAGCCATGTTCTGGCTCTCTCTACCGCGTCGTTGCAGATTTCTTCCGCCGCTTCTTTCTGTTTTGCCACTACGACTATTGCTATGTCGTCGGCAAAGCCTATCACCGTGGCGCCCATTGGCATATCCATCTTGAGGATTCCATCATACATGATGTTCCACAGCAGCGGGCCGAGGACCGATCCTTGGGGAACTCCTCCAGTGATTTGGTGCTCACGTGTCCCTTTATCCGTCTCATATATGAGCACTCGGTCTCTTAGGTAGTCCGCGATGATATTCTGCAGATACGGCGGTATTTGAAAGTTTCTCAATTCTTCTAGTATGTGATCCCAATTGGCAGAGTTGAATGCATTTTGGACATCGAGTGTTGCCACTATGCAATACTCTTTGGTCCCGTACATCCATCGGGTGCCATCGATAGCTCGCTTTGCTATCTCACATACCTCGCCGATTGCGTCCACCGTGGACCTGCCTTTGCGAAACCCGTGCTGTCTCGGTGAGAGCTGACGCGTTACTGCCTTCTCCAGCCTGGTGTGGATTATGCGCTCGAGGATCTTACCCACTGTGTCGAGCATATGGCATATCGCGCCTGTGTATACATGCGTTCGGAAGCTCTTGGCATTGTGCAAAGTCATCTCTTATGCTCAAAATCCAGAGTCGCGCCCTTGAAAAGTATGACTATCCCCAAGCTTGAGCTGTCCGCTGCCCTCGTATTAGCCGAACTAGTGTCCACCATAGTTAAGGGATTATCAGCTCCATGCCAAATACATTGCTGGTCGGATTCGTCCATAGCCCTTGCCTGGATTTGAGAATCACCATTGAATTTTAATATATTTGTTTCTAATCGAGTTCAGCGGATTCAGGAGCTCACCGCTGGAATGACTTGGCATCACGTGCCCACAAAGTTGAATCCTGCCGACATCATATCACGTGGACCCACGCCCGCTGAACTAATGGATAGCAGCCTTTGGATCTCTGGACCACCATTCTTGCGTCTTGAGAGCTCAGAGTGGCCTGCAGGCTTGCAATTGCCGACCGATGAACGTCGTCATGCAGCATTGGTTGTTTCAAACGAAAGGGATGTATCGTACGATTGCAAATTTTAAAACTCATTCGGATCCATGCAGCGCGTCTTTGCTTACATATATCGATTCTACATTCTCAAGGACAAAGGCATAGCGCGGTCGCAGGGTCAACTTACCGTAATCGACATCAAAAATGGTAGGCATTTGCTCATAAGGGCAATACAGCAGCAACAATTTTCGGAAGAGATAAGGGCCCTCGCCAGCAAACAGGCCCTACCCCCAAAAAGCACGATGGCCTCACTGAATCCCTTTCTGGATAGCTTTGGATTGCTGCGTGTTGGAGGCCGCCTCCAAAATGCCGAATTGGACTACGACGCGAAGCACCCGATCCTGCTTCCTAAGGGACATCCTGTCACTGTCTCTATTATTATCTTCTTTCACGAAAGGTTTCTCCACGCAGGAGCTCAAGGATTGCTCGGACTGCTTCGGCAAAAATTCTGGCCTATTAGTGGACGCAAATATGTTGCGGGAATCATTCGCAAATGTGTTAGATGCTTTCGTTTGAAGCCAGTGCTGAGGGAACATATCATGGGAAACTTGCCTGCGGATCGCGTAAGGACTAATCCAGCATTCCACACAACGGGCGTTGATTTTTGCGGACCCTTTTATCACAAGTCGGAAGTCAGAAGCAGGCCTCCTATCAAATGTTACATCGCTGTCTTCGTATGCTTTAGCACCAAAGCAACTCATTTGGAAGTCGTTCGGGATCTATCTACAGAATCCTTTCTGGCATCATTAAGGCGTTTTATAAGTCTACGTCCCAAACCTCGAATCATCTGGTCAGACAACGCTACAAATTTTGTAGGAGCAAAAAATGAGCTTTTGGAGCTTCGGCAAATGTTCCTCAGCGATCCTCATACGTCGGCTGTGTCACATCTCTGCGTTTCTAGTAGAATCGACTGGAAATTCATCCCCCCTCGCTCACCTCATTTTGGGGGTTTGTGGGAGGCGGCTGTTAAAGCAGCTAAATATCATTTTCATCGCATCGTCGGGACCTACATTTTTACTCTTGATGAAATTCAGACCTTGGCTTGTGAAATCTCTGCTTTGTTAAATTCCCGTCCGCTTTATGCAATTACAGAAAGTCCCGATGATCTAGATGTGCTCACGCCAAACCACTTTCTCAATGGAGCCCCGAAAGCTGCATTCGACGAGCCAGATGTGGCGCATCTCCGGGTCAAACTACTTAGTCGATGGCAGCGGCTGTGTCAAATGAAGCAGGCGTTTTGGAGAAAATGGAGCACGGCGTATCTTTCGATTCTTCAGGAGCGGAGCAAGTGGCGGTCATCGTCTCCAAACATCAAGCTAGGAGCGCTCGTCATGATCAAGGAGGAAACGCTGCCACCAGCGTGGCCGCTTGGCCGCATTGAGAGCGTCATCCCAGGAAAAGATGGAACCATCAGAGTAGCCGTCATCCGCACTCAAAAAGGCCTTTTCAAGAGGGCCGTTGGAAAAATAGCGGTTCTGCCCCTTCAGGATGGATCTGTTGAAAGCCTTTGCCTTCCAACGGGGGGTGAATGTTCGGAGCAGAACCCAGCCGATTAGCTGCTTGCCAAATAGCACCTAATTCTTGGCCCTCAGCCGCTTATTTTGTTTGTTACTTATGTCTATGTCACTCATTTGTTTGTTAAAGCTCTGCGCTTGCTTGCCCTGCTAAACGCTCTCTGCCAGCTCGCTCTTCGCTATCTCCGCTTTGCGTCTGCCTACCGACGTCGGCCGAGCGAAGCTGCGCTTAGCGATCGGAGCGGCAATGTAAAGGGCAGGCAAGCCACACTTGCAATTTGGAGAATTGCACCCCCTTAAAGAACATATCGTAATTTTATTTCTGCGCCGAGTTTTATTTAATTCGAAATAATTAGTCGGCCGATTGGGGATAAAAAACATTATCTCCACAACGTGTATCTCAAAATTTCGCCCAACCCCCTTCCGCCCACACAAAGAACGAAAATCTGTTGCATCCACAATATTGCACATTCGAGAAAACTAAAAACGCAGAATCATAGATAATGACCATATCTATCAGATTGCTGAATCTGGATCAGATCAGATCATTTTTATAGCCAATAGGAACAAATCAATTTGCAGTGGCTACGCAGCGCCCGACGTCACGCTCAGACTGATTTTCTGTCTCTCTCGCACGCACTCTTTGTCATGTCGTTTAATATTAGCGGCGTCTGCCGGAGGAGAGCCATACTGACTTAGTATCGGGTATAACCGTAGAGTTGCGGTGTCCGCAGCAACTCACAACGTTCCCCCTCGTTTTTCCTGAAGACACTTGGCTAAATAGCCTTCCGGGCGGGAGCACCAGGAAAACGCGACCGCACTTTCTCGCTTCACACTTCTCTCCTGTGTGTGTGTGTGTTTTATTCCATATTTTATTAGGTAGTGAAAAACAGAAAGGAAAAGCGTTTACATGGTATATACAGCAGTATAGAATTAGTAGTATAGCAAGAAGTATTAGGTGTTTAAGTAGGTAGGTTTGGGTTGCCAGGTGCTCCTGCGGGACGACCGTCAAGTATTGCGTCGCAGGGCCCGGGCGGGCACTCTATGCCCCTCCTGTCTGTCCTGTCCTGTCCTGTATGTGCTCCGCATCCTCTGGCGTTCCGTCGCAGGCAGGACAATCTCCGTCTATTTCGTGGCCAAATCTATGCAAGTATGTTTTAAAGCAACCGTGGCCGCTTAAAAGTTGCGTCAGGTAGAAGTTTACACTCCCGTGACTTCGCGTGCACCACTCTTCGACTCTTGGGATTAGGGTGTGCGTCCATCTCCCCTTCGTCGACTCCGTCCATCTGCGCTGCCACTCGGCCATTGTTTGCTGCCGCTCCCGTTGTCCGATAGCGTCCCTATTTGGCTCCGCCGGCGCTATATCTCTTCGCTGCGAGTATATTTTGGCCGCCTCCCTTGCTAAAAGGTCGATTGGTGCCGTCCCAGCAATGATCAGAGCCGCGTCGTCGGATACCGTGCGGAATGCACTGCATACTCGCAGGGCTCCCAGCCGATATGTTGCCTGAATCTTCCTCATATATGCTTTTGTGTTGGCCACCTTCGCCCAGACCGCTGCACCGTATAGTACTGTCGCCGTTAGCACGTTGAGTAGTAGGAGCCGCCGTCCTTGCTTCGGGCCCCTCGTGTTGAGCAAGTTCCCACGTTCACCAGCGCTGTTTCGGTTTTTTTGCGGCTGATGATCAGGACTACTTCCGTTTTGTGGTCGGCCAGTTGTAGCCCAGCGGAGCCCAGCCACTCTCTGATTCTCCTTATTGAGGCGTCACATTTGCCTTCCGCATCCTTGAGATTTTTTGCTACGGCCACTAGTGCCACGTCGTCGGCGAACCCTATCATTTTCGTGTCCTCGGGTACTTGCAGACGCAGGATGCCATCATACATAGCGTTCCAAAGTAGTGGCCCAAGGACCGATCCTTGTGGGACGCCGCCAGTTATCCCGTGTCTCTTAGTATTTTCTTCAGTCTCATACATTAGCACCCGGTCCCGGAAGTAGTCTTGGACCATGCGCATGAGATGGCCTTCAACTCCAAAGCCCGTTAGCGCCCTCAGGATGCAATCCCAGTTGGCAGTGTTGAACGCGTTTCGTACGTCTAGTGTCACCACGATGTGCCTTCAATTGCCTTTGCTGCAATGTCTGCCACCGTTGATAGCGCGTCTAGTGTGGAGTGGCCCCTGCGGAAACCAAATTGCATTGGAGACAGTTCGCCACCTCGCTGGATAGCTCGCTCTAGCCTTGTGCAAATGATCTTCTCGAGGATTTTCCACGCGGTGTCCATATCGGCCTGTAGGACGAGGGCTCCTCTAGCGGTTTGTCTGGCTTCGGGATCAGCACTAGCTTCTGTAGCTTCCATCGCTCCGGGAAGATTCCTTCCGCCCAGCATCTGCTGAACATCCTTGCGAACATTTCCGGGTGGAGCATAATGGCCGTCTTTAGTGCTCTGTTTGGGATGCCATCTGGGCCCGGAGCCTTAGCAACTGAGATACTCCTAGCTGCGGCCTTGACCTCTGCCTCGCTAATTTGCTCTAGCTCACTTTGGTTCTCCGCATACTCCTGCCTTGGTGGGATGCCCCCTGAGGCATCCGGGGGAATAGAGTCTCCACGATATTCTTCATTTTCTGTGCTTCAACCGGTGCCTTCGGTTTCAGGGCATTCATTTTTATACCCGATACTCAAAATGAGTATTGGGGTATATTAGATTTGTGGTAAAAGTGGATGTGTGTAACGTCCAGAAGGAATCGTTTCCGACCCCATAAAGTATATATATTCTTGATCAGCATCAATAGCCGAGTCGATTGAGCCCTGTCTGTCTGTCCGTCCGTCCGTCTGTCCGTCCCCTTCAGCGCCTAGTGCTCAAAGACTATAAGAGCTAGAGCAACGATGTTTTGGATCCAGACTTCTGTGATATGTCACTGCTACAAAAATATTTCAAAACTTCGCCCCGCCCACTTCCGCCCTCACAAAGGACGAAAATCTGTGGCATCCACAATTTTAAAGATATGAGAAAACCAAAAACGTAGAATTGTAGAGAATGACCATATCTTTAAGACTGCGGAATCTGAATTGGATCGTATTATTATTATAGCCAGCATCAAGAAAACAATTTCATTTTTTCTCGCCCTGTCTCTCTCTAACACACACGTAGCATAGGCGACTTTGCTTAGAGTAAAACATTAGCGCCTAGATCTCAGAGACTACAAAAGCTAGAGCAACCAAATTTGGTATCCACACTCCTAATATATCGGACCGAGACGAGTTTGTTTCAAAATTTCGCCACACCCCCTTCCGCCCCCGCAAAGGACGAAAATCTGGGGATATTCAAAAATCTCAGAGACTATTAAGGCTAGAGTAACCAAATTTGGTATCCGCACTCCTGTTGGATCTTACTATAAAACGTGTATCTCAAAATTTCGCCCCACCCCCTTCCGCCCACACAAAAAACGAAAATCTGTAGCATCCACAATATTGCACATTCGAGAAAACTAACGAGGGGGAACGTTGTGAGTTGCTGCGGACACCGCAACTCTACGGTTATACCCGATACTAAGTCAGTATAACTCTCCTCCGGCAGACGCCGCTAATATTAAACGACACGACAAAGAGTGCGTGCGAGAGAGACAGAAAATCAGTCTGAGCGTCACGTCGGGCGCTGCGTAGCCACTGCAAATTGATTTGTTCCTATTGGCTATAAAAATGATCTGATCTGATCCAGATTCAGCAACCTGATAGATATGGTCATTATCTATGATTCAGCGTTTTTGGTTTTCTCGAATGTGCAATATTGTGGATGCAACAGATTTTCGTCCTTTGTGTGGGCGGAAGGGGGTAGGGCGAAATTTTGAGATACAAGTTTTATAGTAAGATATAACTGGAGTGCGAATACCAAATTTGGTTCCTCTAGCCTTAATAGTCTCTGAGATTTTTGAATATCCCCAGATTTTCGTCCTTTGCGGGGCGGAAGGGGGTGTGGCGAAATTTTGAAACAAACTCGTCTCGGTCCGATATATTAGGAGTGTGGATACCAAATTTGGTTGCTCTAGCTTTTGTAGTCTCTGAGATCTAGGCGCTAATGTTTTACTCTAAGCAAAGTCGCCTATGCTACGTGTGTGTTAGAGAGAGACAGGGCGAGAAAAAATGAAATTGTTTTCTTGATGCTGGCTATAATAATAATACGATCCAATTCAGATTCCGCAGTCTTAAAGATATGGTCATTCTCTACAATTCTACGTTTTTGGTTTTCTCATATCTTTAAAATTGTGGATGCCACAGATTTTCGTCCTTTGTGAGGGCGGAAGTGGGCGGGGCGAAGTTTTGAAATATTTTTGTAGCAGTGACATATCACAGAAGTCTGGATCCAAAACATCGTTGCTCTAGCTCTTATAGTCCTTGAGCACTAGGCGCTGAAGGGGACGGACAGACGGACAGACCGACGGACGGACAGACAGACAGGGCTCAATCGACTCGGCTATTGATGCTGATCAAGAATATATATACTTTATGGGGTCGGAAACGATTCCTTCTGGACGTTACACACATCCGCTTTTACCACAAATCTAATATACCCCAATACTCATTTTGAGTATCGGGTATAAAAACGCAGAATCATAGATAATGACCATATCCATCAGATTGCTGAATCTGGATCAGATCAGATCATTTTTATAGCCAATAGGAACAAATCAATTTGCAGTGGCTACGCAGCGCCCGACGTCACGCTCAGACTGATTTTCTGTCTCTCTCGCACGCACTCTTTGTCGTGTCGTTTAATATTAGCGGCGTCTGCCGGAGGAGAGTTATACTGACTTAGTATCGGGTATAACCGTAGAGTTGCGGTGTCCGCAGCAACTCACAACGTTCCCCCTCGTTAGTTTTCTCGAATGTGCAATATTGTGGATGCTACAGATTTTCGTTTTTTGTGTGGGCGGAAGGGGGTGGGGCGAAATTTTGAGATACACGTTTTATAGTAAGATCCAACAGGAGTGCGGATACCAAATTTGGTTACTCTAGCCTTAATAGTCTCTGAGATTTTTGAATATCCCCAGATTTTCGTCCTTTGCGGGGGCGGAAGGGGGTGTGGCGAAATTTTGAAACAAACTCGTCTCGGTCCGATATATTAGGAGTGTGGATACCAAATTTGGTTGCTCTAGCTTTTGTAGTCTCTGAGATCTAGGCGCTAATGTTTTACTCTAAGCAAAGCCGCCTATGCAACGTGTGTGTGTGTTAGAGAGAGACAGGGCGAGAAAAAATGAAATTGTTTTCTTGATGCTGGCTATAATAACAATACGATCCAATTCAGATTCCGCAGTCTTAAAGATATGGTCATTCTCTACAATTCTACGTTTTTGGTTTTCTCATATCTTTAAAATTGTGGATGCCACAGATTTTCGTCCTTTGTGAGGGCGGAAGTGGGCGGGGCGAAGTTTTGAAATATTTTTGTAGCAGTGACATATCACAGAAGTCTGGATCCAAAACATCGTTGCTCTAGCTCTTATAGTCTTTGAGCACTAGGCGCTGAAGGGGACGGACAGACGGACAGACCGACGGACGGACAGACAGACAGGGCTCAATCGACTCGGCTATTGATGCTGATCAAGAATATATATACTTTATGGGGTCGGAAACGATTCCTTCTGGACGTTACACACATCCGCTTTTACCACAAATCTAATATACCCCAATACTCATTTTGAGTATCGGGTATAAAAACGCAGAATCATAGATAATGACCATATCTATCAGATTGCTGAATCTGGATCAGATCAGATCATTTTTATAGCCAATAGGAACAAATCAATTTGCAGTGGCTACGCAGCGCCCGACGTCACGCTCAGACTGATTTTCTGTCTCTCTCGCACGCACTCTTTGTCGTGTGGTTTAATATTAGCGGCGTCTGCCGGAGGAGAGCCATACTGACTTAGTATCGGGTATAACCGTAGAGTTGCGGTGTCCGCAGCAACTCACGTTTCCCCTCGTTTTTATTATCAACTTGTAGGCCCTTCCCCAGATGTCATGATCCGCAGAGTTCCAGAAAGCACTTCCGCTTGCTATCCCGAATGGCTAGCTTCAAGTCCCTGCGAGCAGCTGTGTATTCGCCCTGGAGTTGCGTATAATTTTCGCGGCCACGCGCTCTCTGGTACTGCCTGCCGGCGTGCAGGCATTTCCGTCGCGAATCCTTAATCTGCTGGTTCCACCAGTAAACCGGCTGGTGGTGACTCCTGTACTCGTAGCGTCTCTCCATGCTCGCCCTGCAGGCGTGCAGCACTGCCTCCATCACTCTGTCAGCCTCGCTAGAGGCATCGGCCGCTGGCGGTGGGTTGACCAGGTTCGCGGAAAAGTCCGCTGTGTTGAATGATCCGGCTTTGAAGCCCATCCTTGCTACCTGGGGGTTCCTTGCCTGGCGGGCTCCGCTGCCAGTGGTTATTTCGCAACATATTGCAAAGTGATCGCTTGCCGTGTAGGTGTCGCTCAGCTTCCACTCAGCCCGCGTATAAAGGGAGCTGCTGGCGAAAGTCAGGTCTATGCACGATCCGATGCCGCCCCTGTTGAAGGTGTGCTCGTTTCCTGCGATCAGCAGAGCAATATCGAGTGAGGCCAGGCTCTCCATTAAAATTCTTCGTCTAGCGTTTGTTGACGGGCAGCCCCAGTCTTCAGCCCAGGCGTTGAAATTCCCCGCTATCACCACTCCAGAACGACCTCTTGCATCCTCGGCTAGCTCGTCTAGGACGGCCGAGAACTCGTTAGCCTACAGCCTCGGCGCTAGGTAGCAACTATAGACCCAGAGTTCCTCGATCTTAGCTCTGACGTAGTGGTTTGCGGACTCCACTGAATTCATCCGGCTCGGCCGTCTTTCGCAGACCCAGATCGCCGCCTTTCCTGAAGCGTCCACTGCAAAGTTAGCGTCACTCCTCGTCCTGTACGGCTCACTAAGGATAGCTACGTCCACATTTTCCTCCCTGCTCGTTTGGCTCAACAGATCTTGAGCTGCCGCGCAATGGTTTAGGTTCAGTTGCAGGAACTTCACTTTATACGCTGGGTACGTGAGCCTCCCTGCACCATTGGGCATCTCCTGCTGCCAACATAGTGCTTGGTGTCCTGACGGTTTCCCTCTGTACATACAGAGCACTTTGGCTCCTTTTGGCACGTTGCTGCTTTGTGGCCGCTCTCGCCACACTTGAGGCCGCAACCCGAGCGGTCTACAGCGCTTGTGCAGTTCGCAGCTATATGGCCGAACTGTAGGCATTTATAGCACCTCCTTTGTGCTTGCCGGCGAAGGCCTGTCTAAGGCTTTTGACCGCACTGGTAACCACCTCTCGCCCCGCCTGTTTTGCAATTGCAGCAACAACATCCTCTTTTGTGACCAGGGTGTCGAGATCCCTTATCTTCACGCAGGATTCCTCTGACACGGCTCTGATGCCCACTTGGTTTCCCAACTCCAGCTGGATGTCTTCTTTCATGCTCTCGTTGCTGCTGCTGCACACGCCCTTCAGTTCAAGCAGTAGATCTTCTTTCGCTGTTCGCCTGACCCGGTTGACGTTTTCGCTGACGGCCTTCAGCTTGTCGTCCTGCCGCCTGGTGACCATCCGCAGCATATCGCTGTATGTTAGGTTGCCCTGAGGTTGGAAGATTATGACATCCGGCCTGTGTCTCCTTTCGGTCCGCTCCCGCTTTGATTTTCTGTCGACGAGTTGCCACTTCTGCCGCTTACTACTGGGGGTATCCACTCTGGTTACTGGTGCGGTTGTGGGAGTGCTCTCGCCGCCCGCTGTCGCCTGTCCTTGACCTGGGTCTGGCAACATCAGTTTGTGGGGGACTCGGATCTGCGGCGGTCCCTTGTGCCGCTTTGGTGAGAAACGCCTGCTCTTGTGTGACTCCTCTCGTACCCGCTTGTACACGCTTCCTCTCTTATCTGCCTCCCTCTCTGGCGAGGTCTGTGAGGCCCTCTCTACCATATGTGGGTTTCCCTTCAGCGTTTTCCCTTCTTTGGAGGGTTTCTCCTTGGTCGAGCTCTCCCAGCATTTAACCACCGTTGTTTGCAGGTCTGCTATTCCTGCCGCGAGATCCCTCATGGCAGTGTTAACGTGCTGCTGCTCGCTTATCATCGTTGTCAATTCTTTTACTCTCTCGCCTAGGCTGATGAGTGCTTCCCTCATATTGGGCAGGGACTCTTGGGTCCTGCTCCCAGTCCTCTGTGCGAGTCGTGCGACTCTTTCGACCGCCGGGGCAGATTTAGGTGGCGATCTTCCTATGATATTCCGTCTCTGACGGAATCGGCCCAATCGGCCGACTAATTATTTCGAATTAAATAAAACTCGGCGCAGAAATAAAATTACGATATGTTCTTTAATGCGTGACATCCAAATTGCAAGTGAAGCTTGCCTGCCCTTTACATTGCCGCTCCGATCGCTAAGCGCAGCTTCGCTCGGCCGACGTCGATAGGCAGACCCAAAGCGGAGATAGCGAAGAGCGAGCTGGCAGAGAGCGTTTAGCAGGGCAAGCAAGCGCAAAGCAAACAAATGAGTGACATAGACATAAGTAACAAACATAATAAGCGGCTGAGGGCCAAGAATTAGGTGCTATTTGGCAAGCAGCTAATCGGCTGGGTTCTGCTCCGAACATTCACCCCCCGTTGGAAGGCAAAGGCTTTCAACAGATCCATCCTGAAGGGGCAGAACCGCTATTTTTCCAACGGCCCTCTTGAAGATGCTTGCTTGAAGCCGCAGCTGGCGGCTACGCTGGGATGATCGTCGAACGCAGCAATCGGCGCTTCTTTACGAAGGCGGCTTGTCGTGATTACGTCTTGATCATCGGGAACCTCTGTAATTGCATAGAATGGCAGGAAATTTGGCAATGTAGAAACTGTTGAAAGTTAAATTTCATTTGGCGTGGATATGTAGGTTTTTAATATATGGAAAAGTTCGCGCTGCAATTCCTGATTCTCCGATCGCAGTTTTTCCACTTGCACCTGGCACTCGAGCAGCTGCTTCCTGCATTGCTGCTCTAAGTTTTGGTACTCCAGCGTTGTGGGTCGAAAATCGTCAATAGAGATGCCCGATGAATTTTCAAAAGCGGCTAAAGCTGCACGCTTATTCTCCGAGCTATCAATGCTTCCTGATACTATCCAACCAAGTTTTGTCTCCTGCAATGTTGGCAATTGGGCTGATAGTCGAATCTGTCCGACGCACATTAAATCGAAGAACAAACCAGAACCTATCAACAGATCGATACGTTGGGGCTTGGAGAAATTAGAATCAGCTAGTTTTAGATTATTCGGCATTGGCCAATCCTTTGCGTCTACGCCGAAGTTAGGCTGCATTTCCGTAATTGAGTTGGTGACAATTGCAGCGAAGGAAGCTCGATAGCTTGCGTCCTGGGATTGTACAACTATATGTACAGACTTGCTCGAAGGTAGAATGGAATCTCCGATTTCAGAGATGTGAACATAAGACGAGCGATGAACTGCAACTGACGTGTGCCTGAAAATGTAACAGTTTATTATCGAATCGCAACATTAGCAAATTTAACGCCTTGTCGTAATTCTCCTCAGAAAGTTCCAAGGAACGAATCGTATCCAGCGCAGACATCCACGAAGATATTGGAATTTTTCGATGATTGGTATACGATGGTCTTTGTGCACCATTGTCGAGAACATCGAGTGGAATACTGGCCAATCCATGTAGTTCCCCCCGAATCGCGGAAGCTGCAACTCGGGCATTCGAGAACGGCCTATACTATTATAGGCGAACAACGACGAATTCCCCTCGAGAGTATGCCGAGCCGTTGAATTGGCAACATTTACCGTGCGAGCAGCCATCAACTCCCGCGACAGCCTGGACCTAACCTTCACATAAACATTCGAAAAGTCCAGTCGGGCATCATGGGCTAACTGCAGGAAATCCAGCCTTTCAAGGCTCGTTTGAGCGGCATCGAAATCCGCATTCATTCGCTCGATTTGCTCTAAGCGAGCTTGAAGTTCTGCCTCATCTAACTCGGCAAGCTCTTCCTTGGTGAGAAAGCGATCCATGGCCTTTAGTTGGCTTGCGATGGACTCGGCCTTGTGCTTGTATAAATCTACATCACTCGGCATTGCTGCGTTCGCGACATTGGTAGGCTCAGGTGCTGCCATGTTGAGGTTTTAAAAGAGTCACTCAGCACGACCGAAAAAGACACCCTGTATACGTATAAACGTGGGGACCGAAAGCAAAGGGATTACAGCTAATGCCTTTAGCTGTGCGGCTGTGCGAGCTGTCCGATTCCGCTTTGTACTCCGCTTGTGTGTATTAGTGAGTTCGCTGCACTGCCTACCGCACTGCACTGACCGAATTGTCGCCACAGAGAAATTAATAGCCAGCAATGCGTGTATGTAAGTGTGTTTTAGCACCGAATTGTGCTTAACCGCCGAAAATTTGCTAGGGCTAACAAACGTCGATCGCGAATGATTATTAATTGACACTGCCACTCAGAGATAACGTTCGGGGTCACCAAATTTTATGTGGAGATAATGTTTTTTATCCCCAATCGGCCGACTAATTATTTCGATATAAATAAAACTCGGCGCAGAAATAAAATTACGATATGTTCTTTAATGCGTGACATCCAAATTGCAAGTGTGGCTTGCCTGCCCTTAACATTGCCGCTCCGATCGCTAAGCGCAGCTTCGCTCGGCCGACGTCGATAGGCAGACGCAAAGCGGAGATAGCGAAGAGCGAGCTGGCAGAGAGCGTTTAGCAGGGCAAGCAAGCGCAAAGCTTTAACAAACAAATGAGTGACATAGACATAAGTAACAAACAAAATAAGCGGCTGAGGGCCAAGAATTAGGTGCTATTTGGCAAGCAGCTAATCGGCTGGGTTCTGCTCCGAACAGGTACCTTTCCGAGAGTGAGGTCTATGCGAGGGTTGACTCTGGGCCTTATGGGCTGCAGAGTTCAGTGCCAGATCGGTATTGATTGGGATGGAATCAACCAAACCTACGCAGCCAACTTAATGGTGCAGCTGCCGAGCGTTAGAAGAGGCCTGCCATGGTTTTAACGGGACGGGGGCGGCAAGGACATTAGCCCATGAGCCATTTCAACAAAGAGACACAGAGAGCAAAATCTCACCCCTGGCCGACGACCATTTAGTACGTAGTCCTCCCCTGTGTACGCCTGTTTCGTGACCGAGCTTTTTTCCTGCAGGTTTTTCTGCTGTTTGCCGTCCACACGGGAGCACCGGGAAAAACGGGTCCGCACCTTGATACTTTAACACACCGCTCGCTGGCTACCTCCACTCCGCTCTGCCGCTCAGCCAGGAGATCCAGCGGGACCATGCCTGCCACAATAAGTGCGGCGTCTTCAGACACCGTCCGGAAGCATCATGTAACCCTCAGGGCACAGCGTCGGTATGCGCTTCTGCAGTCTCTGCTGTATGTGGAAACCATCATTGCATCATATAAGATTATAGAGGTGACCACCCCAGCGATGAGCTGCCTGCTACGCTGCCGTGGTCCCCCTGTATTGGCCATCATCCTGCTTATGGCCGCCGTTGCTGCAGTCGCTTTTGCGCTGGCGTATTCCAGGTGGGCCTTGAAGTTCAGCCTCTGGTCCATCATTACCCCTAGGTACTTTAGCGCAGGCTTGGTCCTGATGATCGTGCTACCGACTCTCACGCATGCCTGCTGCCTGTTGGCTGCGAGCCAGGCCACGACTGCTACGTTGGTTTTCTCCTCTGCGTCTCTTACGTGTTTCGAAAATGTCACCAGCTATATCGTCGGCGAAGACCACCAGGGTGCACCCTTCCGGTAATGTTAGCCGCAGGATATCGTCATACATCACGTTCCACAGTATCGGCCCTAGGACCGAGCCCTGTGGGACTCCTCCGGTGATTTGGTGATGTTCTGCTCCTTCTTCCGTGTCGTAGATCAGGACGCGGTCCGTAAAATAGCTTCGCAGAGTCCGTGTGATTTGTTCAGATATACCCCTCCTGGTCAGGGCCTCTAGGATGCTCTTCCAGCTGGCAGAGTTGAAGGCGTTTCGTACGTCTACTCTTGGGTCTCTAGGCAGTACTTTTTTTCGCCTCCAGCCCATCGCGTTCCTGCCATGGCTTCCCTGGCAAGGTTTTTCACCATCTCGATGGCGTCGGTGGTGCTCCTCTGCTTGCGGAACCCGAATTGGAGGTCGGAAAGTCCGCGACGCTCCGCCAGTTCCGCCTCCAGTCGGTTACATACCATCCTCTCGAAAATCTTTCCCATGGTATCCAGCATGCACAGCGGCCGGTATGACGATGGGTCGTTGAGCTCTTTGCCTGGCTTGGGTATCAGAACCAGCCTTTTCCGTTTCCATGCTCGTGGGACTGTCCGCTCCGCTAGGCACTGGGTGTACATTGTGGCGAATGCTCCGGATGGGCTCTAATTATGCATTTTAGTGCTGCATTAGGGACTCCATCTGGACCTCCTCGTCAATGTTGAATTGGCGAGTTAGAGCGGCACAGATCTCCTGCTCCGTCCCCAGGGAGTCGATGTCCCGTATCTCCAATATGACCTTCGAGTCTTCCGTCATTGCGCGCACAGACGCTCCATCGCCGAGGACACGTGCGATGCTGGCTTTCATGCCCTCAGCACTCTCCACGCTGTGTTTTGCCACCTCCAGAAGAAGGTTGCCGTTTATGGTGCGGCGTACCTTGGAGACGCAGCTTCCCAGGTCGGAAAGCTGGTTGTCGTGTCGTCTGGTGACCATTGCCAGAACCTCGCTGTACGACTTCCCGGAGGCCTGAACTATGACCGCGTCTGGCCACCACGCTCCATTCGCTGTCCGGGATTCCGGGGCTCTTGGGCTGCCTCATGGCGCTGGTGTGGCCGCAACGGGGCCTTTTTAAGGGTCCTCTTGGTTGCGATAGCTCCTTTTCGCTGCCTTGGGCGCGTAGGTGGGGTTCCCGGCTCCCCCATTGGACCTTCGGCCACGGATGGTTGGCTAAGTCTACGCCACGGTTCGGTTTGCGCTGCGGCATCTTTCCTCCAGACGGTCGTTGTCTGCTCGACATCAGATGATGTCGTCCTCGTGCTTAAACCTATGCAGGTAGGCTTTAAAGCAACCGTGTCCTGTCAGCAGTTGTGTCAGGTAATAATCCACTTGTCCATGGCTACGGTTCAGCCAACTCTTCAGGTCTGGAATTAGCCTATGGGTCCATCGCCCTTTGCTGCTGTTATCCCACGAATCTTGCCATTGCAGGATCGTGCGCTGCCTTAAGGCACCTCTGGTGTCCTGGTCCGTAGTCCCCAGGGTTCGCTGTGCCCTGATTCCTGCGGCTTCTCTTGCCAGCAGATGGATGGGAAACATTCCTGCTACCACTAGTGCGGCGTCTTTTTTTTTTTTTTTTTTAATTATTGTGGACGTTGACATGCAATGCCTGCATCTTTCAAGAGGCGATGCAGCTACTGCACCGTCAAGTGGCCCGTGTGACACCAGCAGAAGGCTGTTACGCGCGGATCCCAGGCAAAACGCAGCCCTCCTCCCGCCCAACCGACCGAGGGGCGCTGCCGCATGACGCGCGGTGCGTAGCCGAACCAAACGCGAACATGCAAGAAAGATAGCTATTAGACTAACATTCGAGGAAAATTAGTACTAAACTTACTAAGAAACTAAGCATGCAATCAAAGTACAAATACCACTACAGTTACTAATTAATAGAAAGGTGTGTAAGGATTAATAATTTAATAAGAGGAAGAGAATTAGTGGTGGATATAATATGGTAGAGGGAATTATAATCCGAGCATAAGACCCTAAACGGTTCATGCAAGGAATAATTCGATCTACAAAGTGGAAGGAACAACGGTATAAAATTTCTAGTCAGTCTAATAGGAATCGTGAAGTTTATGCGGCTCAACAGATCAGGGCTGTCTATGTCACCCCTGATCAAGTTGTGCATAAATATCACACCAAGCATTTTTCTACGGTTAACTAAGGATGGGAGGTTTACTAATAGTAGTCTACTAGAGTAAGATGGGAGTCTTACACCCGCATCCCAGTTAAGGCCCCGCAGAGCAAAGAGTAAAAAGTTTTTCTGTACTGATTCTATACGGTCCTGGTGTACTTTGTACTGAGGGCACCATACACAGGAGCCGTATTCTAAGATCGGACGAAAAAGCGAGGTATAGAGAGTCTTTGTTATATAGGGGTCGTCAAATTCCTTTGACCACCTCTTTATAAACCCAAGCACGCTCATGGCCTTATTTACCATGGTAGAAATGTGTTCGGAAAACTTTAACTTGGGGTCTAACATAACACCCAGATCATCCACCAGGGTAATTCTCTCAAGAGAACCACCAAATAGGGTGTAAGGAGCCAACAAAGGGCTAGAACGATGAAATGTCATAACTTTGCATTTCGAGGCATTAAGGTGTAACAAGTTTGCACAACACCATGACTGAAAGTTATTGAGATCGGATTGCAAGCGAGAATGAAATGAAATGTCCTTGTACTGGACACAGAGTTTAACATCATCCGCATACATAAGTACTCGAGAGTATGTTAATACTGAAGGTAAGTCATTAATAAAGAGTGTGAAGAGTAAGGGGCCTAGATGGCTGCCTTGTGGTACTCCCGAAGAAACCTTTACTGGGAAAGAGAGGGAGTTTTTGAAGAGGACTCTTTGAGACCTAGAACAAAGATAGCTAGAAATCCATCTCAGGAGGTTGGGCGGAAACCCTAAAAGGTCAAGTTTATGCGCTAAAAGGGAATGGTTTACAGAGTCGAATGCTTTACTAAAGTCGGTGTAAATAACATCCGTCTGTAAGTTACCTTGAAAGCCTTTAATAATGAAAGAGGTAAACTCTAACAAGTTCGTGGTGGTTGATCGCCGCCTTATAAATCCATGCTGAGTTGGAGATATAAGTGACTTGCAGAGATGTTGCAAGTGCGGAGTTAAAACCCTCTCAAACATTTTAGGAATAGCGGATAACTTTGCTATACCTCTATAATTTTTTGCATCAGACTTGCTACCTTTTTTATGGAGAGGAATTATAAACGATTCCTTCCAGATCGGGGGGAAGCAAGAAGAATCAATGGATAGGGTGAATAGTTTAAGCAAAGGTCCACACAGAGCCTCGGCGCAGTACCTGAGTACACAACCTGGAACCCCGTCTGGACCCGGTGAAAACACCGGGTTAACTAGTCGAAGATCATGAAGTAGGGAACATTCATTTAACAAGGGACTGAAAATGCCGTTCGACCTCGGTAAACCGTATGGGTACGGATGACAAGAGTAGCTTTCCTCAGAATAGGTGGTTTGGAAGAATTGGGCAAAAAATGTTTGTGCCTTTTATGATATCAGTGCACAAGTACAAAGCGGACCAATCAAAATCCCTAATGAGGTTATTAAGCTTCGCAAACTCGGCTTTACGAAAGCAGCGGACACGTTCGGGCAGCCTACTCGACCGATCCAATACAGTTGGTCCTATATCTAGCGACACCTCGAAAGTAGGGTGGTAGGCGTCTTCAGGTATAGTGAGCGGAAGGGCTCGGGTTAACAACACTATGGTCGGATCCGATACAAAGCACAGATCAAGCAATCGACCCAAGGAATTATTCACATGGTTGACTTGAGACAGGGATAGGTCAAGCAAGCCGTCAACAAAGTCATGTCGTGACATGGGCACTAGGATACTAGACTCGTTTACCGAAGACCAAACAGTTCCTGGCAAGTTGAAGTCACCAAGAACTATCATACGATCTTTATCAGATAGCGAGGAAGAAACAGCGGTTAAAGCGGACAAGTGCTGCTCATAAATTGAAATATCCGAAGAAGGTGGGATATACGAGCAAGTAATGAATATAGCGAAAGGGGGAAGAATCAGTTTTACACACAGGAATTCCAGTTCCTGTTGAACTTGGACTGTGAAGTGTTCCGACGTGAAGTAAGAGTCCACTGCAATTAGAACCCCCCCTGCCCGTCGAGACGAACGGTCCTTTCTAAAAGTTGTGTACCGACCTGCCAAAACCTCGGAACTAAGAATGTCCGGCTTTAACCAGGTTTCAGTAAACACAATAACGTGGGAAGCAAATGCAACACTATCCCGGAAAAGAATGCTGAGCTTACTACGCAAGCCTCTTACATTCTGATAGGTTACTAAAAGAGAAGTTAGTTTTTTGGAAAGGTGGAAGCAAGACGGGAAGTTGAGGAAGAGGAAGTTGAGGTTGAGGGTGGCACACTGGAAAGGTTTGGAAGGGATATGGGGGGCCTATTCTTCTTCTTAGCCTTAAACTCCTTCACCACCAAATGCTCCGGCCAAAATTTGGCGGAGCAAATGGTGTCAAATTGAGTTGGGGAGATGCTTATCTTAAACGAGGCTATCTCCCTGGCATAAGAGAAGTTAAATTTCTCCACCTTTAAACCCACGGCTTTTATTTTGCTTTGAATAAAAGCAATTACATCATTAGATGTGAGGTCAGGGGCCAGCCGTGAAACAAAAACTTGTCGTTTTGGTGGGACTCCCACCAGTGGTTTAGTCACCACAGGCCTAGTACCTGTGGTGGCAGTACTGGAGGTCCGGAACGTCTATTTACTGGTGGGATCGGTATAGACGGGACAACTAGCGAAATTGCGGACACCACCGACACGGACGCTGCAGACGTACTTGGCTGCACATTCTCCGAGGCGATGAATTCGGCTACCGAATCTGCGTCGCCAGCAGCTGTCGTTGCTCTTGGAGTGGCAAACGAGATCAACTGCTGCACACTTGGAGTGGTCGGAGTCAGTTTTTCGGCGGCGCACGGCTGAGTGACGGTTGGCAATTGCAGATCCCGCGGAGTGACCTTTTTGCGCCTCGGAGACTCATTCAGCAGTTTTAAACCGCTAAACTGAGCCTCCATGGCTAGGAGCCGATCGTATTGGTTTTTAAAACCAACGGTCAGCTCCTTAAAGCCACTCCGCGTCTGCCTCATGAAAGCCACCATGTCTTTCTCCACCGCACGGCATGCCTCGCAACTGTAATGCAAGCCATTACGTTTGGCTATAGCATCACTCACGAGGCCAGAAAATCCAGCGCATTTTGCGTGCACTACGCTGTCGCAGAGCCAGCAGGGGACATTCGGCTGATCGTGGGTGATCTGCTTCTTACAGCTTTTTTTGGCACAGACCACAGCGTATTCCATTTTATTTTATTATTTATTTATATATATACTATTATTTTCAAAACAAATTGGTATCAGACCAATGTGCCAGACAACGCTCAAAGCGGAATTGGTAAAAAAAAAAGAGAGCAGAGTGGAGAGCGGTTATAGCGAGAGCTACTAAGCAGAGAGCGCTATTGCTCAGAAAGTTTAAAGAGCGAGAGAGAAAGAACAGTTATTGAAGTTGAGGTGATAGCGAGAGAGTGATAAAACAACAAAAGCTACCAGACGAGAGCGGACTGCAATGCAATGTAATGCGTACTCACTCACTGCAACAACACAACACAAGCACAAGCACAAGCCGACGCCGAAAAATAAAAAGTTAAATAATGTTTTAACACAAATCAAAAGGCATGCACCCGCGTAATAGAATAGGTTTCCAGATTGTTGTCTGGTTAGGAAGTAAATTTAGAATTTAGTTAGCAAAACACCGGCTGTTTATTCAAAACAAAAGGAAAAAATGCGGAGCGCAAAACAAAAACACGTCTGATCACTACGAAAGATACGAAAAATACCGTTCTGAATGCGCAACACACCCTCAGGGCACACAGCCTCTGGACTGCGTTGCATTCTCGGGCATATGTTTTATGCATCATTGCATAAAACACACATTAGCGTTGAGCCAACTACGCTCGCTAGTAGCTTTCGCCTTGGCTGTTTCGGGCATCCGGTGTTGGCCATGATGCGGGATAGGGCCACTGCCGTCTTTCCTGCTTTGCTGCTTGCATACGCCATGTGATGCTTGAAGCTGAGTCTGTGGTCAATCATGACCCCCAGGTACTTCAGGCTTGGACTGGAGCTAATAGTGCAGTCTCCTACTCGGATCGTGGCCGTCTCCACTCCTTTCCTGCTGCTTATGAGCACCGCCTCCGTTTTGTGGGTGGCTAATGAGAGATCCCTCCCTGATAGCCATGTTCTGGCTCTCTCTACCGCGTCGTTGCAGATTTCTTCCGCCGCTTCTTTCTGTTTTGCCACTACGACTATTGCTATGTCGTCGGCAAAGCCTATCACCGTGGCGCCCATTGGCATATCCATCTTGAGGATTCCATCATACATGATGTTCCACAGCAGCGGGCCGAGGACCGATCCTTGGGGAACTCCTCCAGTGATTTGGTGCTCACTTGTCCCGTTATCCGTCTCATATATGAGCACTCGGTCTCTTAGGTAGTCCGCGATGATATCTTGTAGATACGGCGGTACTTGAAAATTTCTCAATTCTTCTAGTATGTGATCCCAATTGGCAGAGTTGAATGCATTTTGGACATCGAGTGTTGCAACTATGCAATCCTCTTTGGTCCCGTACATCCATCGGGTGCCATCGATAGCTCGTTTTGCTATCTCACATACCTCGCCGATTGCGTCCACCGTGGACCTTCCTTTGCGAAACCCGTGCTGTCTCGGTGAGAGCTGACGCGTTACTGCCTTCTCCAGCCTGGTGTGGATTATGCGCTCGAGGATCTTACCCACTGTGTCGAGCATGCAGAGTGGTCTATAGGATGATGGCTCCTCGGTCGGCTTGTTCCCCTTGGGTAAGAGGACTAGCCGCTGTCGCTTCCATGGTCTGGGGAAGGTCCCTTCGGACATGCACGCATTGAATAAATCCACGTACATTTGTGGATTGGTCTCAATAGCCGTTTGGAGAACGGCATTTGGGACCCCATCAGGTCCTGGTGCTTTGCCGTTCTTGATCCGTTGTAGAGCTTCGAGGACTTCTGCTCCCGTGGTGGCTTCTATTTCAGGTGGCGATATTCTATCCATCACCCTCTGGGCTGCCACTTTCTCTGGAAATAGGGTTTCTACTATGTTAACCAGCAGATCTGCACACATTGGCGGCGGGGGACTGAACACTCGCAGTCTCTTCATTACCAGCCTGTATGCGTAGCCCCAAGGGTTCGCCTCTGCGTCATCGCAGAGCTTTTCGAAGCATTTGCGCTTGGCATCCTTGATCTGCCTCTTCAAGCAGCGTCTGCTTTCCTTATATTCTCCTTGGAGCCTCTCGAATTCCGGGGAACCTCTCGAACGCTGGTATAGTCGTCTTTTCCGCTGGCACTCCTGCCTGGCGCTACCTATTGCAGCGTTCCACCAATACGTTGGCCTGCGGTTGTTCAGGCTTCTTCTTTTCCTTAGCATGGAGGCATCACATGCTTCCAGCGTATGTATGGCCAGTTGGCTTGCTGTCTCTTCAGCCGTACCGTTGGTCTCGTAGTCCTCAAACATGGGCCGGACCATATCCGGCTCTAGCGTTTCGGTCTTATAACCGATCTGCTTGCCAATGAACCGGTTAGGTGCGCCCGCTTCCTGGATTTCACATATGAGGGCTTGGTTGTCACTCCCGGTGTATAAGCCACTAACCTCCCACGTTGTCCTGCGGCTGAGGCTGCTGCTCACGAACGAAGGTCTATTATAGACCCCGTTCCAGCTCTGCCGAACGTCTGCTGTGTGCCTGTGTTCAGCAGTACGGCATCCAACGTCGCAAAGCATTCTAAGAGCGCCTGTCCCCTTGGGTTCGTTCTCGGGCATCCCCACTCCGTCGCCCAAGCGTTGAAATCGCCGGCTATGAGCGTAGGGTGTTTCTCCCGCGCATCTTCAGCAATCCTTTCCAGTGCCTGCGTCGCCTGCTGTAGGCTGAGGCTCGGGGCAGGTAGCAGCTATATATGTGCACTCCATTTATCCGGGCTCTGGCGAATCCGTCTCCGACGTATGTTTGCAGTAGTTGCTGTGTGGGACTCGCACAGCTCCATATCGCTGCCTTCTTGCTCGAGTCAGCAATCCACTCTCCCGAGTTGCGATTCCGGTATTGCTCGCTTATGACTGCTACATCAATACGGTGCTCCCTTATGGTCTGGTCCAGCAGCTGCTGTGCCATCTCGCAGTGGTTGAGGTTTAGTTGGATGATTTTCATCTATCCTTCATTTGCTGCATCGCCTTTTGGTACTGCGGGCACCTCGAACTCGTCATTTGGTGCTTCGGGTCCTTCACCCGGTGGCGCTTGCAAAGAATGCAACTTGGTTCGTCTTTGCAATCTTTGGCCTGGTGGTCGGCTCCTGCGCAATTGTAGCAGCACTTCGTGAAGTCTTGGCTGCTCTTACAATTAGGCGCGATGTGGCCAAACTCCATGCACTTGTAGCATCTTCGGGGAGTTGACTTGGGTCGTATTCTGCAATACCCCCACCCCAGGCGAATTCTTCCTTTCTCCAGGAGGGGCTTTGCTATAGCCGGTGGAACTTTCAGAGTCAGGGTCTGCGTGCTCCTATAGGCTGGTCTGATGGAGATGGCTGCGGCCTCGCAGATTTCCACCCCTGCCTGCGCTTTGAGTTCCGCTAGGACTTCCTCTTGGGTGGACACTTCGTCTATGTCCCTTACCTCCAAGATGACAGTTTCGGTAAGACTCCTTACTTCAACCGTGCTTCCTAGCGCTTCCTTGACTGCTGCCTGCATCTCGTGGGTTCTCGGGTCCGCCGATTTTTCCAGCATCAGCAACAGCTCTCCTGTTGCTGTGCGTCGCACCCCTTGCACCGATTGCCCTAGCTTTTTAAGACCTGGCTCTGTCTTGACCTTCCTTAGAATGTCTGCATATGAGACAGTGCTGGTGGCGGCGATGACTATTGCATCGCTGCGTGGCGGTCTTGGTCGTTGCTGCTGCTTTGTCTTTGGCCTTTGCCTAGCTACGACCTTCACCCACCCCACCTCTCGATCCTTTGGGGCGTCCTCCGGTCCCTTGCGAGCTACGGCGTCCCTCATTTGGCCTTCCTGCGGCTTCTTCTCCGTTTTTTTTTTACTTTTTGGGTCCATGTTTTGGTTTCTTCGGCCTTGGGGACGGGGACGGGGACGGGTAGGTGGTGTTCCTGGGCTCTTTCCGTGCCCTCTTTCCCGCCCTCTCCGTCACTTCCGGCTGTGTAACCTTGGCTACAGCCTGCTCCGCAGAGATCGCCTGCCAGCACGATTCCAACTCTCGCTGCAGATATTCGATCTCATCCACCAGATCCCTCATTGGGTTCGTGATGGACCTCTTTGGGAGCACGATCAGCTTCCTCAACTCTCTGGCCTTTTGGCCCAAGCTCGCCAAATGCGCCATGGCCCTCTCCTTCGGGTCTGCTTGCTCCTCTTGGGGGCGCTGCAGCGTTGGAGGAGAGGATCTTGCGCGCTCCTCCACTGCTTCCGCCGGCTGATTTGGCGATCGCGCCAGCGCATTTTTACGGCGAAAGGGATTCTCCTCATCCCAGGCGAATGAGCTTGTCAGCGGAGTGCTGCAAGCCGCAGCTTGTTCCCGCTGATCGCTCATCTCCTATCTGGCCGTTGATCTGGCAACTCCGGTTGCTGTGGCCGCGCCCTCTATTGGCCAGACGCTGTCGTTTTCCAGCACTTAGCTCCGTGCCTGCAGTCAGCTGTTCTTCCGTCGTTATCCAACACCACTTGCGGTGTGCTTGGCCAATTTTGCCCAAAAACAAAAAGAAGGCAGCAACCAACAAGTGGCGCCAAGAATCACAGCGAAGAAGAATAGGAAAACAGGCACTTACCTGCAGTTCCTTCCCCCCCCTTCGGCCAGTACTATTAACCAGGTGGCCGCATCTCTGCTTGCGGACTTGCGTTCCGCGCAGGTAAGTAACGCAGCACTACTATGGCTCGCGCTAACTACTCTTTGCCTCTTTTCCAGGCTAACTTCCGACGTTTTCCACTGAATTATACGGAACGATTTAAAAACACGACCGCACTCACTAGAATACACACTGTGTCTATGTGAAAATAAATTATGTGTGTCTAATAAATCAGCATTTCCGTTCGTCTCACAAAAATTGGTCAATAAGATATCATGAGCAAGAACCGAACCGAATCGAATCGAGTCGAATATCGAGTGTGTGTGTTTTTTTTGTGTGTGTGTGTGTTTTTTTTTTTTTTTTTTTTTTTTTTTTGTTGTGTGACTACAGGAAAGCTTCATGCCGACTCAGCCGAAGCCGAAGTGAGGGACTCTAACCGCTCTAAAACCAACCACACCTATCCCGGATCCCGGCGGTACTGTCGCGAGATATTACTTCGCCGGGGGGAGATGCCTGTAGGGCTCTTCTCTTAATAATATCCTTTATCCTTTATCTCCTTGGATTGCGTGCTCTTTCTTCGCGACGCAGTTTGGTAGCCATAGTTACGGCCATGAATCTAATCGCGGCCCAGTTTCCTTCCGACTCCAGCAGGCATTCTGCCAGGTTTGTCACCGCTGGCATTCTTCCAAGCTTGTTGCTTAGATCCTCTCGTTCTTGCCGAAATCTTGGACATTCGAAGAAGCAGTGCTCTGCGTCTTCGATGACCCCTGCGCAGACCACGCAGAAGGGGTCGTCCTCGTGCTTAAACCTATGCAGGTAGGCTTTAAAGCAACCGTGTCCTGTCAGCAGTTGTGTCAGGTGATACTCCACTTGTCCATGGCTACGGTTCAGCCAACTCTTCAGGTCTGGAATTAGCCTATGGGTCCATCGCCCTTTGCTGCTGTTATCCCACGAATCTTGCCATTGCAGGATCGTGCGCTGCCTTAAGGCACCTCTGGTGTCCTGGTCCGTAGTCCCCAGGGTTCGCTGTGCCCTGATTCCTGCGGCTTCTCTTGCCAGCAGATGGCTGGGAAACATTCCTGCTACCACTAGTGCGGCGTCTTTGGATACCGTTCTGAATGCGCAACACACCCTCAGGGCACACAGCCTCTGGACTGCGTTGCATTCTCGGGCATATGTTTTATGCATCATTGCATAAAACACACATTAGCGTTAAGCCAACTACGCTCGCTAGTAGCTTTCGCCTTGGCTGTTTCGGGCCTCCGGTGTTGGCCATGATGCGGGATAGGGCCACTGCCGTCTTTCCTGCTTTGCTGCTTGCATACGCCATGTGATGCTTGAAGCTGAGTCTGTGGTCAATCATGACCCCCAGGTACTTCAGGCTTGGACTGGAGCTAATAGTGCAGTCTCCTACTCGGATCGTGGCCGTCTCCACTACTTTCCTGCTGCTTATGAGCACCGCCTCCGTTTTGTGGGTGGCTAATGAGAGATCCCTCCCTGATAGCCATGTTCTGGCTCTCTCTACCGCGTCGTTGTAGATTTCTTCCGCCGCTTCTTTCTGTTTTGCCACTACGACTATTGCTATGTCGTCGGCAAAGCCTATCACCGTGGCGCCCATTGGCATATCCATCTTGAGGATTCCATCATACATGATGTTCCACAGCAGCGGGCCGAGGACCGATCCTTGGGGAACTCCTCCAGTGATTTGGTGCTCACGTGTCCCGTTATCCGTCTCATATATGAGCACTCGGTCTCTTAGGTAGTCCGCGATGATATTCTGTAGATACGGCGGTACTTGAAAGTTTCTCAATTCTTCTAGTATGTGATCCCAATTGGCAGAGTTGAATGCATTTTGGACATCGAGTGTTGCAACTATGCAATACTCTTTGGTCCCGTACATCCATCGGGTGCCATCGATAGCTCGTTTTGCTATCTCACATACCTCGCCGATTGCGTCCACCGTGGACCTGCCTTTGCGAAACCCGTGCTGTCTCGGTGAGAGCTGACGCGTTACTGCCTTCTCCAGCCTGGTGTGGATTATGCGCTCGAGGATCTTACCCACTGTGTCGAGCATGCAGAGTGGTCTATAGGATGATGGCTCCTCGGTCGGCTTGTTCCCCTTGGGTAAGAGGACTAGCCGCTGTCGCTTCCATGGTCTGGGGAAGGTCCCTTCGGACATGTAGGCATTGAATAAATCCACGTACATTTGTGGATAGGTCTCAATAGCCGTGCGGAGAACGGCATTTGGGACCCCATCAGGTCCTGGTGCTTTGCCGTTCTTGATCCGTTGTAGAGCTTCGAGGACTTCTGCTCCCGTGGTGGCTTCTATTTCAGGTGGCGATATTCTATCCATCACCCTCTGGGCTGCCACTTTCTCTGGAAATAGGGTTTCTACTATGTTAACCAGCAGATCTGCACACATTGGCGGCGGGGGACTTAACACTCGCAGGCTCTTCATTACCAGCCTGTATGCGTAGCCCCAAGGGTTCGCCTCTGCGTCATCGCAGAGCTTTTCGAAGCATTTGCGCTTGGCATCCTTGATCTGCCTCTTCAAGCAGCGTCTGCTTTCCTTATATTCTCCTTGGAGCCTCTCGAACTCCGGGGAACCTCTCGAACGCTGGTATAGTCGTCTTTTCCGCTGGCACTCCTGCCTGGCGCTACCTATTGCAGCGTTCCACCAATACGTTGGCCTGCGGTTGTTCAGGCTTCTTCTTTTCCTTAGCATGGAGGCATCACATGCTTCCAGCGTATGTATAGCCAGTTGGCTTGCTCTCTCTTCAGCCGTACCGGTGGTCTCGTAGTCCTCAAACATGGCCCGGACCATATCCGGCTCTAGCGTTTCGGTCTTATAACCGATCTGCTTGCCAATGAACGGGTTAGGTGCGCCCGCTTCCTGGATTTCACATATGAGGGCTTGGTGGTCACTCCCGGTGTAGAAGCCACTAACTTCCCACGTTGTCCTGCGGCTGAGGCTGCTGCTCACGAACATAAGGTCGCCAAATGCGCCATGGCCGCTCCCGCGGGACTGCCGCTAGGCATTACTTCGCGGCATTGTCCGGCTTCGCTCCAGCCTGCGCAGCTCATCGGCTAGCATCTGGTCGGTGAGGGTGTCCACACTCACTTCTGCAAGCGTCTCCCCTAGCCTCGTTCGTTCTTGCGAGAAGCGGGGGCATACAAAGAAGACGTGCTCTGCATCCTCGTCGACCCCAGGCCCGCAGCAGCTGCAATACGGGTCGTCAGAATGCCTAAAGCGATGCAGGTACTGCTTGAAGCAGCCATGCCCCGTCAGCAGTTGGCCCAAATAATGGTCCATTTGGCCGTGCCTTCTTCGCAGCCATGGGCAGAGCTGGGGAAGGAGACGTTTGGTCCACCTCCCTTTTGCCGCTTGGTCCCAGCGCCGTTGCCACTGGGCTATAGTGCGCTCTCGCCGCTCGCTGGCTACCTCCACTCCGCTCTGCCGCTCAGCTGCCAGGAGATCCAGCGGGACCATGCCTGCCACAATAAGTGCGGCGTCTTCAGACACCGTCCGGAAGCAGCATGTAACCCTCAGGGCACAGCGTTGGTATGCGCTTCTGCAGTCTCCGCTGTATGTGGAAACCATCATTGCTGGTGCCCACACTGCTGATCCATATAAGATTATGGAGGTGACCACCCCAGCGATGAGCTGCCTGCTACGCTGCCGTGGTCCCCCTGTATTGGCTATCATCCTGCTTATGGCCGCCGTTGCTGCAGTCGCTTTTGCGCTGGCGTATTCCATCATTACCCCTAGGTACTTTAGCGCAGGCTTGGTCCTGATGATCGTGCTACCGACTCTCACGCATGCCTGCTCGACCTTTTTTCTGCTGCACATTAGCACAGCCTCCGTCTTCTTCTCCGCCAATGCTAGCCCGTTGGCTGCGAGCCAGGCCACTATCATCCCGACTGCTACGTTGGTTTTCTCCTCTGCGTCTCTTACGTGTTTCGACACTGTCACCAGTGCTATGTCGTCGGCGAAGCCCACCAGGGTGCACCCTCCCGGTAATGTAAGCCGCAGGATATCGTCATACATCACGTTCCACAGTATCGGCCATAGGACCGAGCCCTGTGGGACGCCTCCGGTGATTTGGTGATGTTCTGCTCCTTCTTCCGTGTCGTAGATCAGGACGCGGTCCGTAAAATAGCTTCGCAGAATCCGTGTGATTTGTTCAGATATACCCCTCCTGGTCAGGGCCTCTAGGGTGCTCTGCCAGCTGGCAGAGTTGAAGGCGTTTCGTACGTCTAGTGTACATACTAGGCAGTACTTTTTGTCGCCTCCAGCCCATCGCGTTCCTGCCATGGCTTCCCTGGGTGTGTGTGTGTGTGTGTGTGTGCGTGTGTGTGTGTTTTTTTTTTCATGGATGCGCCATGAGGAGTGGAAATCTTCATGAGATACCAATGACCCGTGCCATTGGCATGCACGATTCCTTGCTCTAGTCAAGTCATACGTACTAAAACCACCCCACACACATACACACCTCTTCCCCCGCGTGATCACCGTTAGGTATTGCTTCGTGGGGAGGGGGGGCCTATTCTAGGCCGCTACATGCCGCTCTTTCTCGCATCGTCTCAGGTCATCCTGGATGCGCTTGGTGAGACGGTACACGTATATATAGTTATCCTCCGATGCTGTCATAAAGCTAACCAGCAACTCTGCTGGGGGATATTCTCCGTCCGTGCTGCGTTTCTCTTACAGCCGTAGAGGGCATGCTCCGGGTCTTCGATTGAGGTTGGGCACGTAGGGCAGTATGGGCTGGTATCGTGTTTATACTTATATAGGTAGCTACGATAGCCCCCATGCGCGGTTAGGAATTGCGTTATGTGGTAGTCCGCGTTGCCTTTGGTCCTTCCGATCCACTCCTTCGCGCTACTGATCAATTTATGCGTCCACCTCCCTTTGACGCTCTGATTCCACCGTTCCTGCCATGTTTCGATGGTACAGAGCTCGGAGTGTGTGAAAAAGAAAAACAGAAGAAAGCAGAAGCTGATGCAAGAAGAGGATTGTTGAAAAGTTGTTAAAGTTGTTGTTTGTAGCTATGTATGTACATAAAGTTGTAAAGTTGTTGTTGGTGACTATAAACATTAAGTTGAACAATCCAAATTCTGTGAGCCTAACACTAGACACGGAGTTTAATAAAAGATCGGTCGTTTAATTCGGTTGGAAAATTGTGAAATTCATTGTCGCGCTGCAGCGTCGCCTTGTCCGTGCGCAGTACGTACGCAAGCAGAAAAAACACGCACAGAGACGTTGTGTGTAATACACACTTATAAACAGAAAAGACAAGCACTCGTCGGGTACACAGACACAAGTCGAAAAGAGCCGCAAAATGATGCAAACACCGCCGCCGTTGCACTGGAAAGAGAGAGAGAAGGAAGAAGCTGTACCAGGAACGTCGCGCCCGAGTGCAAACGAGATGGAAGATTTAGAAAATGCGGAAAACAATACTGATGACAAGATTGATCAAATGATAAAGTTGCTAAGTTTGAAAGTGCTTTGCGATGAGCAACGAGAAATCCAAATGAATATCGCTCCAGATAATTTTACAAAAGTTGTGAGCGATTGTGATGGAAAATCGGTTCCCATAGAAAAATGGTTTGAGATATTCGAAAAAAATGCCGACGCATATGAGCTTACTGAAAAGCAAAAGTATGTGCAGGCCAGAGGAAAAATGACCGGTGCAGCTAAGCTTTTCCTTGAAGCTGAATGCGTGTGCACCTATGAGGAACTCTAGAACGTATTATTGGATGAATTCACATGTAGCTAAAACAGTGCAGACATTCATAAGCTGCTGCAAGAAAGAAAGAGGAAGAGTAGTGAGTCGATGAACGAGTACTTGCTGCAGATGAGAAAAATAGCAGCAGTCGGACATGTTGAAGACGCGGCTGTTATAAGCCATATTGTGAACGGTCTGGACATAAGAAACGAGTATAAGTATGCCATGTATCGCTGTAAGACCTTCAGGGCCTTGAAAGAAGAGTTCGATATCTATGATCGTTTGAACATATGGGAGAAGAAGGGCAATAACGAACAGCATAAAACGAGTTTCAAGCAGCAAAGTGGGCAAAGCGGTAAAAAAGAATATTGCTATAACTGTGGATCAGGAGAACACAAACGCAAAGACTGCAAAGTCGAAACAAAGTGTTTTAAGTGCAATCAGAATGGTCACATTTCGCGTAACTGTCCTTGTTCGGGCCAGCCGCTGAAGAATAACCGTAACTTTAACATTATTATTGTATGAGCAGAGAGAGCCGCCTATGTTGTAAAACGTTGACGTTCTGCAGAGCTGCTGCGCTCTCCCGCTAAAGGGGCTCTCTGCCGCCGCCACTTCGGCAACTACTTTGATCTGCTGCCGCCACTTCGGCAATCACTTTGATCTAACGCCGTCGTCTATAGTTTAGTTCTATGCTAACCCCTCTGCGCATTGGTTGCATATCGATCTCGCATAAAGTTTATCTGGCAATAGCAAGCAATCGGCTTCCGCTAAGCCACCAAGATTAAATACGAATTATAAAGTTTAACCCGAAATCTCTTTTCATAGGTGCACACATAGGTGCCAAAAAAGCTTGGCATCTCAAACATTGGTGACCCCCCGACGTGATATAAGACCATTGCTTAATCGCGTTCCGTTAAAACACTTATTATTTATACAATATTTTGTTGTTGGGTAGTTTAACTACCAACAAATACATTTGGGTGCACGTTGAAAAACAGTTTAAAGTGCAAATTCAGTGAGAGTGCGGCTGGAATATTTATAGACAAATTCCGGTACTTTAAGCGTCGAATCTCTCATTCTCAGCGCAGCTGCAGCCGCGGTTCTTGACTTTTCGTGTCTTGCATTCTCGCTCTCGCGTCTATACATCGTCGCTTAACGGTTAACATGGACAACGATCCAAATACAGGCGCGGGCGGAAATATTGTGGTGGCTGATTCCAGACTGAGTCTGTATAAGCGTAAAAGTCAGTCATTATATGATCGATTGCACAGGCTTGGTGAATCCTTCGCGTGGAATAAAATCGATAAGCTGACCGCCGCGGAAGTCGAGGTGCGCCTTGATATGTTGGCAGAAATTCGAGAGGAATTTAATAAGGCCCATAATGAGTTGGAGGCTCTCGATCAAAACGAGATTGGGAGTGAGCTGCGCGAAATCTTCGATACTCTTTTCATATCGTTGAAAGCTGAGTTGCTGGCTGCTGTTGAAGTAAGCCAGTCACACGCCGCTGCCCATTCTACGACTCTGCCAAGCCATTCCGGACATAGTACCATCATCATGGCTCACAAGCAGCGACTTCCTGAGCTGAAGGTGCCTAAGTTTTCTGGTGGATACGTCGAGTTCTCGGATTTTATGGCAATGTTCAAATCGGTGATTGAAGCGGATGCGGATCTCAGTGACATCGAGAAATTCCAGCACCTTCGCTCTTGCCTCGCTGATGCGGCTTTGGATTCGGTTCGATCGTTAGAGCTCTCCAGTGCCTATTATCGTGCGGCTCTGGATATACTTAATAAACGCTTTAATAACAAAAGACTTGTTTTCCAGGAACACATCTAGAAGATTCTTGGGCTAAAGAGGGTAGACTCGCCTTCTGCTAAAAGGCTTCGGGAGTTTTCGGATGCAGTCAATTTACACATGCGAGCGTTGCAGACATTGGGAACTGCTGAGGAGATTTCAGGATTCATGGTCATCAACATGCTGCTGCAGAAGTTGGATTCGAAGACGCAAACCAAATGGGAGGAGCACACATCGTCGGATGCTATACATACCGCAGAGGAATTCTTCGAATTCTTGCAGCAAGGCTGCCAGAAAATGGAGCGGTTGGAATATGCTACAGCGACACACGCTACTAGCGATCAGGTGGCAAAAAACCATTTCTATACGCAGGTTAAGAAAACGTTTGTAGCTTCCAACTCCTCCGCCGACCCGTCTGTATGCGTCTTTTGCCACTCAGCGGGCCATGGAATATACTCGTGCAAGATATTCGGAAATCTTTCACCGTTGCTGCGCCACAAAGAAGTGAAGAAGCTTTCCCTATGCTTCAATTGCCTAAAGCCGGGGCACCGGACCCGCGCATGCAATAGTGGAAAATGTCGAGTATGCGGCGGTAGGCATCATAGTTTGTTGCACTTCGATAGTATACAGCCCACAACACAAGACTGCCCAGGTATTACTCCTCCCGATCTGGCCGTTCAACCGGACACTCTTTCCGTTGCTCAAAATTCTGCTAGCAGCTCGTCTCTACCTTCGTCTACCTCTCTTGCTGCCCAAGGTCTTCACTCTGATGTCGTGCTTCTGGCTACAGCCGTGGTTCTCGTAAAGAATCGGTCTGGCGTTTTAGTTCCTTGTCGTGCCATCTTAGATTCAGGATCGCAGCTGCATCTCGTCACATCCAGGTTCGCCCAGCAGCTTCAGCTTAGGAGAACTCAATCGTCTGCACTTGTGTCTGGGCTGGGCGATACCAGCGTTTCTACTGAGGGATCCACCATAAGCATTTGTATGCATTCTCGCACCTCTGCTTACACAACTACACTTACTGCTCTCATCGCCCCCACGATTACCGATTCTCAACCAAGTATGACAGTAAATGTATCCGATTGGCGTATTCCATCTAACATTCAGCTCGCTGATCCTGCATTTTTCAATCCTCAACGGGTTGATCTTCTCATTGGTGCGAGCGTTTTTTATGATCTCCTCTGCGTAGGGCAAATCAAACTCACCGATGGACTGCCTCTTCTGCAGAAGACCCGGCTTGGGTGGATCGTATCTGGCGGTGGACAGAAGGTATCAAGCTCGGCGCTTTTGGCTACGCACAATTGTCCAGATTCGATAGCTGAGATGGAAGCAAGGTTGGATAAAACTCTTCGTATGTTTTGGGAAGTCGAGAATTGTGTGGAGGCTGGTTTGAATACCAAAGAAGAAGACGATTGTGAAGCACATTTCGTAAGCCACCTTTCACGGTTGCCATCCGGGGAGTATGCAGTTCGTCTGCCGCTAAATAACAATACTGATCGTTTAGGAGAATCTTATGCTCAGGCTTATCGACGGTTCATCAGTCTGGAGCGAAAACTGAAGCGTAATCCTACACTCAAGGAGCGGTATTCCGCCTTTATGAGGGAGTACATTGATTTGCATTATATGCACCAGTCCTACCCTCTTGGCTCAGCTGCTCTGCGGCAGGAGTTTTACGTGGATGACCTTATTTCGGGCGGTAATTCGGTCGCACAGGTCATGGACAAGATGCACCAAACATCAGCTTTACTGTCCCGTGGTAATTTTAGACTTAGGAAATGGTGCTCCAGTCACCAGGAAGTACTTGAGGGAACCCCTGAAGATGACATAGAGAAGTTCCTAAAGTTTAATGATGGAAGCGACATTGCCAAAACTCTCGGCTTAGCGTGGGACCCTGCTTCGGATCAGCTGCTTTTTGCCTTGTCCGCACTGGACACAAACTCAAAGCCATCAAAGCGGTCGGTTTTATCTACGATTGCGCGGTTCTACGACCCTCTTGGATTGATAAATCCAGTCATTGTCAGGTGCAAAATCTTCCTTCAGCAGCTTTGGAGAGAAAATTTGGATTGGGATGAAAGCCTACCCTCAGCGTTGCATTCAACTTGGATGGACTTGAGAAACAGTTTGGCAAGCATTTCTCGGATCTCATTTCCTCGCTTGGTTCTTCGTTCTAGTGTGGCTACAGAAGTTCACGGATTCTGTGATGCCAGCTTGGAAGCATATGGCGCTTGCGTGTATGTCGTGTCCAGGGAAGCCCAGTCTTTGAGCCACGTTTTGTGCTCAAAGTCGCGATTGGCGCCGCTAAAGACTATATCGATTCCTAAGCTGGAATTAAGTGGAGCCCATTTGCTTGCGAAAATCATGCAGAGTGTAAAGGACATGGGAATCTTTACAGGTCGGTTCTATTGCTGGTCGGATTCGTCAACAGCATTATCTTGGATTAGGAACGAGCCAGCTAAATTTCAAGTTTTCGTGGCAAATCGAGTGGCATCAATTCAGGAGTTGACGGCAGCCATGGAATTACGCTATGTTCCCACCTCTTTAAATCCTGCTGATATTCTCTCGAGAGGCTCGCTTCCCAACCATCTTATCCAGTCAGAGCTATGGTTTCACGGCCCATCCTTTTTGCTAGGCTCCAAGGATAAGTGGCCTGTATCCTTCATCTAACAACATAGCAACTTTGGAGCTTCGCAAGAGAGGATTGCTAATCACGTCTCCACATGCCGATCTCACGTCCGGATGCAAATTTGCGAATTCATTCTTTCGCATGCAGCGCACATTCGCCTACATGCATAAATTTATACATCGTCTTAGGCATCCAGGACTCACCGTTTCTGATATTCGGCAAGGAACGCATCTTCTAATTCGACACATTCAGCTGGCAAATTTGTGGATGGACATAAAGGAGATTCGGCGCAATGGTCAAGTCATGAAATCCAGTTCTATTAGTTCGCTCAACCCGTTCATCGATCATTCTGGACTACTTAGAGTTGGAGGTCGTCTTGGCAACTCATCGCTAGGATTTGACGCTCAGCACCCGCTCATTCTGCCAAAGGGACATTCCATTACCTTTGCGCTGATAAGATATTATCATGAAAGAAACCTCCATGCCGGACCTCGCGCCTTGCTATCCAAAATTCGGCTGGAATATTGGCCCATTGGAGGTGTTAAGGCAGTGTCAAGGGTCGTCAGCAGATGTGTGAGATGCTTCAGGACTAGGCCGCGCATGGTCGAACACATCATGGGAGACCTACCTAAGGAACGTTTGGAAGGATCTCGAGCTTTTGAAGTCACTGGAGTAGATTACTGTGAACCTTTTTTCTACCGATCAGAAATCCGCACGAGGCCTCCGATCAAGTGCTACATTAGCGTATTCATCTGTTTCACTTCTAAGGCTATACACATGGAGCTCGTAAAGGATTTGACCACCGCATCGATTCTAGGCGCACTAAAGCGTTTTACTTCCACTCGAGGAAGGCCAAGTCAAATTTGGTCGGACAATGCGACAAACTTCGTTGGGGCCAAGAACGAGCTTCTGGAGCTAAAGAAGCTTTGTCTGAGCGAACCGCATATGAAGGAGGTCCACGAATCCTGCTTGGCTGACTCGATCGACTGGCGTTTCATCCCACCTCGCTATCCGCATTTTGGCGGGTTGTGGGAAGCGGCCGTGAAGACCGCAAAATATCACCTGTACCGCTCAGTTGGACCATCTGTGCTTAGCTTCGACGAGCTGCGCACTCTGATCTGTCAGATCACTGCAATTGTTAACTCTCGCCCTTTGCTCTCTCTTTCAGAAAATCCCGATGATTTTGACGTTTTGACTCCTGCTCATCTGCTTTTAGGCGGCCCCCATGAGCAAATCCTCGAGCCTGACCTAACGAAGCTGAACTACAATCGTCTGGATGGCTGGCAGCGGGTCACCCAACTACAGCAAATATTTTGGAGCCGTTGGCGCGAAGAGTATCTCACTCTTTTGCAAGAGCGCGCGAAGTGGCGTACCCCCGCGCAAAACATCTGCGAGAACGACCTCGTTCTGGTGAAGGACGAAAATCTTCCTCCAATGCGTTGGCCACTGGCTAGAGTGGTCGATGTCGTTTTGGGCAAGGACGGAGTGTGTCGCGTCGCTGACCTGAAGACATCCTCAGGAAACATCAGGAGGGCCGTCACTCGGCTATGTTTGCTGCCCCTTAAGGAATCTGTTGAGAGACTAGCTCCCAACGGGGGGAGTATGTTCGGGCCAGCCGCTGAAGAATAACCGTAACTTTAACATTATTATTGTATGAGCAGAGAGAGCCGCCTATGTTGTAAAACGTTGACGTTCTGCAGAGCTGCTGCGCTCTCCCGCTAAAGGGGCTCTCTGCCGCCGCCACTTCGGCAACTACTTTGATCTGCTGCCGCCACTTCGGCAATCACTTTGATCTAACGCCGTCGTCTATAGTTTAGTTCTATGCTAACCCCTCTGCGCATTGGTTGCATATCGATCTCGCATAAAGTTTATCTGGCAACAGCAAGCAATCGGCTTCCGCTAAGCCACCAAGATTAAATACGAATTATAAATTTTAACCCAAAATCTCTTTTCATTTTTGAAACACATAGGTGCCAAAAAAGCTTGGCATCTCAAACAGTCCTTATGAAGCTGATAAAGTTGATCAAGTTCGGGTCATTTTGGATCGCAGTCGCATGAAAAAAATTCAAATAAACGGCATTGTTGTTGAATGTCTTGTGGATACAGGGTCAGATGTAACCATAATCAAAGAGAGTATGTTGAAGACCATGAAAAACGTTAAACTTTTGAAGTGCACAACTATGTTGCGCGGTCTGGGTCAGATATCAACAAAGCCTGTTGGATACTTTAATGCAGAAGTTACCGTGGATAAGTTGCAGACCACACAGATGTTTTTAGTAGTCCCCAGTAGCCAGATTGATTTCGACGCACTTTTGGGGCATGATTTCATTAAAAAGTTCCGTTTCGTCGCTGATATGCAAGGATACACGTTTTTGAAGCATGACGCAGATCCTGTGCCAACAGATGAGCATGCTCTTATATATAATGTAACTGAAGAGTCATCCTTTGTAGCTCCGCTGCAATATCGAAAAGACGTTGAACAGATGATAAGAAACAGTTACCAAATGCCCACAGAAGTTGCAAAGCAGTCTCCAATCCAACTGAAGATAGTTCCCGACGGAGTAATCAAGCCGTTTCATCACTCACCGAGTCGTTTATCAACAGACGAAGCCAGTGCCGTAAAGAAGCAAGTCGAAGAATGGATCGAGCAAGGAATCGTGCGCAAGTTGTCTGCAAATGTAGCGAGCAGAGTTGTCGTCGTGAAGAAAAAAGATGGTACACTTAGAGTTTGCGTAGACTACAGGAAGTTAAACAGCATGGTATTGCTGGACTGCTTCCCAGTCCCGATCATGGAGGAAGTCTTGGAAAAGCTGCAGTCGGCTAAGTGGTTTACCACAATGGACCTTGAAAACGGCTTTTTCCATGTGCCTATGGAAGAGCAAAGCAAGTCGTATACGGCCTTCGTCACAAAGGAGGGATTATTCGAGTTTAATAAAGCGCCTTTCGGATTCAAGAACTCGCCAGCTGCGTTCATTCGGTTCGTAAGCTATATTTTTCAAGAATTAATGAACTCTGACATTATGCAGCTTTATATGGACGACATAATTGTTTACGCCGCGTCGCCCGAGGTATGCATGAGGAAGACGAAGTTGGTTCTGGAGACAGCTGCGCAGTTTGGCCTAAAGATCAAGTGGAAGAAATGTAGCTTCATGCAGCCACACATTAGCTTTCTGGGTCATATCATTGAGGACGGGAGAATCTGGCCCGGCAAAGAGAAGACAGCAGCTGTCAGTCGGTTTGCTACGCCCAAAGACATTAAAGCAGTTCAAGCATTTGTAACGTTCCGTTCTTTTCCCGTCTGATGCAGCTGGGCTGGCTCAGCGGTCGGAAGGCTCGCTGCAACAATATTTGTATGTTGCCCCGACGACAAGTAAGAAGGCACGGGTTGGGTCTTGTACTGGTATGCTACTATGCTTTATTGGTATCTTAAGTCTATCTTACGCTATTCCGACTCCGGTGCGGGTTCTCCTCGTGGTTCTCCTCTGTGGTTCGATGAGCGTGTCGCTCCCTGGGCCCCCCACGGCGTCGCCGAGCGTGGCACCGCCGGCTCTACTGACTGGGGCTAGCGATTCTTGGCACGTGGCCCAAATCCGCCACTCAGTCAGGCGCCTGACGCGTTCGCTCTCACTCGACTCCCTTGGCTTTGCGGCCCGAGGGTGCCTCACTCCTGGTGAGTCCCAATCAAGGGATTGGGGTCTTTGGCTCTTGGCTGCACGCTCGAGTCCGCCTCTCAATCCTCACACAACGTGTTCGCTTTCTAACGCTCTTTTCCCTTCGCTTGGTCTCACTCTTGTCGCTCACTGTGCACTTCACTCTTGCTAGCTCCGTTTGCTGACCGTCCCCTGTTCCTGGTCGCGGCCCTCCTCCTATAGGCTCGCTTCTGCGTCAGCGCCGCCGATGCCGCCTGGCGCTAACGGCACTTTCCGCCATGCGGTGCCCGTATTTTTCCATCGGCGTTCCTTCATTCCCTTGTCGCTTTTCAACGGGACCTGGCTGGTGGCGTGATCTCATGACCATATTTGGTCATGCGCTGGGCCACTGCCGGCCCGATCCCGTCATCCCGCGGCTCTCTCTCCAGGGGTCCTCCCCTCTCATCTTGGGTCCCCGGGAGAGCTCTCCTCGGGAATTCGCCGCCTCCGGATATCCCCGGATAACGGCCGTTAGCGCTTAACCCTGCACTGCCCCCTACGTGTGCCCCCTTTCCTCACACATTTCTGGGACTCACAGGCTTTTTCAGAAAGTTCATCCCTGGCTATGCACAAGTTGCCCGGCCGCTCACGAATCTACTCAGGAAGGAAGCAGTTTTCAACATTGGCGAAGCAGAGCAACAATCGCTACAAACCTTAAAGAATCTGCTTGTAATCGCACCTGTATTACATTTATACTCACGAGAAGCGCCAACGGAACTCCACACGGATGCATCCAAAGAAGGTTTCGGAGCAGTTCTGCTGCAGCAGTCTGATGGCAATTTCCACCCGATTTACTATTGGAGTAAAAAGACTACACAAGCTGAGTCCAAACGTCACAGTTACTATTTGGATGTCAAAGCTGCATACCTCGCACTCAAGAAGTTTCGTCACTACCTGTTGGGGATCAAATTTGATCTTGCCACTGACTGTGCGGCGTTTAAGCAGACAACAACGAAAGCAGATATTCCCAGAGAAGTTTCCCAGTGGATTCTGTATATGGAGGACTTTACATTCAAAGCAGTACACCGCCCAGGGGACAGAATGAGACACGTGGACTGTCTCAGTCGTTTTCCGCAGACATGCGTGTTCGTGACGTAGCTCCGTCGGATAAAGCTCGGATAAAGAAAGCACAGCAGGATGACGATTTCATTAAAGCCACAGTTGAGATCCTGAAGCAGCACCCATATCAAGACTACAAGCTTAAAGGAGGTCTTCTCTTCAAATCTGTAAATGGCAATGACGTATTGGTGGTTCCAAGGCTGATGGAAAGGAATATCATTCAAGGATCGCATGAAGTTGGTCATTTCTCCACAGCGAAGACAATGCACTCAGTTCAGCAGCAATACTGGATTCCGCACCTTGAACGGAAAGTAAATAAGTTTATTACTAATTGTATCAGTTGTATAATTTTCAGCAAGAAGTTGGGCAAACAAGAAGGCTATCTTCATTGCATTGACAAGGGTGACACACCACTATACACGCTGCACTTTGATCATTTGGGACCAATGGATGCGACAGCCAAGCAATACAAGTACATTTTTGCTGTGGTAGATGCATTCTCCAAGTTTGTGTGGCTGTTCCCAACTAAGTCAACAGGTCACGAAGAAGTTGTGAAGAGGCTGAGCGATTGGTCATTTGTGTTTGGTTTTCCCAAGCGCATAGTCAGCGACAGAGGAGCAGCGTCTACATCCAACGCATTCAGCGAGTTTCTCAACGAGAACAAAGTCGAACATGTGTGTACAACGACAGGTGTGGCGAGAGGCAACGGTCAGATTGAGCGGGTGAACCGTTCAATTTTGGGTATCATCGCAAAGCTCTCAGCTCAGAAGTCAACGAAGTGGTACAAGCATGTGCCACAGGTCCAGATGGCGATTAATTCGCATGTGCATTCTACGTTGAAGTCGTCGCCATTCGAGGTCATGTTTGGGACAAAGATGCACAGACAAGCTGAAAGTCGACTATTGGAGGCGCTCAACGAGGAGTTGGTTACGCAATTTAACAACGAGCGCCAAGAACTGCGTGACCAAGCGAAACAAAACATTGAGAAGGCGCAAGAGGTGTACAAACGCAATTATGATAAAAAACGACGACCTGAGCACGGCTCCAGACTAGGAGACATGGTCGCGATCAAGAGGACGCAGTTCGTCGCAGGACGCAAGTTGGCCAGCGAGTATCTAGGCCCATATGAAGTCACCAAGGTAAAGCGGAACGGTCGCTACGACGTCAGAAAGGTTGCTCAAGTCGAGGGGCCAAATATCACAGCAACGAGCAGTGACAATATGATGCTATGGCGTTTTGTCTCAGAGAACGATGATATATTATCATCTGGGACAGATGAAGATGAGCAGGAGGGCCGAATGTAAAGGACAGTGTATCAAGCACTATCCCATCTAAATTAACATTTGAACTTAAGATACCATCGAACACCATGAACAAAAAGTCGGAAGAAAAACACTTTTAATAAACGATACATTATTATTAATCTTACATTTGTGCGGTAGTCGTGGATCGAGTCACTGTGACTCGCTGTCACTCGCTCGCAGTGACTCGAGTGACTGCGACTTATTTGTGGATTAGGAGGTCCAGCGGGACCATGCCTGCCACCACAAGTGCGGCGTCCTCTGACACCGTCCGGAAGCAGCATGCAACCCTGAGGGCGCAGCGTCTGTATGCGCCTCTGCTGTCCCTGCTGTATGACGGCACCCTCATTGCTGGTGCCCACACAACCGATCCATATAGGATTATGGAGGTGACAACTCCGGCGATGAGCTGTCTGCTGCGTTGTCCTGGCCCTCCAGTGTTGGCCATCATCCTACTGATGGCCGCTGTTGCTGTGGCTGCCTTCGCGCTTGCGTACTACAGGTGCGCCTTGAATGTAAGTCGCTGGTCGAGTACTACCCCTAAGTATTTTAGGGCGGGCTTGGTCCTGATGGCAGTGC